>NC_077229.1:168039495-169239495 GCF_027887165.1 Monodelphis domestica
AATGATAGTAAAGATGAAAGGATCAAGTAAGGGTATTTTTTTTCAGAATGGAGGAGACACAGGCATATTTGTAGACAGTTGGAAATAAGCTAGTGGAGATGGAAGGATTAGAAATGAGTGGCAGAATGGGAGATACAGAGGTGGCAGTTTGTTGGAGGAGAGAGCATGGAATGGGATTTCTCAAACAAGTAGAAGATTGGCTTTGGTAAGGAGTAAGGTTATTTCATCATGTGAAGCAAGGGCGAAGGAGGAAATAGTGGCAGAAGGCACCCAAGTGAAAGGAGATGAGGAAGAGGGGAGAAGATGGAGCTCATAGAAAATGACCTTAGATTTTTCTGTAAAATATGAAACAAAGATCTCAGTTGAGCAAGTGGAGGGACAGGGAGTCATGGGACGTTTGAGGAAGGATAGAAAGGTTTGTAAGAGCCTTTGTGGAAAGTGGGATAGTGAGCTGATAACAGAAGGTACAGTATGTTTGCCTAGAAGCCACAAGGGTCCAGTTGAGATTATGTAATATAAATGTGTAGGGGACCAAGTCAGAACATATATAAAATGCGTTGGTACTGGCACAGGTTTTTTTTGCAAATAATCATGATTTTTCTTCAGTCTATGTCATTATCTTTTGTGACCTATGTCTATTACACAAAGCTTTGTGATTCAATTCCTTTAGTTAAATTTTGCCAAAATAAAAGAATTTCCAGGACATTTCTGTGTGCTATGGCACACAATAGGACAAAATATTTGTTCTTTTTATTTATTTTTTATTTTTTTAAATTTTATTTGGTCAATTTCAAACATTATTCCTTGGTTACAAAAATCATATTCTATTCCTCCACCTCCCCCCTTGCCCTTCCTGTTGCTAACTTGCAATTCCACTGGGTAATGTATAGGACAAAATATTTGAAAGCAGGATTGAACCATAAAATCTGGTATCACTGTGTCTTTCCTTCTTTCTTTCTTTCTTTCTTTCTTTCTTTCTTTCTTTCTTTCTTTCTTTCTTTCTTTCTTTCTTTCTTTCTTTCTTTCTTTCTTTCTTTCTTTCTTTCTTTCTTTCTTTCTTTCTTTCTTTCTTTCTTTCTTTCTTTCTTTCTTTCTTTCTTTCTTTCTTTCTTTCTTTCTTTCTTTCTTTCTTTCTTTCTTTCTTTCTTTCTTTCTTTCTTTCTTTCTTTCTTTCTTTCTTTCTTTCTTTCTTTCTTTCTTTCTTTCTTTCTTTCTTTCTTTCTTTCTTTCTTTCTTTCTTTCTTTCTTTCTTTCTTTCTTTCTTTCTTTCTTTCTTTCTTTCTTTCTTTCTTTCTTTCCTTCTTTCTTTCCTTCTTTCTTTCTTTCTTTCTTTCTTTCCTTCTTGAAAAAAGGAATTCTAAGTAGCAAATTGTATCATCATTAGATGTTTATTTTTGTACCATTCATTAGAAACAACATTGTAAATACAAATAGGCAGCATTGATCATGCTTTCAAATAAAATATAGCTATTTTTACTATAGACATTATAGTAATAACCTGCATTTAGATTACCCACCATCCCCCTCATTTCAGTTGTCCATTGCGATTTCCCAGACAATAAGTTTGATCAATGAGTTGATCAACTGAGTTGATCAACGAGAGTGCAAACTTCTCCCTAGAGATCATAAATAGTTGCCCCCTACTTTCCAATCTGTGAGGGTTCCAAGGCACTGGAAGAGATGTTTAGTAGAAATTTGGACTTTGCTTCTCTGTTCATCAGTCTTTCATGCTATCTTATACAAGCATGCCTTTGAGAACAGGGAAGGGTTCAGAAAGGATTGTTGTTTTTTTTTTTTTAATTTAACCGTTACCTTATGACTTAGTATTAATTCTAAGAAAGCAGTTTCTCTTAAATTTATGATTTTAGAAAGTTTCCTGGGACACTGAGAGACACAACCAGTATATGTTATAAGCAATACTTGAACTCAGTTTGTCTGGACTCTGAGACCTCTTTGTACTTATACCAGTGACTTGAAAAAATAAATAAAATAAATCCTTACCTTCCATCTTAGAATCTATGTATTGTTCCAAGGCAGAAGATAGGCAATGGGGGTTAAGTGACTTGCCCAGGGTCACATAGCTGAGAAGTGTTTGAGGCCAGATTTGAACCCTGGATCTCCCGTCTCTAGGTTTGGCTCTCAATTCACTGCATCATCTAGCTGTTCCTCCTCTTGCCAAGTCATTTTAAAAAATTGTGATATTTGCTTTATTGTGGTGCTCTGGAACCAAACCTACCATATCTTTGAGGTGTTCCTGCATTAGTTTTCTTGCTCTTTCTCCATACACAGAGGTCACTAGGTTCTCGCCAGTTATTTTTTAAAGAAAAGATGATCTACTGTCTGACCAGTATTGCTCAGGCATACTTACCATTAGACATAAACTAAACTTTGGAATAATCTTAGATTAGTCACTGAACCTCTCTGAGCCTTCATTTCCTCTTCTTTCAAATGAAGGGACTGGAATGGATAACCTCTCCATCTCTTCACTTTTAGATCTCTGAGTTTTCTTACATCTTCCCCCCCCTCCCCACTTCTTCACTGGCAGCCTCAGAAACCAAGTGGAGTGTTTCACCCATGGGAAGGCAGGCAGTGGAAGCACCTCCAAACAAACATTCTAGAAGGAACCCTGGAACATCTTTTTCCTCTTGACTGTCTAGACAAAGACTGAAGCACACTTTAAAGGAAGCTGATTACATGACAGCTGATAAACAAGACATTCTGGGATGCTTCCAAGATAACAAGGTGCTGCTATGTAGGATGTGGTTTGGCTCCCTTGGTTCCACCTCTGGTCCCTAGATGGAACCAGCTAAACAGAAACATTTCTTTCTATTAGTTGTTCTTTTTCCCTTGGCCAAATTGTCCCTTCATGCTATGTTCCACGTTTTTGGCTCTTGTAATCTGAGTCTTCCACATCCATTGCCTTTGTCGTTGTAACAGCTACATGCTGGGATGAAGAACTGAGCTACAGAAGGGAATTACTTCTCCACCCTCCAGCCTATAATAGCTAGCAATTGCATAACCCTTTAAGATTTCAGAGCACTTAAAAATATCTCATTTGGTCCTCACAAGTGTGGTAGGTATGTGCTATTATTAGCTCCATATTAAAGATAGGGAAACTGAGGCAGACAGGAGCTAAACGTCTTGCCCAGGGCCACACAACAGGTAAGTGTTTGAGGCCAGATTTTAATTCATGAAGATGAATCTTTCTAATATCAGGGACAGTACTCTAACCTCTGTACCACCTAGCTTCCCCTAGGAGAGAATGTCAAGACATTTATCTTGATGCAGTTATAAAGGAGGTGGATCAGGACAGACCCAGATCAAATTGGGAATTTTTTCCCTATAGAACTAGATAAAATAATGTTTCCTAATCAACCTGAAAATATAATATAACAGCTGTTGGATAAAGAGATGCAGGGAAGTCCTGACGATTCATGGGCTTGGTGGCCTTTAAAATGCAACTTGGCCACAGTTTACAATCAGCTCTGGAGGTCACCATTTTTTCCTCTTTTCTGGTGCCTTTTCCAAAAGACAGACTTTTTTGACTGTGATCTGAGCAAGTGAGAGTCATTGTATATGAGGAAGGATATGCTCAGGTGTCCTTTTTTGGAATGAGACTCCATTTTGAGAGAGTGGAAATGATTGAATTTTTTTATTACTTCTTATTGTGTTTATAAATATTATTATTATTACGGTTACTATTTTTGATATTGGTTTTCCCTATCTTACCCAGGTAGGAAATACAGTCACTCACAGGCCCAATCCCATTTTTTATCTGAAGCTGGAAGTTGCTCCAATGGCTTCTCAGATAGCCTGGTTGACCATTGGTCTTGGGGGTTCACCATACTAGTGCCAAGAACATAATCAACTTAGCCCATTGTAGACCAGATCTCCTGAGTTCAAGTGCCCCACTAGTTTTAGCTTCCCTGGTAGCAGGAATTACAAGAATATGCTGCCACCACCACCATATTTAGCTACTTATTATTTTGGTGAATAGCAACATAGAGCAGTAAGTAGAAGACTGGCCTTGGATCCAGGAAGGCATAGGTTCCAGTCCCACCTCTGACATAGACTGGTTGAGCAGTCCCAGATAAGTCATTAACCTATCAGTATACTAAGCCAATGGTGACAAACTCAAATAGACATGGATCTCTGCTCATACATTGACTTAGAAAACCACCAATTAATATTACCTCTATTTTATTGTTTTTCATTTTGTTAAACATGTCCCAATTTCATTTTAATCTGATTAGTAGGTAGGTTTTTTTTTTAACTTTGCTTTCCATCCTTTGGATCAGTACTGTGAACTGGGGCACAGAAGAGCAGTAAGGGCTAGGCCAGTGATGGGCAACCTTTTGAGCTTGGTGTGTAAAAAATTTGCCAAAAAACCAAGCATAACTCAGGTGGTTTGTCACTTTGAGAAAAAAAAAACCCATAATTTTGTGATATTTATAGTTTAAATAGCAAAAATGTATAATTACAATTACAAAATAATTACAATATATAACTGTATTTAATAAACCCAAAACTAATTATTTAACTTACCTGCTTAGTGACTTCTTTGTTCATCTGTCAGTTTCTTTTGTTGGTCTGGATATTATTTACCTTGTGTGGGGTGCCATGAACTAAGATAAGTAAAGTGGAGGGGGGATTCTTTAACTAACCTGACTATTAGTGACTTTTTTGTTGCTGAATTTCATTGGCTAAATCTTCAATTGAAGGTTGGTATTTTGTACACTTCAAGCCCAAGCAAGCGCTACTAACGTCATCTGTCGATCTGTTTCTTTTGTTGGTTTTGATTAACTCTGAGAATAAGGTCTCTCAAAAGTACGTAGAGGGAAAAATTGCGAGTAAAGTCATTGCTATATTTTTCAGGGTACTAAAAGTGTCTGGTAATTGGTTCCAGCAGGCCCTCCTCTGTTGCATGTGGGCCAGAGCCCCACCCAGTCTTCCACCTGCTCTGCCCCTCCCTGCCCCTCCCAAGTCAGCTGGCCCAGGGGCACCACAAGTGTAGTGGCTGCTGCTCACCAGCCTTGGGGTCTGCTCAGCCTCTTCCCCCCGCCTCCTCCAGGACCCCACTGCACACTCCAGCTTCTCTCCCTTGGCCAGCATGTGGAGCAGCCCTCCCCCTTGGGTCGGGCAGGGACATGGCCATGGTCATGGCTGCTGTCATGTGGCTCCGGCTCCCAGGCCCTAAGGTGTGCTGAGCTCGCATGTGGCCACATGTCATGGAAGATGGCTACATGTGTCAGTGCTGACATGCATGTCATAGGTTCACGAAATGGAAGTGAAGTGACTTGCCCAGGGACACACAACTAGGAAGTGTCTGAGATCAAATTTGAACCCAGGACTTCCCTCCCCCCCTGGGTCTGGCTCTCAATCCACTGAGTCACCCAGCTATCCTTCATTAGTAGGTTTCTAGATTTAGGAGCAAAAGTTCAAATTCTTCTGCTTTTCAAACAAGGCCATCAGCAATTGGATACCATCTTACTGTCTTAATGTAGTTTGAGTGGGATATGGAATCCCAGAGTACAGTAGAAGGAGGAGGGATGAAACTGCAAATGGAGAATCCAGCTGGAGATGCAAGCTAGCAGAGAGAAGGAAATTAGTCACCCTACCAAGAATAGTCTTGGTATGACTTGGGAGGATGGAAACAGATCAGATCCTCTGCCAGCGGAGCCGGGCACCAACACTGGTAATGCCTGCTGGGTTTTTTAGAGGATTCTTGTCTGGGTTGAGCAGGATCAGGCATCATTGGGAGAGAACAGCTCATGTTTCTGAAACTGATGCTAATTCTGGTTGAGGTAGAACTTTTGGTGAATAGGTTGGCTAGCTGATATTCAAATAGTCCTATTTGTGGAAAGGGGGCTTTCAAGCCATTCTTGCAGGCTTTACTTTGGCTAGGGAATTTGGACTTCCCTGGCCTGTTCCTTGAGGAAGGCACTGAGGCTGCTGGGCCTCTCACTTCCTTTTCTTAGCTTTATCTCCAATTCTTGCATTTGTATGCTTTACATTCCAGGGAGACCTCAGTGCTCCAGGCTCCGGGCTCTGGGAATATGTCCTGCCTTCTTCTTCTCACCCTGTGCCTTCATATGAAATTGTCCCATATTGTACTTCCCTCTCCCTCTGCCTGGACACTTGGGATGTTGTCCTTCCTTCCTTTACCTAACTTTCTATTTTAAAAGCCCAACCCAAATGTCACCAACTCCAGGAAACCTCTCAATCTCCCACCTTGTCTATAACAGTCACCTCTACTTCTCATGTAGTCTTTCATTTTGTAATTTACTTTGGACATTTACTAGCTGTGTGACCCTGGACAAGTTGTTTAACCTTATTTGCCTCAGTTTCCTCATCTGTAAAATGATCTGGAAAAGAAAATGACAAACCAATCAAAGCTCCAAATGGAGTCACCAAAGGTTAGACATGACTGAAAATGGCTGAACAAGGAGTTTATCAAGTGTTAGCATGCTTTATACTGCAAGTATTTGTGTTATTGTTTTCTCTTTCCACTTGTCTCTGAAATTCAGGAGGCCAAGGGCCAATCTTATTTAAATTTTAATTTTATATCTTGCTAAGAACTTTGTTCAGGATTCTGTACACAGGAGATGCTTTTTTTTTTCTTCACTTAGTCTAGCATCTTAGCCATGTAACTAGGAAAATCACTTAATTTTTTAAAACCCTTACCTTCCGTCTTGGAGTGAATACTATGTATTGGTTCCAAGGCAGAAGAGTGGTAAGGGCTAGGCAATGGGGGTCAAGTGACTTGCCCAGGGTCACACAGCTGGGAAGTGTCTGAGGTCAGATTTGAACCTGGGACCTCCCATCTCTGGGCTTGGCTCTCAATCCATTGAGCTACCCAGCTGCCCCCAATCACTTAACCTTTTGAGCCTTAGTTTTCTTGCTTCTAAAATGGAGACAAAATTATTTGTCCTTTCTTAATCAGAGTTATTGTGAGGATTTTTACAATAATATTGATTAAAGAGCTAGGTGGCACAGTGGGTACTGTGCCAGACCTGAAATCAGGAAGATTCATTTTCCTGAGTTCAAATCTAGCCTGAGATATTTACTTACTATCTGTTTGACCCTGGGCGAGTCACTTAACTGTGCCTTAGTTTCCTCATCTGAAAAAGGAAATGGCAAACCACTCCAGTATCTCTGCCAAGAAAACCCTAAATGGGGTTACAAAGAGTCAGACACGACTGAACACAACTGAATGAAACAATGAAGACCAATGAAACAACCAACTAACCAATCAATCAATAGGCATTTATTAAACATCTGCTGTGTGCCAGGATCTGTGGTAGGTACTAGGGAGAAATAAATAAGTCTCTTTATTCAGTCTAATGGGAGAGACAACAAGGACCTACATAAACATAAGGAAAAGAAATGCAAATAAATGAAAGTAGTTAAATACAAGGAGTTTGAGAGGGAGGACACTCATGACTAAGAGGACAGGAAAAGTCTTCATGCAAAAAGCCATGCTTTGAGCTTTACTGGTTTAGTATTAGGGATACAGGACTTTTCAGAGGGTAGGGTGATTGAGAAGCAATGGAAGATGGGCAGAGAATCGGTGAAAGTATTGTGGGATGGTGCATGTTTTTAAAAAAACAAAACAAAAACAATCCTTATGTTCCATCTTAGAATTAGTAATCAGTACTGTGTATTAGTTCCAGAACAGAAGACCTATAAAGGCTAGGCAATAGGGTTAAGTGACTTGCCCAGGGTCACACAGCTAGGAAGTATCTGAGGTCACATTTGAATCCAGAACCTCCCATCTCTAGGTCTGGCTCCTGTTCCACTGAGTCACCTAGCTTCCTCCAGTAGACATTTTTCTAGGCCTAAAGCAGGAGTTCTTTTTTTCCCTTTTTTCTTGACAACCAGTGATTTATTCCTTAACCACTTCTTACACAATGAAAAAGAGGTACCATACCTAATAACTGTAGAATCTGATTATATTAGAGCAAAAGGTTAAATTTCTAGAATATACAAGAAATAATTTATTCAATGTCAGAAAGTTCTCTGGAACAATAGTGTTTAACTCAAATAGAAATGGGGCCATTAATCAGTGCACAAGGATGTCTGTAATCTCTATGTTGACTTAATTTTAAAATGTAATGTGATCTATGTTTTACTGTATTTTTATTTGTTTAGTTAAATATTTCCTAATTATATTTAAATCTGATTCTAGCCCTCCTTGAGAGGTGGCCCACAGATCACATGTTTGATAACTCTAAAGCAGGAGTTCTTAAATCTTTTGTGCTATGTTCCCCTTTGGGAGGCTGGTCAAATCTATGGTTCACTCCTCAGAATAATGTTTTTAAATGCATAAAATAAAACACATAAGATTACAAAGAAAATCAATTATACCAGAATTGTTATGAAAAAAATGTTACAAATAAGCTTTAGGATCCTAGATTAAGATTTCCTGTTCTAGGTATTTTTTTTTCTTTTTCTGAATCTTGGGACCTTGTCCTGAAGAGAGGGATGGGGATCTGGCCAAGACAATTTGGCTCATTTGCTGTAGCTTACCCTGGCCAGACGATATGCAGTGACCAGAGTCTGGGCATTAACCTAGAAATAGAAATCTACCTGGGGTGGGTTGGGAGGGGGAACAGAAAGGACAGATCAAAGGAGGAGGAGGAATCAGAAAGAGGATACTGAAAATGGAAGAGAGCCCAAAAAGAGAGTAGTGATATGGGCAAAGGGACTGATGGGTAGCAAGATGAGAAAATCCTCTCCAAGGGCTATATATAGTCTTTTAAAGTTCTGGCATAATGTGGAGTTTTTAAAGACATGCTAGAGAGTCACGGATCCCAGCGGTTCATTTATCATCTCTTATTAATCCATGGAAAATGACAGGAAATTTGTTAAAAAAAAAAAAGTCAGTGCTCTGAGAAAGTCCAGCAACTACTTCCTTTAGAATTAACGTTGACTGTGGCAGCCGAGGAGAGGGGCAGAAGGCAGCTATAGAACAGAAGGGAGGCTTTTGTCCCTGAATGAGACACCTAGTATAACAATTTCTAATGTGTGTGTATTTTTCTCTTTCTGTAATGCTCCATGCTGATGTAACTCATTTTTTTCCCTCTCAAAGAACTCTATCTTTATATAAATTATGTACAATTTATAGTCTCTTTAGTCTCAGAGTTTGATAAATGGAGCCAGATCCAAGCAGCCGTTGATAACAACAGACTCCAGACATGAAGAAAAAGTGGTTTTCCCTAATCATTTTTCATTATTTCAAGGTATGAATTTACTGATTATTTTATTAACCTCTGTAGGGTTTAAGGGAAGTTGTCTTTGTGGAAAGTAATAACCTAGTTTTTCCCCAACCCTTATGGCTCCAGTCATTCTTTATTATACAATGGCATCATAGGGATTGCATACCATAGCACATGTTTTCCTCCTTGGTTTCAGTTCTGTGTAACCAAGGCACATAACAGGCTCATGAGCACCAGCACTAAACCAATGTAGAAAGGCAAAAAAACAAAACAAAACAATTAACAGTGAGAATCAGAGGTGCAGGGCCAGAAGGCACCTCTGGGGTTAGCTAGTCTAACCCTTTCATTTCATAGATGAGGAACCTGAGGTCTAGGGAAGTTAAGGGGCTTGTTCAAGATCACAAAAAGAATAACAGGCAGAGACAAGATTTGGACTCCAGAACTGAGTTCAACCTGATTGATTTATATGCTGTTGATAAAGTCTGGGTGATCTCAAAGATCCCTTGTAGCTTCAAGAGTCTTTAATTCTTTGAATTTACAAAAAGAATTTTCTCCTGGTTTGCTAAAAGCCATTGAGAAAACCCTTTTTATGTGAGCACTTATTGAAAATCTTCCTAAATTATTTCAGTACCTGATGAAGGATCCTATCTACCACATTGATACAATTAACTCAAGATGTGGAGTAAGACACATTTTTAAACATGGCGGATGTAGGATTTTGCTTTGCTTGACTGAATAATTGTTATAAGGACTCGGATTTCCCACCTTTCCTTCATTCCTTCGTTCCATCCCTCCTTCCCTCCTTCCTTCCCTCCTTCCATCCTTCTTCTCAGTCTCTCTCCTTCTGTCTCTCTCTCCCCTCCCCCTGCCCTCTCTTTTCCCCTCTTTCTTTTTTTTTAAGTTTTGGAAATTTTTATTTAATTAATTAAGAATACTTTTCCATGGTTACAAAATTCTTGTTCTTTCCCTCCCCTACCTCCACCTCCCTCCCATAGCCAACACACAATCCCACTGGGTTTTACATGTGTCGTTGATCAAGAACTATTTCCACATTATTGATATGTGCACTAGCATGATCATTTAGTCTATATCCCAAATCATATCCCCATCAATACATGTGATCAAGGAGTTTTTTTAAATTCTGTGTTTCTACTCCCACAATTTTTTTTCTGGATGTGGATAGCGTTCTTTCTCATATGTTTCTCAGAATTGTCCTAGATCATTCATTGCATTGCTGCTAGTAGAGAAGTCCATTACATTCAATTGTGCCACAGTGTATCAGTCTCTGTGTACAATGTTTTCCTGGTTCTGCTCCTTTCACTCTGTATCAATTCCTGGAAGTCTTTCCAGTTCACATGGAATTCCTCCAGTTCATTATTCCTTTCAGCACAATAGTATTCCATCACCAATAGATACCATTCTCCCCTCATTTTCCAATTTTTTTGCCACCACAAAGAGCGCAGCTATGAATATTTTGGTACAAGTCTATTATCTTTTTGGGGTAGAAACCCAGCAGTGCTATGGCTGAATGAATCCCTCTTCCGTTTTTGTTAATTTTGAAGAATGGGAGGGTGAGAGGAGATAGGGATTTAATAATTTTTTTTTAAGTTTTTTAATTAAGAACAAAGGGAAAGCTAGAAAGGCAAGATAGCTATGAAAACTACAAGGTGAACTTATTTTATATTTAAAAAGAAAAGCAAACTGCACATAATAGAGGTCTTTTTTGATCTTTTTTGATCCAGTTATGTATGTAGTATATGTGGAAATGCTCAGGAAGACCTGAATTCAAATCCAGCCTCAGAGGCATAAAAATATGACCTTGGGTAAATCACTTAAACTCTCTCCATTTCAGTTTCAGTTTTCTCATCTGTAAAACAGGCATAATAATGCATCCACTTCACAGGTTTGTTATATATCTTATCTTTGCAAAACTAAAGGAGCTATGTAGATGCTATCAATCATTAATAATAACTATTACAATCAATATATATTATTAATATAGAACTATTATTAATTAATATGCACAATTACAAAAAATCAGTAAGCATTACTAATACATTAATAATGAATGCATACTATTATCAATGAGCTATTGATAATAAAATTAAATAAGTACATTAATAGATTAAATTTTAATAAATTAATAATTAATATATAGACTGTTGGCTTCTTTTCTTGGTATTTGCCTCTTTGTTAGTGGAGTCCAGAAGAAAGAGCATGCTAGTCCATTATGGCATTTTCTAGCTGAGTAACCTTAAGTAAGTCTCTTTTCTAGGCTCAATTTCCCCATCATTCTCATAATAAATATTGATAATAATTATTTTCATGCACATACCAAGGGGATGTTGTTAAAGAAGCATTTTTCAAATTTAAAAATGTTTCATAAATGTAAGTGGTTTATTTTTAAAATCAAGACATTTGAGGGAGTTCCTTAATTATGTTGATGAGAATTTGAATATTTGAAAGGGATGAAGAAATTATGGAGAGAAGGGGCTAGGGACACCGCAAGGTAAGGTGGACAGAGTACTGAGGCTGGCGTGGAGGACCTGCGTTTGAGTCCTGGATCTGTCATTTACAAGCTATGCGATCCTGGAAAATACATTTAATCGCTCAGGGCCTCAGTTTACCTATATGAAAAACAAGAGGGTTGGATGATAAGATGATCTTTTGTACTCTCTGGCTGAGTATGATTCTATGTACCTTGTTTTAATTTAGTTATTTTGTTTTCTACTGAGAAACCATACCTCTAAAGTGACTCCCTGATTCCCAGTGGAATATGGATCAGCTATACAATTTGTGTGTCAGATAGAAGTGTGGGGAGAGTGAAGAATATTGCTTTTATGTACCACCTTGGGTCCTCCAGAGAATGGTAGTATCCCAACAGATGCCTGAAAACACCTGGAATGTACATGAAGCATTGTGCCAAATGGAGACTGGAATGGGGCTAGTGTGCTCAGGAAAGACTAGTATCTCTGGCTCACCAAGCCTTTCTCAGGGCTGCTCATCCTCCTTTGGGATCCACCTTTCACCCAACTTTCAACTGTGGCTCCAAGAAACTGTAGCACATGCAGCTGCCACTCCCTCATAAACTGTCTTGAAAGGTAGGCTAAACCAGGTTGAGGGTAATGGATAAGCCTCAAACCTGCTGGTAAGTTGGGGGGTGGGGATATCTATTCCAAGCAGGTGAAGACTTCCCCTGGCAGAATGGGGAAGTGAAAACAATTTGTTCCAACATCTATCAAGGCATCAAAGAAACCAAAGCCATCCATTGCATCCCGAGTTATCCCCAGTCATACAGACTTTGGTCTTGTCACTGGATTTGGATGATTCTGGAAGAGAGAGTGAGTCTGACAACTTATGCAACTCTGCCTCACTTAAATCTAATTTATTATGCAGGATATATCGCCACTGATGCCATTTTGGTCTTCTTCAAGTAAGAAGGACAAAATCCAACCAACCAACCAGCCTCAAATGCAATTATAGCAATTTTCCACCTCACACATCATGAGGTACTTCCATGGCCTCAAAAGTGGCAGTATATTGTAAGTTATAAATAGACAGAGTCCTAAACTTGGAGTCAAGAAGACCAGAGTTAAATCCTCCTTTTAACACTTACTTGTTGATGGAGAATTGGAGGGGAACACTTTGAGGCCATTCAGTTTAACTCTCTTATTTTACAGATGAGGAAACTGAGGGTTAGAGAGGTTCAGTGACTTGCTAGAGGTCACCCAGTTTGGAAGAAGTTAAAAGCAGAATTTGAATCTAGGCTCTCTGATTCCAAAGCTAGTGTTCTTTTCACCTACCATGCTCCCTCCACGTCACATTTTTGAGACTCAGTTTCCTCATCTGTATAAATAATAATAATAAATTAATTAAGAAATAATATCTGTATGTTAAGCAGTGCTTCAACTTAAAAGCACCATGTAAATGTGCTTTAAAATCCCCAAGAGGGAGTGAGACTCCAAGTCTGGGAGCCATGGCCCCCCCAACAGACTAGACTTTACCCTGAAACAGGTCTGCGGCTGTCAGACACGAAGAACAGGCAAAGGAGAAGAAGGCACCTAGAAAGTGACCCCAAGGATGATACGATTCAATTCACTAAGACATTTATTCTGCAGAGCACTGCTTACACGGCCCCAGGGGAAAGGGAGTGAAGGGGTTGGGATGATATGGGAGAGGAAAGTTTCATTCTTTTCTCTGGTCCTAGGATAGTTTTTCCCTCAAGAAATGCAGAAGGAAGAAGAGAAAGGGGATCTATATATTTTTAAATGCCTTGTTATCTCCGGTAAATTATTAATGGAGGCAGCAAGGTAACTTTCACTTATCACTTACTCTCCTTGAAAGGTAATCTAAGTGAAACAGGCCACATCAAAAAGACACATTTTTAGAACTAAACTGAGTTCAGCACTGTGCCAGCCTGAGGGGGTACGGATGAGAGGTTACACGGCCCCTGCCTTTGAGGGCGTTTGTCTTCTAACTCCCTACATCCTGATTCTTGAGTCTTCTCTCTCCCGACGTTTCCCTCCACTGGCCTCTTTGCCGCCCCTCGCACTTTATTCCTAACACCCACAATCCTGTGGGTAGGAAATCTCCCCGCCCAAGAACTATGCGCTTTCTCACCTAGAGGTCTAGAGGACCCTTGCGTCTAACCAGTCCCTAATGAAATTCTACGCATCCTTCCAGAACTAGCTCAAATGCCACCTCCTCCTTGGAGTCTCCCCTCATCCCTTTAAGTTTTATTTATAAAATTTTCTCTCCTAAGATCTATGGGAGCATTTTGAAATGGACGTACTCATCGCAATTTCTCATGAGAGGATAAAACGGTTGATCAGAAAGACTTGGAAGCGGAAGACAGACCAGAGTCTACTTCCTGATTATACTAAGAATAGAACTTTGAGCAAATGGAATTCTCCAAATCTGAGTTCACAGAACAGTAGATTCCAAGCTGGAAGAGACCTCAGCAGTCACCTCATCCGTCATTTGATACATGGGGATACTCCGACCCAGAACGCTAAAGGTCGCAGAGGTAGTCAAGTAAGAGATCTGAGCTTTGGACCCAGGCATTCTGATGCTAATTGTAATGGTCTTCCCTCCTTCTGCCTCCTCACTTGTTTCTCACATAGAAAGGGTTGTAAAATCTTAAATATAATAAAAATGTTAATATGATTAAAATTTATAAATAAAAATTTTACAA
Organism: Monodelphis domestica; assembly: GCF_027887165.1. NCBI lineage: Eukaryota > Metazoa > Chordata > Mammalia > Didelphimorphia > Didelphidae > Monodelphis > Monodelphis domestica. The sequence goes on from NC_077229.1 coordinate 168,053,908, forward strand.
TATAATTAAATTAGTAGAAAGAGAACTATACCAGGTGCTAGTAAGACCAGGTTTCTAGACTGTGGTGTGATGATGAATGTTAACAACTGAGTCTCCAGGAAAAAACAACACACTTGAAAAAAAACAACTCTTGACTTCCATCTTAGAATTAATTCTGTATATTGGTTCCAAGGCAGAAGAGTGCTAAGGGCTAGGCAATAAGGATTAAGTGACTTGCTCAGTGTCACACAGCTGGGAAGTGTCTGAGACCATATTTGAACCCAGGACCTCCTTTCTCTAGGCCTGGCTCTCACCCAGCTGCCCCCACTTTTAAGTGTAATTTTTATGAACATTTTCTCTATCTTGTTCTTAAGTCTAGACAATCGATAAAAACAGTAAGTCAAGTCCTGATTTGTAGCATTTGCCAATTTTTGAGGTATAAATACTTAAACCAAAAATTTGACATCAGCTCTCAGGATCCAATTTGAACCGATCAACCTGGACACTTACAAGTCAAAAGTCAGTAAATATTTATTAAATGACTTTAATGTGCCAGGCACTGTTCTAAGCATTGCAGATCAAATATGAAAAAAGAAAGACAGTCCTTACCTTCAAGGAATTTACAATTTAGAGGGAAGACAACACACAAAAGGAAGCTAGAAAGTGGGGAGAAGGAGCAAATTACTTAACGCTGGAGAATTCAGAGATATCTCAAAATAGTGCAGACAGGTGAGAAATAAGATGTTCTGAACTTTCTCCTTAAATGGAAACTTTGCAGGTCATAATCTAATCAGAATGAGAGGGAGTAGGAATGAAGTAGAACACCAAGTGAGTGGTAGAAAGATAGCAAGGTAGTGCAGTGGATAGAGCACTGGGTCTGGAGTCAGGAAGACAAGGCTTCAAATCTGACACAATTAGTTGTGGGACCCTGGGCAAGTTGCTTACCCCTACTTGCCTCAGTTCCCCCACCCCCTGTAAAATGAACTGGAGAAGAAAATAGCAAACCATTCTAGTATCTTTGCCAAGAAAACCCCAAATGGGGTTAGGAAGAATTCACTGAAACAACTCAATAATAACAGAGTACTGAGGCTGATGGGATCTTGCAGGATGATGAGATTTTTCTCAATAATGAGTTTCCTGAGTTATAACAGAGAAATAGCTATCAATAATGAGTGTGAATCATATGCTATCTCTTGGCCTCAGTTTCTTAATTTATAAAAAAGATGGATTAGATTAAATGATCTCTAAGGTCTCTTCCAGTCCTACAATTTTACAATTTCCCTGGAAGCATTAATTGCACACTTAGTATATCCAAGCCATTGTGTTGAGTCTTACAAATTATCTCATTTGATCCTCACAGCAACCTTGGAAAGTAGGTACAATTATTATTCCCATTTTACAGTTGAGGAAACTGAGGCTGTTCTTGAGTCATTTACCATTTCCTTTTCTAGATCATTTTACACATTTTGAGGAAAATGAGACAAATAGAGGTTAAGTGACTTGCCCAGGGTCACCCAGCTAGTAAGTGTCTGAGGCTAAATTTAAACTCAAATCTTCCCAACTTCAGGTCCAGCCCTCCATATACTATGTTACCATCTAGCTACCTTTTTTATTTCTTGGCTACTTGAATAATTTCTTTTTTCCTGTTTAGGAATTCTTCATTTTGTGAAATGAGATAGAGCATAGAAAGACACACTTTGAGTCTTCAAGCTTCTCCACAAGTAAGGATGGCAACTTGAATTCAAAATAGAGTAATAAAAATATAGAAAAAAAAGAAAATCTATTTATAGGTTTTCAGAGCACCTTTTTCACAACCATGATACGAGGTATATTGTGCCAGAGTTTTTTCCCCCCATATAACAAGTGAAGAATCTAGAGGTCAGAGAGTTTGATTAACTTGCCCATATACAAGCTAGTAAGTATCATGAGTCCTGACTCTAGGACAAATGATTTCTCCTATATTCCATAGGATAGACTGCCTCCAGGAGGAAAGCAAATAGAGTATATTCTGGATACTTCACTTAAATCCTTCTCTTGGGTTCTATATTCCCTAGGAAATACTAGGGAGTATTACGGTTATTAAGTGGAGCTACAGATCATTGTTCCCTCATTTCATAAAAGAACCAGAACAAACCTCAGTTAACAGTATATTAGCTATTGCCAACACCTAAGGGAGGTTTCTCTGTGCCTGTTTTTGAAGCTGGCTTGACTATTCTTTTCCTTTCCCTAAGTTATTGCCTACTAATTTTCCCAGACAGTCAGTAATTAGGCAAATTCTAATGTTCATTGGATGAAAATCATCAAAGTATAATAAAAAACAGAAGGACTATTTGCTAGAATATTATAAACTCATTCATATCTTGTAGCCTATTGGAGGATCACCCCCAGGCACCCCCACTCCCTTTTTGACATTCTTATTTACTCCTACAGAGATTCAAGTTACAGACTTTGGTTGCTTGTGATCCTGATTTCCCCATAAAATAATATTGCACATGGTAATTTGTTTCCCAGATTACTTCCCAAAAAAGCCTTTTGGAGCTAATAGTTTTGTCAGCTGTCATGACCAAAGAAGGCATGGCCTGGTGGATAACCTGTGCATTAGTTCTGAAGGCTGGAAGCTGAGGAGTGTTTGCTTTATGACCTAGAAACAGTGACTTCACTTTTCTGTGTCTGATTTTATGGAGGAAAATGTTAACTATGTATAATAGGATCATGTAATTATAGCTAATAAAAATGATTCTGTTATAAATAATACATGTGTATTGTGAAAAGATAGACATACTAATACATTGTTGGTAGACCCGTGAAATGGTACAGCTGTTTTGGAAAATAAATTGGAATTATGTAAATAAAGTGACTAAAATGCCCATATACTTTGAACCAGAAATTCGTTACTGGGTTAATTCCCCAAGGAAGCTATTAATAAGAAAAAATTCCCCATGCTTTCCAAAATATTTATTGTACTATGTTTTGTGATAGTAAATAACTGGAAACAAAGTGGATACCTACCAGCTAGGTAATGGCTAAGCAGAATGTGGCACATAAATTTAATGGAAAATTACTGTTCATGAAGAAATGATGTATGTGATGAATACAGAAAAGCCTAGAAAGATCTATATGAACTAATGAAAAGGGAAGTAAACAAAACCAAGAAAAATACAGTAACTAGCAATAGAAATGTAAAGAAATATCACACACCCAAAATTCAAAAGTAAATGTAACAAAAGTATAAAGATCAAGCAGTTCCCCAAAGAAGAGATATGAGAAGAAATCCCCAACTTAGCTCTTTGTGAGAGTGGAAGGTCCCTGAATGTTAGCCATCACACATGATTATGAACTTTTTCAGTATATTAATCAGTTGTACTGACCCTAGAATATGAAATATGAGCTGAACTGGTTTCAGTTTGATCTTCCTTTAGAAATATTTCATAAGTATATTGCCTATTCATTTGGCTTGAGATCTTCCTGAGATGCAAGTTGCCATTTTATAAAATGACTCAAAGGTCCAGGGAGAATGTGAGTAATTATCCTTCTTCTGTAAGTTTTTGCTATTGTTTGTCCTTTGTTTTCAAAGAAGACCAAGTTGTTGAGTGCCAAGTGGATGACAGAGGTGTATGGGAAACCTTGAAAAGGACTCAGCAAGTCCTCACACCAGAGGTACTAGAACTTCTTGATCACCCATATTGCTTGGTGGTTCAGTGAGTAGAATACTAGACCTAAAGTGAGGAAGACTCACCTTCCTGAGTTCAGATCTAGCCTCAGACACTAGTTGCATGACCCTAGACAAGTCAATTACTCCTGTTTTCTTCAGTTTCCTCATTTATAAAATGAAAGGGAGAAGGAAAAGGCAAACCACTCCAGTATCTTTGCCAAGAAAACCCCAAATGGGATCACAAAGGGTTAGATACGACTGAACAGTAATAACTTTCATGTGTATATTGTGCTGTGATGTAGGTAATAATACAAGGACAACCATTCTTCCATTTTATAGATGAGTGAATTATGCCTAAAAGATTTTGGTTACAGAGCTAATAAGGAGCAGAGCTGGGATTCAAACCCTGACTTCTGCCTCCAAGTCCACTTCTTTGCCCACAACATCACACTCTTTTTTGTTGATATACAGACCCATTAATAATTCCTCTCGTCCATTTCTTTCCTTTTGGCATAATGTAATAGGAAGAGTCTGGGAGCATCCCTCTACCATGTCAGCTCCCTCCTTACACTGGTGAGCTCTTTCTGGGACTGGTCATCTCTAATTTCCTTTCCTGGTTATGCTTCTGACTATGGATTTTGACTCTGTGACTTCGTTTCTTTTTCACTCTTCAACTTCCCTCAGTGCCTGAGGCTTTTTTATCTTGGAACATCCCTGGACCATGCCAGGCCAGCCCCCTCTACAATTGCTGAGTTCCTTCCAGGGCTTCCATTTTAGGGCCCAGACAGGTCTGGTCATGCCTCATTCCTCCCCTAGCCATGCTTCTGACTATGGACTCTGCCACTAGTCACCAAGCAGGTACTTTCTCTCTTCCATTCCTCTTTCCCCTTTTCAGCTCCCTTTTTTGTCTCACCCCCATTAGGAGGTAAGCTCCTTAAGGACAGAGGTTGTACTTCTTTATGCTTTTCTCTGTATTTTTCACCTTAGTACAGTGCCTGATGTGGTAAGAGCTCAGCAAATTCTGGTTACCTGGATGCCTAGAACTCTATTAAACTCTTCATTCTTAGAATGGGTTATCTTGGAAGATTTTGAATCCCTCAGCACTGAGGGGTCTTTAAATGGAGGTTTGTTGACTAATCAATGGAGATGCTGTATAGATTTCTGCTGAGGAAGGGGGGGCAGCTGTAAGGAGCAATTCTGAAGCCTGGGAGAAGATTAACAAAATGTACATAGGGCAAATGGAAGGAAACCCCTCCTCAAATCCAGTTTTTAAGAGAAATTCTGTGGAGAGGACAGAGAATAGAATCTGGGGCACAAAGTCTAGTCCCTATGGGGAGAAATATGATGAGGCTATTGTTGTTGGAGAAGGTGAGGTCTAGGAGATAGAGATTTGAGGGATTGGGAGTGAGGTAGCAAGGCATGAGGACAAGACCAGTTGAGAAGCAGCACTGTATTCATCATTGAAAATACGAGGCAAATAGGTGCTTAATCGATATGTATTGATGAATGAACAGCAATCTTTGCTATGATTTTGACATTATCTAATTAGTAGTAGCATGGTGAATTATTTGAGACAACTGTGACCATGCCTAGAGTTGGGAGTATTTTAAGTGAGGAATATGCTGTCTGCTTCCTTATCTGAAAAAAAATGAAGAGGTTAAAACCAATGACCTCTGAGGTGCATTCCAACTTTTTTGTGTGTGTGATTGTTCAGTTGTGTCCATCTCTTCATGATCTTGTATGGTAAAGATACAGGAGTGGTTTGCTATTTCCTTCTTCAGTGGACTAAGTCAAACAGAGATTAAATGACTTGCCCAGGGTCACATAGTTTAGTGAGTGTGTGAGATCACATTTGAACTCGGGTCTTCCTGACTCCAAGCCCAGTGCCTTATCCACTGGACCACCTAGCTGCCTCCATTCCAACTCTAGATCTATAATAATGGCTTCATTTTACAGAGAAGGGGACTAAAGACCCAAGAGTGGAGCTGATTTGCTTAAAGTCAAAGTTGTCAACTAGTAGATGGTAGAGCAGGGATTAGAACCAATAATTATTTATTAAAAATTTGCTATGTGCAAGATGTTATATTTATCATTTAAAATACTAGGCAAATAGGTGTTTAAACAATATTTATTGACAGAATGAACAATAGTCTTTGATGTGATTTTGGCATTATCTACTGGTTTGTAATGTGGCAATTTATTAGGTTTCCTTTCCTCTCTCTATGTATCCACCTTTTCATTACTCTGAAAGTAATAAAGCTCTTAAGTATATTAGGTACTTTAGGTATCTTGCATATTTAAGTACCTCACCCTTCTCAAGTATCATAATTATTTCAATTGTTATCTTCCCAGGTATGAAGGTACTCAATTCAACCTTATCAAAATTCTTTAGTTTTCACTCTACATTTTTATGCTTCTCTTGAGTGTTGAATTTGCTCATCACATTTTCTTTTCAACTCTGGTTTTTGGTCAGTTAGGGTTAAAAGGAGGAGTTTGACAAAAGTAAGGAGAGCAGTTGAATAAAACACTTAGTTGAATTTGAGAAGTACAGATAGAAAATTAAAAAGGAGGAAAGGGAGATTATTATTCTAATACCCTATGATTACACCTAAATTCCCAATACTATCTAGAATTTCTAATAACCTACCTCTCTAATTTTCTTCTGAAGACAGGTTCTTCTTGCCTGGCAAACACCAGGTCTGGTCTAACCTACACTGTCTAAAATTGATTTACTAGCTACCTATTTTCCTGAATAATCAGACATTAATAATTAATAATCAGACATTAATCCTTCAATTAGTTTTCTACCACCCAACTGTCAGTAGCCAACTGCCAGTAGGCCCTCACCTCAGAGACAGACCTGTTGCTCTCTTGAGATGCAGAGGCAAAAGCCCCGTCAGTGCTCCTTCCTTATCTCTCTCCTGGTTTCCTTGGTAATGGAATCTTCAGCTCTGGCTCACTGACTCCTGTGAGTTCTGCTCTACTTAGAAATCTTGCTCTCTTGTCTCTTAAGAAGACAGAGGGAGAGATTAAGAAAATCCTTTTGACATCAGGAAAGTCTGAAATTTCTCTATTTCATTTAATACGAATTTTTTTTCTCCTCTGGAGGATTATGCTCAGTTTTATAGAGTATATAATTCTAGGTTGTAGGTCTAGATCCTTTGACTTTCAGAACATCATTTTCCATGTCTTCTGCTCCTTTAATGTAGAAGCTGCCAGGTCTTGTGTAATCCTGTGTCTCCTTAATATTTGAGTTGTTTATTTCTGGTAGTGTGTAGTACTTTTTCCTTATCTTAGGAATTTTGGAATTTGGTTATGATAGTCCCAAGGTATTTTATTTTAGTTTCTCTTTTAGGAGGTGATCAGTAGATTCTCTCAATTTCTATTTTTTCTTCATGTTTGAGGATATCAGGGCAGTTTCACCTGGTGATTTCTTATAATATGGTATAAAGGCTCTTTTTTTTTTAAATCATGGCTTTCAGATAGTCTCATGATTTCTAGATTATCTCTCTTGGATCTGTTTTCCAGGTTGGTCATTTTCCCTGTGATGTACTTAGATTTTCTTCTATTTTTTCATGTTTTTAATTATGTCTTATTTCCTGATGAATTATGGTTTCATTAGTTTCTATTTCTTCAATTCTAATTTTTGGGAAGTTATTTTCTTTCTCAAGATTTTGTGTTTCTTTTTCCATTTGACTAATTCCACTATTTAAAAAGTTGTTTTCTTTATTATCATTATTATTATTTTGTCTTTCCATTGGTCCATTCTATTCCTTAGGAAGTTTTTTCTTCAAGACATTTTTGTGACTATTGGGGCATGTGGGTGGTTCAATGGATTGAGAGCAAGGCTTAGAGACAAGAGGTTCTGGGTTTAAATCTGACCTCAGACACTTCTTAGCTATGTGACCCTGAGCAAGTCACTTGACCCCCATTGCCTAGCCTTTACTGCTTTTCTGCCTTGGAACCAATATACTGTATTGATTCTAAGACAGAAGGTAAGGGTTAAAAAAAAAAGATATTTTTGTGCCTCACTTCCTTTTGGCCTGTTCTAGTTTTTAGAGAGTTGATTTATGTAGTGAATATTCATCCCTTCTGTTGAGTTTTTCTGTCAATCCTCTTATTATTTTATTTTTAAACTTTTTTTTCAAGTCCTTCTAGGGGTTGTTTTGATGTCTGATATCCTTTCACATTTTCTTTTGAGGCTTTTCATGTTTCCTTTTTGGCATTGTTGTCTCCTTCTGAGTTTGTATTTTGGTCTTCCTTATCACTAAAATAAGTTTCTAAAGTCATGGTATTTTTTTTTTTTGCCTTTTGCTCATTTTTCTAATTGTTTTCCCCCATCTGTCAAGGTTATTCTCTATCTCTCTATTGAGGTTATTCTCTTTTCCTGGGGTAGAAGGTGCACTGCTTCAAGTTTGCAGAGTACTTTTCTCTGGCATTTGGGTTAGGAGGACTGCCCTTTCCCCTCATAGTATGTATGTTGAGAAGGTGGCCCCGTTGGCTTGTTCTGGGGATGTTTGCAGATATTTTGTCCAGTTATATTCAGCACCCCATGCAATTATTGTTTCATGGGCTGGTTGGGTCCCTGTTCTCCTACTTTCCTGTCCCTGCCAAATGGCCTGGGCTGGATGGGTCCCCTGCTCTCAGCCTCTGCTGTCTCAGGCAATCTGTTGCCATATGGGAGTGAGTTGGTTACTATAGTTCCAGTTTTCCTTCTCTGTTCCCTTGTAGCTCCAGGGCTTTGCTCTCATGTGGGAGTAAGTAGAATCCAGAAATTCTAACTCCCCTTCTGCTCCCTTGTGGCTTCAGAGTTCCACTGCTAGGTGAGGGTTTGTAGGTTTCCTGCCTTCTCTGTTTTCTGTACTTGAGTGGAGTGGCTTAGGGTGGGCTTATTCCTGCTCTGGGGCTTTGTTGCCTTTGGAGGAGTCACAGCATGTTGGGCTGCTCCAAGTTCTGCAATTTCTCACAGGTGCTTAACTGCCTGGGTTGCTCCCTACATTTACCCCAGTAAGACATGTTTCTCCAGCTTTCCTTTGTTCTGAAGTGATTCATTCTCTCTGTCTCTGTCTCTGTCTCTGTCTCTGTCTCTGTCTCTGTCTCTGTCTCTCTCTCTCTTTTTCTGTCTCTCTCTCTGCCTCTCTCTGCCTCTCTGTCTCTCTGTCTCGCCCTGTCTCTGTCTCTGTCTCTGTCTCTCTCTGTCTCTGTGTCTCTGTCTCTGTCGCTGTCTCTGTCTCTCTCTCTGTTTTTTGTGTGTGCATATCAGGGGAGCAGAGTATCCTTTATTTCACCATCTTAGCTCTGAGCATGCTACTCCCAACTCTATGATGAATTATTTGGGACAAACAAAGATTTTGATATGGTTTCATCTCATGATAGCAATTATCTTGTGTGTATGAGTTTCTACTGACACTAGGCTGACTCAGAACATCTGATCTTGATTTAATGAAAATGGACTTCTCCATTTTCAGTTATTATTCTGTCAGGTGAGTACTTGATTTTATTCCACACATTGGTTTCATTGTTCTCCTTTGCAGTGCTTTTAATTCTGTGATTTTAGAGAAATTTACATTATTCTAAGGAACTGTGTAAGATTTGTGACTCTCTAAGAACATACTTCAATGACTTTTAGAGATTGTGCAACAACTGTTGATGTGGGAAAGTCAAGTGTGTCAAGGATCATTCAAAACCTGAATGAAAAAGGATCCGTGCCAGCCAAAGCACAAAGGAAAATGTAGTCAAAAATGAAAATGATACCAAGAACTGACAAACTGTTGCTGAAAATCAATCTTATTAATTCTAAGAAAAAAAATAATGACCTTCAGAGGGACCCATGAACTAGAGGGGTATTACTGGCCACTCTACAGTGAGACAGAGCCATCCTGAAGTTGGAAGAACATCAAGATGAGATTTTTAAAAAAACCGTCATAGGCAAGATTATACAAAGATTAGATTACTAAAGTTTGGGACAATACCATTTTTATTGATCTTATTAATTTTTTCATTCAAGAATATACCTAAAACATTGTAGAAGTTCAAGTGACCCTGTACAATTGGGATATGTTCATCAGATTGTAAAACATCTACCCCAAAAACATCATGAAGATTTAAAAATTTCCATTGGACCTTGAAATCAATCAGTTAATAAACATTTATTAAGTACTCACTATATGCCAAACATGACTGTGCTAGTTTGATAATCACTGGGATACAAAGGAATCAAAAGATAGCCCTTACCATTGAAGATCTAATGTGGAGATAACAGGCAAATGACCATATACAAGCAAGCTATTTTATAAGCATTATAAATATTTTAATAAATAATATATATATATATACATAAAATCAAGATATTTTACATATAACAAAGAGTGGGGAGGTAATGAAATTAGGAGGGTGCTGGAAAGAATTTCAGTAAAATGTGGGAATTTAACCAAGACCTGAAAGAAGCCAGAGAAGTCAATAGAAAGGCATTAGGAGGGAGAATATTCCAAGTCTGGGAGACAGGGAAAATAATGACATTTCATAAATATATTATTAGCTTGAAAAAGCAGAATCATTCTAGGATAACAGAAATTCTCACTTGAAGATGGAATACTTAAACTACGGTATATATCATAAAAGATTAAAGATCTTATCCAAGAGATAAAAATTAACATTCTTCAGTGGCCTGACTATCCCATTGAAAACCTATGAGGTCCAGAGGCAGCTAGGTGGCTCAGTGGATAGAGAGCCAGGACTGGAGTCATGTCCTGGATTCAGATCTGTCCTTAGATACTTCCTAGCTATGTGATCCCTGGGCAAATCGCTTGATATCAATTGCTTACCCTTACCACTTTTGGGTCTTAGAACCAATACTTAGTATCAATTCTAAAATAGAAGGTAAAGGATTAAAAAAATTAAAATTTATAAGGTCTAATCAAAACTAAACTTGGAAAAATGTACTATTTGTCAAAAATATACTTTGTATCTAATTTATAAAAGTGTGCTTTCATGAAGAGCAAATAGTTGTCAAAATAGCATAGATACCTGATTATGTAAAATAAATTACTATTGGATGGGAAGTAGATTTTTTTAAGATATAAAAGATGTAAGGTTTGTTGTGCTAAGTCAATAAATTAATTTATTTTATCCCAGGTAATCTGTATACCTCTACAAGAATTAAAAAAAAATTGATACTATAAAAAAATAACATGAATGGAAATGCCTTGAAGGCTTAATTTGTTAAGATAAACAACTTGATGGAAGGGCTTTGTTGTCTTTTTTATTACCCAGAGTCATGCAGTCACTTGCCATTCTATTATTCTGGTGGGGAACATCTATACAATAGCTCACATCCTATTACAACATTCCTGAGTTGTGTGAGAATATGGCTATTTCTTAAAAGAATTGGGTCAGGCAATGGGGCTTGGTCAAACATTTCTATCTTGGTACCATTAACTATAGAAGGAGAGTTGATCTCTAATAACACTTAAGCATGAGTCAATGATAGCAATTTTAATTCTTCTTGGAAGTGTCAATGCCTAAGCCCATCAGAGACGACAAACTAGTGACAGATAGGGCTTATTGAACTGGAAACTGGAGATTGGGCAGGGGAGATTTGTGCATTGGAATCACGGAGTTTAGGATGATGTGGCAAAATCTTCTATAAATGTGAAACAATAATAAGAAATGGCTAGCATTTGTATATCACCTACTATGTGCTAGGCATTGTGTTAAGCACTTTACAAATATTATCTCATGTGATCCTCACAGAGACCCTGAGAAGTAGGCACCATTTTAATGCCCAGTTTATTGTAGAAGAAACTGAGGTAGACAGTGACTTGCCTTGTGTCATGCAGTTAGTGAGTTTCTGAGGTGGAATTTGAATTCAGATCTTCCTGATAACAAGCCTACTACTCCATCCACTATGCCACCTAGTTGCTGAAAGATTATAGTCTTGTAAATTTCTCTAGGAGACCACAGCCTATAAGACATTCCATCATAAGACACTGCCTTGAATTGTCAGAAAGGAGAAAAAACAACCCTTTTTTTTCTAAAAAGCTTAGCTCTCTTTGCAAACTTCCCATTCACTTTGGTTTGCCCTTGACACACAGCATGCTGTCCTATCTGAAATAGATGAGTAATTCATTCTACCTAGTTACTGCACAGTAAATGCAGCATTTCCATTTAGTTACAAATGTCTGATATGCAGTCTTGTTATTATTTAACATAATTAGAAAAGTGTTATTCAAAAATTTTAATAGCATAATTAGGAATAGATGTAGAGGAATCTCAGAATCCATATTTTGGCATTTTGAGAAACAATAAATATTTAAAACTGTGTTCAGTATAAGATATATCTAAAAACACAGAGTACAAATGTTTGTTTGTTTTTTTTAAGATTGGAACATAGCTTAAAGATGAGCAAAGTCAAAAGTAAAAATAAGCATCTAAAAAGTATTTGTGTGGGATACCTGAGAAAAGGGAAACAATCTGAAATTTCTATTCCCCAAATTACCATCTCTAGACTTGCAGGTTTCCCAGGTGCAGGGTACTCCAGCTAATGTGATTTAGGAGCTCAGCTCAGTAATCCATTCCATTCAGGCAGGAAGTGTTTGAGAAGACCAGTAGAAAAACGAAACAAAACAAAACAAAAGAATTATTGGGGTTTTTTTCTACTGGTCTTCTCAACTTCATCACTGCTTGGGAAACTGATGCCACTCTTTTGGTGGGTGGTCAACAAATCTACAGGAGGTCATCATCACCAACCACCAAATGAACTAGAGTCATTCCCATAGCACCATATTTGGAAGGCAAGCATGGAAACTATGAGTTGCAAATATGAGCTTATCTTAAGCATAGAAACCATGAGCTACAAATATGAGAATGTGTCAAGTATGGAGGTCATAAGCTACAAATGAGAGCTTATCTCTCCTCTTCCTTTCTAGAGGTCATCTTCCAATCATGCTTATAACTCAGGCTCAGATGGACACTTATTAAGAAATCCCAACAGTTCTGGCTTTTTATTAGAAGTTGGATAGAGAGGTAATAAAGAAAAGCTGAAATGATAGTGAATAAATTAGAAAAAGAAACCTGTTTGTACATAGCTATGTAAGTGTTGTCTCCTCCATTAGATAATGAACTATTGAAAGGAAGAGCTTTTAACTTTCTTTGGATCACCAGAGCTTAGCACAGTTTCTGGCATGTAGTAGGTGCTTAATAAATGTTTACTGATTGACAAACCTCTGGGAAAACTTGACTTTTCTTTCTCTCCAGAAATGTACTCATTTTGGCAGAGACAATAGAATATTTTTTCTTTACCTGCTCTCCCATATTCTTGAATCTCATAGGCATAGATTGACTATGACGTTGTAAGGAACATAGCTCCTAATAAGGAAGTAGTATGCCACACTTTCCATGTCCCAACTTCTGTGTTCTGTGAGAACTAGCCAATGAACCAAGAGAAAAGATTCCTGAAAGCTGAAAATCTAGAGAGCCTTCCTTTTAAATCCCAGAGAACAAATAAAGTCTCATTGGAAGAACATAAAAAAAAATGGTTCACAAACAAGTTCAGAAATGTTTTCTACCCTACCCACTCCATCTATTTCTTGTGGCACTAAAAGCAATTTGTAATTCCCTAAAGTTCATGTATTGTGTTACTTTGCTATTGAGACTATATAATTTTCCATTGCCTTTTACAACTGTTTTCGAAGATTATAAAAATAATGTCTTCATTGCTGAATTATAAATATGATTAAATTTACTTTCACAAATTTTTAAAAAAATGTTGATGACAACCAGCGGAAGGGCATCCTATACAAACACTGGAGGGTTATACTTTCCACTACTAAGAATTTGTAAGCAACATATATACTCTTGGACAAAGACTGAAGAAAGCACAGTTTTCCATTGGCTTCCATTCTTACTGAATCTTTGCTATAAGACCTGGCGTAGGCAACTCTGCTCTGAAAAGAGAGTTGCTTCATTGAATGTGGCACATACATCAGTTTTGAAGATTCATGGGACCAGAGAATTTCAGAATTGGAAAGGGTCTCAGCATACTTATGGTCCAGCTTATTTTCAATAAAAGCACTCTTATAACAGTACACTTGACAATAAAATTGCCCAGTCCCTGTTTGAAAACCTCCAAGAAGGGGGAACCCATCACTTCCAGAGGGATCCCGTTTTTATTTTTGGACAGCTTCCATTGCTGTGGATAGAGTGCTGGCCTGAAGTCAGGAAGACTCATATTCCTGGGTTCAAATCTGGCCTCAAACATTTATTAGCTGTGTGTTCCTAGGCAAGTCACTCAACCCTGTTTGCCTCTTTTTCCTTATCTGTAAAATGAGCTGAAGAAGGAAATGGCAAACCATTCCAGTATCTTTGCCAAGGAAACTCCAAATGGGGTCACGAAGAATCAGACATGACTGGAAAATGACTGAACAACAACAACAATTGTTAGGTTCTTCCACATGTCAAGCTCCTGGTTCTGTCTTGGCACCAAGCAGATCAGATCAATCCATGTGGTTGTCTTCCATTTGACTATCCTCCAAATAGTGAAAGAGCAATCATAATCTCCTGCAATCTCTTCTTAAAACTAAACATCCCCAGTTCCTTCATCTGACCCTCATCAAATCTTCATTTCCTACCATAGTTATGAAATGATGTAGGAAATAGCTTTGGGAGAAGGGTATGGGGAAGTGTGTCTCATTGACTACTTGATGACTGAGAATGCTGAGAATTCGGATGACTGCCAGGGTTGGCTTTACAGTCCTATTTTTAAAAAACATTCTTAGAAATGCACAGGAAACAGGAGTCCATAGCTGATAGGAAATGATGGATGCTAATCTCTTCTGGACAGTGAAATGCTAAGCAGATAAACACAAAATTCAGGAACTCTTATATGACTAAGTGGGAGAAGGCTCCTCTCATGGTCATAAAATATTGAGAGAAAATCCTCACTTTACTTGTAGAATGAAGCAAGACTACGGGTTCTGATATTCCCTTTGTTGTAAGGGAAGGATAAGGTTTATAAAGAAATGACTGTGCATTTTCAATTCTGTCTCTGTGATAGGCTAGTCCTCCCCTTCATCCAAGTTTAGAATAATTTTTCCTCAAAAGTCAAGGAAATTCTTTCCCAAGATTTGATTGTCCCAGATTACTAAGGTTCAAGTCACCCATTTGTTGACTCAACTGCCTAATGACTCAGAATATACCGATGGCCCACCTACAGGAAGTCAATGTCCTTCAGACTAAGTGGGAATCCTAGACCTCCTCCACCATAAGATGGTTTTTCTATGAAGAAGATAAGAGTTGTACCTATTTGAGCCTAGTGTTGGATCTTTGTTGAGTGTCTTTTTTCTGCTTTATAAATTGGCAATTAATTTATGAAATTAAAAAAATGAGTCAGTTATGCCTGGTTCTTTGGGTGCTCACTGGGAAAGACCATAATGGCAGTAGGAAGTGAGACTGTAATCATACTTTAATGAGGCATAGAGGACCGTAAGGGTGAACAAATACAGAGAGCACAGAGATAAATGGTAAAAATAAGAGTTCAGAGGTAGACAGCATGGATAATGGAGTGGTGGAGGAAGGTAGGCAATGTGGGAAGAGGATAGGGAAGTGAGTGGAGGATCATTCATTTACATAACTAATGTTTAGAGTTGGGAGCACTTAGCAGCATGGACCCAAAGGAGATGGAAGAGGGCTGGGGTGGGTAACCTGGGGCAGATGATAGGAATTTTAGGTTTCATTTTTATAGAGTTGTTTTGAGGAACAGACATTCTTATCTGTGCCAGCTTGGGGTTAGTTCATTAACATACCTATATCATCTCCACATATCCATGCTTACTGTGTATGTCTGGAATTTGTCTGAGATTTACGTATCCTAGGACAAGACAAAGCTGAGATAAATGGATTTCCCCCATTCAGCACATATTTTCAGGATGTGATTTTTGGTTAATGCTCTATGTGATATGATTTTTAAATTATGCTCCTTTGATCATTGGGACAGTTTGTACATGACTTGTAGGTTCCCCTTTGATATCTTCTTTATTTATATTTATCTTATTTATAGTAATTGCTATCTTATACTGCTTACCTACAAATTTAATATACTGATTAGAAGGGGGTTTGTGCTCAGGGAACCAGAGTAAGATACAAATTTTAACACACCATGGTTAAATGAAAGCACTTTTATTAATTATTGAATGGCCCATAAAGGTCTTATTTGGTTCACACATTGGGTATAAGCTACTAGTGGACAGCTCAAGTCAGGCTCAAACCAGAATAGACTCTTAGAATCCCTAACTCCCTTCAAAGCTCAGTTCAAAACCAATCTCCTGTATGAGACCTCTTCTGATCTCTCCAGTTGCTAATTTCACTCTCCCTATTCCAATAAGATGGTTTTTACTCATAGATATTGCTTCCCCCAGAAGAGTGTAATCTCTCTGAAGGCAGGGACTATTTTATTATTGTTCTTTACATCCCCAGAACCTAGCACAGAACCTGACACAAAGAAGACACTTATTGATAGAATAATTGATTGGGGGTAAAAACCTGAAATGTATCAAAACCAGAAAAGATGGTGGGCTCTGAGTTTTTAGGTATGGTGAAACATAGATATGTTGGGGGTTTTGAATCCAAGAGGTCCACTGAAGTATTGGAATATGTTGAGAAGTATTAAAGAGTAGGCAATGTTTTCAATTTTGTAGCTAAGAGACACAAAGGACTGAATGCTAGGCTTGGAGTCAGGAGAACCTAAATTCCACTCTTGCCTTAGATTCTTACTAATTGTGTCTGTAAGAATTAAATTTTAATGGTTTGACTAATATATGAAAATTATAAATAATAATGGTGGTTGCCAATTCAAAGTATCATTGCTTAAAGTCAGAATGACTTTAATAGCTTTTATTTACAAAAGAGGTGAAAGATTGAAAGTAGAGAAATACAAAATGGGGTAGAGAAGACATTAGCTTATCTAACTAAATATTGCTCCTGTGCTTGACTCAGCTAGTACTTGTTGACTTTCAACGGGAATTAAACTCTCTCTAGAATACAGGAAGGGGAAACCATCAAGTTCCCTCCAAGAGGCAGGTCAAGATTGATTACTGAAGCTGAAGGTGACTCCTGAGGCCAACTTTCTTCCTTGAGCTGACTTTCTTCTTGAAGCTGACTTCCTTCTTGGAGTTGACTCCTTTAGCCCCAGAAATTCAGGGCCTTTTATGGTGGGTTCTTGTTCCTGCCCCTTTTCATAAGGGCCAATCATAGCTTCCAAATTGCCCAGCAATTGCCCAGGGGGCAATGTTTGTGGGAACCACTTTTCACCTTCTGGAGAGGTGAATACTCATCAAAAGAGTTCACAGATTCCTGGCTGACTGAGGTGTGAATTCTCATTTCCTGGCTGATTGAGTTGAAAAGGTAGAGAGCTTCTCCACCTAGTGCCAAGTAGGGTGTTCAAGCTTTTGTTGATTCAATTCAAAAGTAGACAAAGGAGAGTTTAATCCTGTCTTCACAGTCTAGTGAGGTACCAAGTAGGGGTTCTTAAATTGTTGTTAACCAAAGTGTTAACTCAAAATAGACAAAGGGAATAAAGGATTTCCTTTCACAAGTGTAAACTCAGAGAGAACAAAGAATTTCCTTTTACATGTCAATGCATACGCCTCTTAACTCTCTCAGCTTTAATTTCCTTATGACATAATTGAGGCATTGGACTCAAGGGTCTTTTAGGTCCCTTCCAACTCTACATATATGATTCTATGGTCTAGAAGGTAGATTATTCAATGATGAAAATAGGAGAAATTCTATTTCTCTAAGAACAACAGAGCAAGCAGTGCTGCTATTTTCTTTACTCCAGTAACAAACCTCAATATAGTGAAGGAGGCTTCTTTCCCTCTTGGGTAGTGGTCCCCACCCCAAATCCTGCCTTAATCACTTCCCCCTTATGGAGGGGGCACGTATAGGAGGGAAGGAAGAGTCTGCATCTAACAAATTCTCTGTGAAAACAAATGATAAAAATAATAATAACAGGGTGGAAGGGATGTCTTTACACAATAACAAAACCTCAGAGTTAGAAGGAGCTCAGAAATCTTGTAAACATGCTTGAGCAAATTTTCCCCTTCAACATATCTGATAATTGGTCAACCAACATTTACTTGAAGAGCTAAAATGGTGAGGAAACCATGATAGTCCTTTACATTTTTGGATAGCTATTTATTAAGAAGCTTTTGTTTTTTGAGTTGAGACTATTAGATTTGGAAGTCAGAGGACTATGTTCAAATCTTAGCCTTTTCACTTATTCATTATGTGAACCTGGGCAACATATTTAATAATCTCTCTGGGCTCAGTTTCCTCATCTATCAAATGAAGGAATTGGTTCAGATGAATTAGATGACTTCTAAGGTTTCTTATAATGCCAAATTGCTGATTCTTTGGTTTCATATCATGCAACTAGCTCAGCTCTTTGGTCTCAAAGAAAATAGGAATCTAATTCTTTTTTCACTGTGATAGCCATTCAGATTCTTGAAGATGTCAGTTATGTTCCTGTGTCCTGTTCTTGAGAGAAAACATTCCAGTTGCTTCAGTTGATTCTCATATGGCATGAACTACAAGCCCTTCACTTTTATAGTCATTGTATATGGAACATTCTTCATCAAGATCTTTCCTAACATGTGATGCCCCCAAAGTGAAAACTATGCTCTCCAGACCAGAGCAGAGTATAGACGAACACTATTACTTCCCTAGCTCTGGCCACCATGCTTCTGTTAATTCAACCTAAGATCCCATTAACTTTCTCAGCTGCAAGAACACACTGTAGATTTATATTGAGCTCACAAGCTCCTAAAACTACCAATCTTTTTTAAAAAAGAAGACAAGGTGCTCTCTATTCATTCCTCTTTTATAATCCTCTTATGAAGTTAAATTATATTTTGGAGGCACCTAAGTAGCAACCTTGAAGTGGACAAGCCATTGTACTGATCCTGAGAACTCAGCAGAGCCATAACTAAGGGGAACTTGTTGAACACTTTTCAAACAGAAAAGGATTTTAAGTAACAAGGATCTGTGAAATACCCCCTTTCTACATGTGTACCTCACTCCTTTTGTATTTTAAGTCTGAGCACTCTCACCAGGGACTTTGTGTATCTATGGGACCAGGGCAAGAAGGTATCCTCCTCAGTTTTTATACCTGTATCAGATTTTGCACCTACTATTTTTAGTATGTAATCTTATTAAATACCTTTTCTAAAAGTTCATTGAAGCTTCTGACTTATAATCAAGGGAAGCACAGGGATGGGGGTTTATAAGCAGTATCAGTAGAAGCTCCAGCCCTTAAGGGTGACTCCTGGAAAGCTTAGGAATGTTAATCACCTGCCTTGTAGAGACTTGATCCACCTATGCAAATGAGAGTTGGAGAAATAACCCTTGAAGGGCTGCTACATAGTTATATATACACACACACACACACACACACACACACACACACACATCTCTAATAGAAGCATCATGGATGAATGAAACTGTTATTCATTACATATTAGAGGTAGAAAGAACTTTAAAAAAACCATATCTTCATCAGAGGATTTAAGTAGAAAAATTATTCTGAAGCTAATTTAATCCAGACCATTCATTTTACAGATGAAGATACTGAGACCCCAAAAGTCTAAATAACTTGTCCAACATGCCTCTGTTTCTAATTTTGCAAAGCTAGAATTTAAACCCAGGTCCTTTGACTCTATATCCAGCACTGGCTTTTCCATTGAATCATACTACCACCCATTTGGTTCAATCCTTTCATTTTGTAGAAAATAGATGAACAAATTGACATCCATAGCTAGTCATGGAGCCAGGACTTGAAGTAAAATCTCCTACCTGCTAGAACAAGTTTTTTTCCATTGTACCACACTGATATTTAGAGTGTGATTAGATGATGGAAAACTCTTTTCTCTCACAAAATATCCTCTTGTGGCCGGACAGAAATAGATTTTTGAATTATATGAACCATGAGTATGACCAATCATGCCATTTCTTATATTCTTAGGATAAATGATTGCCTGATGGCACTTGAGGATGTTCACAGCCTAATGAGGAGTCAAAGATTTCCGGACATAAATTCCAACATCAATCTCTGGGTGTCTCAGTCCACTGAATGGCACAGCGACAAACAAGCCTGATCAAAACTGGATCCGTTAGGCATCCTTTCTCCTTCCCATTAATTGTGGGAAAGAAAAAGAACAAAGTATCATGAAGATTAAAGCAGTCTTGTGGAAAAATGTTCTCAACTACAACTTTATGTGTTTAAAACAGGCCTTCTTCTCCCTCCCAGACTAATAATGAGAGAGCCATCAGTACTGGCAAACAGAAGAACCCTGGAAGTCCATTCCCAGCATTACTGGGCTTTGTTCTTCAACTGTAGTCCTGTTCATATGTTGAAGATGGTTAGAAATGTTTGTGTGGATCACTGGGTTTACAGCTCTGTGAGGCCATTAGGAAAAAAGAGCAATGGAATAACTAATGCAAGTCTTGAAGAGTCAGTGAGGCCTCTCAGTCACTTGATAAGAATGGAGCTTTTCTTAGCTAGAGCTGTATCTGATACATGACCAAAATACATGAAAAATGAATAATACCAACAAAATTCGCTTAGTAACCCTTTGCAATTGAATGAATTTATTTCAATGCATATCACAACAGTTTTTCATTTTCTCCCTTCAATTCTCCATCTGGATTCTTTGTTCATTCATTATCCTTCGTTTTTCCTCTTATGTTGTTATAATTAGTATATACTTTATCTTTTAGTTCTGTCTTTCTCAGTAGGCAATATTTTATGAAGTGGCTGTTAGGTAGCACAGTGGATAGAGTCAGGAAGACATCTTCCTGAGTTCAAATATGGCTTCAGATACTTATTAACTGTGTGACCTTGAATAAATCACTTAACCCTATTTGCTTCAGTTTACTCATTTGTAAAATGAACTGGAGAAGGCAATCGCAAACCACTTCAATATCTTTTCCAAGAAAACCCCAATTTAAGACATAAAGAGCCAGACATGATTGAAATGACTAAGCAATAATTATTTTATGAAGGCATTTTCATATTTATTTGTATCCTTCACTTGCCAATCTCAATTGCAATACATCATTCTGTCCCATTAATATAGCACAAGTCATATAAACATTCATTTTGTCTGGATAATTAGGTAATTTCTAGTTTTAAAAAAATAATTACATATAAAGCCATTATGGAGATCTTTGAATGGATAGCCTTGTTTTTTGTTGGCTTGCTTTTGAAGGTACTTTTAGGTTATATTACCAACAATTAGTTTGTGGAATAAAAGGGTATGGTTATTTTTGTAACTTTTAATATGTGTTGTCAGTCTGCTTTCTAGAGAAATTCTCTAAGTTTGCAAATTCACCAACAATGTGAACAACTATCTACTCTCCTATATCTCTTTGAAGAGGTATTAAGTTTCATTGCTTTCAATTCTTTTTGACAATTGTTTTGATTTGTGTTTCTCTGATTATTAGTTGTCATCAAATATTCTTTTGATTAGATGAGAAATAGAAAATAGGAAAGAGTGCAATTTAAAAAATCTAATTTAAAATTTTTGTATGAAATTGAGAAAAAATATTGAAATAAGAAAAGAAAATCTGTGCGATAAGTAATGGTTATGGTTGGGGAGAGGGGTGGCTGGGAAAATTTATAGAAGTAACAAATAGTAGTACAAATATCAATAATATGGAAATGGGTCTTGACCAAAGACATATATAAAACCCAGTGGAACTGTGCATTTTGTAATCCTGGAAAAATGCTTTAATCAATTAAATAAAAAAGAAAATAAAGAAAATAAAGAAAAAGTAATGAGTAAAGAAGAAACATTTGACTATAATATTCCTTTTCAGTTTATTTTAGAATTGATATTATGTCCTCTGAGAGGAGTACAGGGGATCACTAGTGTGACAGTTTGATCCAACTCCTGGTGTAGACTAAGAGATAGGTGGGGTATCTAGAACCAAATCTAGACAAGAAGTCTCCCAAATCAGTAGTGGGAGCACAGAAATATAAGTAAGAAATAACATTAAGGAAATAGATATAGGACATTACCATGTTTGAAACAGGTTACTTTGCCTAAACTCCGTCCTTAGGGAAAAAAGGGAAAATCCGTGTATATTGTGCCAAGAGCATCTCCTAGTTCTCTAGAGACAGGAACCCTGGGGAGACAACAGTGTCATAAGGAAGTCTATGGAAGATAATGTTTATCCAGTGGTTTCTGGAAACATCTGCTCTTCAAACTTGTCTTAAGCCTACAGGGATGATGGCTCTTAGTTGTCACTGACAACAAAAGAGTTTATTTAACAAGTCTAATTGTGTTATGTCACTTTCATTCTTTTGGTCTTTTTCTGACAGTGTACTTCATTTATAAAATTTTAGTATCATTATAAAGTGATGGGGGTAGCTAGGTGGTGCCGTGGGTAGAGTGCTGAGCCTGAATTCAGGAAGCCTCATCTTCCTGAGTTCAAATCTGGCCTCAGACACCTACTAGCTGTGGGACCCTGGGCAAGTCACTAAATCCTATTTGCCTTGGTTTCCACATCTTTAAGATGATCTGGAGAAGGGAATAGCAAAGTACTCCAGCATCTGCCAAGAAAACCCCAAGGGGGATCTTGAAGAATCAGACATGACTGAAACGACTGAACAACAATAACATAAATGTAAATAACAATATAAAGTTATTGTTATTAACCTTTATTAATTATTATTTATGAATTAATGATTAATTATTAAATTTTAATAGTTTGCTTTGTTAAGAAAAAATGGCATATTTATCAAACTCCCAAACACCATCCAAATGGGAAGCAATTATTACAAACTACCAAAGTTCTCTAACTAGTAGCCACATGGTATAATTACTCCAGAAAACAAAGTAAGTAAACCATACAGACTTGTGTGGTTTTTACATTTTTTTGGAATATAGATCAAAAGAAGAATACAGCATTTAAAAAAAAAAAACCTTACCTTTCATCTTAGAATCAACACTGTGTATTGGTTCTAAGGCAGAAGAGTAATAAGGGCTAGGCAATGGGGGTTAAGTGACTTGCCCAGGGTCACACAGCTAAGAAGTGTCTGAGGCCAGATTTCAATCCAGGATCTTCCGTCTCTAGGCCTGGCTCTTAATCCACTGAACTCCCTAGCTGCCCCCAGAATACAGTACTTAAAATAGCAGCAATAGGGTAGCTATGGGGCTCAGTGGATAGAAAGTCAGGGCTACAGATGGGAGGTCCTAGGTTCAACTCTGGCCTCAGAAACTTCCTAGCTGTGTGACCCTGGACAAGTCACCTGATCCCAAATGCCTAGCCCTTACCATTCTTCTGTCTTGGAACCGATATGAAGTATTGATTCCAAGAAGGAAGGTAAGGGTTTAAAAAAATTAATTAATTAGATACAAATTAAATAAAAATTAAATAAGATTTTGTGGTTTTAATTTCGATCTTTAGATAAAAGCTTTATGTTTCATCTGCTTTCTATTGGGTTTTGAGTTTTACCTTTGACATATGAGTAATACAACAGGTCCACTGAGCTAATTAAATTCCTTTAGCCAAATACTCCATTGCCATGGTAGAGAATGGCCCAAAATGTCACTAATGAGCCTTGGATAATGGTTTACTTTATTGCATTTCCAGAGGTAGTCTACCTCTACCAAGTATTTCTTTTTCCCACAAAAGTCTCAAATGGTTGTTAAGGTTGTGAGGAAGGCAAACCTACAATTGCTAAGATCCAAGTCTATTCATAATGTCATGGCTAAAACCAATTAGAATAAAATGGATAGAATGAATGTTGTTGCTTGCACTTCTCTTGAACAGAAACTTCTGTTTCATTCATTGGGGAAGGGAGAGAAGAGAATAAACATTTATATCATGCCTACTATGGTACAATGCTAAGTGCTTTTTACAAATAGTATCTCATTTTGGATCCTTCCACCAGCCCTGAGAGTTCAACGCTATTATTATCCTCATTTTACAGTTGAGGAAACTGAGGTAGACAGAAGTTAAATGACTTGCCCAGGGTGGCACAGCTAGTAATTGTTATGGCTAAATTTGAACTCAGGTTTTCCTGACTGGAGTCTCAGCATTTTTTATTTACTACAGCAGCACTAGCCTCATTGCACTAGTAACATCTGTCTTAAACCCAGACTTGCAGAGAGGCTCCATTGGGGAAGAAATCTAGACAGAGAAGAATTAATTAACCTGTCCATAGTAGAACTTCCAATGATGAACCTATGGATGGTAAGGAGGACACCAGAAAGCAGGTAGATTCTACAGATGGTGTTAAGTACCAAGAATTCCTCTGTTTGCTGTTAGGAATGGTTCCTTTTTTCCTGCAGCACATAAATTTCATGTTTACTGTGAAATAACCAGTGTTCTGTGTCATAGAACATTCATTAGGAAAAAGTGTGGTATAGTATGAAGAATTCTGGAGTTCAAAGGTCTAAATTCCAATCCTGGCTGTAATATTTACTGTCTGTGTGACTATAAGCAAGTCTTAAAAGCTCACTATCTTCAGCTGTAAAATGGGCACAATAACATACTACTCACACCTCAGAGGGATGTGAGAGTGAAGTGTTTTGCAAAGCTTAAAACATTTTATGAGTTACTATTCAACAAACAATTTAAAATATCTACTGTGTGCAGAACAATATTCCAAGTGTTGGGAAGAGATAAAGAGTTTAGGTAAGACAAGGTCCTTATCTCATGCAACCTTTGGCTTCATGGAGGAATGGGAGGCAGAAGAAAGGATACTGGGGCTCATATCCTATTTTTTGTCACTTAATACTTGTATGACTTTGATCAAATTGTTTTACCTCCCTGGGCCTCAGTTTCTCCTAAGGTCTCTTTAGAACCCTCTAGAGTCCCTTCTAGCTCTAAATCTATGAACTCATGCCTTGCAAATAGAGATAAATCTCAGCAATATGGCATCCATGGAATGGTCAATATTTAAGTTGCTTGGATAATAATTTTCACAGACCTGACATCAGCACTGAGATTATAAGAAATTGGTATTCATAGACAGGACTTTTTCTGCTGCAAGAAAATATAGTATTTTCATTCAGGATAATGCTATCATTCAATGGCGATCCATAGCTGCCTTAGAAAACATTTAGACTCAGTGGTCTTCCCAAAGGCAATCAATGGATATCTAGAGTTCATCAACTCAAAGAGCAGGTCATTGGATGATGGAAAGGACAGGCTCCACCCTCTTTCATTCAACTCATATATCAATGCTCCCATCTCTGCTGTTGTCAATGGAGCCTTGGTCGCTCCTTGCCATGGAGACCAATGGCCCTGTAGTTTGCATTAATGGTAGCAGGGACATGTGGGAGTACAAGCTATGTCATGTGGATTTCTCTAGGGGTCTATCTCTAGGGTAGCTGGATACATTGACGGTGGGGTCCAATGAAAAATCTCAGTCTATAATTATAGACCTGGGTAAGGCTTTAAAAATCCATGATTGGCTTAGGAGGGAGAGCTGTCAAGGTACATGTGGTCTTTAGAGATCCTGTGGTGGGGGAGAAAAGAGAGGAGGAAGGAGGAAGAGAGGCGAGGGAGAGGAGAGAGAGAAGGGGGAGGGAGAAACGATCTTTGAGGGAAAAGAAAGGAGAAGGGAGAAGAAAGGAAAGGGAGGGAAGGGAAAAGGGGAGAAATGAAAGAGGAGGTGAAAAGAAAGGAGAGGAAATGTCAGAGAAGGAGAGAAGGGAGGGAGAAAGAGAGAGAGAGGAGAAGGAGAGATAGAGAGAAAGTCTGGAGGTGAGAAAGAAACCTCAGAGATGCTGATAAAGATTAGGGTCTCAGCTTCCTGAGGGAATGCAATAATATGCTGAGTTCCCAGAAGCCTGGAAGAAACACAGCATGAAATGTCTGTGGGCAGCATCTAGGAATAACTCTGAAAAGTGTGCTTTCCATTTGAGGCCCAGAGGATGGAACTGAGTCCCAGAGGAAAAAGGACCCAGCTTCTTTAGGGATCCCAGAAGCTGAAAAGAGAGAGCTCAGCCTAGGGCAAATCTTTCATGAGACTTCATAGAAGGACTGCTTTAGGGATATTCTAATTAAATTGAGAAATGTGAGCTTGTGTCAATCAAGCATAGATCAACTAATATTTATTAAGCACTTGCTATGCATCGAGCACTGTTAGGTGCTCAAAATATAAAGAAAGGCAAAAGACAGTTCTTATTTTCAAGGAGCTCATAGTTTAAATGGGGGAGGAAATACACAAAGAGCTATGTACAAACAGGATCTATACAAGATAAATTGGAGATAAGCTTAGAGGGAAGGCATTAGGATTAAAGGAGACTGGGATAAGTTTCTTGTAGAAGGTAGGACTTTAGCTGAGACTTTAAAGGAGGTCAGGAGGTGAAGATAAGGATGGAGAGAATTCTGGGCATGGGGGACAGTCAGAGAAAATTCTCTGAGTCAGGGGCAGCTAGGCTGCTCAGTAGATAGAGAGCCAGGTCTGGAGAGAGGTCCTGGATTCAAATCTGATCTCAGACAAATCTTAGCTGTTTGACTCTGGACAAGTCACCGCTCTTCTGCCTTGGAGCTGGTACTTAATATCTATTCTAAGACAAAAGATAAGGGTTTAAAAAATATGCTTGGAGTCAGGAGATGGAGAGACCAGTATCACTGGATAACAGACTGGGTTGGGGAGTAGATAATATATATAGAAACTGTAAAGTTAGGAAGGGACCAGTTTAAAAACAAACATCAAATTGTATATTTGATTCTGGAGGTAATAGGGGGCCTGGAGTAGATCAAGTGGAAGGGTGATATGGTCAGACTTGGGCTTTAAGCAGATTATTTTGACCGCTGAATGGAAGATGGTCTGGAATAGGGAGAGATACAGGCAGAGAGATCAGTCAGCAGGCTGTTGCCTTAATCCAAGCATGAGGTGAACTAGGGTGGTGGCAATGTTGGATGGAAGGAGGAAGCCTGTAGGGGAGAGATTATAAAAGTAGAAACCACAGGATTTTGCAAGTGATTGGATAGAGGAATTGAAGAGAACAGAGAATCAAGGAGGACGGCAAGATTTTGAGCAGAGGTGCCTGGGAGGATGATGGTGCCCTCCACAGTAAAAGGGGAATTAGGAAGAGGAGAGGGATAAGGAGGAAATATAATGAGTTCACTTTATTTTCCCCCAAACCTTTACTTCTGTCTTAGAATCCATGCTAACTATCAATATCTATCCTAAGAGAGAAGAGTGCCAAGGGGTAGGCAATTGGGTCACACAGTTAAGAAATGTCTAATATCAGACTTGAACTCAGGTCCTCCTGATTCCAGAACTGGCTCTCTATCCACTCTGTTGCCTTGCTGCCCCACGAGTTCATTTTTTAAACATATGTTTTTGTAACTAACTTTCATTTCGTATAGGGGAATCAATCAACAAGCATTTATATAATGTATCAGTATTAAGATTAAAAGAATGTTTAAAAAAGAGTCCCTGCCCTCAAGGAGCTTATATAGAGAAAGAAAGGAGGTGGGGAGACAAACACATACACATATAGAGAAACAGGTGTCCCTTCCAAGTTGGGAGGGTTAGCCATAATCTGGAAAATCTGTGTAAAACTTTTTGGCCCTCCCTCTGTACCAGAGAAGAAGTCTGAATGTTTCAATTTTCTTTTATGGGCTATTTACAGTAAAAGAAATTGTGTACATTTGAGGTATTAAAAGATAAAGTGTGTTGATATTATATGAGTGGAGAAGATATCCAAGGGAAAGAATTGAATGACAAGACTTGGCCACTGAATGGCTATGTGGTTTGAGAGAGTGAAGAGTCCAGGACAGTACCAAGGTGATGAAGCTGGGACTGT
Organism: Monodelphis domestica; assembly: GCF_027887165.1. Taxonomy (NCBI): domain Eukaryota; kingdom Metazoa; phylum Chordata; class Mammalia; order Didelphimorphia; family Didelphidae; genus Monodelphis; species Monodelphis domestica. Next base: position 168,081,367 of record NC_077229.1, read on the forward strand.
AAAAGAATGGTGCTACCTTTGACAGAAGTAGGGAAGTTGAGAAGAGAGTAGATTTGGGTGGGGATAGATAATGAGTTCTCTGTTGTGTTAGTGTGTGCACTTCTGATTCAGGGCTACTTACCCACTTTTGATGTCCTCTTTTCCCCTAGTTCTCCCCTCAGGCTCCAAGAAGCTGTAACTTGTGCACTGGCCATACCCTGGTAAAACTATCTTGGCAGAAAAGCTAAACCAGGTTGAGGGGAACTAACAGGTTTCAAAACAACTGGCGATTTAGGGAGATGTCTACCCCAAGCATGTGAAAACTTTCCCTGGCAGGAATGGGCACATGAGAACAAGTTCCAAAGACCACAAAGATGGAAGAAACAGGTCTGTGGAATACTTAGAGCTTGGTCAGACATCAAAGATGACAAGGTCATCCACTGCATCTTGGGCCATTGCCAGTCATCTTGACTTTTGTCTTCCCACTAGACTTTATTAATTCTGGAAGAGAGAGTGAGGCTGATGACTTTGTGCTACACTTCCTCTCTTAAATATAATTGATAAGTAAGTGGAGACTTTGTTCCATGCCATCTCTTTGAAACTGAGAATATGTGTATGACTTTAAGATCATAGGATAATAGATTTAGGGCTAGAAGGAGCCCTAAAGACTATTGAGCCCAATGTCCTCATTTTCCAGACGAAGAAGTCCTCCAAGAGATTAAATGATTTGACCAATGTCACAAAGCCAGTGTCTGAGGCAGGACTCAAACTCAGATCTTGACTCCATTACAACACCTAGATGCCTGAAGGAAGCATTTCCCCTTCTGTAAGATGCTTAGTCAGTAGGCCCTTCAGTTTGAAATGCGCAATAGGTAGTTGGTGATTTAGAACTAAACCCCAGGAGAGAGACTAATTGCTTCACACAATAGGAAAAAAATTGTGCATTTGAACACACCTGGAATGTGTGTTTGTGTGTGTGTGTGTGTGTTTTGTTTTTTGGTTGTAGCGGAAAGAGAAAAGTGATACCTACTAGAAAAGAGGGGGGAAAAAAGGGAGAAGTTGAGAACTTCTTTCTTTCTCCTTTACTCTTTCACTCAGTGGGTGCAGCACAGTTACTGGAGAAATATTGCTGTGGGAAACCAGTTTGGGGAGTATTCTGTTTGGTCCTCTCTGAGGTCAATGAGCCTTTTCCCCTCCCTATCCATTGACAGTCAATTCCCCAAGAAGAATCATAGACCCATGGTTCATGAGAAGTTTACATAGGGAGACTCTCTTTGAGGAATAAATAATTCCAGTCTCTTTTACTTCTTTTTGTAGAGATTGAATTGTTTCTGAATTTGGAGAAAGCTTCTGGGTGACTATTGTCAGAATCACTTTGAGTGGTAGCATGTAAATGAAAAATGCCAAATGGCAGGCATTTCCATTTAAATCACCTTCACTTTGTTTCCTGAAAAACTTCAAGACATTTTAATGACTGCCTTGTTCATTGAAAGTCAGCTAACCTTAGGGAGAGCTGCCTAGGCAAGGGAAAATCCATATATTCATGGGGAATATTTGCCCAAAGATTGCAATTAAGAAATTGGTGTACATAGTTTAGAGTGTTACAAGGAAAAGGCTCTAAAGAGGTAATGAACCCAGCTTTTCTATTGTGCATAGTCCTAAATATTGCAGTCATCAAGCATAAGGCAAAAACTATTCTCTGCTCTCAAAGAGCATACATTAAAAATGGAAGAAATGTAAATAATTAGGCACATACAAACTACCTATGGAACAGATGAAAAGTAATCTAAAAAAGGAAGGCATGGAGAGGGGCACAGGGAAAGACCTTCTGCAAAAGGTGACATCTGAGTTGAGCCTTTAGGAAAGCCAGGGAAACCAGGAAGCAGAGGTGAGTGGGCATTCCAGATGTGAAGACAGCTGGCCCAAAGAAATGAGAGATAGTGTACCCCATTGGAGGAAGTACATTGCATAATCCAATGCAGTGGTTTGCCAAAAGGGCAACCTCTAGAACAAAGCAGCATAGGTTCTAACTCCTTCCTTTCTGGGACCTCTTCTCCTTCAGGTGTCCAGAACCTCAAGGGGCTCCTTGATTATCCAGAGCTACCTCCTGTTGTAGTTGAGACTTTATGGCTGACTGGGATATGCCATTCAAACTTTCCTGAGCAGTCTATCCAGAGCATTCACACCAGGTTCTAAACCTGACAAACCTGACAAACAAAATGATTTTAGCAGAGGTGTTAATGGGTGATAATGTATTATGGCTCCCTACCTTTCTACTTGCTAGGTTAAAATTAATATCTTCAAGTTCTTATTTTCCATAAAGTTTATTAATAATCACTTGAAATAGAAAAGGCAGGTAAGCATAGATTTGAAGTCTCTTTCTTACTCTAAGTCTGACCACATGTAGCCTATCCTGCAGGATTCTTGGTCTGTCTCATCTGCCTGCTCAGGGAAGTAGAGAACCAGGTGGGGTCCACCCACACTCTTTTAATTACCTTCATGGATACTAAGATGGCCAGCCTAGGAGGGGGAAGGGATGAAATTCCCTTTACACACACTATACATCTGGAAAGGCCTCCACCCAAAGGATCAGAATCAGTACTTGGCAATTCAATTAGATTCAAGATACTGCAAAGATACAAAGAAAATGAAAAACAACCTGCCCTCAAGAAGTTTATAGTCTTCTGGGAAGAGGAGAGAATTAAGCACTTCAATAAATAAGTGAACACAAGATAATTTGAGGAGGAAGGAAACAGAACTGAGACAGTACAGTTCACACCTTGTATTAAACCAAAAGCTCAAGGTAAAGAGGGAATAAATCCATTTTAGGGACACAATTTGGAGTCGGAATTCTGAGTTTGGGCAATGGCAGTCTAGTAAATTCTTGTAACCAGGGCAGTACATTATGGGGAATAGGAGCATATCACTGAGGATTTGCCAATCAAACATCATCAGTGTCCACTCTCCAGCAGAGGGTGTCACAGGATATGAATCCTAACAATATGGTATCGAATTCTCCCAACAGAACATTGGAAGGAGGACCAATGGTAACAACAGAGTTACATTGAGAACTCCAGATTCTAGGGAGTTCATGTGCCAACCTCTCAAACATTGGAACATACTAGCTATATACTCATCCTATTGGATTGTAAACTCCTTTGATTAGATTGTAAGCTTCTTGAGGGCATGGCTTGTCTTTTGCCTCTTTTTGTAGTACATACTTCATAAATGTATATTAAATGAATGAATAAGTGAAAGTGGGTCATTTTTGTGCCTTCCAAAATCCTAGATCTACCTTCAACTGATTTTGTCTTGGGCACAAAAATTGGAAACTGCTTTGTGGGGAAAGGAAGTCCTCAGAGGTGCTACAGAGTGGGACAAAGGCTAGGACAGAGTACAATAGACCTGGGACAGAGGTGTCTGCCTGGACTGAGAAAGGGAGAAGTGGGGCAGTCACAATGCAATTCAGAGAAGGACCACAAAGCTTCAGAATTGGCCAGAGGACTGCTTTGGGGAAGAAGTAGTAGGGGAAGGCAATGTTAGTAACCTCTGTCAGTGCTGTAGTTGCCCCATCATAATGAAAGTGCTGAGAAACAGGAAGTAGGACAGTTGGCCCTAGAACATGAAGCATGGTAGCCTGCACAAAAGGAATGATATGTATTAAGGGTCAAATAAGATAACAAATGGAAATGCTTTGCAAACTTTAAAGCACTACATAAATACTAATTATTATTAGTAAGTCTTGAAAAGTTAGGTTTTAGCTAGCTTTTGATCAATTTTAAATATCAAACAGAAACTTGTATCATGGAGTTATAGGGAGCTACTAAGGCTCTTTGAGATGGTCAGGATTGTTTGGGCATGATACCTTTGGCAGCTATGTGGAAGAATTGGAAAAGGGAAAGACTGAAAAGAGGATTGGAAGTCAATTACAATTGCCCAGGTGAAACTGTGATGAGAACCTGATTTAAGGGGGTGACAATATGAGTGGAGGGCAGGGACATATGGGGAAGAAATTGTGAAGGTGGGATTGAAAAGTCATGGTTACATGTGGGAAGAGGTAGTGAAGGAAAGGGAAAAGTCCAGGATATCTCTCTGGGGAGGGATGAGAATGTCTTCAATAGAAACAGGGAAGTTTGGAGGAGAGGCAGGCTAATGAATTCCATTTCCAGCACATGGAATTTGAGATACTTACTAGATGATTGGTTGGAAGTGTCCAATAGGCAACTAGGGATGTGAGACAGAAGCTCAGGAAGGAGTTTCAGACTGGATATATAGATCTGAGAGTTATCTGCATAGAAATACTAATTGATTTCATGGGAAAGTTTAGAATAAAGGTTCACAATCTAGGGTCTGAGAACTTAAAGTTCAATAACTGTATTGTAGTATAATTGGTTTCCTTTGTAATCCTATGTATTTTATTTTAAGCCTTTAAAAACATTATTCTGACAAAGGGTCCATAAAATTCCCCAGATTGTTAAAGGAATATATGAGCAAAGAAGAAAGAAAATGAATAAAAAGTTAAGAACTTCTGGTTTACAGAGAGAAAGGAAGTATTTCTATTGAAGTAGAGTAAATAGAGTTCCAAGAGAGTTTAGAACTCCTTATTTTTACAGTCGAGGAAACCTGAGGCCCAGAGAAAAGCAATAATATGTTCAAGGTCAGTTAGCATCATCTGCCACTCAATCACATAGCATTAGCAAGAATTGTAAATTTCCTTGATTATTATGATGAGAAATTTCCATGATGTTCTTCAGTGTGCCTAGGGTACCCCGAATTTCAGATGGCGCTAACGACGAGGTACAAGGGACTTGCAAAGTAAACCCTGGACAAACTTGTTATACTGCTTGTCGAGGGGAAGGTGACCACAGGAGAATATACCCGGACGCTCCATCTCTGTCCAGCCCCAAAGTGGAGCCGTCGGGTCGCAGGTCTCCCGCCACTTCTTACCCCTAAAGTCCTTGAGCACTTTGCCCACATCTATACCAGTGCACCCCTCTAATCTGGCCCCAGATATGTCTCCGGACCCTCACTCCGTGTCCATGCCACTCAGGCTGGGGTAAGAGATGTGGGCCTGCCTTGACCCCCCCGAGAGCCAGAGCCTGGGGCTTGGAGGTCTGCTGAGTGAGGGTCTGGTTGGCTGCAGGGAGGGGGGCTCTGGAGCGCTTGCGGCGGCCATGGGTGGGGTGGGGGGGAGGCGGGTTGGGGTAAGGCGCTGCTGCTGCTGCTGCTGCCGCTGCCGCCGCGCCACCGCCACCGCCTCTCTCCGGGTGACACAGGCAGACGCCGGGAGCGGCCGTGGCGGTGAGTCGCAGCGTTTCTCTTTCCGCGTCTCATTCTCGCCGGTTCGAGCGCCTAGGCAGAGCTGCGGCTGGGGCGGGTCTGGCGGTTTGGGGATAGTAAGGGGGGAAGGAGTGGCAGCAGCTGCCCCTGCCGTTCAGGGGTGTGCGAATAGGGAAGAAACTCAGCTCTTTAGAGGGGACCCCGGCCCCAAGACCCACTCAATCTGCAGCAACAATTGTGCACTCACTCTTTCCCTGTATTTTGGGGTGGGGGAGCAGAAGGATAAAAAAGGGGAGTGGATGTTGGGGGAGAAAGAGGAACTTCTGGTCGAGACGTGCAAAAGCGGAGGCAGAAGGGGGATAGTGCTGGGGGTCAGCTCTTGAGGGTCAGCTCTTGGGGCACAGCAGATAGATCTCAAAGTCCTTGAAAATCGAACTGCATCTCTCTGGGGATTAGGGGCCAGGGCATGGGCAAACAGCTGGTTTCCTCATTTCTAGAGCAAGAGCCTAGGGTCAGTGGAAAGGGAAGGTGCGTCCTAATCTCCTCCCTGCTGCCTGAACAGACACTACTCACCCAGCTGCCTCTCCTTGGGGGCCCCCAGTCAGGGGTCTGGCAGTAGGGTGGGTGGCGCGGGAGAAATGTCAGGGTTGGGGTGGGGGTGCCTTTGGTTTGGGATGGAAAGGAGCTTGTAGAGAGAGAGGCGGAGGAGGAAGTGTGCATTCTAGGCTTCTGATGCAGGACTTGGAACGCTGGTTAGTTGTGCTGTCAGGGACCCAGGGGAAGGGGCGTGTTGGGGAGTTGTGTGTTTCATTGCACGCTGGTTTATTTTTAGGTACGGGAGAAGCAGGATGTGTAAAGCGGGTTGTATCAACCGAGAGGGTCAGGAGGTCTTTGTGTCCGCAGGAAATGCAAGAGTTTCTTGCAGCAAATGAGAATAAGGGACAAAAAAGAAAAAAAAAAGCCCATTTGCAGTCAGAAGTTCCTTCTGCCTCGTCGTTTATCTCAAAGGTGTTCTGCTGCTTCGAGGACTAAACTCTGGCCACAGAGAAGTGTTAAAATGTCCTTTTCAGCAGTAATGTACGCGTAACTGAGAAGCCGATACTCCAGGGTTTCAGGCAATCTGAAGATGGTCACATCAGCTTGCTAAAAGTTTTCCCAGTTCAAGTTTAAAAAACAATAAAGTCAAGCTGCATAATTACTGTCATTTATTAATCCGTATAAGTATTTTTACAGATGAGATGATCCACAGTTACCAGGAATCCTGTTTTTTTTTTTTTTAAAGCCTATTGCTACAGGTAGGGGGCAGCTAGGTGGCGCAGCGGAAGAGTGCTGGGTCTGGAGGCAGGGAGACCTGAGTTCAATACGGAGCTCAAACACTAACTCACTGTGTAACCCTAGGCGAGTTACTTAACCCCATTTGCCTCAGTTTCCTCATCTGCGAAGTGATCTGGAGAAGAAAATGGCAAACTATTCCAGTATCTTTGCCAAGAAAACCCCCAAAGGGAGCCGGAGTTAGCCTGCACTGAAAAAGACTAAACAATAAAAACTTTTCGAGAGATGGCTGAGAGGGGAGGAGTAATAAGGAATAGGCAGAATCCTAAGAAGGGTAGGGACTGATTTGAACTATAATAATTTCTGATTATCTGTAAGAAAATTCCTCCATGGGTTAGACTTGGGTTTTCTTAGAGTGTCAGTCTTGAGGGCAGTCTTTGTAGGGAAACTCCCTCCATTGATTAAGATGAATAATTAATCTATAACTTAAAATCTTTCAGAGCTGCCAGGGCACTGGGAGGCTAAATAAATTGTTCAGTTATTCAGCTGGTTCCCATAGCAAAGTCAGGACCCAGGTCCTCCTAAATCCCAGACCAATCCTCTAGCTACAATTAGAGGAAACTAGGTAGCTCAGTGGAGAATGTTTAGGGCTTGGAGTCAGAAAGATAAGAGTACAAATATAACCTCAGACATTTATGAGCTGTTATCCTGGACAAGCCATTAAACCTATTTGCCTTGGTTACATCTGCTGGAAAATGGGGGTGGTAGTAATATGGACCTCTCATATATAAGGATCAAATTAGATAATATATGTAAAAACACCAGCACAGTACTTGGCACACAGTAACCACTAGATAAATATTAGCTATTATTATTATTATTACTGAGAAAGAATATATAAAAAGAGTATGTTGGCTGATTAGTTTGTATCTGTACCAAAAGCAAGGGGGCAGAACCCATGGACCCTATGGGCCTCTAATTTTGTGGTGTACAGATTTCTTGCATAGCTTCTTTATTTGAAGGAGTATATAAGATGATGAGATCTATATTTGGGTTCAGGAAAACCTGGATTCAAATTCTCTTTTAGATGCTCTCTGTGTGACCATGAATTAGGTAGCCTTTCTAAGTGTTTCCTCATTTGTAAAATAAGGTTAAATTATATGGTCCCTAAGGTCTCTTTCAAATTTAAATCTAAGATTTAAATCTAAGTTTCAAGGGCCAAAGTACATCAAAAAGGACTTTAATGAAGCTCTTCCTTCTGTCAATATTCAGCCTGATGGAGGAGGAAGAGTAGGAGACTAGCTGTCAGAAGACCTGCTGTGCCACACATTACCTGTATGACCTTGAACAAGTCACTTCTCCATCTGAGCTTCAGTTTCCTCACTTATAAAAGAGGCTGATGACTCTAAGGTCCCCCAGATTTAACTTTATATGATTCAAATATTATATTTATTGGAGGCTGGCTTTATTTTATCATTCTAAAATGTTTTGGGAAGGAGCTTCTGAGTAAGATAATGCTAAATTCTTCCTCAAAAAGCCTATATCCAAAAATGAGTTGTTAATATGTGATAAATTCTCCCAGTTTCTAGGATCATAGGTTTCAGAACTTGAAGGAATCAGCTGGTCCCAAGCTCTCCAACTGGCATAATGCCATTGCTTTTTCTCCCTTTTAATTTAGAGGTCCTGTAATCTTCAAACAATATTTAGTCAAAATTATTACTGCTGTTGGAACTGTATATATTAAAAGAGGTCCAGGGAGGGGTAAAGACAAAAAAATCTTTATAACCAATGCCAAAAATTATAAATTTCAGGAAAAATAAGAATCTGAAAATCCTCAGGAACCAATAGTTTGTCATAAAACTATGGTTTTGAGGGATATTTCAGGGGTATTCTGTTTATTATTTTTGTTACAGGTATATGAAACTTTTCTGTTCCCTTTCCTTCTCCTCCATTTCTCCCTCTTGCCTCCTCAGTCCTCCTTTTACCATGAAAGTGCCAAAGATTCACAGTCTGGAATCTGAGATTGAGCCATAGGGAGGTCCAGATCCAGCTGTTTGACAGAGCTCTTGGAATGGATTTAGCTCAGGAAGCAGAAGTCAAGGTCACCAAATGCACAGACTTTGCAAATAGTACTTAGATTTCAGACTATGCAATCTGACTTACCGATTGATTTTGTTTTGGTTAGAAGCTGAGAATTTGGAGGTCTCTCTTATAGGATCATAGGATGATAGATTGAGAGTTCTTAGGGCCTTTAGTGGGTATCTAGCCCAACTCCCTTATTTACAGATGAGGGAAGTGAAGCCCAAAGAGATTAAGTGATTTCCCAAGGTCACACAGATTGAGCTGAGATTTGAAACTACATCTTGCACGGTTGTTTCCAGTCTTAGGTTGTGCTTAATAATGCCTTTGAGCAATTTCAGTGTCCTGTCTGTTTTTTGGTTTGTTTTCAGGCATTCTATTCCTAGAAGTAACAGATTCCCAAGAAGCCCTTCTAAAGGAGACAAACCTAGAACCAGGTTTCATGTCTCCTCTTCTTTTTTGGAGATGATATTCCCATAGTGCCCTACTTTACTCAGAGCACATGTAAAGCACTGTGTTCATTTCTGGGTGCCACATTTGGGAAGGATGCTCATAAACTGGGGAGTGTTTAAAGGAATGCAGCTAAAATGGAGAAAGGCAACTGGCAGAATGTGATTACTTTTCCTTCCTTCTCATTTAAAGGCCCTATAATCTTCAAGCATTAGTTAGTCAAAATTATTACTGCTTTTGGAAAAGTATATCTTAATAGACATCCAGGGATAAGTGAAGGTAAAGGTCAAAATAATCTTTATAACCAACACCAAAAATTATAAAGTTCATGGTTCATGTCATTTAACTGAAAGAACTGAGATATCCCAGCAAAAAGAGAAAAGGACATAACCAGCTATCTGCAGATGTTTGTTGGGCTACTATATGGAAGAAGGGTTGGAGTTGTTCTGCTTGGCCTCAAAGGATGGAACCTAGAGCAGTGAGTGGAAGGAAAGAGAGATGAATTTGGACTTCAGGAAAGGAAAAAATCTTCTAATAATTACAGCTATTCCAATGGAGATTAGGTTACTTCCTGAAATAATGGCTTCCCTCCACTTACTGGAGATCTTTACATAAAGTCTGGATATCTTTTTCTTGGGAATACTGTCAAGAGATTCTTTTGTTGTGGATTGAGGTTGAGGTGGAACTTGAAGGTTCTGTCCAACTCTGATATCATCATCTGATTCTGATTTGCCATTTCTATGCCTGACTAGCCTGGGTTATCAAGAGCAAGGCCTTGAGAAAAAAAAATTTAATTGCTTGTTGAGAAAAGCTAGAAACTTCCTAAAACAAAACCCTCATTATTTAATTACAAAGTTGTAACTCTGAAATAATTTTAAATGATACTTTACTTAGCAGACCAGATTCTCATTCTTTTCATTTCTCAGCAGAAATGACAAAAAATAGAAAGTATTTTCTGACTGGCTAGAAAATGAAAGGAGGAGAACTGACAGTTAGTACACATTCAGTAAATATCTTAATATTAAAAAATATTTTTGATATATTTTGTTTTTATATCACATTCATTTCTGAATATCTTTCTCTCCTATCATCCCTTGCAACAAAGAATTAAAAAGGGGGATGAGGTAGGAACAATTCATTCAAACTAATACACGTTAACTGAGTCTGACAGAATATACAATTAATATGTATTTTTATTTGATTAAATTTTCATTTTAATTTAAACAATCCCTGTCCTCAAAGTAAACAAAATGCTCTCAAATAAAGGACATCGCCTCCTTTCTAGCTATTCATAAGAGTAAAGTGAATAAACTGGTGGGATCAAAAGATCATCAGATTATAGACCTAGAGCTGGAAGAGACTATAGAGATCATCTAGTTAGAATCCCTTCCTTTTTTTTACATATGAAGAAACTTAGGCCTAATGATGTTAAGTAATTTATCCAAGGTCTTACATACAGGTTATAGGTGTTGATTGTTACTTTGACTGAAAGCCCTTTATTTTGAAGACTGAATTTCTTCTATGACCTTTGTTTTTCTTTTTCCATTTGGTTCATTCCATTTCTCATGGAATTCTTTTCTTCAATGGATTTTTTTGTCTCTTTTTCCAGTAGGTCTATTCTGTTTTATAGAAAACTTTTTTCTTCATTGGATTTTTGTACCTCTTTTTCCAGTAATCCAATTTTGCTTTTTAAGCTGTTATTTTCTTTTTACCTTACTTTAATTTCTTTTCCCCATCTTTTTTTGACCTATCTTATTTGATTTTTGAATTCTTTTTTTAGTTCTTCCAGAACTTTAGACTAATTCCCATTTTTTATTTGAAGTTTTGCATGTGGTTGCTTGTATCTCACCATCCCCTGTTGGGTCTGTGCTTTGCTTTTTGTCCTCATAGAAATTTTCAAGAGTTAAATGTTTCTTTTGCTGTTTGCTCATTTTCCCAGGGTTTTTTTTTTTTTTTGCCCGTGGGCTGGGAATTCTGAAAGCTGATGATTCTGTCTTCTCTTCTTTGCTGCTGGTTTGCAGGATTCAGCACTGTGAGTTATTTTGCCCCAGGGCTAGGTCTTCACCATGGCATACAGTCTTGAAAGGGTGCAGAGCAATGGACTTCTGGGTCTCATTGCAAGCTTGTGCCAGGGCCCGGGACTTTAAGGGATAGGTCTTAGGTGCTCTTTTGTTGGTGTAGAGTGGGTCCCAGGATTGCAAAGTTGACCTATGCCCAGTCGAGGAACAGGTTCATGGGAAAGTGGTCAGCTAGTGCTCATCTGTGTGCAGTTTTGCTTCCAGTTCCCCCTTATCCCAGGAAAATAAAATCTTTTTGCCTACCTCTCAAACTGTATTTAGTGGGAGAACCCCCTCACTCCATCTAGCTGTTTGTTTTTTGACTCCTGTCATTTTTGAGGTGCTTTTGAAAGATTGTTTTGGAAGTATTGTAAGAGTGGTTTCAGTTTTTGCTGCTCCTAAGCCATCATCTTAGCTCTGCCCCTTCTGAAATTTCCTTGTTTTGAATGGAGATAATCACTTTGCTCAGCAGAATGACGTTGGAGGAAATGAATGGGGATGGATGGATGGATGGATGGATGAATGGTTTGATAGAATGAGTTGTTTGAAATAAGGTAAAAACAATTCTATTTTTTCCTCAATGCATTTATAACACATTTAATGCTAATTATATGTAGTTATTCTTAGCATTGAAGATGTTGAGTTATTCAGAACTGCGAAAGCAGCAATCTAGGATGTTTAAATTTTCAGGCTCCAGAAAAAACATAGTAGAATGGTGATTGGTAAAAGTTTGTTTCAGTTGTTTCCTACTTTGGATGATTCCATTTGGAGTTTTTTTTTGTTTGTTTTTTTTGGTCAAAGATCCTGGAGTAGTTTGCCATTTCCTTCTCCAGCTCATTTTGCAGATGAGAAAATGAAGCCAAATAAAGTTAAGGGACTTGCTCAGCACATAATTGTCAGAGAACAGATTTAGACTCAGGAAGACAAGTCTTCCTGACTCTAGACCTGACATTCTATCCACTGTGCCACCTAGCTGCCCTGGATAAAAATTACTATGCAATAATGCATCTTCTTTAGTCTGCATCTTTGTTTTAAGACCAGATCTTGAACATGTATTCTCTGCCTGTCTGTCTCTCTCCATTTTTTCCAATTATATGCAACAATAATTTTTAGCATGAATGAACAAGATGTAAAATTAATTCAACAATTTTAAAAATTAAACATCTACTATATACAAGGGAGGCAGATCTTGGATTCTTTTCAAGGAGGGTATTTTCTACTATAGAAGAGAGTGGAGAATACAACATATTCACAAATAAGTACAATATACTTATATAATATATAAAATAATTTCATGAGTGAGAAAGCACTTATAAATGGGAGAATATCAAGAGAGGCTTTGTGTAGGCTATAATTCCCATACATATGTGCTTTGAAGGAAGCTGTGGATTCTAAGAAATGTAGGTAAAGAAGAAGTGGGGGACAAATTGTTCAAAGATGGGCTATGGAATTTTTTTTTCATGAGGAACAAGCTCATGTAGGAGGTGATGTTTGAGTTAGGCTTTGAAAGAATCTAGCTTTTTTGGAGAGGCAGATAGGGGGTACATTTCTAGGCATTGAACTGAAAATCATTTTGTGCTGTGTTGCAATGACTATAGAGGGTTTTGTAGGGTTTGGGGGACATTATTATTGATTGAAAAATGTTTAATAGTGTGTCTTTGTATTTTTTTCATCACAATAATTTCTATTCATGCTACACAGCCTCCAGCTCAAACTCTTCTTTGTAGCAAAAACAACTTATAATGGTGACCACATGATAATATATGCAACATTTTGCTTCAATAGTTTTCCACTTCTGAATCAAGACATGGGATACATGTTCCATTATCTGTTTTCTGTAATAAAGACTGAGGTTATTGTTACTTAGAATTTGACTTGGATGTTTTTTTTAATCTATATTATTTTAGAATTTAAATATATATAATTTATATATACAAACATAATTTTACTGGTTCTGCTTAATTTACTCAGTATTTGTCCATATTTCTCTAAATTCTTCATGTTTGTTATTTCTAACTGTCAAATTAATATTCCATTATGGTCATATGCCAATTTTCCCAGTCATTGTCCAAAAGATGGATTCTTAACAAGTAGCATGTATGCCACTTTATAGGAAGCGTTCAAAAGAACAGTTATCTAAACCAAGGAAAAGGAAAAGTCTACCTCCATCCTCTATCCTCTTTATTGTATCTTTATTATTAATAGATTAACTCATAAGAGATCTCACTAAGTAGGAGTAATCTACGTATTTGTAATATAAAACCAAAGCACATTAATAAAATGGAACAAAAAACACCCAAATGAATTAAAACTGGTTTAAAAAACCCCCAAAGTATTAAAGCTGGTTAATGATAACTTAAGATATGGTTGCTTGGTGTAGGTTAGTTGTAATGCATATAATATTTACTATTCTATCCAGGGCTATTCACTAACATGTAGCATCGGAGTGTTGTTGTGTGGCTCCAAAGGAGGCAGAATATACTTCTTTAGTTTCTTCTCATTCCATCTTTCTCCAAGGAAACTTTAATTCCTGACTGGGGTGGGGTGGAAGCAGGAGGTTTAGGTCTAAATTTTAGCCCACCAGCTGTCCTCAGAGAGAAGGGGTACTGCATTAAAATTCTATCTGCTTCCTGAAATGTATTGGCCTAGGGCAGTGAGGGTGAACTTTTTAGAGACAAAGTGCCCAAACTGCAACCCTCATGGCCACATATGAGCCTCCTGACTTACCCCAGATGGGGAGGGAGGAAGCACTCCCATTGGGCTGCGGGCAGAGGGGTCTACAATATGAGAAATATCCTCAGATGTGTATGGAGAGGGGGAAGGGAGTAAATCCCTCTGGCATGCTTCTGCACTTGTGCCATAGGTTCGCCTTCATGGGTGTAGGGCATGTGGTTTTCAGGTTGAAGTTAAATTTCTGATCTCCATTCAGTAATGAAAAGGAGGAAAGGAAAACTGAGGGAGTTTTCTGAGTATCTGGGGAATGAGCCCCCCCTCTTTAAAAACCAAACATCAGTTCCTCTTTGAACACACATAGAAATTAGTAAGGAAACTCATTATCCAAGTTGATAGCAAAATAGAAAACAGTGAAAATATACATAGAAGAATACCAGATAATACAGAATGAAGGACTTATGCCATGGGGGTATTCTAGCTCAATCAAATGAGTTCCAGATCTCAATCAAGGGGAAATTCTCTCAAGTCTCTAGTATAGCAAGCTGGGGACAGGGACATGATTGGAGACTGCCAGTTCCTCTTAGGTCAGTTTCTTCCTAGAGTTTTTTCCTTTATCAACTTGAATCAGGGTTAGCATTATCCATTATCTCTCTCAAATGTGAAAGCCAGAAGAGTCCAAAGAGATTCAGAGAGACTAAAGAGAACTAAAGAGACAGAAGCACTCAAGCCTGATGCTCTTTTCTCTCTAACCCTCACCAAGTTGATCTCCCACTTTTTGCAGGCATGAGGCATTGATCTCCACCAATAGAGAGTCCCATACCAGTAGGTTAGGATACACTATAATTATATTTATTTTTAATATTGGTGGGCTGCCCTGATGGAGTATGTTAGAGTTTTATGATTTCTTCTTGCATCTACACAGAATGTATGAAAAGGAAGAAACATTTCATTCTGCAACAAAATTGTAGTGGTGAGTACAGTGGCATGCTCATCAGGATTAGCCCTTCCACTCAACTCCTTAAGCACCCAGTTTCCAAATCAATAAGATGGGAGTAATAATATTTGTGCTACCTACCTTACAGAAAAGGAAGAGTGTGAATTTTAAGGCATCATATAAATAGGAGTTAAAAAAATTATTATTGCCTTTTTGCTCCTGGAGGATGAGCAGAGAAGATGATGATGGCATTAGCAATGCACTGGAATAGTTGAATTCCCATAAGGTTTGAGAGGCAACTGTTGTGCCTTGGAAAAAAGCATTCTCAGGAACAGGAGAACTGGGTTCAATTTCTGAATGTCATCTCAACTCATTGAGTCCATTTTATCATTTGCAAAATGAAGGGATTGGATTAGATGTTCTCTAAATTCCTGTCTAGCTCTAAAATGCTGATATTTTATGTGATGTGTTGCTAGAAATTTCCCATAGAGAAAGAGTATTCTTTTTCTGTTGAACTTCATCTTGTAGCGATGCAAAGTACTAATCTTGGCTAGCCCCCATCCTGTGAACTCCTTTAATTCATGTAATCTGTGCCACAAAATTTAACAGATTATGCTGACTCACATTGTGTACATTCAGATGATGTCTTGATACCATCTTGTACCCTATTGTGCTCTGAGCATCCTTGTCAGCATTTTTGGTTGCCTGGGAGATCTTTCCAAGAGAATGTGTGCTGATATTCTACTATTCCAGAGGAGATAAAATAATTCATCTTTAAGCCCTGCGAAACTTTTTGCTTTCTTTTTTCAACTCAATTGATCTCCCCCCCCCCCAACCGCCTGCTATCATTTGAAGCCCAAGCAACATTTCTTCTACTGCTATGATTAATTTCATTAGGAGAAAAAGTAGTCCACTGGGTAGTTTGATGGTTATTCAGAATTTCTGGCTGTCTCTGGCATCAGAGGACACAAATTAAACCCCCCTGTATGACCTTAGGCAAATCATAGAACCTCTCTGGATCTTAGTATCCTCCTCTGTAAATTGAAGGGGTTGGACTAGATGATCTCTAAGGTCCCTTCCAGATCTATATCTGTGATCTTTTGATCCTTTGATTGTCTCTTGTTGGTTATATCCAAACTAGGCTTCACCATGTACATTTTGGTAGAGGAAGAACAGCCCTGTTAAGATACTTTGAAAAATTTAATAGTTAGTAGAAAAAGCATTGTATTTGAAGCCATGGGGTTTGAATGTGAATGTGATGCTTTCTACCCCTATGACTATGGGAAAGTTATTTCCCCTGAGGTCTCAATGTCCACAGCCATAAAATGAGAGATCAGAGTACTTACTTCTAAGGTCTCTTCCAGTTCTGAGTACTCTGATATTCTAAAAGTTAAAATTTACCAACTAGATGAATTGAGTTATGATTTTCAACTTTATAAAAAAGGAGTCTTGCTTTATAATGAATTCACAAGTTTCCTTAAATTATACATACTCTGAAGCATGCTGATATTATGTGGTTTACTAAGGGCATCCTTGCTCACCAGTTGATTAATGATGCCACTCCTGTTCCTCTGTTTTGTTTTGTTTTGTGGATGACAAGTTTACCTGTAGGTCTGAAATATGCTTTCTTCATCTGTCCTCATAGAATCTTTCATTTTATTTATGACTGAGCTCATGGGCTATTTTTTAGGATGCCTGTTCTAAATTCCATCAGATATTAATGTTTTCTCTCTCCTCAAATTATCTTGGTTTTTTTTTAAACCCTTCCCTTCCCTCTTAGAACCAGATATCTTGTATTATTGTAAAGGAGAGAAAGCCTGGCATAATGGAAAGAAAGTAGGCCACAGAATCAGCCACCAATTTCCTCAGCACCAACTATTTAAACAAATTAGGCCAGTTTTCCCTAAGTGGCATTGATACCATCTGGCCTCAGATACTTTCTAGTTGTGTGATCCTGGGCAATTCCCTTAATCCCCATTGCCTAGCCCTTACCCTTATTGCTTTTCTGCCTTGGAGTCAATACCAGTATTGATTCTAAGACAGAAGGTAAGAGTTTAAACAAAAACATTGATACCTCCCCTTAGCCAACTGCTTCTTGAAGAGGGTCTCAATACCATTTCTTGAAAACCCTTACCTTCCATTTTAGAACCAATAGGGTATTGGTTCCAAGGCAGAAGAGTGGTAAGGGCTAAGAAATGAGAATTAAGTGACTTGTCCAGGATCACCCAGTTAGGAAGTGTCTCAGGTCATATTTGAGTCTCCTATCTTGAGAGTCGACTTTCAATCCACTGGGCTGCTTAGCTGCCCCTGGTCTCAACACTTTTTAAGGAAAACTGGTTTAACTTGCTTGAGAGGAAGGCTTACGATATTGCTCCTACTATATCCATTTTCTGAAAAACTCAAGATACTATCATAATCCATTTGCATTTATCATTCTAACACCCCTGTGAAGAAAGTAGTAATTATTAACTGTATTTTATAGACAAAGAAACTAAGACATCCAGGTTCACATATGTCAATGTTGAAGTCTCTTGTTTACTAATCCAATACTTACTGCTCAAAGCAGTGTGGTGAAGGGGCAGAGCATTAGAGTCTGGAGAAACCTGGTTTTCTGACTTTAACACACACTAGCTCTGTGACTATGGACAGGTCACTTAACTCCTCTGAATTTCAGTTTTCCCATTTGTAAAATGGAGGCAAAAAAAGTTATTCCCTGTAATAAAACCTGTGGTAACTTCCTTGGGGAGTTATCATGAGAAATAAATTAATTCTTGTAAGTCAAGGTATTAGCATTTAATTTGGTGGTCTTTCAGTTGGCTGACCTTATGTCTTGAGGGGTCCCCATTGTTTGTAACCATGGATAATTCTTTGTAATTCCTTCTTTTAGCAAGCATTTATTAGATGTGTTAGTCATTTGCCCTAGAGTCTCACATCCCCCATTTTGAAACTGAGGATAATAATACTTTTACTACTTAATTCACAAGGTTGTTAGGGGAAGCTCTTTGTAAGTCTTTCATCACTATGGGAATGTAAGTTATTAATGAAATGACTCTGTATTTATCTGTTTTGGGACTGTTTTGCTCAAGACCTGGAAGACTTCTTTCCAACTACAAATACATAATAAAGAAGAGAATGTTTTAGGTGCAGGGTGATTGCCTTGAAGCATCCCCCAGGTAGCTCTTTTTGATCTTGCTTTCTTATACTTTTTCATTTGGGAAAAGCAGAATGTATTATGACTAGGGAAAAACTTGTGGAGTTTCTTTGCTAGAGAACTCCCACCTTCTATATGGGTTTAAAAGTGCTGGATCCTGATGAGGAAGTAAACTAGAGGTATAAGGAGTCTCTAACCCTAAATTTAAGTTTGGTAGTTGTCTGGAACAATGGTCTGATTTACCCACAGACTCAGGTAATTCAAAAGGCAGACTATTTTTTAAATTCAAAGATATTTTATTTTCCCAATTACATGTAATAATTTTCAATATACATTTTCCAAAATTATAAATTCCAAATTGAATTCTTCCCTCCCTTCTTTTCCCCTACCTGGAGATAGTAAGCAATTTGATCTGATATTATCATGCAAAAAAGATTTCCTTATTATTCATTGTTGTAAGAGAATACTCATATAAAACCAAAACTTCAAAATGAAACCCTAAATAAAATGATGTGAAAATAGTATACTTTGATCAGGCAGACATATTTATGAGCTCTAATTAACTGGCAAATTTGTTCTGTGTTTCCAAAGAGCTTGGCTTCTAGAGGCTAAGATAGGGAGAATTGACTTCTTTTCTTTTTTGAGAAATGAACTTTTACCTTAGTCCAATGCCTGAGTACATGAAGGACTTGCCTTTTCTTCCTGACTTAAAGAACTGAAGCTCAGGCTCTGGGCTCTACATTGAAAGAGAAATATCAGAGCCCACGCTGCCTCTTATGAAGCAAATGGAATTTAGCTGATCACTATAACTAAAGTTCATTGGGTGGTTGCAGAGAGAACTAACAGAGGAGTAACAGGATATTTGCAGGTTGCAGTAGAGTTGGGATGTCCAAGCACACTAGTCATGTCAGTCATACTTTACCTTCCCTTCATGTCTTTCTGTGACTATTGTTATTTTAGGAGAAGATATCAATGGTCCTGTAACATTGGAGTCATGTTGTACAAGTGTCTTGGTCACATGAATTCTCCATGCATTTATCTCTCGTATCTGCTCTTTAATGTGTTTTTACTCTTTCTAGTGATGATATTTTGGGGAGAGCATGATCCAGATTTGTGGGTGAAATATTCTTTTTCTACTTTCTTTTAATTATACAATTTCACTGAATGCCTTTTTGCAGAACTAGTTGTGTTCTCTAGATGACTCGTAAAAGAAAACATTTCAGTAAGGGATGCTGAGCTATATTTTTGAGTAACTATAGACCCATAGAGTTCCTTGAATTTGGAATGACAACTTTTCTAGGGACATATATATGAGGAATGCTTCTTGGTATCACAAAGAAAACCCTTCTTTTTCTTATGAAATCTGGTTTGCTGTTAAAGGGCTTTATATCCTTGGTTCCAAAAAGTGCTTGGCACATAATAATTGCTTATTGAATATGGAAATTCCATTATGCTATATTTTTATTTGTACTCTGTCCTCCTATCTTAGAATGCAATGGTAACCTTGAAGAGTGTTAGATATTCAATCTCTGTCACCCATGCTTCCCTGGATAAATTATTTTAACTTCCCTGGACCTCAATTTCATGATTTATAAAAATGAGACAGTTGGAAAAGATGATCTTTTAAGTCTTTTCTAGCTGTCAGATCTGTGAAAGTTTTCATATTGGACATATTTTTTTGATGATATTGAAAAATTGATGTAACTAGCTGAAAGGACACCAAGCAACTATTTAATTCTAGAGATTTGAATGATATATCTTTCAAAAATAAAATCAGATTCTAGGTTTAGGATATTAGCCCTTTGGTATTCTCAATCACATCAGTTTTCTGCTGATATTTCTGTCTGACTCACTCTTCTGGTCCTTGGGTATTTTGATTACTCTTTGGTCAACCAGAAATATAAAATAAACCTAGAAATTTTGAGATTTTTTTTCTTTCGTTATAGATATGTGTTCATAGTTTCAGCATGGCAGTTACTTGGTTTTGCATTTTATATACATTTGGCTGTAAAAATAAAAGCATGAGGTCTTCATGATGATTTGTGTGTACCTATCTGACTTGCATGAGAACATTCCCTATTGCCACCCATGGGGATTGCTTTCCCTCTTTCCCTCTTTCCTCCTTTTCTTCTGAAGACCCCGGTCCTGTCTCAGATTGACAGCACTATCACCTTTGTCCCTTTTGTCCCTATTTCTTACTTTATCCCAGTGACAACTGGCACAGAATCTGTAGGTATGGAAAAAGAGAGAGTAAAGGAGGATGCTTCTGCCCCACTATTTGTCCTAATTCTCCCTCAAGATTGGTGAAATTCAGAGTCTTCTTGACTCTAGGCCCAGAGCCCATTGAGTCATCTAACTGCCTACCTTTTTCTGGGGAGTGAGATATTTGGGGAAGACTAGAACTCTGATGTGAGAGCTTGCAGAGCCCTTTTCCTGGTTTCTTTCTTCCTTTAGTGTCCATCTGCCCCCCAGCTGTTTCTTTCTTTCTTTCTTTCTTTCTTTCTTTCTTTCTTTCTTTCTTTCTTTCTTTCTTTCTTTCTTTCTTTCTTTCTTTCTTTCTTTCTTTCTTTCTTTCTTTCTTTCTTTCTTTCTTTCTTTCTTTCTTTCTTTCTTTCTTTCTTTCTTTCTTTCTTTCTTTCTTTCTTTCTTTCTTTCTTTCTTTCTTTCTTTCTTTCTTTCTTTCTTTCTTTCTTTCTTTCTTCCTTTCTTCCTTTCTTTCTTTTGAAAATTTTATTTAATTAGTCAATTTAGAACATTATTCCTTGGTTATAAGAATTATAGTCATTCCCTCCCCTCCCCCCACCCCTTCCCATAGCTGATGTGCATTTGCACTGGGTTTTTCATGTGAACTTGATCAAAACCTATTTCAATGTTGATGTTTGCACTAGGATGGCCAGTTAGAGTCTACATCCCCAATCATATAACCTCAACCCATGTAATTGGGCAGTTGTTTTTCTTCTGTGTTTCTACTCCCACAGTTTTTCCTCTGAATGTGGAAAGTATTCTTTCTCATAGATCCCTCTGAGTTGTTCAGGATCACTGCATTGCCACTGTGGAGAAGTCAATTACATTTGATTATACCACAGTGTATCAGTCTCTGTGTACAATCTTCTAGTTCTTCTCCTCTCACTTTGCATCAATTCTTGGAGGTCATTCCAGTTCACATGGAATTCCTCCACTTTATTATTCCTTTGAACACAATAGTATTCCATCACCAACATGTACCACAACTTGTTTAGCCATTCCCCAATTGAAGGGCATCCCCTCATTTTCCAATTTTTTTGCCACCACAAAGAGTGCAATTATGAATATTCTTGTACATGTCTTTTTCCTTATTATCTCTTTGGAGTACAAACCCAGCAGTGCTATGACTGGATCAAAGGGCAGACAGTCTTTTAGTGCCCTTTGGGCATAGTTCCAAATTGACCTCCAGAATGGTTGGATCAATTCAAAACTCCATCAGCAGTACATTAATGTCCCAACTTTCCCATATCCTCTCCAGCATTCATGATTTTCCTTTGCTGTCATGTTAGCCAATCTGCTAGGTGTGAGGTGATACCTCAGAGTTGTTTTGATTTGCATCTCTCTGATTATAAGAGATTTAGAACACTTTTTCGTGTGCTAATTAATAGTTTTGATTTCTTTAACTGAAAATTGCTTATTAATGTCCCTTGCCCATTTATCAATTGGAGAATGGCTTGTTTTTTTGTACAATTGATTTAGCCCTTTATAAATTTGGGTAATTAGACCTTTGTCAGAGGATTTCCTTATGAAGATTGTTTTCCAATTTGTTGCCTCTGTGAGATTTAAAACAGTGAAGCCCATAAACTGTAGTGAGTTAAAATGGTGGAAGATATAAATTGTGATAGATATAAGAGAGGGTGAGTAAATTTGACCACAGAAATATGTTTCACTATAGTGTCTTGGGTTTTAAATCAAATATAAGGTAGTCGCCAGGGAAATATTCCCAATTATTCAAATACCCAAGTCAATTAGGTTTTATAGAGATTTTAATTAACAATACAATGAGTAATCAAAGAAAGAGAGAAAGAGTAAGAAAGGAATAAGTATGAAGGGTCTCAAGCCAATATGGCCTAGACCTGTGTCTTAAGAGAGAAATCAGTCAGTTTTTTAACACTCACCACAAGGTCTGACTAAACAAGGATTCTAGTAACACCAGGCCAGCTCCATCTCAGCTGACTTCACCAGAGAGCCTTCCAGCCAGAGACTGTTCCAAAAGGCCTCTCTCCAGAGCCTCCAGAGGGATAGAGTCCCCTTAGAGGAGCTCCAGGGAGACCTCCTTAGAGATTGTCCTCCAAGAGCTTCCCTTCTCCAGAGCCTCTCTCAAGAGATTCTTCCCAAGCAATCCTCATCAGAGATTCTCCAAAAGGATTTCTCCAAAAGGATATCTCAAAAAGGATTCTGATTTTTCTTATATAGGGGTTTTTCTCCTATGTCACCTCCCCTAAGTCCCTACATCTACCAATCACTGTAGATGCTTTCCAAAGGACTGCCCATCTAAATTCCTGCTAAGTCGACCAATCTCCTCAGTAAATCTGAACGAGAGAAAACACAGCTGAGTCAACTAATCTCATCAAGAGAAAACTTGCCTGACCCTTTTAGGTACCTAGCATCCCATTGAATCAATTCTAAAAACAGGCCTGGCTCAAAGAACTCCTTGCCTTATTATAAGCATGGGTTCAAGTACTTTCATTGTTTAGCAAGGAGTTTTCTCTCCTAAAGCAGTCTTAAGTATGGGTAGAGTAGGGGTCCTCCCATAGCAAGGAGTTTTCTCCCCTAAAGCAGTCTTAAGTACAGTTGGAGTAGAGATCCTCCCATTTCTGATCCTCGTGAGTTCTCACATCAAAATGGGGAATGTTTCTCAGTAGGGAATTTATTCCAATTAAGAATTCCCCGATGGGGAAATTTTTAACATTCACAAGTCTGAGAGATTTCAAGATTTACACTTCCCTTCTAATTTTGCTTGCATTGGTTTTGTTTGTACAAAAACTTTTTAATTTAATGTAATCAAAATTATTTATTTTACATTTTGTGATTTTTTAAACTCTTAAAATCTTTCCTTTCCCAAAGATCTGACATGTATAATATTCTGTGTTCTCCTAATTTACTTATAGTTTCCTTCTTAATATTCAAGTCATTCAACCATTCTGAATTTATCTTGGTGTAGAGTTTGAGATTCTTTCTCTGTTTTCCAATTTTCCCAGAAGTTTTTTATCAAATAGTGGATTTTTGTCCCCAAAGCTGGGATCTTTGGGCTTATCATAGACTGTCTTGCTTAGGTTACTTACCCCAAGTCTATTCCACTGATCCTCCTTTTTGTCTCTTAGCCAGTACCATATTGTTTTGATGACCACTGCTTTAGAGTATAGTGTGAGATCTGGTACTGCAAGGCCATCTACCTTCACATTGTTTTTCATTATTTCTCTACGTATCCTTGATCTTTTGTTCTTCCAAATGAACTTTTTTATGTTTTTTCTAATTCATTAAAAAAGTTTTTTGGTTGTTCAATGGGTATGGCACCAAATAAGTAAATTAGTTTAGGTAGGATTGTCATTTTTATTATGTTAGCTCATCCTACCCATGAGCCATTAATGTTTTTCCCATTGTTTAGGTCTAGTTTTAATTGTGTGGAGAGTGTTTTGTAGTTGTGTTCATATAGTTCCTGTGTTTGTCTTGACAGATACATTCCCAAGCATTTTATATTGTTTAGGGTGATTTTAAATGGAATTTCTCTTTCTAATTCTTTCTAATGAGATGTGTTGGAAATACACAGAAATGTTTTTGACTTATGTGGGTTTATTTTGTATTCTGCAACCTTGCTAAAGTTGTTGATTATTTCTACTAGTTTTTTAGTTGATTCTCTGAGATTCTTTAAGTAGACTATCATATAGTCTGCAAAGAGTGATAGCTTGGTCTCATTGCCTATTTTAATACCTTCATTTTTTTTATCTTCTCTTAATTGCTACTGTTAGTGTTTCTAATACAATGTTAAATAATAGAGGTGATAATGGGCATCCTTGTTTCATTCCTAATTTTATTGGGAATGCATCTAGTTTATACCCATTGCAGATGATGTTTGCTGATGGTTTTAGATATATACTGTTTATTATTTTTAGAAATGACCCTTCTATTCCTATGCTTTCTAGTGTTGTTAATAGGAATGGGTGTTGTATTTTATCAAAGGCTTTTTCTGCGTCTATTGATATAATCATGTGATTCTTGTTGGCTTGTTTGTTGATGTGGTCAATTATGTGGATGGTTTTCCTAATATTGAACCATCCTTGCATTCCTGGTATAAATCCCACCTGGTCATAATGAATAGCCCTTGTGATTACTCGCTGCAGTCTTTTTGCTCTCTAATTTGTTAACATTGTTAAGCATTCTGTTTAAGATTTTTGCATCTATATTCATTAAGGAGATTGGTCTATAGTTTTCTTTCTCTGTTTTTGACCTGCTTGGCTTTGGAATCAATACCATATTTGTGTCATAAAAGGAATTTAGTAGAACTCCTTCTTTGCTTATTCTGTCAAATAGTTTGTATAATTTTGAGATTAGTTGTTCTTGGGCTGTTTGATAGAATTCATTTGTGAATCCATCTGGTCCTGGGGATTTTTTCTTAGAGAGTTCTTTGATGGCCTGTTCAATTTCTTTTTCAGATATGAGGTTATTTATATATTCTCTTTCTTCTTCTGTTAATCTAGGCAATTTATATTTTTGTAAATATTCATCCATAACACCTAGATTGCCATATTTATTGTCATATAATTGGGCAAAATAGTTTTTAATGATTGCCTTAATTTCCTCTTCATTAGAGGTGAGGTCTCCCTTTTCATCATTGCTATTGGTAATTTGGTTTTCTTCTTTCCTTTTTTAAAAATTAGATTGACCAGTACTTTGTCTATTTTATTTGTTTTTTTTTTAAGTACCAGCTTCTAGCCTTATTTATTAAATCAATAGTTCCTTGACTTTCAATTTTATTAATTTCTCCTTTGATTTTTAGGAACTCTACTTTAGTTTTCATCTGAGGATTTTTAATTTGTTCACTTTCTAGTTTCTTAATTTGCATACCTAATTCATTGACCTCTGCCCTCTCTAATTTGTTAACATATAAACTCAAGGATATAAATTTCCCCCTAAGTATTGCTTTGGCTGCATCCCATAGATTTTTGAAAGGATGTCTCATCATTGTCATTTTCTTCAATTAAATTGTTAATTGTTTCTATGATTTGTTCTTTAACAAACCAATTTTGGAGAATTGTATTATTTGATTTCCAATTAATTTTTGATTTGCCTTTCCATGTACTCTTATTAGCTATTATTTTCATTGCATATGGTCTGAGAAGGTTTCATTTATTATTTCTACTCTTTTGCACTTGTTTGCAATGTTTTAATGCCCTAGTACATGGTCAGTCTTTGTGAATGTACCATGAGTTGCTGAAAAGAAGGTGTATTCCTTTTTGTCCATATTTATTTTTCTCCACATATCTACTAACTCTAATTTTTCTAAGATTTAATTCACTTCTCTTACCTCTTTCTTGTTTATTTTTTGTTTTGATATATCTAGTTATGATAGAGGAAGGTTCAGGTTTCCCACTAGAGTAGTTTTTCTATCTATTTCATCCTTGAGTTCCACTAGTTTCTCCTTCAGATGCCTTTTGGTGCATACATATTGGGTACTGATATTTCCTCATTTTCTATACTGCCTTTTATCAGGATGTAATTACCTTCCCTATCTCTTTTGACCAGATCTATTTTTACTTTGGCTTTTTAAGATATCATGATTGTGACTCCTGCCCTCTGTGAATTTTAAAAGTATTCCACCCTAATCAGACCATTCTTTAGAAGAGCTGATTTAGCTATTTCATGATTAGTAACAATGGAGATACTTGGAATAACAGAATCAGGTCTTGGGATTTCTACATTTTTCTTCCCTTCTTAGTTTAACAAGATTTGGAAGGTCTGCATCAAACTCAAGATTTAATTATATGAGGAGATGGCCTTCAACAGACATGTGCAGAAAAAAGGACATACACCTGGGCTGTCCTAAGTCAAGTTAAATCATCATTGGTACAGATGAGATGCAGGAAAATGATGTAAAACTGTCTATATAAGGCACATCACTTCCTCTTTCTTCCTCTTTCCCTGGAGAGGCAACTTTGCCTTAGAGTGTGCTAGGAGTTTCCACATCTTGGAGTGTTGGGTGTTGAGTTTTGCCCTTGAGCTGATTCAGGTTCAGACATCTTAGCTGAGCCTCTTTGGGGGTCAGGCTGATTCTTTCCTCCATCACACTCAAAAACCTTACTTTCTAGATCTCCTAATCTTCCTGCCCAGTACTAGCCCCTTATTTCCTCCTGCTTCTTAAATCTCCTCCACTATATCAATTAAATCACTATAAGATTTCTAGCTGAGTTTGGATGTTTCATTAGAATTTTATAAAATCCTTGGCGACAAAATATAATTATTAAATTCAGTCTCAACCATAATTTTAACCCTTACACTTCTATTTCTCAGGTGATGCCCAATAGATTTTGCTCTATCCTCTTACCTTTACCCTCTGTGTGTCTACATTCCTCGTGTATTTTTCTTGTAGACAACATATGGTAGGATTTTGGTTTCTAATCCACTCTGCTATTTTCTTGTGGTTTTATGGGTGAGTTCATTCCATTCACATTCAGAGTTATGATTATCATCTGTGTATATCCCAACATTTTGATTCCCACTTTGTTACCCTTCTACTTCTATATAGGGTACAAATCAATCATCTCCCCCAATGGATTTGATTGTTCTTCCCTCTTTGAGTCAATTTCAATGCACATAAGAATTAAGTATTTCCTATCTCCAATTTCTTTACCCTTCCAGTATATTGGTGTTCTCCCCCACTCCTGTCATGTGCATCTTTATGATGTATAAATTTACCCCATTTTGTTTCTTTCCCCATTTCTTTTAGTATTAACCTCTTTTAAAGCTCTAGTTATGTGTATATATATATATATATATATATACACATGTATGTGTATTTATGCATGCATATATCTATATACCTATTTATGTCTTGTCCTTTCATCCTATACAGTTTGTCACTGTTCCCTCTAAGTATAATTCTTCTAGCTACCCAGGTGATAATAACAATTTTTAAGAGTTACCAATATCCTCTTTTCTTGTAGGGATACATATCATTTTAACTTACTGGGTCCCTTAAAAAAGTTTTTTTAGTTGTTTTTTTTAAGTTTAGTTTAGTTTTTTCCCCTTTCTCAATTACCTTTTGGTGATTCTCTTGAGTTCTGTGTTTAGGCATCAAATTTTCTGTTCAGGTCTGGTCTTTTCTTTATGAATGCTTGGAAGTTTTCTATTTTATTAAATGACCATACTTTCACCTACAAGAATATAGTCAGTTTTGCTTGGTAATTGATTCTTGGTTGTAGACCTAGTTCCCTTGCTTTCCAGAATATCATATTCCATGCCTTTCGGTCCTTCAGTATAGATACTTCCAGATCCTGTGTTATCCTAACTATAGTTCCATGGTATCTGAATGACTGCTTCTTAGCTGCTTGTAATATTTTTTTCCTTGGTCTAGTAGTTCTTGAATTTGGCTATAACATTCCTGGGGGTTGTCAGTTGGAGATTAAGTACTGGGTGTGATCTGTGGATTCTTTCAATCTCTACTTTTCCCTCTTGCTCTAGAATGTCAGGGCAGTTTCCTTGGATAATTTTCCATAGTATGATGTCCAGGATTTTTCTTTTGTCATGATCTTCTGGTAGACTAATGATTCTTAAGTTGTGTCTCCTGGACCTGTTTTTTAAATTTTCCATTTTGTGGATGAGGTGTTTCATATTTTCCTCCATTTTTAAATTCTTTTGATTTTGTTTTATAGTTTCCTGCTGCCTTGTGCAGCCTTTTGCTTCTAGTTGTTGTATTCTAATTTTTAAAGATTGAATTTCATCCTTGGCTTTTTGGTCATCCTTCTCCTTCTGGTATGATTTTCTTTGGAAGTCACCTTTCATTTTCTTTTTCTCATCTTTCATCTTTCATCTCCTTTGCTTCATTTTCAAACTGACTAACTTTTGCTTTCAAGACAATATTTTCAGTTTCCAGATGATTTATTTTGCTTTTTATGTTCTTTCCCTAGTTATTTTCAGCCTCTCTTAATTTTTTTTAAACCTTTTATTTTCTGCTTTGGAACCAATATATATATTGGCAGAAAAATGGTAAGGGATAGGCAATGGGAGTTAAGTGACTTGACCAGGGTCACACAGCTAGGAAGTGTCTGAGGCCAGATTTGAACCTAGGACCTCCCATCTCTAGGCTTGACTCTCAATCCACTGACCCACCCGGTTATCTCCTCTTAATTGTTTTTTGAATTGTATTTTGAGTTCTTCCAAAGCCTGTGTCCAATTTGCTGGAGTTTCTCTGTTTTTGATTGGTGTTCCTTGATCCTCCTCTGTTTCATTTGCTCTTTGTTCATTGCTGGATAGAAGCTGTCTGTAGCATTCCAAGCATATTCACATCTATGAAATATAAATGACCATATGATTACTATGTCTCCAAGCATAAGGTTATACCAATGAGGCTTGTGAATGTAACCTTGAACTGGCCATGCGGCCCTTGGCTAAGACAAACTCATTAACATGCTTGGACTCAATTCCCCGGGAAAGCAGGGTTTGCAATCTACACGCCCAAAGGTGTTCCCTCTACCTTGCCACCCAATCTTAATTGTCTATACTTTGTGATGTGGTTACTACGTGCTTGGGAGTACTGCCCAAGCAGGACAGGATTAAATTCAGAGGCAAACCCATAAACTTCCTCTTGGCTTTCTCTCCCTTTTCATGGAGTTCCACTCGGCTCCTTAATGACTATGTCTCTCTCTCCTCTTAACCTTCTCCTTCCCCGAGGCTGTAACCATCTCGGCCTGCATTCCCTACCTTAATCTCCTCATCCACCTTGTGTTCCTTTGTACTCATACTTTCCTATCAAGGGGAGTATCATAGGGGTTGCCTGCCCTATTCAAACACTGACTTGTCCCTGTCTTTCATTCTCCACCCTGGTTCTCGGTTCCTATCTCTCCTCGGTCCTATCACAAAGGTGAGCCCCTTCCCTTGTGGGACCCTGCTGGTCAGGGAAGTCCATTAAGGAAAACCCCACACTGTCTATTGTAATTTATTTTTTCTTTTTCTGTTGTTTGCTCATATTGCCCTCCTTCTCCCTTCCCCCCGTAGTTGCCTGTAGTCTTGCTCCTCTCATTTTGTGCTGGATCTCTGAGTTCAGGCTGTTCTGTCCTGAAGGGTTTTTTTCTCTGTTCTGCTGTTTGATCAGGTAGTCTGATCTTCCCTGGCTAACAGAAGAAACTGAAAAGGAGCTGGGCTTCCTGCCCTTTTGTCAAGGTTGCTGCCTGTAGTTTGTTGCAGCCTTTGCCCTTGGAGCTCAGTCAGCAAGACTCTCAGATCAGTCTGTGGGAGAGGGGTGTTGGAGCTTGAGCTTCCCTGTTCTCTGAAGGCTTCTTATCTTCCCTTATTGATGAGATTGAGCCAGGGAGGAGTTGATCTGTAAAGCTGGCTGTGCCCTGAGGCCAAAACCTACAGAAAGAGG
Source organism: Monodelphis domestica (assembly GCF_027887165.1). NCBI lineage: Eukaryota > Metazoa > Chordata > Mammalia > Didelphimorphia > Didelphidae > Monodelphis > Monodelphis domestica. The sequence continues at coordinate 168,110,847 of NC_077229.1, forward strand.
GGGGGAGGGGGCAAGATGGAGCATTTCTTTTGAGACTGGGGCTACCTGCTCTGTGCTTCTCTCCCAGCTGCCTCTACACCACCTGTGTTCTAAGCTCTGAGCCTGGCACAGTTTTACCAGAAAGGTTCTCCCTCTCAAGTAGCACCCTTGCTGGCCCAGAGATTCCAGACACTGCTGGAGGCTCGGTACTGTAGGTGGGGGAGGGGTCCTGGTCCCTTCCTTCTTCCTTCCCCTTAAACCTGTGTGTTCTAGAGTTCAGGTTTTTGGAGGGCATACCTTTTTTTTAAACCCCTACCTTCTATCTTGGAATCAATACTGTGTATTGGTTCCAAGGCAGAAGAGTGGTAAGGGCTAGGCAATGAGGGTTAACTGACTTGCCCAGGGTCACACAGCTGGGAGGGCATATCTTTTAAGTTGGGTCCAGGAAGAGGGTTCTTTAGCTCTGTCCTGTTGTTAGATTTGGTTTTCAATCCCCTCAAAGCATTGTGTTTTTTATTGGTGAGGAAGGGTTTACGGAGGTCTGAAGTTTTGCTGCCGCTAAGCTGCCATCTTGACTCCACCTCCCCTTTATTTCTTTCTTGCCCTTCTTCTTCACCCAGTTACAATCCACACTGGGAGCTACTTTCAGTGACTTGGAGTGATTTGGAACCAGGGTGGTCTCTCAATTCCTACTCACTGCCTAGATGAGGGTGAAGGAACTCTACTTTCACACAGAGTACTACATTAGGGTAAGATGTATTCCTGACTCTCCAAGTTGGAATGTTGAATGTTTATTTTTTTTCCAAGGAAATACTGTACTCCATGGTTAGAGGTTACAGTAAAATTGCTAGAGAGGCAGTTGGTATGTTGTAGTGGAAAATGAAAAGGACTGAGTATTAGGAAAACTTGGGTACAAATCCTATCTCAGATGCTTAGTAGCTATGTGACCCTATGCAAGTCATTTAATTTCTTTAAGCCTCAGATTATTGATTTGTAAAATGAGGATAATAATTGTATCTATCTCATAAAACTGTCTTGAGGATCAAACAAAGTAAAGAATATAAAGTGTTTTGCAAACCTTAAAACTCTATAAAAATATTATTATTGGTATTCATAAATAGTTTATGTTATAGCACGGGCTAGACATTTGGGGATACCCTTAAAACTAAAGTACTATGATCTCTCAATGGAAATGTTCCCCAAACTCCCAAAAGACCAACTTATGTTGAAAACATTTCCAATTAACTTTTTGAATAAAAATGAAAGTAAATTAGGGGCTTTCTGGGAATATAAAAAAGTAGGTTGTTTCCACTGTGGATTCCCCTACATCTTCTTATACTCTTCAAAGAAGCACTAGAAGGGAATGCTTTCAGCCCATCCTCCCTTATCTTTCTTCCCCTTCACCAAAAATACCTTTATCCCCCTATTTAACAAAGAGTAGGAATCATGCTTTAAAAAATAAAACAACGCTCCCACCAACAACCCTATGTTCAAATTCTGCAAAGAAGGAAGAGGGAAACAGACCCCAGAGAGTGGGTTTTTATTTTACAACTCTTGCCTTTATGTAAAGAAGGTGAAACTTCATAATATTCAGCATTTCTGGGGGAGCATCCTGTTTTCCCTAAGAAGATGAAAACCTGGGTTTTTGCTTTGTCAATTCCCTGACCTGTTTGTTCTTCATGGGGAAACTACAGATGAAATTGGGGAGAAACCATTCCATTTCATGTGAAGTCTGGGAGAATAAATTGAAAGGTTGTTGGGGAGTTGATTCTGCCCATCCTTCTTTTCAAAAGAAACTTGAGAGCAGCAGAGTAGAAGCAGTTTGGGGCCAGAAGATAAATCCAAAAGATCTCATAGTGTGTTCCTTTGAGGCAGGGATAATAAACCTAACTTAAATGAACTTGCCTCTTGGCCTTTTGCTGCTCTAATGAGGGATGTGAGAATATATTCAGCTGCCCCATCTTCATTTTTAGTTTTTATTTTTCAGGAATCTTAGCCTCAGAAACCTTATTTTATTGAGTTTCTTCTCTGATTGAAATGGTGTCAAAACTGACCACTAAACCCAACTTAGTGAGAGTCTAGGATTTTAATAAAAGTCTTAGTAGGGCCTACGTTTGGGGATGCAGTTTATACACACTTTGCCCATGGTGTGTGCTAATATAGCATGGAGTTCAGGCGGGAGGCAGGTATTTCCTGAGCTTCTGTTTAGATGTAGTGATTCTCAGTTTGGTTGAGAGAATGATGACTCCGCCCATTGTGTGTCTATATGGGGAGATGGCACAGGAGCTTTGGAGAAGAGATATTTTTTCTTCATTCCTTTTTTAAGAGGGACATATGTTCCAGACTCTCTTTTGTAAACCCAGGTTACATGAGTTTTTTAAAAAATGGTTTGGCTTTAGCTAATATTACAAATCAAGAAATTTCAGGCTAAGAAGAGGGAAAACCAATGAATATTCAGGCTCATAGACATAGGTTCCAACTATATGGCATGGCCCCTTAAAACTAGGCTTCCCCTTCTCCCCCTTTTTTCCTGGATTGGATTTTTTGGGTCTTTTTTTTGGTCTTTTATAGACATGACTTTATTGAGATTGGGAAATAGTGAACTTCTGTATTGGCTTGGCACTTATCACCTCTCTTCTCTTCAATTCAATAAGCATGAGGAGTTTACCATGAGCATGCTAGGTGCCAAGGGGAAAACGGCAAAGATAACAGATGGGTTTCTACCTTTAAGGAGTTTACAATCGACTACAAGAGAGGAATATTACAAAAATGAAGATAATTTTGGACAGAGAAAATTAATACTACCGGAGAAGAAATCAATACAGAAATTCATACTAATAAGTCCCATTTCCTAATGAGGAAGGCAGGGCAGCACATGACCAGTGAATTCTAGTACAAGAGAGGCACTGGGAAGGAGGAAAAGGATATTAATAGAGACCCTCTATAGCCCAAGAGGGAAGTGCTCTAGTCTAGTATACAGTAGGAACTATATAAAGGCTCATTTCCTTTCTCCTCTTCCTTAAGTTTGATCTAGATACACATACTTTGGTATTCAAAACTTTTTGTTTCACTGGAGATGAATGAGGATTTTAGGCTAGAGTTTTTTGTAATGTTGGTGACTTTTTTTTTAAATTAAGGAGCCTTTCTTAATACTCTAATGGTCCCTCCCCCCCCCCCTTATGTCTGGCATTAACATGATTTTGATCTGTGTGCTGTAACAGTAAATTGATTTGTTGTTATTTGCACTTTTGGCTATTGGAATAAAGACGTTTTGGGTCTGTGAAAAAAAGGATGATTAATACAATATATTAATATATACCATATGCATAAAATTAATTTTTGGTTAGTTGGTTAGAGTGGTATAGGAACCAATAAGGAATTGCTGCCTTTCAAAAGTCTAGTAGAAATTTTTTTAATATATACCAAGCATATTAATATTCATTTCAGTTTTGTGAAGAATAATACCCACTTCCACCTATTCTTGGTTTCCAGTTGAGTGGCAGTCTGATGCCTTCTTCTGCTAATCACAGTGGATCAAGAAAACAAAAGGTCTGGAAATAATTCCTCTGAACATGTAGCTTGTTAGACAACAGTGACAGCTCTAACGGGGGGGGAGGGGGGGAAGTCTCTTTTCCTTAATTCATGTTGGTGTTGGCTCACTGTCAGAAGGAACTATTCTTGGAGATGTTTTTTCTAACAGTGCTCGAGGTTGAGGAATCCTACAATCTATCATCCACCCATTCTCACTGAGCTAACTTTTGTGACTAAGGACATATGTGGGTGACCTTGCACAAGCCACAACTTCTCCAGGCTTCTGCTGAAGGAGTTGGAACTCTAAGGTTCCTTCCAGCTCTAAATCTCTGACTTGTGTGAGCTCTTTGACCCCACTCTAGGTGGGTGGGTGGGGAAGGAATTCATGTAGATTTTTTCTTCCTACAGATCTAAATCCCTAATTAAAGGACAGGCACCCCCTGAACTTGGCTTCAAGAGCATCATATTCTCAAGTAGCTGCAACAAAACACTGGGCTGAATCCCATATATATATATACACACACACATAAATATATATATATATATATACATACACATATACACACATATATGTGTATATGTGTATATTTACACAAATATAGATCTATATTTCTCATGTCAGGTCAAATATGAAACACCCTAGGATTTTGCTTCTGCTTAATAATAACTGATATTTATAAAGAGCTTTAACATTTGCAAAGAATTAAGTATTTGATCCCTACAACAACCCTCTGTGAGGTAGGAATAATATTTTTGTTTTTTATTGTTCAGTAATTTTCCCAGTTGAGTCTGACTCTTCATGATCTCATTTGGTGTGTTCTTGGCAAAGATACTGGAGTAGTTTGCTATTTTCTTCTCCAGATGAGGAAACTGAGGCAAACAGAGTTAAGTGACTTTCCGAGAGTTATACAGCTAGTGAGTGTCTGAAACCAGATTTGAATTCAGGTCTTCCTGACTCCAGGCTTGGTTTTCTAACCACTGTGCTATGTGGATGCCCATATATATGCCCATTGTTATAAGTAACAATCATAACTACTTCTTTTTTTCCCAAACAAGTAAACTTCACCTTAGAAAAGTTAAGTAACTCACCCATAATCACAGTTCTAATGAGTATGGTGTGAATCAATTATCAAGGGGACCCAAGTTCCAGAAAGACTTACCTTGTAAGGTAGGGCGCCATTGAGTTGTGTAGTTGGATTGCCAGCATGGAAATACAGTTCCTGACTAATGGAAGTCCATTTTGTGGGTGATGTGGCTGGCTCAAGGCTAGTAACTAAAGTAAACTCTGGCCCATTGGAAATGCAAAGTAGGAGGGATTAGACTGGATTTAAAAAGCCAGCAAGAGAAGCAGGATGGTCTTTCTGTCTTGTTTTTGATACTGGACCAAAGCTGCTCTCTCTCTCCTTGGCCAGTTATCTTCTCTGACCTAGTGATCTCTAGGACATGGCACTAGACTGGGATGGCTAATATGGTAGCTTGACTAGGAACCTGGAGTCAAAGAAGGGTGGTGCAGCTTAGAGACTTTTAATTAGACTGTCCCTCCTTTTTCTCTCTCACTTCTACTAGTAAATAATTATAATTCAAAACACAGTCTCCAAGATTAATTTTAATGAGTACAGTATCATAAGTGAGGTTTGAACATAGGTTATTGTGATTCCAATTCAACCCAGTAATCATTCTACCATACTGCCTCAGTTTTATGAATTAATTCTTTTGGGAAGTATTAACAATCTTTCCTAAGAACTGAACAAACTTTAAAAAGATTAGAATTCTCAGAAATGTAAAAATTATGTTATCATAATATCAATCATTTCATGATTGCCACCAAAGGTCAAATAAGCCCAAGAATCTCAAGGATAGTCATTTTGTGCTCCTTCCCTCTTTCCCCAAGGCCACTGGTCCCATTTCCGTCCATGCCTTCACAGTTATAATGCAGGGGAATAATTCCTATGTCTGTGATGTGATCTGCCAACTAATAATGATAACAATTAATATTTAGTTGCCTCTGAAGGTATTGCAATGCCATCTTTCTTGGCAACCCTAACTATTAAAGACCCAGAAAAGAAAGTTTTCATATCCAAAATTCTTGGCACTGTCCAAATGGGTTCAATATCAGAAATAGATACAGTTTTTATAATTGAAAATAACCCTAGAGGTAGCTCAGTGGCTGAGGGGATGGAGAGCCAGGCTTAGAGACACAAGGACCTAGGTTCAAATTTGGTCTTAGACATTTCCAAGATGTATGACCCTGGGCAAGTCACTTAACTCCAGTTGACCAGCCCATATTCTTTTCTGTTTTGGAACTAATACTTAGTATCGATTCTAAGACAGAAGGTAAGGGTTTCTCTCTCTCTCTCTCTCTCTCTCTCTCTCTCTCTCTCTCTCTCTCTCTCTCTCTCTCTCTCTCTCTCTCTCTCTCTCTCTCTGGAAATAACCCTAAAGAAGATGTATTGTTAGCCGTCTTGCCTCTGAAGCCTGAGGACTCTAGGTGTTTCCATCTACCCTGCAACAGAACCATTCTATGTGAGTTGAGTTCTCTTATTCTAATGTGAACAATTTAAGAACTGGGACTTCCTTTCTATTTTTATTTTTATGCCCAGCACCTAACACAGCGCTTTATAGATGATAAATACTTAATGCTTTCTCATACATTTGTGATAGAGTATCTAGAAGTAACATTTTTCAATTTTTCTAGTTTTGAATTTAGTCTAGAAGAACACTGGCCAGGGATAAGCCTGCAATATATTGGACTTCTCTGATTGGAATGAATCTGGTTCATCTTGTCTGGGTATTCTTCAAATGGTAATTTTTAAATGTGACCTTTGAGTTGTAGTTTCTAGTAATGGAGAATAAGAAAATAATATGGATTTCATTTATGACTTTTTAGATTATTAGAAACCTGGGAAAAGGGTATTTTAAGAGCATAATTTTTTATTTAATATTTAATGAAATGTCATGATTAAAACACCTAATACTTTTAATTAAAAAAGAGATTTGTTATTACCTTAAAGGTTCCAAAGTCCTAAATAATTTTCTCATGGGTGTGGAGAATTGACCTTGTGTGTTACCAGTCCAACCATATAAGTTTTGGGTAGAACTTGCTCCCAGATTATGGTCATTTGGATTATGACTGATCTGGCTAATAGATAGTGCTAATACCAACACCAACTGGCCCTTTGAATTGCCATCTTGGATTTTTTTAAACTTTATTTCTGCCTCATTTGATTAACAGATCCCTCTGTGGTTATACTTTCCCCAGTCGACTTGGTTCTTGAATCCATTCCCGGCCTTGAGGTATTCTTTTGTTTTTTTCTTTTTTCCCATGGTTACATGATCCTTGTTGTCTTCCTCCCCTCTTCCCTCCCCCCTCCTGGAGCTGACAAGCAGTTCCACTGGATTATACATGTGTTATCACTCAAAACCTATTTCCATATGATTCATTTTTATAATAGAGTAATTGTTCCAAACCCAAACCCCAAATCACATAGCCATATAAACAAGTGATAACTCATATTTTCTTCTGGATTTCTACCCATAGTTCTTTCTCTAGATGTGGATAGCATTCTTTCTCATAATTCTGAGGTGTCTCACTTTTCTTAATAGAGGGCACTTGGTAGCAAAGCAGATGGAATATTGGATTTCCAATGAAGAAGACTTGAGTTTTAATCTGGCTTCAGATGTTTAACTGGTTATGTGACTCATAGGAAATTACTGAACATCTCTGGGCTTTAGTTTCTTTATTTATAAATGGAAATAATGGTGATTGTAACACCTCATGTTACAGGATGGTTGTGAAGATCAGTGAGATTATGGATGAAGTTCTGTTGAAATGTTAGCTCTATTACTATTTTAGCTTTTTATCAGGGAACTTCAGTATTACTCATATGTAAGCATATGGGCAACTAGGTGGCACTGTGCTTAGAGCACTGGGCTTAGATTCACGAAGACTTATCTTCCTCTGTTCAAATCTAGGCTTAGATATTTACTACTATAAATCACTGGGCAAATCACTGTACCCTGTTTGCCTTAGTTTCCTCATCTATAAAATGAACTAGAGAAGGAAATAGCAAACCATTCTAGTATCTCTGCTAGGAATGCTAAAAATGGGGGCAGGAAGAGTAGGACTTTGCTGAAAAACAACTCAATAGCAACAAAAGTGATACACCTTTAGTGCTCTCTGCTATTAGAACTCCTCATTTCCTTTCTCTTTCATCAATGAAAAGTGCTAGACTTTTCATGGAATCATAGAGTTAAGGTTGAAAGGACCTTAGGGTTCCATTTAGTACAACCCTTTCATTTTATAGACAAGGAAACTGATACTACCAAAAATTAACTTGGGCAAAGTCACTTAGAGAGTGATCGAACTGATATCTGAACTTGCCTCTACCCAATGACTCCAGTCCTCTTTGATGAATATCATATTGCCTACCCATCTGGACTTTTAAGATGGAATTATTGTTAGTTTTGATCAGCATTTTTATATTTTAGTTTGTGGCCCCCAGACCACCAGAACCACTAGATATGGGTGCACTTTGTTGCCTCACTATTGAGAGAAACCTTACATGGAGCAAATCTAAAATGTTTTTTGCATTTGATGCCTTTCTACCCTCCTTCTCTGTAAATATTGTCTCTCTTGGCTTGAATTTGCATGTTGTTTAGTTGTTTCAGTTAAATTCTTTGTTTTCTTGGTAAATATCCTGGAGTGGTTTGCCATTTCCTTCTCCAGCTCACTTTACAGATAAGGCAAACAGAATTAAGTGACTTGGCTAGGGTGACACAATTAGCAGATATTTGAGGATGGATTTCCCAACTCTAGAACTGGCACTCTATCCATTGTGCTGCCTAGCTACCCTGATGAGGAAATTAAAGCAAGTCACTTAACTCTGTCAGCCTCAGTTTCCTTATCTGTCAAATGAGTTGGAGAAGAAAATGGCAAGTCACTGGCATCTTTACCAAGTGAAGTCACAAAGAATTGAACAGGACTGAATAACAATAGGCCTATTTTTTAAAGGATTTTTCTGGGCGACACACTTGAAATCCATATCCATAGTCTGCAAAGTTCAGTGGGTTTAGTTCCATAGACATACTGTCTTTCAGTTCAGATGCTCTGTTTTGCCAAGAGGAACTCAGCCATCGTTGTGGGTTTTTATGTTGGGGAAGCTAATAAAGAATTTCAGAATGGTTTGCTCGTCACCATCACAGGAAATTAGACAGGTCCAGAGACAACGTCCTGGAGCCACTTGTTATTTTAAGGCTGGAGTCAGGTTTTATAAACTGATGCTCATAGAAGACGACTTGTGTTTAAATTTTCTTTTACAAGTGGTGCCTCTTCTAGTCTCCTACATTCCTCCCATCCCTGCATTTACACATTCCTCCTCTTCTCACCAGGAAAGATTCACTTTTGTCAAATCTTACTAGGTAACTAAAGTGCCTTTTTTTTTTTCCTTCGGAAAGATGGAGGAAGGAACTGGGGTGAGGAAGGGAGGTTTCCAGGGGTGTGCTGGTAGGTGTTTAACAACTCTCTCCCCTATAAAGTGCTCTTAGCATACACTTATTTTAATCTACATTATTAACATTTTCTTCATCACTTTCTTAAGTCTAGAGAACCAACAAGACAATGAATCAAACCTTGATTTGTAGCTTTGGGTGATTTCTGGGGTGTAAATATGCTGAAAATTTAACAGTAGACTCTGTTGGAGCTCACTTAGACTTCACATCCTTAATTCAATAGTGTCTATTTGTTGTTGTTGCTCTGAGCTCTCAGTTCAGGTATTTACCCATGGGCTGATGAATTAATTTATTAGAATCAACTCTAGGTAAGTAAAAACCCAAATTGGAGTTTAAAGATGAGTTTATAGCCCCATTAAAAGTATACTTGGGGGCAGCTGGGTAGCTCAGTGGATTGAGAACCAGCCCTAGAGATGGGTGGTCCTAGGTTCAAATCTGGCCTCAGACACTTCCCAGCTGTGTGACCCTGGGCAAGTCACTTGATCCCCATTGCCTAGCCCTTACCACTCTTCAGCCTTGGAGCCAATACCCAGTATTGACTCCAAGATGGAATGTAAGGGTTAAAAAAAAAAAAAGTATACTTAATGCTTGGACCTGATATGAAATCTCTTTCCCTAGAAAGGATGGCCAGGAGGGAATTCTCATCTCATTCACTTTGTCTCTTTGAAAACTTTATCGTTTTTAAGCCCAAGGAGATATATTTCCCCAGATCTGAGGTGCCTTTGTAGTGGTTGACTTTTTAAAATTAAGACTTCAGTGTAATTAAGCTTGTGCTAGGGAAAGAATGCAGGATTTAGAATCAGAGGACCTGAGTTCTCATTTTTGGTTTTGCCACTTATAACCTGTATGACCTTGAGTAAACCCCATAACCTCTCTTGGCCTCAGTTTTCTCATCTGTAAAATGAGGGCATAAAAGTAGATGACATTTAGGGAATCTTCCCTAAAGCAGCAAGGTATGGTGGTTAGGACACTATCCTCAGTGCTAGGAAAACATGGGTTCAGTCCCACATTTGACAAATATAGGCTTTGTGATCCTGAGCAAGTCATTTAACTTCCTACTGCTCATGGCCTTTGGTGTCAAACTGAAGTAGAATCAGAATTATTAAACCGTACTTAAAAGTTTTATTATATGGTGTAAGGTTAGTTAGTTATAACATAAGGTTAATTATAATATAAAGTTAGTTAGTAACGGAGTCCTAAATAAGGATCCCTGAGGGTACATATTCACTTAGAAGACCACACATCGTCATTATCTATGTTTTATAGAATTTTTACTTAATTTGTTAAATACTCCTTGTGTATAATTTAAATCTGGTTATCAAGTGCTTGGGAACATGTGGCCTAAGGGATGCCTCTGCTCCAGGCAACATTTCTTTATATCAAAAAATTTGGATTGACAAAAATTGTTTTTCTCTCTCTCCCACATCCCTGGTCTGACACTCCCACCCCCATCACACCTGCATGGGAGAAGAAAAAAAAAGAAAAATAAGCCCCTTGTAACAAATATGCTCAGTTAAACAATGCAAAATTTTCCCTAGGCAACTTTCCAAGACTCTAACTCTAACATAAGTTAGAGAGTGCGGACTTGTCTTAGTTGGAAGCTCCCTATAAGTTCCTTTTAAGGTTCTAAATGGAAGCTTCCCTCTCATGGAAATTATACAACTGCTCCCTTTCCCCTCTCCCATCTAGCCTTAAAGCTATGATTCCAAGAGCCTTGGTGGAGATGGTAGAGCTCCTGAAGGATATATTTTAAAATAATATATTTTTAAACCCTTACTTTCCATCTTAGAATCAATACTATGTATTAGCTCCAAGGCAGAAGAATGGTAAGGGCTTGGCAAGGGGGGTTAAGTGACTTGCCCAGGGTCACACAGATAGGAAGTGTCTGAGGTCAGATTTGAACCCAGGATCTCCTGTCTCTAGGACTGGCTCTCAATCCACTGAGCTACCCAGCTGCCCCCCAAATAACGTTTTATTAAAGAAAAAAAGGACCAGTTTCCTAGGATTCAGATGGAATCTCTTCAAGTTGTTGGTTTATCTTTCTCTGTTTGTGTGAATATGGTGCTTATATACCTATATATGCACATATAGCCTCCATTTATTTCTATATACAAACCAAATGTGTATTTATGTACAGTTATTTACATGTACATGTAAATGATATATGCATGTGTTTATCCACTGTACATATCCACATGTGTGTATGTGCATTTAAACAAATTATGTGGGTTTGTGACTATGATATATACACACATGTATGTATATGTGCTTAAGCCATATGCATATATGGGGTGTCTTTGTGCACATCTGCACTAAGACTTTTGGGATACCCTTCACATATGCAATTAGTGAGTGATAGGACCTGTGAGTTCATTGGTATTAGCAGCTTCTGGGTGAGAAAAGTCTCTTTACCAATGCATGTTGGCACCTTTTGCTATTTAAGAAGTCTTAGAAAGTTTCTTGGAACACCATAAGGTTAAGTGACATATCCAGGGTGACATTGATGTATTCGCCAGAGGTAAGACTCAAATGTCTGTCTTCTTGGGTTTGAACTTTCTACCTACTAAATCATACTCTGTGTGTGTGTGTGTGTGTGTGTGTGTGTGTGTGTGTGTGTGTGTGTGTGTGTGTGTTGTATTTGAGGATACCCTTTCTGGCATAGACTTTTCCAGAAAAGCACTCCAGGTGCTCTGTGGGTCAGCTTGTACCCAAAGTGGATGAGGCATACACACATGGCTAGTGAATAGATATTAAGGGTCACCTAGGAGGAATTTCTGTGGTCAGAGTACATGTCTGCACAGGACAACTCCTATCTCTAACACTGCCATGAGTTTCAGCCCCTGCACTTCAGATTATTTGTTTCCAGTTCCTCATTTACCCATGCAATTATGGTCTTCCAGGTTTGTAGTTTCCGTGAATTCGAATTTATTTGTAGCATCATGGTGGGTGATCATTTAAGCAAGAATTAAGAAACATAGTCAATGGCTTTTTAAGCTTGACAACTCACTGACCCAGACAGCCACAATGGTCCTAAATGGGCACCTGAATCGATATTGTATATTAAATAATGTATTATTCAGGGTAGCCAGGTGGCTCAGTGGGAATAGAGAGCCAGATCTGGTACCAGGAAGACCAGAGTTCAAATGTGACCTCCAATACTTATTAGTTGTGTGACCCTGAGGAAGTCACTTGATCCTATTGGCCACAGTTTCTCATCTATAAAATGAGCTGGAGAAGGAAATGGCAAACTACTCCTATATGTTTGCCAAAAAAAAAAAAAACCCTAAATGAGATTGTGAGTCAGATACAACTAAAAATGAGTAAACAACAAGGAAAATTTATTATTCAATATTTGAATGACCCTATGGTTCATCAGTGGGGGAATTTTTGGTGCAGCAGAAGTCATCTGCCTTTCTTATCCAAATCTTCCCATAAATCCTTCTATAACAGTGATGGTGAACATTTTAGAGATTGAGTGCCCAAATTGCAAATTTCACACTGTATGTGAAAGACTCCCCCTTGCCCCAGACAGGGGATAGAGGAAACATCTCCATTGGGTTGCTGGGCAGAGGGGCAGGTGATGGGAGAAATGTTCTCAGGTGCATGTAGAGAGAGTGAGAGGAGCAGACCTCTCTGGTATGCTCCAGCATGTGTTTCATAGGTTCACCAACATGGTCCTATAGCATCCACCAAATGAGCTGAAGGCTATCCTTTAGCTCTTATACATTCCATGAATGCCAGGTGAGGACATGGGCTATTCACTTATTATCTCTCACTGGCTACATTTTTGGTCTCTCTTTCTAGCTATATTTTCCTGGGGGTTATCCTTTATATCACTTCTTGTTCACAATGTAGTAATAATTGCAATAACTGCTTTGTGTAGTGTTTTGTGGTTTATGTAGCAATTTAAGATTTTATTCTTACACCTGACTGTGTGCCAACCAGTTTTTAACATGAGGAAACAGAGGCACAGAGAAGCTATCACTTGTTGAAGTTGATTAAACTAGTAAGTGATCAGGGATTCAGACTTTTCTTGTATGCAGCAGCGACCTATCAGTTGCCCTTGCTGCTGAGCACTTCATCCAGTCTAGGAACTTTTAGTTGTGATAGAACTTACATAAAACCCCTTCTTGAGGGTGGTCATTGTTCCCCTTGGACCACATGGGTACTCTGGTGCTATCATGCTTTGAGGGATTCCAAATTATACTCTTTTTGCCTTGATTAAAGACCCTTTATTATTATTATTATTACCTTGGTAGTTTTGTTTTGATACTTTTAAATTCAGATTTCTTGCTTTCCCAACAAATACTTATACCGGCAAAGAGATAAGTTCACTTTGTGATAGTTGTGGAAGTTAGTAATTTAGGTAAAGGGGAAGGGAGCTAGCCAGAAGGAATGTTGATCTCTTTTCTAGTGCTTCCCAGGAGAACCAATTTGTGAAATGGAAGATATTTAACATGTCAAAGATGTTCCCAAAGTTAAATTTATTTCTCAAAGTGTTACATTTATAATCTGAAGAAAACCCATGGCAAGAGAACATTTCTCAGAACTGGTACTGATATTTTTCATTCTTTTTGTCATCTTGATGATAGGGAATAAACAATGCTGATAATTTAGGTGTATTAACTTGTGAGTCACCATATCAAGGATATTATTCTATTAGGAAAACACACTTAGAGAGTACATTTGAACCTCATACTCAAATCCTTCATTCCCCATTCTTCATCTGTAAAATGGGGATAATAATACTTATATTGCCTACTTCCTGGGGTTGTTATGAGCAACGTGCTGTATAAATGTGAATTATTATTATTAGGCAGGGGAAGAACAGGAAGGAATCAAAGACAAATGTAAGAACAGCTTTGGTAGTTTGGTGAGTCGTGACAAAATGAAGGATAATATAGATCATACCTATGTGCCCACAGAGCTACAGTTAGAAATTTTAATGCCTGAAATAGGTACCAATCAATAACCATGCCAGAGAAAGCAGCCCAAAGCCCATCTTCAAATGAGTGAGGAGGGAGAGGGAATGGGGGAAGAACTGTTTCTAGCCCTGATTCTTATAGCTTCTTATATTAACAAATGATTCTTGTAACTAGCTTTTAAGCACTGTTGTTTCAAGGCTTTGAAGGACTACAAGATCTGTCCTGTTGAAAGGCTACAATGCCTGTCATGCTCCTGCCCTGGTTATTATACTACCAGGTCGTGACATTCTTTTAGTTCCTGGATAGCACTAAAAAAATCATATTATTTTCCTCTGGGAGCTTGAATTCTTAACCATCAAATAAAACAGTATCACCTGTGAAGTCTGTGGTCTTCAATATGTTTCATAGTGGTGATAGAGATCACCAATATTTAGGAAAATGTTCCTGTGAAATTTGGAGTAGTGCTAGGATCAAGGAATTTTTTTAAAGCTTTTTTTTATATTTATCTTTGATTCTGTCTTTTATTTTTCCTTCCTAATAATAATTTGGAGGAAGAGGTCTGGACTTGCAATGTCATTGGCTTAGAGAACTCTTGATGAGGAAACATTCTCTTCTGGTAAAGACTGGCATTTTCTCTACAACCTAGAAACATAGTGGATAGGCACTGTACTTGATATTTCATTGCTTTAGGGAAAGAGGTCTTATAGAAAAAGAGGTAGGTCAATATATATTGGTCACATATATAAAGGTCAATAGCCTTTTCTGCAGACTTAGAGAATTGTCTAGAACTTTTGAGAGGTTGTTAATAATCTATGGTCACAAAGAAAGTGTGTGCTGGAAGTAGGACTTAACCTCTGATTTTCCCAACTCTGAGTCCAGCTTTTTACCTACTCTTCCAACATGAACTTTGTCTAAAAATATCTATTCACATTTATTTGTATCACATTTTAAAGTTTACGAATCCATTTTCTTTCAACAGCTCCATGAGCTAAGTAGTGTGAATATCAATCTTTCCTCCATTTTACAGAAGAAGAAACTGAGGCATAGAGAATTGAAATGAATTTCCCAAGGTCAAAGGGTAGCATATGGAATAGGGACTCAGGCTTTGCTCTTTTAACTCCAAAGTTCAAAATTCTTTCTACCACATGCTGTTGCTTTCTTTCTGTTTTTTACTATCCATTGCCGCCTTCAGAGAAAGGAGTAGAGGACTTGTTTGTACATGATAGGCATTTAACAAGTATTTATTGATTTAAATTGGAAAAGGAAGCTGTGGATAGTGCTCCACATATTGTTTTTGTTTGTTTGTTTTGCCATCTGGTTGTTTTGGAGCTCCTCAGTGCTTTAAATAAAAATGGGAAGAAAATGAGCAAAAACATTTTTAAGTGGTTATAACATCTGGTTGATAGGCTGGTTTGGGCTGTGGTCTCAACAGCAATATTAATGAAAGGGTTGACAATTGAAACTGAATGACTGCTTAAGAGCTTTCCCCTCCAACAGGCTACACTGGGAGAATACTGGTTCTTTTCTGTTAGAATGATTTAATTTGTAGATCACATTTTAAAATGTCTTTGAAAACCAGGAATATTGTTTGTCAATGCTGGAGTTTTGTTTTCAATGAAGAAGAGATTCTTCAGCAGGATGTTAGAGAAAATAAATTCCTTTGTGGATCTGGAGGCTGAAGGACTAGGCTGAATGTGAAGGGGTTGACTGGGTGATTGATGTTCAAGGTCTCTTCTGATTCTAAAATCTATTTTTAACTTATTGTGAAATATGGTGTAAGATGCTGGTCTAAGTCTAATTTCTGCCTAACTGCTTTCCCAGCTGTTCTTATTTAACAGGTTTCCCCTCCTCCCCTGAACTGATAGGTTTATCAGTTTTTGGGTTATTGAGTACCACTATTTCTGATTCTCTCTTGCCCAATTTGTTTCATTGAACTGTCTCTATTTTTAAACCAATGCCAAATGGTTTTGATGATTGCTGCTTTATTTTCCAGCTTGAGGTCTGGAAGTGTAATTCTTTCTTCATGTCTAACTTTTTTCATTATTTCCCTTGATAGACAGTTAGATCTTTTGATCCTTGAGATAAATTCTATTATTATTTTATTGAGGTCTGTAAAGTATCTGTTGGGTAATTCAGTATAACATTAGAACTACAAATTAACTTTGGCAGAATTATCATTTTTATCATAATGGCCAATATAATTAATACTATAACCTGAATATTCTTCCAACTATTTAAGTTGTTTTTTATTTCTTTAAGTATTATTTTATAATTGAATCTACATAAGAATCTGATTTGCTGTAAAGATCTTTTTGAAGTTGATTGTTTCTTTTTTAATATTAGATGCATTGGTTTTTAAATTATATGTGATCAAAATGTTCCATTTTATTTTCTTTGATCTTCTCTGTTCCTCATTCAGTTATGACTTCTTTTCCTATTCCATAGATATAACAGGCAATTTATTCTTTTGGTCCTCTAATTTGTGTCTGATGTGATCTTTTACATCTATCACATATCAGTTTGGAAATAATCTTGGTGTAAGATCTCAGATGTTGCTTCAAACCTAATATATGCCATACGGCTGCTATGGTTTTCCCAGAAGTTTTTCTTAAATAGTATCAGTACCTGTGGTATTTGTTGTTATTGAACACTAGGCTATTAGGTTCAATTAGGTTCATTTACTATATACTTATTGCTACTTTACCCTAGTTCATCTCTCTATTTTTTAACCAGTACCAAATTGCTTTGAGAATTACGTATGTATAGTTTGAGAATACTTTTAGGTATTTTTGTTCCTACTTTTCATTAATTCTCTTGAGGTTCTTGATCTTTTTTCCCCTCTTTATGAATTCTGTAAAGTAATCCTTTGGTTGTTTGATTGGTATGGCACTAAGTAAATTAATTTGGGTAGTATTGTCATTTAAAAATTTTATTATCTCAACCTACTTATGAGCAATTACTATTTCTCTAATTACTTTGATCTGTCTTCACTTCTGTAAGCAGTAGTTTATAGTTGTAAATATTTACATGGTTCTTTTGTGCATGTTAGGAAGACTGTCTTTATACATTCTGTAGTTATTTTAAATAGAATCTCTCCCTCTATCTCTTCCTGCTGAGTTTTATTGGTATTTTACAGAAATATTGGTGATTTGTATGGATATATTTTACACGTTGCAAGTTTGCTGAAGTTATTGTTTCAATTAATTTTCTAGTTGACTCTGCAGGATTCTCTTACTATACTGTCATCCTATCATCTATAAAAATCAATAATTTTGTTTTTACTTGGCCTATGCTTATTCATTTTTATTTTTTCTGTCTTATTGCTATACCCAATGTTTCTAGTATTTTGTCAAATGGAAGTGATTACACTGGACCATGTTTTCCTGGAAAGTATTCTAGTTTATCTCTGTTTCATTTAATATTAGCTCTTGTTTCTTGATGGACACTATCATGCTAAGAAAAGGACCTTTTCTTCATATATATATATATATTTTTTTTTTAGGAACAAGGAAGATATTACTTTTGAAATCTGTGAATAAGGGAAAGATTCATGACAGAACAAGGGCGAGACAGGAAAATAGGAGATAAATGGGCAATTTTGATTTCATAAAAGTGAAGTATTTTTGCACAAGCAAATTGAATACAGCTAAGATTATAAGGGGAAGAGTTAACTGGAAAAAATCTTTACCTCAAGTAAGTCTGAGAAAGGTCTCATATTCAAGCTATATAAATAATTCAAAAAATTTTAGAATAAGATCCATTCCCCAGTTGCTAAATGGTATAAAATTATGAATAGGTAGTTTTCAAAGGAAGAAATCTATGTGAAAAAGTGCTTCAAAACAGTACTAACTAGAGAAATACAAACTAACACAATTCTGAGATTCTATTTTATACCCATCAAATTGTCAAAGATAGCCCCTCAAAAAGAGAAAATGACAAATATTGAGGGGTATCATGAAATCAGGCACACTGATGCATTGTTGGTAGAAATGTGAATGGGTGGAAAACAATTATGGAAAATAATTTGTAATTATACATAAAACATATTAAATGGTATATGTCTTTTGATCCAGCAATACTTCAAAGAGATCAAGGAAACAGAAAAGATTTTTATGTACAAAAATAGAGCATGGTGGTGGAAAAAACCCCCAAAGATGCCCATCAGTTGAGGAATGATTGAACAAATGTGGTATATGAATATGATGAATACTATTGTGAAAAAGAACAAGAAATGAGGAAAAAGGAGTTTCAAAGAGATGTAGAAAGACTTTTATGAACTGATGTAGAGAGAAATGAACACAACTAGAAAAAGTCTGTGCTACTACACCAATGGACTAACATGCAGAATAAGAGATGCATTTTTGGAGATGGCCAATGTGAGAATGTAGTAGCTAGGTGACCAAGTGTATAGAGTGCTAGCCTGGAGTCAGAAAGACCTGAGTTCAAATCTGACCTCAAAACACTAGCTGGGTGACCCTGGACAAGTCATTCAATTCTGTTTGCCTCAGTTTCCTCATCTGTCAGATGAACTAAAGAAGGAAAAGGCAAACTACAATAGTACCTCTGCCAAGAAAACCCCAAATGAAGTCACAAAGAGAGGGACAAAATCGAAATGACTGAATAAGAACAAAAATGTGGGAATATATTATGTTTAAGTGTGCTTATGCAATATAGAGATCATCTATCTCTCCCTCCCATGGTGGTCTGGTTACATTCAAGACAAAACCAACAAATAATTTATTAAGCATCTATACAGGATAAGAACTGGAAAGGACCTTAGGAATTACCTAGATTTTGGACAAATAGTTTTCTTCAACGTTTAGCTTGTCATCTCTTTCTCGTTTTTGTCCTCAAATTCTCTTATATGGATATGTTGTCTTTTGACCCCACTTCCTTCCCTCTCCTAAGTACCTTGATGGCAATGACTGGTTCATTTTTGGCTTTGTATCCTCAATATTTAGTATAGTTTCTGTTGTAGACTAGGTACTTATTAAAAGTCTAATTTACTCAAGAAACATTTATTAAATTCTTAGTATATACTAAGCACTTCTCACTAATATGAATTCAAAGAAGAAAGCTTGCATTCTAATGGGATAGAGTGGGGGAGACAGAATCTAACTAACCAGGTATATACATTATATCTGTTGTTTTTCCTTCATTTTTAAGAGAGCTGGATGAGAGGTGGACACCAAAGGTGAATGAGCAGCCTTGAAAAAGTCATCAGCATTTCTATATATTTCCAATAAATCAGCAGCAGGAATTAGAAAGAGAAACTCCATTTAAAATCACACTAGACAATATAAAATATTTAGTAATCTATCTACCAGGACAAACACAGGAACTATATGAACACAACTACAAAATACTTTCCACACAATTAAGACTAGATCTAAACAATTGGAAAAATATCCATTACTCCTGGGTAGGATGAGTTAATATAATAAAAACGACAATCCTACTCAAACCTATCTATTTATTTAATGCCATACCTATCAAACTACAAAAATTTTTTTTATAGAATTGGAAAAAATGATAACAAAGTTCATCTCTAAGAACAAAAGATCAAGAGTATCAAGGGAACTAATGAAAAATATGGGGATGGGAGCCTAGCAGTACTAGATCTCAAACTGTACTATAAAACAGTGGTCATCAAAACAGTATGGTACTGGCTAAGAGACAGAAGAGAGGATCAATGGAATAGAGTAGGGGTAAATGACCTCAGCTAGATTGCCCAAAGATCCCAGCTTTTGGGACAAGAACCCATTGTTTGACAAAAAGTGCTGTGAAAATTGGAGAAGAGTATGGGAAAAATTAGGTTTAGATCAACATTTTACACCCTATCCCAAGATAAATTCAAAATGGGTAAATGATTTAAATATAAAGAGTGAAATCATAAATAAATTAGGTGAACATAGAATAGTATACCTTTCAGATCTGTGGGAAAGGAAGGAATATAAGACCAAACAAGAGATAGAGAACATTGCAAAATATAAAATGAATGACTTTGATTATATCAAATTAAAAAGTTTTTGTACAAATGAAACTAATGCAACCAAAATTAGTAGGAAAGCAACAAACTGGGAGAATATTTTTATGACAAAACTCTCTGACAAAGCTTTAATTTCTCAAAATAAAAGTGAAATTTACAAAAAATCAAGCCATTCCCCAATTGACAAAATGGTCAAGGGACATGAATAGGCAGTTTTAACTGGATGAAATAAAAACTATAAAAATTAAAAAGCAAAAACAGGACACCAGAGATGCTTATACTCTCTGAATACTCCATAAACCTCAACACTTTATATATATATATATATATATATATATATATATATATAGAGAGAGAGAGAGAGAGAGAGAGAGAGAATTTAAGGAGGGAATGGAGGTGAGAGATAGGGCAGAATAACAGCAGGATGGCTGGGAGAGCTGGGAGCATTGATTTTTCATTTTATAATAAGGAAACTGAGACCCAGCAAGGGGGATAAATCTATTGAAAGTCATATAGAAGCTGAGCCATTTATATCCCTTGCACCAGGGGAAATAAAACCCCCAACAGAATTCCTAAGATAAAGACATTTACAATAAAAAAGGGGGGAATATGTGTTTGAGAGTATATGTACTATATACAAATATGATAGAAAATGAGATATGATGGGGAAAAGAGTGGGTTCAGAGGAAGAAGATAACACTTTTATCTGGACCATTGGAGAAGACTATAGGGAAGAGGTAGCCCCTGAACTTATTCCTGAAGGAAAAAATGAGAATTTCCCAAGACTTTAACAGATGAAGCTGATGAAAGAATATATAACATGTTTGGGAGATGGGAGCAATGTGAAGCATAAATTCAGAGAGGCAGGAGATTGGGGAGCAGCTACATGACACAGTGGATAGAATAGTAGTAGTAGTCTCTCGGTAACTGAGGATGACGATTGTCTTTGTGCGTTTTCATCTATGATAGATGAGTGTGCACAAAGACACTTGTGCGAGGAGATTTAAGTGGAAAAGTCGATGCACAGAGACAGTCCCACTCTCTCAGCATTGGAAGCCTGGGTCCAGTGGCACGAAAAATCGTTACACCTGGAGACTTCCTCAGCTGCATTGGATGGCCGTGTTGTCCTTTGTGCTCCAACACGCCCTAAGCACTCCACAGTGCTTTGCTGCATCACCCTCTCAGCCGTTGAACCTTTTTATTGGTTTCTTCCATCTGTTCAGCCGAAGAAGTCTTCACATGCTGGGTGAGCAAAGCCCTGGTTCACCAGGGGTCGATGACCCGATGGCTACCCTCACAAGGTTTAGCCAGCCTGTCGAAGCCGTTGCCCGGGGTGTGGCCGCTGCCGCATGCTAGCAGCTACTAGGAGCCACAAGTGAGAGCTGGGTGTCAGGTGGGGGTCAGAGGCTGGAGAGATGCCCTAGGAGGCCACGACAAGCCCTCCATACCAGAGATATTACCCCTCCCTGAGCACCCCATACACCCCAGTGGATAGAATACCTGGAGTAAAAAAGATGTGCTGGAATCCTATTCAACCTCAGACTATAATTAGCTGTGTGATCATGGACCAGGATCTTTAGGCTCTGAGCCTCAATTTTCTTAACTGTAAAATGAGGGAATTGACTTCCTTTCCTTCTTACTCCAAATCTATGACCCCAGAATCTCAATAGTTCAGTTTGACTAGAACGTCAGTTGTGTGAAATTGTCTATGTAAAATAATCTGGAAAGCTGATTGGAGCCAGGTTATAGGGGGCCTAAAATCCCAGGTTCAGTCAATTGTATACAGCAGGACCTCATTTTACATGATCAATATGTTCCAAGACGAAGCCTTCCTGTAAGCTGAAAATCATGCACAATAATAAACTCCATTATTTGAGAAGATACAATATACAAAAGAGTATACAAACATACCTAGATACGTTGTGACTTTTCTTAGGCTTATCAGAGCTATCAGTATCACTAATTCTTGCACTTTGGTCCATTATTAATAACTAAGTAGCATCAATGAAACAAAGAGAAATGCTACTCTGATGCTGACGTGACTTCTTATAAGTGAAAACTCCAAAGATGGAAGCTGCAGCTATCGTTTGGCACAAAACAATGTTAAAACTCACACTGACACTTCTCAGAGCGGGAATGAGCGGGAATGAGCATGATCGGACAAACTGCAGTAAGATTTTACACTGCATGGGAAAATGGTGAAGATTTAATAAGGATAAAAATTTGTTATTTCATGTATTTTTCTGCCTTTTTAAAATTGTCAATTACGTATAACCGAATTCATGTGTATTGAGTTTGTGTAAAATGAGGTCTTACTCTATGACCTTTGGTCTTAGTGAGCTGCTATTATAGGTCCCTTAAGTAAGATCTTGGTATATTAAGCTTAGCAGTTGTGATTAGTGAATATTGAAACCTTATTGGAGGGGTTTGATAGATGGTTCATTGCATTGACAACCAGGCACAGAGACAGTGTTCAAATTTGGTCTCAGATGCTTCCTAGCTGTGTGACCCTGGGCAAGTCACTTAATCCACATTGCCTAGCCCTACTGCGCTTCTGACTTGGAACTAATACATAGTATTGATTTTAAGATAAAGAGTAAAGGTTTAAAAAAGTAAAGAAAAAATAAGAGCCCCCCCCCCAATCCTATTGGATAGTGTGGGCAGGAGGGTTGGGACAAGAACTGGAACAATGGATCCTTAGTAGCTTTGCTGTGACATAATATTTATAAAACACTCAGCACAATGCCTGGGACTTTGTAGGTGCTACATACATGTTGGTTATAGTAGTTATTGTTATTATTATTGCAAATCTTCATCCCATTATCCTCTGGTTTCCCCTGGTAGTTAGTTCATGGGTATGTGGTGATTTACTGCAGAAAAGACCTCTGCACTTTTCAACATTGACAAAGGTTTTCTAGATCTTATTTTTAGGCTACTGGGAGACAGTAGTGTTGGACAATGGAAAGAATCCTGGATATAGAGTCATGGATCCTGGGTTCAAATCCTGGTTGTGCGACCTTGGGCAAATCAGTTAACTCTTATTCACCTCAGTTTTCTTATTTGTAAAATGAGGGTGTTGAACTAAGTGATCTCTAAGGTCCCTTCTAGCTCCAAATTGATGATCCCATTGTGGTCAGGATGGCTCTGCACCTGATTACATAAATGCAAAATTTGAGCTCCCTTATTTAGTGTTGGTATTTTTGGCAAACATTTCTTACTTGTCTCAGATGAAAAGCTTCAAGTCACTAGTTTAAAGCTTATAAGCTCCAACAACCATTTAAAGTATAATCAAATTCCAATTAGTCCAGAGATAATTTGCTATTGTATGAATTATTCTTTTGTTTCTCTGTTTATTTCCTTCTGCTACTGCTTGTATTTTTGGGCTATTCTCTAGTAACCAGCATTATGACCCAAACCAAAGATGTTTTTAATCTTAGCAATATTACATATATGCATAACATATAGGATGTATGTAATATAATAGAACACAAATATATATCGCATGTAGTATGATATAAAATAATCTAGTAGGATATATAATTTAACATAACCACAAAAAGTAACAAAGAAATATATTATACATCTCACATTACATATCACACATTACGCATACACATATATGAGACAACTAGTTGGTATTAGTAGAGTACCAAGCCTGGAGTCAGGAAGACTAATCTGGCCTCAGATACTTACTAGCTGGGTGATCCTGAGTAAATCACTTAACTCTGTTTGCCTCAGTTTCTTCATCTATAAAATGAGCTAGAGAAGGAAATGGCAAACCACTCCAGTATCTTTGCTAAGAAAATTCGAGTGGAGCCATGAAGAGTCAATCATGCCTGAAACAACTGGATGACAAAACAAATACATTTATAAGTAACATCATTACAATGAAAAACACCTTTGGGTAGTTGTGTACTCTATATAATCATCATATATGTATACATATACTCTCTCTCTTTTTTTAAACCTTACCGTTTGTCTTGGAATCAATACCTGTTTTGATTCCAAAGCAGAAGAGTGGTAAAATTAGGCATTTGGAGTTGTGACTTGCCCAGGGTCACACAGCTAGGAAGTGTCTGAAACCAGATTTGAACCTGGTCTTGCGAACTGACACTATCCATTGAACCACCTATCTGTCTCTACATACACTTTTTATATGTGTGAATGTATGTATATATATATATATACATATATATATATAAATCTTGCATGTACTTTTATTATTTATATATTGTTTTACCAATAAGAATGTGACATTCTTGAAGGCAGAGACTTTTTGTCTTTCTCCGTATTGTTTAGCACAGTGCCTGAAATATAGAATTATTTAATAAATGCTTGTTGATTTGACTTGACTTGGCCTGAGTTGCCAGGATATTGTTCAAGACAGGTATGAAAGGAAAGGAAGGTGAGTTATTCACATAGGGAGATTAAGGAGTAACTGAGGGACAGCCAGTGTGAATGGTGCACTGGTATCCATAAAATGTCAAAAGGCTTAGAGGATGGGCAGCTGGGTAGCGTAGTGGATAGAGTCAAACCTGGAACGAAGAGGACCTGGTTTCAGATCTGGACTCGGACATTTCTTAGCTGTGTGACCCTGGGTAAGTTATTAAATTCTGATTGCCTAACCGTTGCCCCTCCAACTTAGAATTGATATTAAGACAGGAGATAAAGATCTAAAGGAAGGCTGATAAGGTGTTGGTTAGAGAATTTATAGGAGGATATGGATAGTAGATGGGCTGGATCTGAAGGTTTACATTGAGATCTCATCCTATGGGAGGAAGAGGGTCTCATTTACAATCCCTGAGGTCAAGAAGCCATTGAAATATTGATAACAGTGTAGTAGACGTTTTATTGGTTTTACAGTACCTTCTTGTCTTGTGTGATTCTTGTTCAGATCCTTGCATAGATACCCAACTGTACTCATCTTTATTCACATCTATATATTCTGAAGGACTCCTTAATCTTCTAAAATTTTATGGGATATCAAAGCTGCTATTTAGAATCTCTTGATCATTCACATTGTGGAATTAGATACCCAGAGTGCTGATGTGTAATAACAGCTCACTTTGTGACAGCATTTTATTTAGAATAAGTTTCTCCCCCACCTCCTGAGTTTTATTTTTTGTCTTCATTTTTAAATGTTTTTTTTTGTAAGCAACAGATTGTAAGATTTATTTTCTTATCAAATGTGTCATTCTTTTGTTTTATTAAATTGTTTAATCCATTCACATTTAAAGTTATTAGTTTATTTATTCTATCTCTAATATAGTTTTTAAAATTATATTTCCCCCCTTCTGAAATGAACATGGTATTATGTTCCTTCAGTTCTTTTAATCATTTTTAACATGGCCTTATTCCCATTGATTCTCTTGCCCTCATCCCTGATCCCATCTTCTCATTTGTTTCTTCTTTTCTTTTGAGGCTTTGCTTAATAGTTCCTTTTTTCTCTTCTTTTTTTTTATAGTTAGATACTCTTTTCCCTCCTTTTTTTGCTTTCACTTGGTCAGGTAGATTTTTTCTTCCTCTTCTCCCTCTCATGATTCCTTTTCTCTAGTTCACTATTCTTAACTTCTATCTAAGAATCAAATCTGAGTCATACTTGAACTCAGGACCTCCTGTCCCTGGACTTGGCTCTTTCTTCACTGAACCACCTAGTTGCCTCTTGTCCTCAATTTTAAACCAGCTCCATTGTTTTTTTTTAATTAAGTTTATTTACTTATTTAATTAATTTAGAATATTTTTTCATGGTTACATGACTCATGTTCTTTCCCTCCCCTCCTCTCACCCCCTCCCATAGCCAATGAGAAACTCTACTCAGTTTTACATATGTCATTGATCAAGACCTATTTCCATATTATTAATATTTGCACTAGAGTGATCATTTAGAGTCTATATCCTCAAACATATCCCCATCTACCCACGTGATCAAGCAGTTGATTTTCTTCTGTGTTTCTACTCCCACAGTTCTTTCTCTGGATGTGGGTAGTGTTCTTTCTTGTAAGTCCCTCAGAATTGTTATGGATCATTGCATTGCTGCTAGTAGAGAAGTCCATTACATTCGATTGTACCACAATGTATCAGTCTCTGTGTACAATGTTCTCCTGGTTCTGCTCCTTTCACTCCGCACCAATTCCTGGAGGTTATTCCAGTTCTCATGGAATTCCTCCAGTTCATTATTCCTTTGAGTACAATAGTATTCCATTGCCAACAGATACCTTAATTTGTTCAGCCATTCCCCCATCGATGGACACCCCCTAATTTTCCAGTTTTTTTGCTACCACAAAGAACACGGCTATAAATATTTTTGTATAAGTCCTTTTCCTTATTATCTCTCTTTGGAGTACAAACTCAGCAGTGGTATGGCTGGATCAAAGGGCAGAAAGTCTTTAAAAACCCTTTGGGCATAGTTTCAAATTGCCTTCCTGAATAGTTGGATCAATTCACAACTCCACCAGCAATGCATTAATGCCCCAATTTTGCCACACCTCCTTCAACATTATTACTTTCCTTTGCTGCCATATTAGCAAATCTGCTAGGTGTGAGGTGGTACCTCAGAGTTATTTTGATTTGCATTTCTCTAATTATAAGAGATTTAGAACATTTTTTCATTGCTTATTGATAGTTTTTATTTCTTTAACTGAAAACTGCCTATTCATGTCCCATGCCCATTTACCAATTGGGGAATGGCTTGATTTGTACAATTGATTTAGCTCCTTATAAATTTAAGTAATTAGACCTTCATTAGAGTTTTTTGTTATAAATATTTTTTTCCATATTTGTTGCTTCCATTGTAATTTTGGTTGCATTGGTTTTGTTTGTACAAAACCCTTTAAATGTAATGTAACCAAAACTATTCCTTTAATATTTTGTAATATTCTCTATCTCTTGCTTGGCTTTAAAATCTTTCCTTTCCCACAGATCTGACAGGTATACTATCCCACTGCTTTTTGAAACATACTATTCCATATCTTCTCCTGTTTTATGATGGACACAGAATAAAAATCTTATATTATCTGAATTTCCTTTCTTTTTATTTTAAAGTCTTTCTTCTGATCACTTGAAAGCTTGTTTCTGAATTGAATTGTTAATTTAACCTTGATATGTCAGCTTTCCAACCTTACATTTTTTGGAGGTGTTATGTGAATTCTTTCAATTGGTATTTCATTTTTCTCTTGTATTATTTCTTGCTTTATATTGTTAAGTTTTTCTAGGACACCTCTAATGTTTAGGCTGTCTCTATGCAGCCTGTTTTCAATAGCACTGGGTTTTATTTGTATAGTGAGCATATTTTCTTTTAATGTATTGTTTTTCCTTATTTCCTTATTTTCTTTTTATTTTCTTCTAGATGATCTCTCACTTCTTTATATCTGCAATCTTAATCTATTGTTCTCTCTTTTATTTTATTTTATTGATAAAACTTGTCATGGCACATTCCAGTTTTCCTTTTTCTACTCAATATGTTTGCTGTATAGTGCATAAATTTTGCTTTCACAATTCTCATTTATTTTTGTACCACTCAGAAACAGTTCTGTATTCTCAAATTCCACAGGGTCTTCAGTTTCATTAAGTATTGGATCATTTTCTTTTGCTTTGTAACATTTATTCATAGATGTCTGAATTCATTTATTAGATCTGGAGGTCATATTCCTTTCTACTCTTAAGGATTTCCCTGTCAATTTAATTGCTTTTTTGTCAAAATCTTTGAGTTTTCTTCTTGAGGTCTGGTGATTTCAATATTTTTCCCCTTCTTTTCCCCTATACTTACCTTCTGAGTCTCTGACTTGCTCCCTTCTGATGGTAGTTTCCTTGGGCATTAAATCTCAAAACATCTCAGTCTCTTTCTGTGCTAGGCAATTCACAGTAGGCCAGCCTTAAGTGACTTCTGGGTGGACAGATCTAGCCTCAGCTGGATGCTGAGTGTTTATTGGTTTAGTGGAGTACCACACAGCCCCCACTCATACTAAGTTGTGTTCCTACATTCAGGCCCATTCCCTCTGTTCCTCAGTTCTCAGGCCAGGAGTTCTTTGGCAGTTCTAAGAAAGGCCATTCTGGTGAAAGGGGGTTGACTTTTAGAGCTCCAGTCCCTGAGGCTCTGGAATTAGGGGGTGGTGGGATGTGGTGTGGAACTCTATTTTAAATCCAGACGTGTCCTCCTCCCTACCCTGTGTTCCTGATTCTCCTGCAGAGATTTTTTGCAGTACAGATAGATGCTGGCCATAGTACAGACTGTGTAGCCTCAGTAGATTCCACAGTGTGGAGCGCTCCAGTTGGACCCTTGTCTGTCCAGATCTAAGCAGAATAGAGCCAGGACCTTCGTGGCACCAGAAAGAGGGAGGGAAGACTAGATGTATGGTTGGGTTTTGTTTGTACCTGGTGAGGATCTCTTTGTGCAGCCTTGCTAGCTGCTGGTAGCTGGGGAGGTGGGGGAAGGATGCTGAGTGAGTTCAGGGTAGAAGTCAGTTCATGGGTTGGTTTGTTTGCTTTTAAACGTTCTTTTGGACTCCAGGAGTCCGAAATCATGGAGACAGCTGAAGTTTCTTTAGCTTTAGCACACAATTTCTCTTCTGGAGAAGTTTGAGAGGTTAAGGGTATCAGAGAAAGCATTTAGTTCTCCATCATGCAGATTATGTGGCTGGGAAGTCTCACATACAGACAGTTCTCAATTTACACAACTGAACTATTCTCCAGATCTCTATATAAAGCATTTTTTCTGTAATACAAATTTTCCCACAGATGTAGAGAAGGAGAGAGGGTGGCAGGAAAGGGGCCCCTCAGGGTTCAAGAACAGGAGGGGCAGGGAACAGAGAAGCAAGAGCAAGAGGAGACAGGGGGCCAGGGCAGAATGGAGAAGAAAAAGGTAGACACATGGAGGCTGGACAGGGACACAAACAGGAGAGAATGGGTTACTAAGGGCCTGGGAGAGACACGGAAGAAAGACATACACTTGAAACTGGGAAAGGGGTGGGGGGGGGGAGAGAGAGAGAGAGAGAGAGACAGACAGACAGACAGACAGACAGACAGACAGACAGACAGACAGACAGACAGAGAGAAAGACAGACAGACAGAGAGAAAGACAGACAGACAGACAGAGAGACACACACACACACAGAAGAGTGCTGTAAAGTTAACATAGCTGTCTTCTTGGAGTATGGATTTCTTTGAGAATTCTCTAGGTAAAGTAGAATTTCCATAATGCAAATTTACCTAAAGTTAGAACTATCTATAATATTTCAAAGGTTACAAAGTGTTTTTCCTTATAGCAATCCAATGAATTAGATTGTTATTAAAGTCCCCATTTTACATAAGAATAATATCTGAGCAGTTAAGTGACTTACCGAAAGACAGATGAAATACTCATGTTAGGATTAAGATTAATTTCTAATTGCTTTATTGTTATCTTTTGTTTTTCATATAATACACAGTGAACATATTTTTTAACCCTTAACTTCTGTCTTAGAATTGAATTCTAAGGTAGAAGACTGGCAAGAGTACAGCAATTAGGGTTAAATGACTTGTCTTGAGACACAAAGCTAGGAAGATTTGAGGTCAAATTTGAACCCGAGTCCTCTGTACTGAGCCACCTAGCTGTCCTTCATATTTGTCTTTAATATTATTTTTTTCCTTCATTTCTACATTTCTCAGTACATTATTCTTACTCTTCCCCTCTGCCCCTCTGGAGCTATTGTTATGAAAAGAATAAAAAGAGTGGGGGGGGGTAAGGAGGCAGACAACAGATCACTAATACGAACACATCATCCAAGTCTGACATTCAATGCAAGGTATTCCACACCTATAATCTTTTTCTTCTTTATTTTTTCTTTTTAAAAATTTTTATTTAATTGATTAATTTAGAATATTTTTCCATGGATAAAGACCCATGCTCTTTCCTCCCCTCCCCCCTCCCCCTCCTGTATCTGATGCACAATTCCACTGGATTTTACATGTGTCAATGATCAAGACCTATTTCCGTATTATTGATATTTGCACTAGGGTGATCATTTAGGGTCTATAACCCCAATCATATCCCCTCGACCCATGTGATCAAGCAGTTGTCTTTCAGATATTCCTCTGAATGTGGATAGTGTTCTTTCTCATAAGTCCTTCAGAATCGTCCTGGATCATTGCATTGCTACTTGTAGAAAAGTCCATTACATTTGATTGTACCACAGTGTATCAGTCTCTGTGTACAATGTTTTCCTGGTTCTGCTTCTTTCACTCTGCATAAGTTCCTGAAGGTCTTTCCAGTTCACATGGAATTCCTCCACTTTATTATTCCTTTTAGCACAATAGTATTCCATCACCAACAGATACTACAATTTGTTTAGCCATTCCCCAATTGGAGGGCATCTCCCTCATTTTCCAATTCTTTGCCACCACAAAGAGCGTGGCTATGAATATTCTTGCACAAGTCTTTTTCCTTATTATCTCTTTGGGGTACAAGCCTAGCAGTGCTATGGCGGGGTCAAAGAGTAGGCAATCTTTTAGTGCCCTTTGGGCATAGTTCCAAATTGCCTTCCAGAATGGTTGGATCAATCCACAACTCCACCAGCAATTCATTAATGTCCCAATTTTGCCACATCCCCTCCAACATTTATCACTTTCCTTTGCTGTCATATTAGCCAATCTGCTACCTCAGAGTTGTTTTGATTTACATTTCTAAAATTATAAGAGATTTAGAATATTTTTTCATTGATCATTGATAGTTTTAATTTCTTTATTTGAAAATTGCCCATTAATGTCCTTTGCCCATTTGTCAATTAGGGAATGGCTTGATTTTTTTTTTGTACAATTGATTTAGCTCCTTAAATATTTGAGTAATTAGACCTTTGTCAGAGTTTTTTGTTATGAAGATTTTTTCCTAATTTGTTGCTTCCCTTCTAATTTTAGTTGCATTGGTTTTGTTTGTACAAAATCTTTTTAATTTGATGTAGTCAAAATTATTTATTTTGCATTTTGTGACTCTAAGTCTTGCTTGGTCTTAAAATCTTTCCTTTCCCAAAGATCTGACAAGTATACTATTCTGTATTCACTTAATTTACTTATAGTTTACTTCTTTATATTCAGGTCATTCACCCATTCTGAATTTATCTTGGTGTAGGGTGTGAGATGTTGATCTAAACCTAATTTCTCCCATAATGCTTCAAATAGTAGATTTTTGTCCCCAAAGCTAGGATCTTTGGGTTTATCATAGAATGTCTTTTTCCTCTTATTTAAAGAAAGAAGGAAAGTACATTCTCATATCTCTTCTTTGGGACCAAGCTTGATTATTTTCATTTTACAACTTTTAGTTTCAATTGCTTTAATACTATTGTTCTTTTCATTTAAATTGTGGTAGTCATATATGGGCAGCTAGATGGCTCAGTGGAGAGACTGCCAAGCCTGAAGTCAAAAAGACTCATCTTCCTGAGTTCAAATCTAGCCTCCAATATTTCCTAGCTATGTGACCCAGGGCAAGACTCATTACCCTGTTTGCCTCAGTTTCCTTATGTGTTAAATGAAATGGGGAAGGAAATGGCAACCACTCCAAAAAACCTCAAATGGGGTCAGGAAGTCAGATATGATCAAACAACAACAAAGTCATATATATTGTTTTCCTAGATCTGTTTACTATGCTTTGCACCAGTTTGTATAAATCTTCCCATGTTTCTCTGTATTCAGTCAGTCAATCAATAAGCATTTATTAAGTCTACTATATGCCAGGGACTGTGCCCAAGTGCTGCTGACAGAAAGAAAGGCAAGAGACAGTCTCTAGCCCTTAAGGACTTCATAGTTTAATAGAGGAGATAACATGCAAATAGTTATGTACAAAGAAGCTATAGATGGGATATGTTTAGGAATCAACAAAAGACTGCCTTTATCTTTCTTAATTTCTCAGTATTCCTGTTGGCTGATTCATTGTAGTTTGGGGTCTGATCCTCTCCTGGTAATCTACTCTGAGTCTTTTGCTCTTTTTAGTCTGGATAGGGCAGGGATTCCTAACTTTTTTGTGTATGCCATGGACTCTGTTGACATTCCAGTGAAACCTATGGATCATCTTCATCCTCGTCCTCATCCTCCTCCTCCTCATCTTCTTCTTCTCCTCCTCCTCGTCCTTCTTCTTCTTCTCCTCCTCCTCGTCCTTCTTCTTCTTCTTCTTCTTCTTCTTCTTCTTCTTCTTCTTCTTCTTCTTCTTCTTCTTCTTCTTCTTCTTCTTCTTCTTCTTCTTCTTCTTCTTCTTCTTCTTCTTTCTTCTTCTTCTTCTTCTTCTTCTTCTTTCTTCTTCTTCTTCTTCTTCTTCTTCTTCTTCTTCTTCTTCTTCTTCTTTCTTCTTCTTCTTCTTCTTCTTCTTCTTTCTTCTTCTTCTTCTTCTTCTTCTTCTTCTTCTTCTTCTTCTTCTTCTTCTTCTTCTTCTTCTTCTTCTTCCTTTTTTCTTTCTCTCTCCCTCACCATATATATATATATGTATATATATATATATGACATATATAATAGAAACGCTTACTGCTCTGTCTTTGTGTCAGTCCTAAAAGAGAAGAATGGCAAGGGCTAGGCAATTGGACTTGAGTGACTTGCCCAGGATCACACAGCTAGGAAGTATTTTAGGCCATATTTGAACCCTGGTCCTCCAAAATCCAGGTATGGTGCTCTATTTACTATGCTACCTAGCTATCCCTTCAATATGTTTTTGAATGCAAAAATAAAGTACAGGAGATTACAAAGAAAATCACTGTTATCAAAATATACATTAAAAAAGTTCATGGACCCCAGCTTAAAAAATCCTGATCTAGAGTATAAGTCTGACATCCAGATAATTCACTGCTTGGAAGACCATGATGGGCCAAAAGTCTGTGGACTCCATTCTAAGCAGAATCACTTAGCAGTGGTTAAAAAGCAACAATCCCAGTGTTACCTGTGATGGCAGTTTCTCTGAGTCCCAATCTCTCTGTGCTAGAGCTTTTAGAGTTTTAGTGGACCCAGAGACTTGGAGAAATAGGTTTTTGTTTGTGATCCTGTCTCCTTGTGAAGTGACCCACTTCCCATCCCTTCCCTAAGGCTTTCCCTTTTTACTAGTGGAAACACCTGCTAGATTCCTCTCCCTCTGCCTGATGCAGAGCAAGTCCTTAAAAGCTGTTTTGGTGGAGGTTCCCTGAAGTTCCGTGACCAGCCCTGACAGGAATGGAACAATAATACAGGCAGGAGCCAACCCTTAAAGTCAGCAGTGAAATATTTGGCTCTCCTTCTTGCTGAGCCTGGGCTGTCTGAAAGAAAGCAGCATGGAGTGTATTGTTTCTGGATAATGCTGGAAGTCATTCTTGAAGTGGATGCTTATAGGAAGCTATCAAGATGAACCCAATATATAGGCTATAAAAATCACCCAGGAATGGTTTAAATAAAAGTATTTGTTTGGCATTGAATGGGAGAGTGGAATTTTAAACTAGAAGCAGTATGAGTCCTTAGATAGAATTTGGAAAAGGCATGAATATGGTTTCCTTGGTAGAATTGTTTTTTTTAAAAGGTGGTGACAGTTGGGATCTATTTTTATTTTTTTAAAAAACCCCATAATACATCGTGGAATTGACCTGGGTTTTGCAACCCTCCCTCCTTCCTATCTTGATAATTGACAAAGTAGAAGAGATTTGACAGTAGGGATAAAATAGCCCTTAAGTCTGATTTCTGGTCCTGAGGCTTCCTTGACTGTGAGGAAATTGACTACTACCTTGGTGCCCTGCTTTCTCACCTCCTGAAATATGATTTAACTACTCCTGTCATGGTGACAACAATTCAATGTTGTCAGATTGCTATTGTGTATTCAGAAGTGTGAAATGGAAATTGTACAATATCTTAATTACACATTACAAATAATATTCTTTAAAGCTGTCAAATGATGGGGAGTAGGAGGTGTGGGAGAAAAAGGACTGTTAAAACAGCCCTAGTTGTTACTATAGTTAGTGGCTTATTGTTGTTACCCTAACCTTTTAAAGAATTTTCATCAAGTTGTAATTTAAAAACATTTCTTTTAGTGAAAATCACATTTATTGGGTGTGCAAAATAATTTCTTTTACTTCTGTTTGGGAGAGGAGTGGTGGTGGTGTGGTGGGATTATCTTTCTAGTCAGGTTAATAAGCATATTAAGCACCTGCTTTATGCCAGGCACTGAATTAAATGCTTAAATGTCTTTAAGGAGCTCTCAATCTAATGAGGGAGACAACATGTAGAGAACTATGTATTTGTGGTTTAGTGTTTCCTACTCTTCATGATCATATTTGGGATTTTCTTGGCAAAGAAACTAGAGTAGTTTGCCATTTCCTTTTCCAATTCATTTTACAAATAGAGAAACTGAGGTAAACAGGGTTAAATTACTTGTCCAGGATCACCCAGCTAGTAAGTGTTTGAGGCCAGATTTGAACTCAGGAAGATGAGTCTTTCTGATTCCAGGTCCAACACTCTAGCCACTGTACCATATAGCTGCCCAGAGAACTATGTATAGAAGAGTTACAGGATAAACTGATAGAATTCTATGCAGTCCACTTAGACATGCTATTTTACAAAATAAGGAGATGTAGGGCAGTGGAAGAACTGGTCCTGTCCTTAACTACCAACTACCTGGCTAACTGTAAGAGAGATGTATCTCAGCTGCCCCCCAGTTTCTCCTATAATAAAGGGGGCAAATACTATGGAGATAGAAGAGCAACCTAGAGTCTGATCATTCTTGGCTTCATCTGTAAAATAAGAGGGTTAGGGTAGGTCAGTGATGGCAAACCTTTTAGACACAAAGTGCCCAAACTGCAATCCTTATGCTGTATGTGAGCCCCTTCACCCCAAACCTTACCTCAGACAGGGGAGGGAGGAAACCCTCCCATTGGGTTGCTGGGCAGAGTGGGGGGGATGAGAGAAAAGTCCTGGGGTATACATGGAGAGGGGGAGGGGAACAACCTCCTTTGGGTTGCCATAGGTTCACCAACACAGGGGTAGGTGATCTTGCTTCTGTCTACATTGTTGGGCTTCAATTTCCATATCTGAAGAGTGAAGGAGTTATACTAGATGACCTTTTAGGTACCTGAATCTATTTAGCTCTGAATTTATGATGCTATGGTTCCTAAGGATTCTCAGCTCTAAATTCCATGATCCAATGCATGCATGTCTAAAGGATCAACCTTTTTAGAGCTAACATTGTCTTCTAAGATCTATTATGGTACAAGCAGAGGACAATCTTCATTGTTTACCAATATTTTGCTAGTTTGCCAGACCTTGAGGGATCTTGCAAAATTTTCTTCCTTTTTTACTCTGACTTTATTCAGTTTTGACCAAAACCCTTTAAGGTCTCCTGTCCTAAAGATCCTTTCAGGATGATAATAACTTGATTTCCCTCCTTTGAGTCCATAAGACATCAGTTTTCTAAAAATCAAGACAACTGACTGATTATGTGCATAAGCCTTTGGATATTACTAGGGAACTAACTATTTAGTTGAAGAAGAAGCTACTTAGACTAGTCCTTTTGTTATTTACCTTGTATGCTTGTGCTTGATGTGAAATGCCCGGTTTTTAGCAATATACCTTTTTGTCTTGCTTCTTTCACATGCAAATAGGGAATGATGGAACTGACCTTTCTCACTCAGGTTAATGAGTACAACTCCCCCCAAAGATGGCAGACTGCTTAGCAATTGTGCTGATTTGGGGCCAACCTGGCAGCTTTTGTTTTGAAGAAAACCAGAGGCTCTGGGCAGCAAATCTATAATTAAGCAAGGAAGCTTTTTAGCACATCCATTGGGAAGATATGAAGGTCCTTTCTGCTGCAGTTGCACTTTACTATCTTGGCTTTATTTAAGAATAATACAAATAATCAGTGAAATGAAGCTTAGCCAGTGTTCTCCCAGCAAAATGTTGATGATACAATTTAAACCTCTTTCATATGGATACGTTTTGTTTCAATTCAATGGATACAACCCAACAAACAACCAAATAAACCTTTCCTGTTGTCCCCCCCCTCAAATATTTCCTGAGAACAGTTAAGCAAGACCATCTAATAGAGTGATTACAATTGATAGTACACAGCACTTTTCCTTTTGTAGTTTCACTGTTGGTTAGCAGAAAGGAAAGGTACATACTTTGATTTTAATAATTCAGGGCCAGAATCACCTGTTGTATTTAACCTGGGTTTTGCTGCCTTTTAGTGGTGTCTGGGTTCATGTTGATATAACCATTTGTGGCTGCTTTTCTTTGTCTGTTTACTTCTCTCTGGCTCATTTTCTACATGTCTTCCCAGTTATGTCTGAATTTTTACCGTTAGTATTTGGCACAAAACAAGAATAGTCTTTTATATTCCTATGTCACTTTGTCCATCAAGCCCACATTTGCTGAATACACAGTTTCTTTACAGCTTTTTGTTGCGTTGCAGGTAATAGTTCTCTGAACAGTTTTGTACATATGAGTCCTTTCTTGCTGTCAGTCATCTCCTTTGGTGAGGTTTAATCCCAGGAATGGGATTTCAGGGTCAAAAAGTATGAACAACAGTAACTTTTCTTCTTGTATGTCAAGTATGATTTTATGAAATGCTTGTTGTACTATTCCAAACTATTTTCACTATAATACAATATAATTAGACTAAAGGAGAAAAAAATTGGGGGGACATAGCTGAGGAAAGAACCCCAAGATGTTAAGCTGAAAAGGGGCACTTTTGTATCACTTAATAGTATTATATTTTTGCTATTTTATATCCTTGTATAGTCCCAGTGATGGGGGTGTATGATGAAGACTGAGATCTGGTGCTTTGAGATTCTAGGCTTTTACTGGTTTGCAAATATTGTAAATGAGAATGTAGAAAAGTATATATCACCAGGTGCTTTCCTTGTGCCTTCCTCCCAGCTGATAAAAGCTTGCCTTTAGAGGAAGGCCCCCACGATATCTCTATGGTTGACAGGTGATGTTAAACAGGGTACTGGAGGGAACATCACTCATGCTGGGAATCTTTGTAATTAAGGGAGAACCTTTATAATTAGGGAAATTCCCCAAACACTGCACATGCCCCTTTTCTCTTTTTTTTGACTCTAAGTTCACCTTATGACATGTAAACCCTTAAAACACACCTCCATTTATAAGGGTACATGCTTCCTCTATGCTTATTTTCCAATTTGTTTTTGCCTGGAACACCCCCAAAACTCTTGGGAAGAGGAATATTCTGAGGAAAGAAGGAGAATTTCCAAGAATGGGAGGAGGCAATCCCCTAGACCCTTAATAAATATAGCAACCTTAATCCCTGCTATAGCTATTCTACCACCCCAGCTCTTTCCATCACCCTGGCCACACACTCTCTGTATCATCCTTGAATAAACAATTTCATGCCTTCAGATGAATGTTGTCTGAGCTTCAATTCTTTGGTAAGAACCTGCTCTCCTGTAAAAAAAAAAACAAAAAAAACTCACTCTCCCACAGCACAGCTTTATACATGCATGTTATCATGTATATTTGTGCCTCATAGATCATCTGAAATCTCCTTTCCCAATGTCTTAGTCATACTTCAGTAAGGATGGATGTCTGAAATGTGGTCAAGACTAGACTGTTGACACCACCTTTGAAGTGATAAGTAGCTTTCCTTGAAAGAGTGGTTGATTTTATTCCGGCTTATGCCCAAACTTCTTCCCATTTGGAAGGAGGCCAGAAAAGTGTCACTTTGAGAGCCCCAAGCTTAGCCAAAAGCTGGGTCATAAAAGTCAGGGCAAAAGAAGATTATTTTCAGATTCCTTAATTCAGAGTAGGGGTCCTTGCTCCAGAGAACTGTGGGTCCAAAATACTGAAAAAAAAAATGGAGAAATGAACAGAGACCAAGAATAAGCCCTTTTTAAGGCAGTTGTTCATTCTAATAGTTTAGTTATTTGCTTACCCCACCTCCCCTTTTTTCCTGATAGCAACTTCTTTTCTTCCTTTCTGTCTTTCTTTCTACAGATAAAATCACCCAACCAAAGGAAGGAAGGGGTGGTGGTGGAGAGAGACAGACAGACAGACACACACACACACACACAGAGACAGACAGAGACAGAGACACGGAGAGACAGAGAGAGAGACAGAGACAGAGACAGAGACAAACAGTGTCAGAGCCAGAGACAGACCATAGAGACAGACAGAGAGACAGACAGAGACAGAGACAGAGACAAAGACAGAGAGAGACAGAGATAGAGAAAGAGAGAGAAAAAGAGACAGAGAGAGGATAAAGGGAGGAAAGGTTAGGAATACACAGAGATGAGAGAAGTAAGAAATAAAGGGGATATTAAGATATTAAGAATTAAAATAATTAAGAAATTAAGAATATCATTGAAACATGAACAGGTCTATTGAGATAGTAATTCATAGGAAGGTCACTATAGTGTCAAAAAGGGTTTTAGGGAAAGTTAATGAAATTTGTGGAGGGAAGTAGGCAGGCTAGAATCAAGGACATAAAGACCAAAGCTAGTGTCAAGGAGACCAATAAGAATTGTCACCAGGCTGGGAAACTAGATAACCTGGATCACTGGAGATGCAGCTGCAGAGAATATGTGAGACCAAAACCACAAATCTTTTAGCTGCCAACACAAAGACAAGGGAAGTAGGGCCAAAATGGCAGAATGCAAAGAGAAATAACACCAACATGGTCATCAAAGTTATTTCTTGTTTTTTCCTGAACCTTACCTTGGTTTTTGTTTCTCCTCTCACATCCAGCTGCGGACTCTGCAGATGTGAGAGGAGCTACTTTTCTTCACCATAGGCTTTAGAAACAAATTTCATTAGGACAAGAGGGGAATCTTATTTTATTTTTTAAGGCCAATGATTATTGTATACTTCATAATAATGGATGTTACTTTTATTCCTTAAATATACTAAAGAACCTGAAATAGTTTTAAAGAATGAATAACTAGACTTTACTTTTAAAACCATTCATAACCTGGCCCCTTTATGCCTCTTTCTTATACCTCCCTACCTTTCAGGCACTCTTCAATCAGAAATACTGGCCTCCTTCCTGTCTCTCTATTAAGACACTCCATCTCCTGATTCCAGGCATTTCCCCCTGACTGTTCCTTATGCCTGGAATACTCCTCATCCTCATCTCTACCTCTGGCCTTTCTTCAAGACCCCTCTAAAGTCTACTTTTTACAAGAAGCCTTTCCTGGTTCCTTTAATGTTAGTGCCTTTCTGTGATTATCTCTAATTTATCTGTTTGGGTCTTGTTTATACAGTTGTTTCCATGTTGTGTCCACCATCTTTAAAAGCAGGGGCTTCTATTTGTATCCTCAATGCTTGGCATATTACTTAGCACATAGTAGGCACTTAATAAATGTTTTTCAACTTGACAACTTTAACAAAGATATCAAATACTTTTGGGGAAAGACATTAGGGTTTAATACTCTATAGTCATCTAGATGCTTTCCAAAGTTAACATTCTGTTGTATTACAAGCTTCCAGAAGATTAACCATCAGGTGATGACTTTCTTAGTAAATGAAGACCATTTACTAAGGTGAAGACAGGTTGTCTATAATGGTGGCAGAATTTACCTGCCTAGATCAAGACTTGCATCTTTAAGGTTTTGAAATAAGGAGAATCAATAACTCTCTCTGGAAAGGAAGGGAGACTGGTTTAAAATGTATTACATGTTGTGTGGGTTGGTAAATTGTTATTTGTAAATCTGAGATTTAGGCTGATTGACGCATGTCATCAGCTGGGTAAAACAGTTTATGTAGCCAGTGTGCTTATTAGTTTCTCTCTGTTTGTGAAAAAACCTTGGCTATCTCACTTTAGAACAGCACCGACTAGTTGGTACCTTCCATCTCCTTTTCCCCATCCTTCTATAGGAGCAAATGTTTTTTTCCTGACTTTTTGGCAATGCTGGAGTGAAGCCTGGGAAGTTTTCAGTTGTGAGCCTTCAAATTCCAGGGAACTGGGCTATTTTTAGTTTTGCGTTATGCACTTGAAGACTGTGAACAAAATGGTTATTAAGAGAGCATGGGTCAGGGCTGGAGGGAGTGGGAGATAGTTGTGTCTTCAGTGGGAATCTACTCTTATCAGTTCAGAGGAGTCAGTGATCTGGGGAAGGGGCTGATTTCAAGCCAAAGATGATTGTCAGGGCAGGAGAAACAGAGCACTTTGGGGACTTTGACACCCATGTGTGCATTCCAGCTGCAGTGGATCATTACTGTTTCTTCCAGATTTCATTAGCCATGGGACTGGAAGAGCATGTTTCTTAATAATTTGTGGGCTCAGCTGCTTCTGTTTCTCAGACGAGTGAAAGTGAATCCTCTTTAAGAAATTCATAGGATAGGGGTAGCTAGGTGAATTAGTGGATTGAGAGACAGGTCCAGCAACAGGAGGTCCTGGGTTCAAATCTGAAATCAGATACTTCCTAGCTTTGTGACCCTGGGCTGTGTGACTTCACTTAACACAAATTGCCTAGCCCTTATCACTCTTCTGCCTTGGAACTGATACACAGTATTGATTCTAAGACAGAAAGTAAGGGTTTTACAAACAACAACAACAAAAGAAATTTATAGGACTGTGAGATCCTCAATTGAGATCTGGGAAGCATCTGAGTACCACCCCATCTCTTTTCAGATATGGAAACCAAGACTTAGAGGAGATGAAATGACTTTTCTTGTGTCCTACAGATAGTTCTCGAGACAGAGGTGAGATCTGAACCCAGGATAGTTGAATTTAATTCAGTTCAGCAAACAAGTTTACAAAGTATAAGTCAGATCTTGTGCTGCTCACCAGGAATACAAAAACAGAAACCAAATATTTGGTCACTGCCTTCTAGGTGTTTGTTTTGCTGATAGAGATAGAAAACATACATAGATAAGCCAAAATTTTTGGGAGAGGAATCAACAAATTTGGGAAACCAGAAAAGGTTTTTTTGTTCAATATAGCTGAAAATTAATGTGAGGAAAAGAGGAGAAATGGGCAAAAAGGATTTGCCTTTAGTCAATAACAAAATATTGTTGTTTAGATGATGATTTATAGTATTTTGGATGAGTTTCTACAAATACATTCTAACTGAATGTGGTGCATGTGTGATGCTGATGCTGCTAAATTAAAGCAGTCCTTTGTAAATTTCCAGTGACAACCTTTGATTGAAGGAATCTTCTCTTTCTGTACTTGGCAACTGACATGCCTTTGTTTGCTGGTGGAAGCAACTGAAAGAATGAGAAAAATTTCTAGAGGCAGAAAAGAGTGAAATTCTACCCGAGTACTTGAGTCCTTCAGCCCTCTGACATTCCAACCATCTTAGAGGCAGGTGCTCAAGTGAATCAATGCTATGTTCTTGCTGCTCTTCTTTCTTTGCTAAGGCTAAGGAAACTAGGTCCTTTGTTGTCAGATGATCTTTGAGTGTTTTATTTAAGGTCTAGCCTGAGGTGACACAATGGGTGTCTAAGGCTGGATTTGAATTCAGATGTTCCCAACTCCAGGACCAGTTCTCCATCCACAACATTACCTATCTGTCTCTAATTAAGAACTTACCTTGTGCCACACACTGTGCTTAGTAAGATCATTATCTGAGTAAAAGCAGTTCCTAGCTTCCAAACAATAGTTCAGTTGTGGCTGACTCTTGTGACCCTGGTGACTGAATCCTCCCAATATTGGCCATGGAGTTTTCTTGGCAAAGATACTGGAGTAGTTTGTCATTTCTTTCTCCAGTGGATTACAGCAAACAGAGATCAAGTGACTTGCCCAGGGTCACATGGATAGTATCTGAGACCAGATTTGAACTCTGGTCTTCCTGACCTCAGGTCCAGTGCCCTATCCATTGAGCTACTGAAGAGATAGATAGAGACAGACAGAAAGACAGACAGAAAGATAGAAATAGTCAGACAGATAGTCATTTAGGTAAAATAGAAGCCTACAGAGATAAGATGACAAAACAGTAATGGAATTAGAGAACTGGTACTTTAAATGACTGTCGAAGAAGCAACTTAGGTTGGGGAAGTAAGAGGGAGTTGGGAGTCAGAAGATGAAGCTTAAACCCATTCTCTAAATTTCCTAAATTCCCTTTTCATTCTTTTGATTTGTCCTGCATTCTAAAAGCGCAGTCAGCATCTTGCTCCATCTTATCAGCAGGTTGGTATTTCCGACTGTGGAATGGGGAACATGCACATGTTAAGGAAATAATATCTGCAGGGAGGTCTTGGGGTATAGCTTCCTCCAGAGTGAGATGAGGTTTCTGCAGATAATATGGCTCAGTTTGCTTGAAAGATATACAATTAACTTTCTGAATCCAGTTTCAGTGATTCCACTGAGAAATAATTACCACATTTATGGCATCAGGAGTCAGTTCTGATGACTCAGAAAAATAACCCCAAATGGTTCTTAACAGTGTGGAAGAAGGTTGCTTTCTTGGACCATCCTGGTTATGAGAAAATGATGTGAAGGTTATTTCAAGGGGGGAAAAGCTGAGTTTGTTTTTTTTTTTAAGATCATGAAAAGATGTTCTATGCACGAGGGGGGAGGAAAAGGAACAATTGAGTCAGTTATGACTAATGCTGCCTTTTTAATCAGTTAATTAGTCAACAAGTATTTATTTATTTATTTATTTTTAAACCCTTACCTTTCTTCTCAGAGCCAACACTGTGCATTGGCTCCAAGGCAGAAGAGTGGTAAGGGCTAGGCAATGGGGGGTTAAGTGATTTGCCCAGGGTCACACAGCTAGGAAGTGTCTGAGGCCACATTTGAACCTAGGACCTCCCATCTCTAGTCCTGGCTCTCAATCCACTGAGCCACCCAACTGCCCCCAACCGGTATTTATTAAGCTCTCATTATGGGCCAGGACGAGCATTAGATGCTAAGGACATAAAGGCTAAAACAAAACAATTCCTGCCCTCAAGGAGCTTATATTCCATTAAGGGAAATATATTCCCATGGAAGTAAATGCAAATCTATATATAACAAATGCACAGGAATTTGGATGAGAGAGGCACTAGCAGCTGCAGAATCAGGAAAGGTCACATATAGGAAGTAGCTCTAGATTTGAGCATTGCAGGAAGCTAGGCAGGCAGCTAGGTAGCTCAGTGGATAGACTGCTGGGCTTGAAGTCAGGAAAACCAGATGTCAAATCTAACCCTAAACATGTATTAACTGTTTGATCTTGGGCTAGTCACCTAATCCTGTTTGCCTCTGTTTCTTCATCTTTACAGTACTGTAATACTGTAAAATAGGGACTGGAAGTGAGGGGGACTTGTATTACAGGTGGGTGGGTCAACCTATGTAAGATGGAATGTCATATGAGAAGAATGGCAAGTGAACCAGCTTGCCTAGACTCTTTGTTAAAAGGGAAATAATGCATAAGTCTAAAGAGGAAGGATGAAGTTCAGTGGTTAAGGGCATAAATGCCAAACAAAGGAGTTTAGATTTTATTTCAGGGGCAGAAGTAAGACACTTGATCTTTTAAAGCAAGGTTGTGGCATGGTCACAGGATCATAGATCCACAACTGGAAGCAATCTTAGAACCCACTGGGTCCAACTCACCTTCATTTTACAGATGGAACTGATAAGTGATTTATTTAGAATTTCACAGCTGGTAAGTATCTGAGGTAGAATTTGAACCCAGAACCTTCTGATTCCAAGTTCAGCCTCTCCTTGGCTGCTAGATAGAGGATAGTTAAGAGTGGGAAGACATATGTAGCAGAGAAACCAATGAGAATGTCATGGAAATAGTTCAAATGAGGGGTGAAGAGACCTGAGTGATGGTGGTGCCTATAGGAATACTGAGAAAGCTCAGAGTGCATTCAAGAGATGTTACAGAGGACGAATTAATAAGACTCAGTAAACGTATGTATAAGAATTATGAAGATGATGATAGCTAACATTTGCATATAACTTTAAGTACTTTATATATATATATATTGTCTTATTTGAGTCTCACAACAAACCTTTGAGGTAAATGCTATTATTAATGCCCTTATTTTATTTTTGAAAATAATATTTTATTTCCCCATTATATGTAAAAACACTTTTTAACATTTGTTTTAAACTTTTTTTTTAGTTCAAATTTCCCCCCTCTCTTTCCCCTGAGATGGTAAGTCATCTGACATAGATTTTACATGGACAACTGTGAAATTCCTCATCTGTAAAATGGCTGGAGAAGGAAATGGCAAACCACTCCAGTGTCATTGCCAAGAAACCCCAAATGGAGTCATGTCCCAAGAGTGGGGCATGATTGAAC
This sequence comes from Monodelphis domestica, assembly GCF_027887165.1. Lineage (NCBI taxonomy): Eukaryota > Metazoa > Chordata > Mammalia > Didelphimorphia > Didelphidae > Monodelphis > Monodelphis domestica. Next base: position 168,154,934 of record NC_077229.1, read on the forward strand.
ATACAGGGAGTGGAGGTGAGGGGAACCAGTATTATGGGTAGGTGAGTCAGCCAATGTAAAATATATTTTTTTCATATTAGTCATCGTGTGGAAGAGATCTTGCACAAAAGAATGAAGAAAGTGAAATGTATATTTTAGTCTGCATTCAGACTGCAGGTTCTCTCTCTGGGGGTAGGTGGTATTTTTTATCATGAGTCTTTGGAATTGTCTTGGATCATCATATGTACAGCTAGGTTATTCATAGCTGATCATTATATATTGTTGCTATTACTGTGTACAATGTTCTTTAGGTTCTGCTCACTTCACTTTGCATCAGTTCATACAAGTCTTCTTAGGTTTTTCTGAAATTGTCCTGCTTGCCATTTCTTATATAGCACAATAATATTCTATAACTTCTTCAACCATTCTCCAATTGATGGACACCCCCTCAGTTTCCAATTCTTTGCTATCACAAAAAGAGCTACTATAATTGTTTTTTTTTACAAATAGATTCTTTCCTCTAACTTCTTCATTTTATAGATTAAAATATTGGAACTGAGAGACATAGGGATGAGAGTAGCAAGAGTGGAGTCAAGATTGGGACTCAGGTGACCAGAAAGATATTTAGCCTTGGGGTGCATATTCCCCTCATGATTTGCTTATGAAAATGGGGGGGGGGGAATCACTGGAACAGAATCTGAAGACTTAGAAAACCCAGCTCTGCCATTGACTAGTGTGTGACTTTGGTCAAGTCATATGATGGTTCGGGCCTCAGTTTCTCCATTTATAAAATGAGGAGATCGAACTGGAGACTGAACTTTGAGATCCCTTAGAGCTCCATATCTAAGATGGCATGCATATATATCATCTTATATGTTTTGTATATTCAGGTGGCTTGTGAAAGAGATTTTTAAAAAGAGGGTCTGAAAACTGGGGAAGTAGAAAGAGGAGCTCATGAAGAACTTCACATTTCTGGTGAAGTTATGAGCTACCAGAATGTAGTTGTGAACCTCCTGTTGTGATTTGAGGAGGAAAATATCTGGCTTCTAAATAATCCCCCTATCATCTTATTAGTTTCATGTCATTACTCCTATTCCTCAATGTCTGTATCTTTTTTTCCTAATCCATAATTTCTGTCTTAGAATTGATACTAAGTATGGGTTCCAAGATAAAATAATGATAAGGGCAGGGCAATTGGGGTGAAGTGATTTGTCCAGGGTCACACAGCTAGGAAGTATCTAAGATCAAATTTGAACCCAGACCCTTCTGTATCCAGACCTAGCTTTTTATCTCCTGAGCCACCTAATTGTAGCAATGTCTTAAAAAAAAACAACAACTCTCCATTAATGGGCAAAGAGCAAGTCTATCACAGTGAAGAGAAAACTGGGCCTGGATTCAGAGGACTTGCATTCAGACCTCTGACAGTTTGTTGCCATCACCATATTCCAGTTTTTGCTTGGATTAACACTCAGCAATGTGCTTGTGATATATCTGGCTCAGAACTATGACATTCTGAACTTGGCCAAAAAGCTTGAAAAGATTAAAAAAGATGTAGGTGCCAAGAAGAAACCTCCCAACCCTTAATGCCAACATCTTAGTAATGTTTTCTGGCTGTTTTCCTATTCTCTCCTCAAGGACTATATTTGTTTCTTCACTCTTAGAGGCACAGAATTGCCTTTGAGTTAAAGTATGCTCGTAGTACCCAAATTACCTTGTATTACTCTTCTGACCCCATACATGCATGGGAGATTCTGAAACTTGAATCACAGTACTTGACTAGGAAATGGAGACAATGTATAAGTCACATAACATCTCTGAGCCTCCAGCAATTTTTAAGTAATTATTGATTAAATTATAGTTGGATTGTGGTTGGGGTTGGAGAGAGGATCCACAGCTGAAAAATCACAGCTCAGTGACACACTGAAGTACCAAGAGAAGTCATGAAGTACTAACGCAACAATTATTATCTGCCAGGCATGGGAGTCATCCACCACTGTAGTAGGATGATTAGGTATGAGGCATGGCTCTTTCCTTCCCCTCATCAGGCACTGTCTTCAGTCCCCAGGGCTTTGGACCCACCATTTTTATGCCTGGAATGTGATAATTTAAAGTATCCCTCAATTCCTTTAGGAGGTATTCAAGTACCACCTTCCACTGGAAACCTTTCTTACCCTCAACTGCTAGTGCCATTCCTCCTTAATTACTTTGCATCTATTTTGTATTTTGACTAGATTTTCTCCTTGTACATCCATATATATTTACTTACATACAACTATATATATATGTGTGTGTGTGTGTGTGTGTGTGTTGTCTTCATAGAACGTGAGCTATTGGCCATTTGTATTTTGGCTACATTTTCTCAAATATACCTTTTTACATATGGAAATATATATGTATAACTATGTATATGGATACATATGCAAACATATATAATCTCTCTCTTTTTATACACACATATATATAAAAATATATATGTATTTATATATGCATACATAAAACACCTCTTCAGAAGACTGAATCTTGGAACCATTTCTCTGTCCCCATCTTGACTGAACTCTGTGGTTTTGCCACCTTCTTGGCTGTGGAGATATTGGGCTATCTGCATCCCGAGATATTACCAGGGAGGCAGCCATAAGACAGCCAATGCCAAATAAGTGTGTGAGCCTTACAACTCTGCTTCCAAACTTTGGGAAGCTGGCATTAAAGTTGCCTTGGTGAGCTTCTCCATATGTTTAAAAAATTCATTTAAAAAACTGTCTGATATTGCCCTTATTTATGATCTTTGTACACAAGGCAGCTTATGTGGGTTTTAAACATAGATTTCTTAGATTGTGTGTACATTAGCTTTACAATATATATATATATATATACATTAGATTGTATGTATATATTGTCATAATTTGTTGCTAATTTAATAAATCTAATACTTATGTCTCATTTCTTATATATATATAGGGAAGGGAAGGAGGTAGGAGGAGAGAGAGAACAAAAGAGAGAGAGAGAAGAAAGAGAGAGGGGGAGAGAGACAGAGAGAGGGAGGAAAGGAGAGAGAGAAAGAAGAGAGAGAGATGGGGTGGGTGGAGAGAGAGAAAAGGGAGAGAGAGAGGAAGGAGGAGAGAAAGAAGAGAGAGAGATGGTGTGGGTGGAGAGAGAGAAGGAAGAGAGAGAGAGGAAGGAGAGAAAGAAGAGAGAGAGATGGTGTGGGTGGAGAGAGAGAGAAGGAAGAGAGAGAGAGAAAGAGAGAGAGAGAGACAGAGAGAGAGACAGAGAGAGAGAGAGAGAGAGACAGAGACAGAGAGAGAGAGACAGAGAGAGAGACAAAGAGAGAAAGCATGTAAGCTTTTTGAGAGTAGGAATTGCTTCTTTTTTGCCTTTGTGTCCCTAGTGCCTGGCATGTAGTAGGGCACTAATTAATGGATGTTTGTTGATTGATTATTGGGGTTGTAGGAATGAATTAGATGGGTAGGAAGGAAGTTAATGAGATATAGAAGGCAGCCATATGGCTTCTGGCCCTAACTGGTGGCAATACCCTGACATTTCATGACTTAGTTGTAAGGGGAACATTTTCTTCCACATACTCTGATCTTATACATTTGCATCTCTTAGAGGGATGGCTTCAGTTGAAAGTTCTCTTTGTCACTGAAGAGAAAAGAAACACTGGAGGTATATATTATTAACAGTGCACTTCCTATTTAGTCATATTAATCAGCTTGGTATCTCTTGCATGCAGATATGTATTTGTACTCACTGTTCCACATTCTGGAGCATATTTCACCCCCCCTTTTTTTTTTCTAGCTCCAGATCTTAGCCTGGAAGCAAAAATGTTACCCAGGTTTTGCTTCTTTAAAAAGTTTGAGTTTGGGATTTGATTTCCTGGATTACAGCCCTTGCTGCCTTCACTTCCTGCATGAAGCAAGGTGCTGGCCCGTTGCCTTGACAACTTGTGTCATTGATCCAAGCAATGCTTAGGGAACTGAGAAATGTCCCAGGGTTTGCACTGGGGCTGGGACACACTGTCTGTAGCAAAAATTTTTTAAAACATTTCTCCATCTGTCTTATAAGAATCTGAGTTAGGGCTGATTGGGGTAGCGCCTTGAGCTAGCCTCGAGGCAGATATCAGAGGGAACTAAGTAGGCAGGGTTTGGGGGGTAGGGAAGTAATGCTCATCTAGCTTGGAGCTTTTCTACTGCATTCCTCAGGATGGAGCAAAAGGCCCCGGGCTGCTTGAGCATCCTGGGACTGAGGCAGGTTCAGAATGGCTTCCTAGTGAAAAACCAACAAACCTCATCTCACCTGATGCACTTTTCTATGTGCACAAGAGAGATGCTTTAGATTGGGGCTTGATAGGGAGCTCTGAAATCATCACGCCTGGGAGCACATGCCTGTGCTGATTAACCCAGCCCACAGCTGTTGAGGGAATGAAAAACTCAGTCCTTCAGACAGCTGTTGTAGTTTACTAAACTCTTCTGCTCCCAGGCAGCCTGGAGATTCTGCTGAGGGTCGGGAGGGGGTGGGCAAAGGAAGAAGATGCTTCTGGACCAGAGGTTCTCCCCAGCTCTCTGGGAGCCAAGTTAATGGCCATATACTGGTCCTAAAGCAAAGAAAGGAACATTGGAGGAAGCCAGAATCTAGTGAATTAAATGCCCTTTAGAAAGCGTGAGTGAGGAGAGTGACAGCCCTCCCTGAGAACCCACCAGAAGCATTGCTTGTGCAGCCAAGACTCAATTACCCAGGAGCTGATTATATCTGTGCCCTTTCTTCTCATTCTTCCCCCTCCAGGCTTCGTGCTTTGGGGGTCATTTTCATGTTTATTAACATCTCCATGGGGATGAGCAGGCTGGGGGAATGGAGGAGAAAGCCAAATGACTAATCTGCTAACTTGGTAGCAGCTCCCCTTTGGTTGAAGAGAAGGCGTGGCAGCTAATGACTGAAACATGGCCCTAGGGGCTCCTTGCAGCTATTTTTTCCTCATTTTTTTCAGAAGCATGGATGATTAATAAGGCCTGTGATTATATCTTGGGCTTTATTGAGAGCCTTAACAAAATGGAGAGGTAGAATGTTGTAATCATCAGAGAGCTGGTTTTGGAAGCAGAAAAGACCTTGGTTCAAGTACTACCTCTGACACATTGAGGCTCTGGGACCCTGGGCAAGTCATTAAAGCACTTCTCTAAGACTTTAATTTACAGATGAGTTGCAATTCAGTGAAGACATCTGGTTACTAGGAATTGTCTACACCAAAGATATTGTAGGTCTTCTTGTTGTTCAGTTGTGTCCAACTCTGTGACCCTATTTGGGTTTTCTTGGCAAAGAAACTGGAGTAGATTGCCATTTCCTTTTCCAGCTCATTTTGCAGATGAGAACTGAGACAAACAGTGACTTACCTACCTAGTAAATGTTTGAGGTCAGATTTTAACTCGGGTAGATGAGGTTAGAAAGAAACAAATGAAAAAGGAACTTCAGTTAATCAATATTTATTAATTGTCTACTGTGTGTGCTCAGTACCTAAAGATAAAAATGAAGCTTTCTCTACTCAAGAAATGGATACAGTGCTATTTTTGGGATCAGGAAGGCCTGAGTTAAAAACTGTTTATCCCTTAGCTGTTTAAACCTGGTCACTTCACTTTACTCAGTCTCAGTTTCCTCAACTGTAAAATGGGTTTAATGATAGCATATACCTCCCAGTGTTTTTCTGAGCATGAAATGAGATGATATATATATATATACATATATATATAATACTTTGAAAAACAAAATGCTAAAAAATACTAACTGTTATTATTTTAATCTATCTGTATATCAAAGAATCTAGCTGGATATGCCCTCAGGGAAACTTCATAATGAGCTCTAAGGGGGACATATTCAGGAAATAAATGCAAAGAGCTGTGCTCCCAAAGGGTACTGATCTGATGCTAGTAACAAATCATACCGTTGGTCTCTGATTTCTCCCATTTAGATGACATCCAATCATTCTGACTTCTATTTTCCAGGCAGGGAAATTCAATGAAGAATGGCCTAATGGCTTCCTGGCAAACAGTAGACTGAGATTCTATTCCTCTCTCTGACAATGGGTGTCCAGACTCCCACAGTCAGCCCTTCTTCTCCCCTCACCACTCACCTCCCTCAGATTAACAAAGTAATATATCTGGGAAGCTTGAACAACCAGCAAGAGATGTTTTGTGAGCCAAGAGGAGTACTAACAAATGCAAGAGAATGAAAAGCCAAATTCACCCAAAGACAGCACAATGTGGCTTTTTAGATGAGCAGGTTGTGATTTCTTGAAAGAACATGGAATTTCTATTGAGGCCCAAGAGAACTATATTCCAATTGTTTCTTTCTCCTTTTCTCCTCCTGCCTTGCCTCCCAAAGTCTCAGCAGCCTGTTCCCCACCCACCCACCCACTGGTACTTGCTTGCCCCAAGGTCTGGCCTGGGCTGTCCAATGTCTGGAGCCCTTTTGAATTTGGGAAGCAGTTTGTAGAGGACTGTATCTTTTGATACTTCAGTTTTGATTTAGACCTCAAGAAGAAGTGACTTTGCAGAGAACCTGGTGATCTTGCACATAGCAAGCACAAAAAATGGTCTAGTGACTGAATCAAAATGGAGAAACCTAGATTGGCCTTTGAGTTGCTTCTGTTCAGTGGCCAGTCAACAAGAAATGTGTTGAGGATTGCTTCTTATTTTCAAAGCTTCATCCATAAGGAATGATGAGATTTCAATAGCCTTTTCTTTGCTTTCTCTTTATCCCTCCTTTTCCTCTTAAAGACCAACTTTGCAAAGTTGGCAAAAAGGGATCATTATAGTATCCATCATAGAACTTGAGAATTTAAGAGATCTTCAGAGGCCACCTTGTCAGGGAAGTCGGGAGGAAGAGGCAAGAGGTGTGGAACATTGTAGACATAGGGGATATCATAAAGTTGGAGAGTCTATCTATGGAACTGCAAGTAGGCTAGTATAGCATGATCATAGAGTGTGCAAAGGGAGTAAATTGTAAAAAGACAAGAAAGGTCATAAGAGTCAGGTTATAAAGAGCCTTATATGACAGAACGATTTCTATTTGATCCATGAAGTAAGAGGGAGCCACTGGAGTTCATTATGCTGGAGAGAACATGGCCAGACCTGTACTGAAAAAAAAGCAGTCGTGGGAAGGATAGATTGAATAGAAAGACACTTGAGGAAGAGGGACTAGTTAGAAGGCTATTGCAATAGTTTAGATGATAGGTAATGAGAACCTAAGCTGGGGATGTGTCTATATAAATGGAGAGAAAGAAGGGACATATTATGAAAATGGCAAGACTGAATATCCATGGATTGAATGTGTGGGTTGAAGGAAAATGAAGATTCAAGGATGATACCAATGTTGCATGGCTAGATGATTGGGAAGATGGCAGTGCCCTCAAGGTACAAGGGAAGTTCAGAAGAGGGCAAGGTTTGGGGGGGAAAGAGTTCTTTTTCAGCATACTGAGTTTGTATATTATATATATATATATATATATGAGATTTCAAGTTCAAGTCCAAGACATATTTATGTAGAACTGTAGTTCAGGAGAGAGATCTAGAAGCCATCTACATAGAGATAATAATAATTGACAAGGCTGACAAGTGAGATAATAAAGCGGGAAGGAGGGACCAGGACAGAACATTGAAGAATATTAGTGAGAATGATAGATGAAGAACCACAAAGGAAATTGGGAAGGAAAGGTTATATGATTATAAATTCCCATGTTGAACACTGTATTTCTATTTTTGCAGCTTAAGCTTGCATTAGCTTTTTTCAATTAAACAATTCATTTCAACTAACATTCATTAAATGTCTACTATGGGTAATCTAAAGGAGTGATTCTCTGACTCAGAATTCAATACTCTTTCCACTACACCACACTACCTCTTTTCTGTATATGACTTTTAAAATTCTTAATTGGTCAGTGAACTCCATGTTTCTTTCTCTAGACAACGTTCCCTTTGATTCCTCATTGGAATAATTGGAATTTCATTCTTATGAGTGTTCTCTCTCTCTTTAAGTTGATTTCTCCTGTAGTATCTTAGGCCATGAGATCTTTTCTATTCATCCTAAAGTATTTAAAATCTTTTTTTCTGAGGTTTGGAGAGGACAACTGCAATATATCCTCCTTATCTTCCAAAACCTTTAAAATGGTGTGATTACTTAGTTCCAAGGCTTCCATCATTTTAACTTAGACAACATATTGTTCCTTTTGATTCTAGAATGGTCGTACTTTTTGTTGCTTTCTCAAGTTGAGAATGTCTTAGGTGTTTTGAGCTTAGAATGGGGGGGGAGAGAGAGAGAGAGAGAGAGAGAGAGAGAGAGAGAGAGAGAGAGAGAGAGAGAGAGAGAGAGAGAGAGAGAGAGAGAGAGAGAGAGAGAGAGAGAGAGAGAGAGAGAGAGCGCACCACTATAGCCTGCCGTGCCAGTCTTGTAATCTATTTCTGTATCTCATCATCCTTTCCCATCTTCTCTCCGGATGGTTGTTAGTATACATACTACAGCATCATTTCCATTTCTCCCTTCTTTGGTGTTCACTAAAGGAGAAGAGCATATCACTCCACCATGCCCCCCTCTTTCTGAATTTATAGATTTCTTTATGGGAGTAGGATTATAAATTTAGAGCTGGAATCATCTAGTCCAAACCCCTCATTTTACAGATAATGAAAGAGGTCTGTGGAGATGTTGAGTGACTGATCCAAGGTTACACAGCTAATACAGAGTAGAGATAAAACCCATGTGCTCTGATTCCAAATACACTTTTAAAAAAACTTTTCCTTCCATCTTAGATTCAATACTGTGTATTGGTTCTAAGGCAGAAGAACAGTAAGGGCTAGTCATTTGGGATTAAGTGACTTTTCCAGGATCAAATAGCTAGGACGTATATAAGGCCATATTTGAACCCAGGACCTCTCATTTCCAGGCCTGGCTCTCTGTCCACTGAGCCACCTAGCTTCCCCCATATGACTATTTTAAAATCTAATCTGTTCCTTTGAGTAAAGTAATACCCTTCTATTGTCATACTCCAGGCAGGTTCCACTAAGTCTGTGTGATAGCTATGAGGTTAGACTTTAACTTTTTTTTTGTTTTAGGAGCACTAGATCACCTTATTTATTATATAGACTTTCAAAACATGTATATCTGAAATAAATATTATTATACTGTGACTTTTCTTAGATACTCTGATTTAGTGGTTCTCTCCATTTCTATGGTCCCTATTTTGTAGTTGTTGCACTCTGTGATATGTGATTTAGTGGCCATATGTACAAAATTCTTTCTGACCTCTATTTTCAGTTTAAATTACTCTTGATTGATTTCAAAAGTCTCCAGGCAAATATATCCTTCTTGACTTTTTATTACATGTCTTTCATGCCTGGCCTATAACCTGTCATTCCTACATCAGGAACTCAGGTCTAGAAATTCAAATCCCATTTTTTGACACTGTTTTCTTAACTGGTTGTTCACTTCTTATAACAAATCTTTCCTTTCTGAGGCCTTTAGCTGTTCAGCACTTAGCTGAACAGGCTTAGTAGAATAGACATTTAATTAGTGCTTATATCATATTACACAGTAATGAATCATACCTTCATTTAATAGAATTGATAAAAATACTGGTTGAAACTCCCAAGATCTTTGGTTTCCTGCTCAGGATTGCTTAATGAATGAAAGAAAAAGCATTTTTTAAAGAAATCATGGTAAGTCAAGCACTGGGCTATAAGCACCAGGGACACTGAAAATCAGACAGCATCTGTCCTCAAGGAGTTTACCTACTTCTCCTCCTCCTCCTTTTTACATTCTAATGGAAAAGACAATACACATAATACCTCAAGCCACTTTCTAGATTTCTGGAATCTAGAATAAATCTAAGTGTGATTTATTTCTACATTTAATCTCCAGAAGTGGTTATTGGTTAGCAAATCTAGAAATTCTTCAGTTTCTGAAAGGAGTAACAGGATCCTTTTGATTATTCATGTCAGGTTGGCATATGGTTGCCTTGGTATCTCTCTTTGTTTGTAGTTTCCAACCAGCAGGATTCAACTCTTATTCCTGTGATGAGATTACATTTTCTCCTGGCAGAACCTATGGATTCTTATCATCATTCCCTGGAGCTCAGCAAATTGCCTTCTCTGAGTGTCCACTTCCACCTTTTGTGGGAAGCATCTCAATGTGATATACATATTTTCAGTCTTTTAGCTTTCTGGTGGTTCCCCTATCCTGGTTTCCACACTCTAATTTTCTGACACGAGTTTAGGTTTTCCTTTGCCTCTTCAAATAAGTTTCCTTCACTTTCATTGCAAGGAACACTTTATTCTCCCCAATTTGAAGAAGAAGAAGAAGAAGAAGAAGAAGAAGAAGAAGAAGAAGAAGAAAAAGAAGAAGAAGAAGAAGAAGAAGAAGAAGAAGAAGAAGAAGAAGAAGAAGAAGAAGAAGAAGAAGAAGAAGAAGAAGAAGAAGAAGAAGAAGAAGAAGAAGAAGAAGAAGAAGAAGAAAAGAAGAAGAAGAAGGAGGAAGAAGGAGGAGGAAGAGGAAAGAAGGAAAAAGGAAGGAAGAAAGAAGAAGGAGGAGAAGGACAAAGGAAGGAAGAAGGAAGGAAGGATGTTTCTCCAATCCTTTTATGTTATTTTCTAGAAGGGAAACTAGCTTGCATTTTTTAAAACTTGTGAATATTGCAGAATTGCAGAGTTCAAAGGGATCTCAGAATTAACTTAGTACAAATCCTAACTTGACTAAACCTCTCCAACAATAAATATGAAAATTTATGTGACTTAATAGTGAGTGAAATGAGTAGAATCAGAAGGATAATTTATATTATAATAGCAACATTATGAAGACAGTCAACTTCTAAAGTCTTAGGAACTCCGATTTAAAAAAAAAAGACTAAATGTGATTCTAGAGGTCTCATGATAAAATTGGCTCCTTTCCTCTTGAAAGAGAGGTGATAGATTCAGAGTGCAGAATGAAATAAATTTTTTGGACATGGCCAATGAGGGAATTTGTTCTGTGTGACCTCATAAGTAACAGGGAATTTTGTTGTTCCTTTTTTTTTTTCTTCAGGGAGGGGTGAACAGGGGAGAGAGAGGAAAATCTTCATTTACAAAATTAAGTAAAAATATATCTACCAAGGGAGATCAAGTAAGAATATATAAAAATTGAGGTGAGAAGTACTGAGGGCCTGAACTAGAGTGGTGCCTGTGTGAATAGATTCTAGGCTTGTTCTGTACATAGACTTGATGAAACTTATTAATTAATTGGATATAGAGATGGGGGTTGAGGGACAGAACAAAGTTTAGGGTGACTATGCAGTTTTTAAGCTTGATGATTAGAAAGATGATGGCATTCTAAGTAGAAATGTTTGGAGGAGAGGTGGCATTACAGGTAGAAGTACAAAGGCAAAGGTAGAAGGTAGGATCATGTGGGAGCTAGACAGGAGATAGTAAGAGTATGATGATGAGCAGTCTTGCTAGAGTGTTGAGCGTGAGAAGATGAGATTGGGAAAGAGTGTTGAGATTAGACTGAAAAAAGAATGGTGATACCTTCTGGAGTACTTTGGATGACAGGATGAGAGGTATTTTTTTTTCTTTTTTTAAGTTAGTGAAATCATTTTAAACATATTTTATTCTTTCTCAGTTCCATGTAATTTTTTTTAAAAGTTCATTTTCTAAAATTTTGAGTGCTAGATTCTCTTTCTCCCACTCTTCCCTCCTCCCTCCCTGATATGATAAGCATTTTAATACAGGTTATATAGGTGTAATCATGCAAAACATTTCCATATTGGTCACTTTGTAGAAGAAGACACATATCAAAAAAGAAGACAATCCATGAAGAAAAAAAACGTGAAAAGTATTATGCTTTAATCTGCATTCAGACTCCATCAGTTCTTTCTCTGGAGGTGGATAGCATTTTTCATCATAAGTCCGATGGAACTGTATTGTATCAGAATTATTCTGATAATAGAAAGTCATTCACCAGTGACCATCATACAATATTGCTGTTATTGGGTACAATATTCGAGGATGAAGAGTTTGAACTTTGTTCTGTAGGTGAGAGGGAACTATTGAAGAGTTTTGAGTAAATGTGTAACACAATCAAGTCATTTTTGAAGGAGAATTGAGGCATCATCATTATGCCAGTCACTAGAGTTAGCAAGAGTTGTTCTAGACCCTTTTTTCTCCCTTCTTTAGCTCCAGAGGTCAAATGCCAAGGCTGGTTGATACCTCCTCCTATGACTCTCTTCCCCTCACATGGCAACAGTCCCATTCAAGCTCTTATTTCTTCTTATCTGAACTATTGTAATAGCCTCCTAATTGGCTTCCTGCTCCCAATCTCTCCTGTTTCCATTCAGACTTCCACATAGTTGCTTAATTAATCTTCTTAAAACACAGATCTGGTCACGTTATTCTTCCATTCAAAAATTTTCAGTACTTCCTTATTGTTTTTATTATTATTTTTAGCCTAGGATATAAAGTCCTTTGCAAGCTGCTGTCAATGGACTTTTCCTGACTTATTTCCCATTATTCCCTTTCAGGTTTCAAACATTATGTCAATTCTAACTTAATTGGCTTGCTTTCTTGAATTTATGATCCATCACACAAGCCATTTCCTAGGTCCAGAATGTGTTTCTTCTTCAACTCTACCTTTCTGAGTACTTTTAAACCTCAGCTTGGAGGGTACCTCCTCTTTGAAAGCCTCCTCAATATTTCCACTTCCCTTCAATAATGTTGTCATCCACCTCAAACTACCATGTAATTTACCCAGAAAGAGAGGAGGAAATAAGCATGAATATATCATTTTCTATGTATCAGACACTGTGCTAAGTGCTTTACATTTATTATCTCATTTGATCCTCACAATTACTCTGCAAGGTAAGCGCATTTATACCCATGTTACAGTTGAGGAAATGAAGTCAAGTTTTTCCAGGGTCACATGGCTAAAAATGTCTGAAGCTATATTTGAACTTGGGTATTTCTGACCTGAGGCCCTGCACACTATCCACTTCTACATCTAGCATCTACTTTTAGTGGGAGAGATGGCTAGGTCTCTAAGATTATAGAGTCATAGATTTGGAACTTGAAGAGACATGAGAAAGCCTTCTAGTCTACTGTCCTATTTTGAAGATGTAGAAACTGAGGTCTATAGAGATCTTAAATAACTTGTTAAAGTTAGAAAAGTATTAAGTGGAAGAGTTATGATTTAAATGTGGTCTTCCAAATCAAAGTCCAGAGGACTTTCTATTGCATCATATTGCTTCTCATCGGAGAAGTGAAAAATGGAAAGAATGCTGCATCTGGAATCAGAAGACCTACTTTCTATTCCTAGATTTGTCTCCAAATAATTTTGTGACCATAGGCAAGGCATTTTGCTTCCTTTGGACTCATTTTCCTCATCTGTAAAAAGAAGAGCTTGATTTTTATAATCTCTTCTGGGTCTGACTATATGGCAACAACATGAACACCATTTACATAGTACTTGAAGATTTACAAAGTGTTTTATGAATCTTAAAATGTTGGTGTTCCTAACAACCCTGTGAGGTAGATATCATCATAATCCTTATTTTATGGATAAGGAAATTGAAGACAAGAAAGGTTAAGTGAAATGATAAGGATTACACAGTGAGTAAATGTTTGAGACAAGATTCAAAATAAGGCTTTACTGGGTCTGAACCCCATCCTCTCTCCACCATGTAGCTTAGCTGCTTCAGCTTCTTGGTGGAAAAGGCTGTTTTGCTTTTGTTTTTGTATCTCTAATGCAAAGTCTTTAAATGTTGTATTTAATAATGGTTGTTTGTTGAATTGAGGTGGGAATATCATCTAGGAGACTACTTTCTTTCCTAAATTCAATTTGATTTGATTTTCAATTCCAAATTCTCTCCCTCCCCTTTGGCTTCCCTCACCAATTAAGAAGACAAGAAAAACAAACCCCATTACAAATATATATAGCATTGCAAAACACATTTCATTACCTCAAGTTTAAAAAAAAAAGCTAGAAGAAGAAATAAGAGAACATTTGCTTCAGTCTATACTCTGAGTCTACCAGTTCTCTATCTGAAGGGAGATAGTATATTTCACCATGAATCCTTTGGAATTGTAGTTGGTCATTGTGTTGGTCAGAGTTACTAAGTCTTTCATAGTTCATTTTCTTTAAAGTATTGCTATTACTGTGTATGCTGTTCTTCTAGTTCTGCTCATTTCACTTTGTATCAATTCATATAAATCTTCCCAAATCTTTCTGAAACCAACATCATTTCTTATAATAAAATAGCATTCCATCACATGGATATAGCATAACTTGTTTGGCCACTTTCCAATCAATAGGCATTCCGTCAGTTTCCAATTTTTTTCTCTTTGCATAAAAGAACTGCTACATATATATATTTTTGTGCCTGTGGACCTTTTCCTCTTTCTTTGATCTCTATGATGTATAGACTTAATAGTAAGATCTCTAGATCAGAGGGACATGAACTCTTTATTATTAGCTTTTTTAGGCACAGTTAGGAGGTTACTGTTTTGTTGAATACCCACAGTAGTCACAATTTTAGAATGCTTTCATGCCAGCCAAATAAAAACTATTTATTCCAGTTGAGGAATTCTTCAATGTATTTTTTTAGACCCTTATCTTCTGTCTTAGAATTCATACTAAGTATTGGTTTCAAGGCAGAAGAGCAGTAAGGACCAGGCAACATCTAGCTCTTCTTCCACTGAGTCACCTAATTGCCCCTCAGAGCATGTATTTTTGCCAAAACATTTTGCTGGAGACTTCTATAATATCTCGCTCTGTAGATTCCAACTTCTATAAAGGCGAGAAGGCTTCTGATTTCCCTCTCAGGTCTAGCTTTCTTGTCCCTCTTTCCTTACTCTTCCTATTGCCTTTTCAACTGTGAAACCCCCCCCCCCTCAAATTATCTTTGTAAGGATATGCATAAACTGTGGGCTGACTTTCTGGCATCTGTAGGTGTCATCCCTTTTTATGGACCAGATCTGTGATTTCATTGGTAAAGGGGTGACTGCTCATGAAGAAACTCCCTATAACAGTACTGATTATTTCCTCTGCCTCCCCTTAAATACTTTGGCCACATAATGAGAAGACAGGACTCCTTGGGAAAGACCCTGATGTTGGGAAAGATTGAGGACAAAAGGAGATAGTGTCATGGAAACAACAACTATGAACTTGGACAGACTTCAAGAGATGGTGGAGGATAAAAAGGTCTGGCCTGCTATGGTCCATGGTGTCACAGAGTCAGGCATGCTGAACAACAATAATAACAACTGCATCTCCTGCAATGAGAGGTTGTGATTTGAAAAGGAGCTTTAGAGTAAGGCAAGACTTGAATTCGGATATCTTTAACAACAGCAATAACAACAACAGAGGGTAGCTGACATTTTTTATAATGCTTTAAGATTTTCAAAGGGCATGAAGTACATTATTTCATTTGGGCGTTACAACAACATTATGAGTTAGATACTAAATTAAAATTAAATTTAGGTAAGGCATTTTGCCTCCCTGGACCTCAGTTTCCTCATTTGTAAAAAAGAGGAGGTTGAACTAAATGACTTTTATGATCTCTTCTGAGTCTAATTATATGGCAATCACATGAACTACCATTTATGTAGTACTCAAAGATTAAAATTCCTTAAATTAAAATTAAATTCCTTTGCAATTAAAATTCTTATTGTAGAAGGGCAGTTGATAGCACAAAGTTGTGAATCAGGTGGAAATTGATTGTATTAAACATTTATTTTAGAGGTCATTAGGAGGTATAGAGGATAGAACTCTAGGCTTAGAATCAGAAAGACCTGAATTAACATCCTGCCTCAGAAAACTGAGGGTCTAAAAAGACTAAGGGAACTTGCTCTTGGGGTTGCAGCTAATAAGTGGCAGAAATAGGATTTAGGTCAATATCTGTCTGACTCCAACTCTAGCACTCTTTTTAGGCCTGAGGTAATTTTGACTCAGAAATATTTCTTTTTCCCCCATTTAATGGAAAAATCCTGGCAGCAGTCCCAGAGATGAGAGTTCAGTGGACCAGGGAAGAGTCTATTTTAAAAAAGGAGACATGAGCACATTTTAGCCAGATAGGAAGGAATCAATGGAGAGGGAAAGATTAAATATGTGTGAAAGAGAAAGGGGAAAGATAGAGCAAAGTTGTAGAAAAGGTAGAAATTGATCACATTAAACATTTATTTTAGAGACATCTAGGTAATGTAGTACATAGAACTCTTGGCTTGGAGTCAGGAAGACCAAAGTTCAAATCCTGATGCAAATACAAACTAGTGCAAAGAAGAAAAAGAATGCTAAACTTCTAAGTTTGAAAGTTGGAGTGGTTAAAATCATTCATCAGAAGATGGAAATGAAGCCCTCTCAACCATAAATAAAGGAGACAAGGCTTTCCTGGAGACTGAATCTGAATGAGTTTAAGGCAAGAAAGGACAGCCTTAAGCAAAAATTCCACCAAATACAAAACTCAGTTTTGAAGGAGAATTAGTGGATATTGATTGAAGTGAGAATTGTTTTATTGATCTTCAGAAGCTACTTCTATAAATCTGTGGCTTTGTCTAAACCTGAAGAACAACTGACCTTATTCTTGGAGATGATATAATAATATATATATATGTATATAATAATAAACAGATTATTCATTCTGAAAATAAATCCCTCAAGTTGCATATGGGTTGTTGAGGCTATGTAAATGGTTGGTTGGGATTCAGTTTTCTATTTTTTAATAGTGATGTTGTAAATAGGATCTCTGGAATACTCAACAACCACAAAAAACCCTTGACCATAGACAAATCAATGCCTCAGTTTCCTCACCTGTTCTAACCAAACAGAGCTACCTGCTCTTCCCCAAATATACCATCCCATCTCCTGTGTCTATACCTTCAAAATATTCCCATGCCAATAATATTCTCCCCACCTCATCTATGCCTTAGGAGCAGCTCACAGAGTGCTACCATATACATAAGGACTTACTCCTTTTATCCCAAGTGATAGCTCTTCCTTGTATTTATTCTGTAATTATTTACTAGCATTTATTATTTTTATCCAGATATAATGTAAGTTTTTTCTTTGTATAAAACATGATTTTTCAAATTTATTAATATCCAGAATCCAAAGCTATTATGTTTTTTCCCCTTTGAAACCTTATCACTTAATACAGTGTTGTGCAACACAGAGAATAAAGAAAGGAAATAAACATTTATTAAATACCTACTGTGTGCCAGACACTGTGCTAAGTGCTTTATAAATATTATCTCATTTAGTACTCACAATAATCCTGGGAGGTAGATGCTATTATTCTCCTCATTTTAGTTTTAGTTTAGCCTCATTTCAGATAATGCTTAATCTTGGTTTTAGTTAGATAATGCTTATCATTTTAAGACAAGGTTCATTTATTCTTATACTTTTATATGCGTTTGACAGGAATGACTTATATTTTATCAAAAGCTTTTTCTGTATTCATTAAACGTTTGATATGACTGTTGTTTTGTTATTAATATGGTCAATTATAGTGATAGTTTTCCTAATATAAAAAATACATTTTGGGGATAAATCCAGTATGTTCAGACCATGTTATCTTCATAACACATTATTGTAATCTCCTTACTCTTACTTATTTTTGCATCAATATTTGTTAGGAAAATTGGTCTATGTTTTTTCTGTTTTTCTTCTCCCTGGTTTATGTATTAAGAACATAGTTGTAACATAAAAGGAATTTAGTAGGACTCCTTCTTTACCTGTTTTTCCAAACAGTTTTTTTTTCCTGTTCCTTTACCTGTTTCCAAACAGGGGATACTGTTAAGATTAAAAATTTGGGGAAACTGAGGCAGGTAGAAATTAGTTTCTCTCTGCAAGGAGTATTATTTTTATGAGGTTTATTAAAGGTCAAGGGTTAAAGAAAATACAAGCAAGAGAAGCACGTGCTAGGTGGGCCATGAGGCCCACCCAAATTTCACTGACATCATGAGACCCGTCTGTTTGCCAGCGGAGACAGGAAGAGAAGAGACCCTGTCGTGGGCGGAGACTCTTTAAATAATGATTTGCTCTTGGCCCGGGTGAGAATTCAGTGAGATTACAAAGCATTTTGGGGAAGTGGAGCAAGGACTTCTGGGGATTGAAGTCCTGGATTCAAGTCCATTTTTATAATCCCTGTTCCCCACCACCCCCACCATCTTCTCTGTAAGGGCTCATTTATAGCATATTGGATTTATTTTTCTAAGATAGGGTTATTTAAGTATTCTAATTTATGTTTGTAAATATACATTTTACTCAGATTCTTAATTTTATTGGCAAATAGTAGGGCAAAAGAGTTCCTAATAATTTTTTAAATTTCATCTTCATTGGTTGTGAATTCAGCCTTTTCATTTTTGATGCTGATAATTTGGTCTTCTTAAAAAAAATTAACCAATGGTTTATTTATGTGATTTTCCCCTCCCCCCAAGTCCCTAAACTCCTGGTTTTAATTATTAGTTTAATTTTAAAAATTCAACTTAATCAATTTCTCCTTTGATGGTCAGGGTTTCTAATTGGTTCTTTTATTGAAGATTTAAAACTTGTTTTCAGTGTTTTTCAGTTGTGTGTCTGCTTTGTACATCTGTTTTTTCTTTCTTTTATTGCTGTCAGCATTTAGAGATACTAATTTCCATTTTAGTATATTTTCTCATTGTTTTTATTATCTTTCATGAAATTATTGATTGTTTCTTTGTTTTTTGATCTACTCATTCTTTATGATTGACTTATTTAGTTTCCAATTTATTTCTAATCTATGCTTCAAAGGCTTTTATTGAATGTAATTTTATTGCATTATGGTTAAAAAGAGATGCATTTAGTATTTCTGCATTTGTTTCTGAGGTTTTTATATTCTAATTTATGTTCTATATGTGTGAAGGTTCCATGTACAGCTGAGAAATAGATATAATCCATTTTATTCCCATTCATCATTCTCTGATGATCTATCATATCCAACTTTTTTCTAAAATTTTAATCACTTTCTTAACTTTTTTCTTGTTTATTTTGTTTAGATTTACCTAGATCTGGGAGGGGTAAATTGAAGTCCTTTACTATTATAGTTTTACTATCAATTTAACTGTCATTTTCTTTCATGAATTTGAATGTTATATCATTTGGTTGGTGCAGATGTGTTCAGTATTGATATAAATTTATTGTCTATGGTACTTTTTAGCAAACTATAGTTTCCCTCTTTCTTAATTAGGTCTATTTTTCCTTTTGCTTTGTCTGATCATGATTGTACCCCTACAGATTGTATTTAAGGTGAAGCATATTTCTTTCTGGCTACTTTTAGTTTTCTCCTTCACCTGGGGGTTCTGGATTTTGGCTCTAACATTCCTTGGGCACTTGGTATTTCCTTCAGGATATGGATTCTTTCATTTCTGCTTTGTTTTCTGGTTCTAAGATATCTGGACAGTTTTCCTTGATAATTTATTGAAATATGATGTCTAGGCTTTTTTTTTTTGTTCATGGTTTTAGGTAGTTAATTTATTCTTAAATTATCTTTCTGATTTATTTACTAGGTCAGTTTTTCCTATGAAATAGTTAACATTTTCTTTTATTTTTTCAGTCTTTTGACTTTTTAAATTGTTTTTTTTTATGTCTAATGGAATTATTAGGTTCCACCTGGCCACTTCTAATTATTAAGGAGCAAATAGCTTTGATTTGCTCCCCAAAGTGGTATGTTCCAGGAGTGATCTATTGACTCCACTCCTGGTCTGTGATCTTCAAATTTATGACTTGCTTTGTGTCTTTTTTTGGCTTGTATGTGATTGAGTTTCTACACACTATTGCTGAAGTCAGTCACAGTTAGCTCTCTAAGAGGTTCTGCAGGTTCACAGTGACTAAACTGCTGACTTCCCTTTGGTTTTGGTCTCCTGCCCTGGTTTATTCTATTTCAGACTTATATGCAGGACTGAAGGTTAGAAGTGAATCTCAACTATGCTTTTGTATTCAGAGGCACACAACTATGTTTCTGGAATTTGTTATTTATTCTTTATTCTGCTCCCTCTTGACCACTCTTCTGAATGCTGGAACTGTGACTTGAGACTGGGTAATTGGTGGCAGAATGGCCAGATGGCATCCATTCCTGTTCCCAGGGCTAATACAGGGGTCCCCTGGGAATTCTTTCTGCCCAGGAATTTCCCACCCTGGAGTTTAGTTCCTTTATAAGCTCTGGATGCTGGATGCTGGGATCTGCTGTTGCTGTTGCGACTGTGAAGTATTCCTGGCCAGCCACCACTTCAGTGGCCACAGAACTCTCTGTCATCCTTGGCTTTCCCCTATCGAAATTCAGTCTGGAGTGCTTTCTGAATTGTTATGGAGTATACTGAAGAAGAACTAAGATAAAATGTTCTTTCTTACTCTACCATCTTTATTTAGTTGTCCTAGCTAAACCTCTTTTTCAAGGCTTTGAATGCCAGACTGAAAGATTTTATTTAAACTGGGTGGGGGTCAATGTACCATTGAAGGGTTTTTGAACCAACGTACTTTCTTCCTTGATGCTACAGATTAGTGCAGTGACTATTAGATGCTAAAAGTGTGTTTATGCGTGTAAGATTATGAATTCAATTTTGTATATGTTGAGTTTAATAGTTTTATGGAAAATCCAGTTTGAGAGGTCTAACAGGCAGTTAGAGATGAGAGTCTGGTGGTTAGAAGAGAGATTAGGGCTGGATAAGTAGATCTGAGAACAATCAGCATAGAGAGGATAACTGAATCCATGATTTAATGATTAAATCATTAAATGAAAAAGTATATCTATATCTATCTATCTATCTATCTATCTATCTATCTATCTATCTATCTATCTATCTATCGAGAGAAGAAAAGAGGAACTTGGGCAGAGTTCTAGGAGATGCCCATCATTAGGCATAATCTGGATGAACTTCTTTATTACTCTTGAGGATATCACTATCTTCCTAGTCACTCAAGATCCTAGCCTAGGTATCATTCTTGACTTCTCAATCTCTCTTATCTTCTCCCTGCATCTTTATTCAGTCTGTTACCAGGTCATGTAGATATACTCTTTGTAACATTTCTCATATATACCCACATTTCTCTTTATATACTGCCAGCAATGTACTGCAGGTCTCATCAGCTCAGTCCTAGGCTATTTTCCTTTCATTGGCTTTCTTGTTAGGAGTCACTACCCACTCTAGTTCTTCCTTGATTCTGCTGTCAAATTAATCTTTCTAAAGTATTATGCCCAAAGGGCTATAAAAGAATGTATTCCTTTTGATCCGGTAATATCACTACTAGATCTGTATCCCAAAGAGATTTTTTTAAAATGGGGAATGATCTGCTTGTACAAAAATATTTATAGCCATTCTTTTTGTGGTGGGAAAGAATTGGAAATGAAAGGGATGTCCCTCAATTGGAGCATGGCTGAACAAATTGTGGCATCCAATGTTGATGGAATATTATTGTGCTGTAAGAAGTAATGAACAGGTTGATTTCAGAAAGAGCTGGAAAGACCTATGTGAACTGATGAAAAGTGAAATAAGCAGAACATTATACACAGTAACTAAAATATTGTGGAACAATCAAAAGTGATAGGTTTTACTACTAATAGCAATACTGATCCAGGACAGTAAAAAAAAAATGCTATCCACCTCCAGAGAAAGAACTGTTTGAGTCAGAATGCAGATGAAAACATGATTTATTTCTTGGTTATTTGGGTATATGATTTGGGGTTTTGGTTTTATAACATTAAATGAACAATATGGAAATCAGTTTTGTGTGATAATACATGTATAACCCAGATCAAAGTACTTGTCAGTTCAGAGAGGGGGGAGGGAAAAAGGAAGGGAGTCCACACAGATCATATAACTTTGGAAAATTTATGGGAACATTTGTTATTAAAATAAAAAATATATAGTATATATCTGACTATTTCACTTTTGCTTTCCACTCTTTCCCTCCCCTTGCCATTCATTAAACTCCAGAGGTTCCCTTTATTCTCTAGGATCAAATATAAAGTCCTCTCTTTAGCATTTAAAATCCTTCACAATCTGGCCTCCTCTTACCTTTCTAGTTTTCTCATACTTTACTCCTTCCATGTACTCTGAAATCCAGTGTCACTGGCCTCCTTGTTCCTCCATTAAGACATTCTATCTCAGGCTTGTGGCATTTTCTGTGGCTCCTCCCCACCCCAATGCCTGGAATGTTTCTCCCTCCTCATCTCTGCTTCTTGACTTCCTTCAAGACCCAGCTGAAATTCTACCTTCTAAGAGAAACTTTTCCTGATCCTCCTTCATGCTAGTATTTTCTGTTGATTATCTCTAAATTATCCTGCATATGTTTTGTTTGTGTTTGCTTGCTGCCTCTTTCATTAGACTGTAAGCTGTTTGAGGACCAGGACTGGGTTTTTTTTGCTCTTCTTAAAATACCCATTGCTTAGCACAGTGACTGACACATAGTAGGTGCTTAATCATGCGTATGGACTGAACTAGTCAGCTGTAGACTTGTATGTAGCTATGGCTAAATGAGAGATATTTAAGACAACAAAAATAGTTGGGTAGCTTTGCTGAAATAGCATTTATCTTTTCTAAAAGAGTCCTTGGAAGGTCTTAAAGGGTAAACTTACTCTTGTATACTGGCTTTGAAGTGTTACCCTGACTAGATTCACAGAAGTATAGAGAAATCACAGAATTTTAGAATTCCTTAGAAATCATTCAGTATACTCCCTCATCTTATAGATGAGAGAATTGAGGCACAAGGACATCCAGTCTCTTAATTAACTAGTTGTGTAACAACTGGCAAATCACACTATAATAATAGATAAAATTGATGTTGTGCTTTAAGGTTTGCAAAAGGATATAAAGATATATTCACATATAGGGATATAAGGCTATATGTATTTATATATCTATATATAGGAATATAGAAATATATTTATAAGGATACAAATATATGTGTATTTATATGTATATATAGGGATATAAAGCTATAGATATTTATATGGGAATACATAGGAATATACATATTTATATATAGGGATATAAATATATATTTATATATAGGGATATACATATATTTACATATGTATATAGGAATATAAATATATACATATATTTATATATGTATATAAGAATATAAAGATGGGTATATATTAGGGTTTATATATGTATATATATAGGAATATATATTTATATATAAGAATATAAAAGTATGTATATATTTATTTATATAGGGATATAAAGCTATATGTATTTATGTGTATATGTATATAGGAATATAAATATATATAAGAATATAAAGATATATAATATATTTCTATATAGGGATATAATGATATATGCATTTCTATGTATATGTATAGGGAGATCATATTATATGTGTATATAGAGATATAAAGTTATGTGTATTTCTATATATGTCTATAGGGATATATATATATTAGATATATATAGATATATATTTGACATATATTAATATGTATTTAGGGACATAAAGATATACACTGTAAGAGAGGAAACTTGGACTCAGTCTGCCAGAGGAACAAGACAAGCAGGGGAAGGGCAAGAGGAAGAGAGAATTCCAGAGAAAGAACAGAGAAGAGCTGAGAAGATCCAAGCTGTCAGCTTCACTTCTCTTTGGGGAGCCCTTCAGAAAGGTTGCTCTGAAAGCATCTCTGAGCTCTTGTCATCCTTTTAGGAATCTAGACGCCCTGAATCCAGCGGAAGACAACAGGAGTGCATAGGATTTTGGATATAAAACTATCCCGCCCAGGAAGATTTCCTCTCCATTTCTCCAAAACAGTTCTTGAACTTCATATTATAACTAGGACAGGTAGAAGTCAAGACAGTTCTCACAATTGACCCCAGAGGGTCAGGCTGACCCTGCAGGATTTGGGGAGAAGGGGCTCAATTGTTAGGTTTTAGGGACTTCCTGTTTCCCATTTTCCCAATACAGTCTCACTTACCTTACCCTTTGTGTGTTCCTCAAATAAATAGCTGTTTCTGTAGACTTAGTGCCTGTTCATAATATTCAGGGAGAGGGGCCAGAAGCTTTGGGGAGGAGAACTAGATTTCCTCCCTAAGGAAGAAGAAGCTGTTTAGTCTTGGATTTACTTCAGCCCTGCCTCTGAAGAAAAGTAGTAAATAGCCCTGAAGACAGCTAGTGTGGGTTTATTGAGGAAGGAGAGGGGAGAAACTATCTATCCCCTCTCTCCACGCTTTAGCTCCATTTCATCTCTAACACACTCTGGTCTTGAATTCAGTGGTGGGGGACTCCATTCCTTTTATCCCTCCATTACAACACATATATATGTGTATATATATATATATATGTCTCCATTTTTATTTTATATAGAGATATATAGATATAAATATCTCTGAACCTGGTTCTAAATCTAATGAACCACTTACCTGCCTCCTTTATCTGGCTTTATAGGACAAAGGATCCTGGTGTGTAGCAAAAGGGAAAGAAGGAAGGGAAATGGGTTGGCTGCTGCCATGTCACCACTGTTATTAAAAGGAAATATTCACCAGTATGGGAGTTGCCTTTCTGACATTCCTGATTTATGTCT
Organism: Monodelphis domestica; assembly: GCF_027887165.1. NCBI lineage: Eukaryota > Metazoa > Chordata > Mammalia > Didelphimorphia > Didelphidae > Monodelphis > Monodelphis domestica. The sequence goes on from NC_077229.1 coordinate 168,179,442, forward strand.
AGAAGTGTCTGGAACAAAGTCTTTAAAAAGATGCAAAAAAATAGGCACATCATCACTTTGTCTACCAATTTGTTGTTCAGTTGATTCTGCTTTTTCCAAAGTTTTGACTGGGCTCCATAACTAAAAATAATCTGCCTGTGTACGTGAAATTCTACCAGTATAAATGGCTGCCTGAGTGTTTATATTTATCCTTGTCTGTAAAGATTCTGCCACTCTGGGGGGCTCTGGTGCCTGCTTTGGCATGAACATATTGTAGTAGGATAAGAATTTGAGTAAGGAATTTGAATGCAAGGTTGGAATAAGATTTAGAATATTCAAATGACTCCAATGATTGGGACACATTAAGTGTAACATCTTTAGGGCTGCTGAAGAGCCAATAACAAAAAAATCAATTTTTTTTCTGTAGTATTTCAGAGGCATCACAGGAGAAAATGGCTCCAAGCCTCCCAGAAGACTTGAAAAGTGACTCCAAAATGGCAAAGGCAGATTTGAAGTTTAATTTACTGCTCTTATTCTTGATTGTCCATGATAAGAGTGGGGAGGAAAAGTATAGAAGAGATTAAGGAACAGAGAATTCAAAAATCATTTCTATATCAAACCAAAGTCTAGTGAGAGTTTTTGTTTTCTGAAGTTTTGCCTGAGATATATTTTGAGCATATTTTATAACTACTTATCAATGTGCATATTGTTTTGAAGATAGGTACTATTAAAAATTTTTAACCCTTACCTTTTGTCTCATGCCTGCTTTGGCATGAATCTCAGAATCAGTACTGTGTATTGGTTCTAAGGCAGAAGAGTGGGAAGGAGGGGGCAGCTGGGTGGCTCAGTGGATTGAGAGCCAGGCCTAGAGATGGGAGGTCCTGGGTTCAAATATGACCTCAGACACTTCCCGGCTCTGTGACCCTGGGCAAGTCACTTGACCCCCATTGCCCAGCCCTTACCACTCTTCTGCCTTGGAGCCAATACACAGTATTGACTCCAAGATGGAAGGTAAGGGTTTATTTAAAAAAAAAAGAGTGGGAAGGGCTAGGCAATGGGGGTCAAGTGACTTGCCCAGGGTCACATGGCTAGGAAGTATCTCAGGCCAGATTCCAAATCATGATCTCTCCTCTCCAAACCTGGTTCTCTATCCATTGAGCCACCTAGCTGCCCCAGACTATTTAATTTTTATCTTTATGTCCCTGGTGCCTTGCAGAAATTACTTGAGAAATGCTTTCAGAATTGAATTTGAATTGACCAGACATTCTAGGGGATGCTTTTGGTTACTAGGGCTTTTTAGTAATTAGAGTTGTCCCACAATGAAATGGATTTTCACAGGATAAAACTGTCAATAAAGACCCTCAGGTGGAGTTAGCATAACTACTTGCAGATGCTATAAAAGGACTTTCCATCTCATCTCCCTCAACCCTTTCCATTATTTGGGGGGGGGGGAGAATGAATAGGCTTGAATAGTTTGACATTACATTATTTTCCCCCCAACCCAACCCTCTTCTGAACTTCTCTAATTCTGTAGAGGCTGTTATCATCCTTCTAGTATTTTAGGTTCTCAACCTCCTCCTTATCTTTGACCTCTTACTCAATTGAAACCGCTCTTTCCAAAGTTATCCATGATTCCTTAATGGCCAAATCTGAGAGTGTTGTCTGGGTCTTCATTTTTCTTGATCTCTCCAAAGTGTTTGGCAGTGTTGACTTACTGTCTTCTCTCTGGATCGTTGTGAAACTGACTTCTGCTTCTCCTACTTGCCTTATTCTTCAGTCTCCTTGCTAGCCATGTACCATCAAAGCTCTATCTTGAACTTTCTTCTTTTTGTATGCTTTTATTTGGTTGGCTTCATCTGTTTGCAGGAGTTCACTATGCCAATGACTTCTAAATCTATATATTCAGCTCTAACGTGTCTTGGTGGGGCAGTGGAGGAAGTGCTGGCCCTGGAGTCGGGAAAATCTTAGTTCAAATATGGCCTCAGACATTTCATAGCTTCTGTGACCCTGGAAAAGTGACTTAACCCCTTTTGACTTAGTTTCTAGTTTCTTCATTTGTCAAATGAGCTGGAGAAGTAAATGACAAACAACTCCAATATCTTTGCCAAGAAAATCCTAAATGGGGTCACAAAGAGTCAGATATGACTGAAAAACGAAATACCTCTCTTGAACTCTAGCTCCCATCATGAACTGCCAACTGGTCATTTCCAACTGGATGCCACAGGAATCTCAAATCAGAATTCATTACTTTGCCCCTCAAACCCACTCTTATCCCAAACTTACCTATTTCTGTTGATTGTATCATGATCCTTCTGGTTATTCAGACTCTCAACCTGGCATGCTTGACTCCTCATTTTCCCTCAATTTATATATCTAATTAGTTGCTGTCATTTTTACCTTTATAGAATTCCCATATCTGTCCCCTTTTTACCCTTTACACAGCCATCACCCTAGGTACATTTAGAGTCATTGTTTACTCATCAGCATCTGTTCTCCTATTGCTTAGGCCATGAAGAAGCTAAATGTTGCTATTATTGACAGAATCAAGCCTGTCTTTTAGTGAGAAATGACCAGTTTTAACTGTATTTTATCATCTCTACTCTGGCAGGGTGGTGTTGGGTTTGCTGTAGTTGCCAGGCAGTCTCATGATTAACAGGAGGCAGACATACTGCTCTCTGTTAGGGCTCATTTTCAAGCTCTTAGTTGGATTCCAGAGGTGCAGAGAGATAGTTGTCACAGTATTCCATATTAGAAAGGCATCACTATTACATGTTTAATCTCATAGAATGAGGTTGAATTAAAACTATGGGGGGAAGAGCGGATACTCTACACCTCCTGGAGATTACCAGCCTAGGAAAGGACGAGCTAAATCAAAGGTGCCAGAACTGAACTTATATCTCTGCAATTTCATCACTCAGCAAGCACCTGGTCCAGGGAAATGCTCCCCACTGCAGTCTCTAAACGTGGGCTCAGGAAGGATTGGCAGTGCCTTACAGATGTGTCTGGTATGACTCAGACTGCCTCCGAGAAATTGATGTCTGAGTTTCATTAAGTACAAAAAGGACACAGACTCCCATGCATCCAAATAGGAGGAAGGCAATATTTTCATTCCACATCAACAGTTACCAGTTCATAAAATATTCATTATCTTTTCTCAAATTTAACATTGTCATACCATAGATGGGAGGACGGGGCATAGTGGCAGCATCACCAGTTATTTACTAAATGCTTACTGTGTTCAGAATGCTGTGGCAACAACACTGATTTGAAAGGACTTTGAGACAGCATATAATCCATATTCAGACTTCTCAGCCAGCTACTCTTGGTATTTTTAAAAAATGAAAATGAATTAGACTAGCTGAATAAATGGAGACAATTTTGCTAGAGAGAGAGACTGAGAAGTTCTAAATGTATGGATTATTGATTTTTTTTTGGAGGGGAGGAAGGAAGACTTGGTAAAATTAACCAGATCCTTAGGATCATAGCTCTAAGGCTAGAAGGGACCTGAGAGACCTTCTGTTCTAGGCTCCTCAGTTTACAGATGAGGAAACTAGGGAACTCAGAGTAAGTGAGAGAGGCAAGATTTAAATGAAGTCTTCTGCCTCAAAGCCACGGCTCATTCTACTCTGCCATGCTGTCTCAAAATTGACTTCTTTAAATTGAGGATATAATTTGATCTTTAACAGTATCCATAAAGACATAGCCATATTAGCATTCTTGGAAATAGCTTGGTCTCAGCAGATGACCACTTGTTTTTACACTAGGATCAATTGGGATTCTTAATAGGCTTCTAGAAAACAGTTAAGGGGTTGAATCTGATGAATTCTTCTGCCTGGGGTCTAGCTGACAGAAAGCAGTAAAGACAAAAAGGCTGAAGAAATAGCAGGGGATTGTGTATCAGTAAGTCATAAATTTGAATTCTAGTCCAGCCAAATTATATGCCATATCATCCTTTCCTTTTTAATAGTCTCTATAACTGCCCCTCAGTGCCCTCTAAGGGTCAGAGGCAAAATTGTACTTTTTCCATCCCAAGTTCAGAATGTCCCCTTCTAAAGGACAAACTACTCCCTATTAACCTCAGAATGTCACCGTAAAAACTCAGTCACAAGACTCCCTGACCCCCCCCCCCTTTCAAAGATATATTGTTTTGGCTGGATGGGAATGGGACCAGGTAGGTAATTTTGTCTCTCTCTATACTATATAAAATGGCGACAGTTAGGTGTCATCTAAAAGTAAATGTACCCCCAAGGCTCTTTCTTGGGCTTTCCTCTTTTTGCACACTCTTCTTTGGTTGGCTTCATCAATTTGCATGGGTTTTCTAAACCAATGACTCCAAGATCTATATATCCAGTTTTAACCTCTCTTGGTGCAGTGGACAGAGTGCGGGAGCTAGAGTCAGGAGGATCTGAATTAAAATCTGGCCTTAGACGCTTACTAGATGTGTGACCCTGGGCAATTCACTTAACCCCCTTTGCCTTAGTTTCTTCATCTGTAAAATGAACTGAAGAAGGAAATGGCAAACCATTTCAGTATCTTTGCCAAGAAAACCCCAAATAGATTCACAAAGAGTCAGATATGATTAATAGACAACAAAAACAATAACACTATATAACTAGAAGGCAATGATGAGCCTAAATAAAATTATGATATTGCCAAGTATTACTACATAAGTAGGCTCTTAACACTCTGTGTTAGTATCTGGGGCAGATACAAAGATGAAAAAAAGGGCATAACCCAGGTGTTTATGGAGCTCATAGCCTGGTAAGGGGTAGCATCAGCAGCTATGTAGATAGAACTCCAGAACTAAGGCAAGAAGATCTGAATTAAGTCCTGCCTCAGATACTTACTAGCTATGTAAATCTGGGCCAATCACTTAACTTTGCTCAACCTCAGTTTCCTCATCTGTAAAATGAGGGCACACCTGCCTTATAGGCTTGTTGTTTAGATCCACTGGGATAATATGTTTAAAGTGTTTTGCAAACCTAAAAAAACCTTTAGAAATGTTAGCTATTACATGGTCCATACAGGATCATACAGCTATAATATAAAACAATATATGATAAGCACATGAGAGAAGAATACAGCAATATCCCAGGAACTGCAAGCTAGGCAGAGAGAGGGGCAGGGTCATTATGGGCTGGCAGAATAAGGGAACACTTTGTGAAGGAGATGACATTTGACTGACACTTGAGAGTATGGTTAAGAATTCAACAGGTGGAGATACAAGAGTGGCAGGCATTCCAGATATGAGATATAGTCCCAGAAAAGGTATAATTGGAAGAAAGCATAGCGTACAGAGAAAGGATAACCAATCTGCCTCATTCTAGATCTACTCATCATCTTAACTTTCTTTTTGGGGGCCAAATAGAACAAATCTAATCCTTCTTCTATGTGTCAATCCTTCATTTAAAAAATTGAGTGTTTATTAAATCTCTAATATGTGTCAGGAACTATACTAAGCATTTTATAAGTGTTACCTCATTTTAACCTCACAACAACCCTGAAAGGTAGGTGCTATTATTATCCTCATTTTATAGAAAAGGATATCAAGAAAGAAGTTAAATGGTTTGCCCGTGATCACACAGTCACTAAGTATCTAAAAGCCAGCTTTGAACTTAGGTCTTCCTGACTTCAAGTTAAGTGCTCTATTTTCTGAACCACCTAGACAACTCCATTTGAATATTTGGAGCCTGAAACCAAGTACTCTTTGAGTCTTCTCTTAGAGACCAAATCCCAATCCCATCAGCCAATTCTCCTGTGGTCTTGTTTCAGGTCTATGTCCTGGTCATCCTCCTTCAGATATACTTCAGTTTGTCAAAAGTCCTAAAATGCACTTGGCCCAATATTTCAGATGAGGCCTGACCAGCGAGTAGTGCAATAGTACTATCCTTTGTTAGATATGTTATGGTGGGAATTCCTTTTGTGTTTAGATGGAATTAGATGACCATTGAAGTCCCTTTCAAATCTCAAATTCTATGATTCATCCATTCTAGCACCTCTCTTATTGTGGATAGTTCATTTCTCTTGGTATAAACTAAGGTTATGTGAAATAAAATAAGCAAACTGAGTGGAAACAACTACTGATTGAATTGAGAATTTAAATTGAGGGGAACCTGTTTCTTCAGCAATGATTGTTGTACTCTGTCTGACTGTGACTAGAGAGAGCTGCTAATAGGAACCTGAGGCTGCTTTTTGGTCATGGATGTAGGAATGACAAATGCTGAGGGATGTCACCACACAGGGATGTTGGTACACTGAGAACTTCTCTAGGGTTTACTCTGGTGGTTTCTGCCTATTGATCCCTACTGATTGCTGATGGATCAATCTATTTCCTAACCCCCTTCCTCCGTCACTCCCTCCCTTAACCAACCTCTCCCTTTTGCCTCCCTCACCTCCCAAATCTTCTTGAAGCCTTTGCTTCTTCCCTCCCTCCTGAGTGAACTATAAAGATACTCCAGTTGCTTTCTCAGTCAGGGGGTTTATTGGGATAACAGGATGGGAAACTGAGGTAAGAGGGATGAGGATTTCCCTAAACTATGGCGATAATTTTAGAAAGGTTTGAGGAAGTGTCACAAACTGACTCTAAGACAGTGAGGGAGAGGGAGGACAAGTGTTTGTCCTTGTTTCTTTTTTTTTCCTTATTTCCTTGTCCTTGTTGTTTCTTCTTCACCAAGAAAATCTCTTCTTCAGTGTCAACTTCAACTGCTCAGAACCAGAGAAACCCAAAAAACCAAATCAGCTTCACAAAGGTCTTTCAGTCAGCTTCAAACCTCCAAGGAAAGAAAGTGTGACTTCCAGCCAGAGACAAAATCCAAAACCTAGTTTCTCCTCTCAGTGTGGCCAGCAAAAGCCCCCAACTACCACCTGGGAACATTCCATTGGAATCTTCTCTTGATTGACAGCTGGGTCTTCAGCCTTGTAACTTGGTCCACAAGTCCTGCAAAACCTCTCTCTCTCATGTCTCTATCACACGTTAGATTTTTGTATCTATCCTGGCACACTGTTGACACTTTTGGAGCTTGGAATCCACTAGAACCTTTGGAACACTTCCATATGAACTGCTTTTTAGTCAAGTCTAGCTCATCTAGTACTAGTGGGGTTGTTTCAATAAACTCTAGTGCAGAATTTCCATTTATCCATATTAAATTTCTCCACATTAGCTCTAATCCCCATCATTGTAGTTGCTTAGATCTTTTTGAATCCTGACTCACTGATTCTCTTTGTTAGCTAACCCTCCTAGCTTCATGCAATCTGAAGATTCAATAAACATTCCATCTATGCCTTTGCCTAAGTCACCAATAATAAAAATGTTGAATAGCATAGATCTAGAGATCTAGAGTTGTCCTTCTAAGCTGGCATTAATAACTCCTTTCTAGGAACAATCATTTAACCAATTCTGAATCCACCCAACTCTACTTTCCTTTACCTCCTATCTCTCTTGTTAGATGCTTTGATAAAATTAATTCCTTGCTCTATCAATATTTTCTGATTGTTGTTCAGTCATTTTCATTGTGTACATCTCTTCATGACCTCATTTGAGGTTTGTTTGTTTTTTTTTGGCAAAGATACTGGAGTGGTTTGCCATTTCCTTCTCCAGCTCATTTTATGGATGAAGAAACTGAGGTAAACAGGGTTAAGTGATTTGTACAGAGTCACATAAATAGTAAGTGTCTGAGGCCAGATTTGAACTCATGAAGTTGAGTTTTTCTAACTACAGTTACCTACACTCTGTCTACTTTGCTACCTAGCTGCCCTCTGCCAATCTAGGCACTCTAATAAAAAAACAAGAAAGAAAAGGCTAGTTGGGCAATATTTGTCCTTGATGAAGTTATACTGCTTCTTATGATTACAGCTATTGCCCAGAATGAACAGAGACTGGTGAAGGGTGCTAAGGGCAACAAAAGGGTTGTGTATTGGGCTACTGGGGAGGAGGAATAAGAGTAAGATCAAAGGATACATAGTGTAAGGAGAAGTGGTAAGGGATAGAGATAAATGCATAGATTGGCTCTAAGAGGGAAGGAGGAGAATTTGGACACAACCCTGGGAGGGAATTCTGGAAGGAAAGAAGGATCTTAGGAGTTTGCCTGTTTTTAAACTGTCTCTCCTGTTTTGGCTTTCCACTGAGCTGAAAGGAATAATCTTTGCTCTGGTATCCCCTGGGAAAACCTAGTCTTGTGGAAAGATTAGTGATTTCTGGGTTGGAGAATTTGCCATTGGAGGAGCCTGCCTTTTTTCCTGAAGCACAGAGACCACCTGCCTGAGATCCACCTGTCAGAAATCCACTTGGTGAAGGCAAACCCGAGAGTTTGGTCATCTGGGACTCTGAATATATTTAGGAAACAACCCCAGGCTTTAAGTAAGGACTCAATACATCTGTGAGTCCTCCCTCTTTAACCCTTTTTAGATAATCCATACTAATTAATATAATAGGATAGCCAGATAGTGGGTTTTATGGGTCTTAATCAGAGATAGGGAGCTTAGAGTAACTTGAGTGAATTCTCAAGACAAAGAAATAAATTCACCATGAGATGAAAGAGGGTGGGTGGAGATTAGATCTGTAGGGTTAGGACCCTACCTACCATTTTCTTTTACTCCAATTATAAAATAAACTTGGTTTCTAAAGCCTAAGTGTTTTGTACTTTACCGGCCCTGGGAAGGTCCTTAGGAGAATGTTTATCATCTCCCATCCACCTAGGCCTTTCCAAAACAATCTACCTCCATTTGGAGGTAGCCATCTTTTTCAATAGGATCTCTACTTGAAGTGGATGGGACAATGGATGACACAGGGAAGTCAGAACCGGTTTCCTATTATTTTGTCTCCATTTTCTCTAGGAATAAGAAAGGTCTTTGGACTGGAAAGGACAAAGTAAAAATAGTTACCAAGTAGTTGAAATCCAAGATAAATGAGAAGCTGGTAATGGAATACTTAGTATTCTCTCAATGACTACAAGTCATCTGACCCAGACAAACTATATCTTAAAATAGCTGGCAATCGTGATTACTGAGTCATTTTTCAGGTTCTTAAAAAAAAAAAAAAGAATGGGAGAGGCACCTCAAGAATACAAAAGGAAAAATGTGGTAGTGTTGATTAAAAAAAAGAAATGAATCCATAAATTACAGGCCAATGAGTTTAACTTTGATTACTGATAAATTCTAGAGTATTTTGTTGAAGGAATGATTTGTTAGCAATTAGAATTATGACCACTGTGTGGGTTAGGAAGAAAGTGAGTGTGATCAAGAAGACTTCATGCCTAAATATATTCATTTTCCTTTCTAAATCATCACCATCATCTTCTTTTTCTTCTCTTCCTTTTCTTCCTCCTCCTTCTCCTCCTCCTCCTTCTCCTCCTTTTCCATTTTCTTCTCCTCCTTTCTCCTCTCCTCCTCCATCTTTGAATCAATACTATCTATTGGTTCCAACACAGAAGAATGGTAAGAGCTAGGTAATGGGGGTTAAGTGACTTGCCCAGGGTCACACAGCTAATAAGTATCTGAGATCAGATTTGATTTCAGGTCTTTCTGATTCTAGGCTTGGTACTCTATTCATTGTGCCACCTACTTGTTACATAGCAGGTGCTTAATAAATGCCTGCTTCCTACCTTCCTTCCTGCTTAAATAGAATTGAAAGATTTAGAGTATTGGGTGAATTATCTGTTTTTAGGTATGGCTAACACAGGAATTTATTTTGTGAAATTATGCATATTTGTCATAAGGATTATTATTCTTTTTTTGTTTGTTTTTTTCAATGGATTGGGGCATTGGAAGGGTAAGAAAATAAACTTTCATTAATTGAAAACAATTGAATTAAAAATACAGTGCCATTACATCAAGTCTTCTATCATTCTTCTTTTGAATAAAAGCTTTCCTTCCAAAACCATATTCTAGGTCTGAATCTCGTCCCAGCAGTGATACTGATGAGAATCTTTCTTAATGACTGAGCCACCAACCAAAGGGAAGCTAGGGAAAAGACCTCTATTGTTTGGATCAAAACTAGAAATTTTCATGTCTCTATACTGGTTAGACATACTTCGTCTTGCAATCCCTTAGTTTGGGATTAAGAACATACATAAATAAGGAAGTTACAAACAGTCATACTTTTATATTAGAGTAGGATATCTTTTAAGATATTATGAAATCAAGAATTATGAGTAGCCTAAAGAAAAGAAAGTAAGAGCAAACATCTGCTTTGTTCAAGCAAAGGTAAAAGTATATATGTTTATGGGTATGTATGCATGTGTTTGTATGTGTGTGAGTGTGTTATTTAAAGGACTTGACCAGTTTTTTGTACATGTCATCTCCAATATATCTGAGTAGGGGATGTTCAAGTTGTGTTGACCCTGAAGTTTTTGCCCTCATTAAAAATACAGTATCTTAGTATGTCTTTGTCTCTCTGTTACTGCCCATTTACAGCTTTCCATCTTGTTAGTGAAAAACACTAAACAACCAAACTCTCCTTCTCTTATTTAAAAAATAAATTTTAATATATTTTATTAAATATTTCCAAATTACATGTATAAAAATTTTAACATTCAATAAAAAATGAGTTCCAAATTCTCTCCTTCCTTTCTTCCCTTCCCCCATGCTTTGAGAAGTCAAGCAATTTTTAAGTCTTATACATGTGAAGCCATGCTACACACATTTCCATATTAGCCATGTTGCAAAAAACAAACACAAAAAACCCACAAGAAAAGAAAGTTAAAGAAGTATGCTTTAATTTGTTCAGAGTTCAATTTTCTCTCTAGAGGTGATTAACATTTTATATCATGGGATCCTTTGCAATTGTCTTGGATCATTGTCTTCATCAGATTAGCTAAATCTTTTACAGTTGATCATTGTTACAATATTGCAGTTACTGGGTACAGCATTCTCCTGGTTCTGCTCACTACATTTTGTATCAATTCATATATCTTCCCAGGGTTTTCTGAAACCATTCTGCTCATCATTTCATGTAGCTCAATACTATTTCATTTATCATTTGGCTTGGTATTAACAAATGCCTGGTGACTATTGACTAAGACCTCAGATATTTTCTATAGTATTTAGAGTCATACTTGCTCCATCTTGTATTTGTATGACTTTCAGTTCTTTTTTTTTAATACCAAAGAATTCTCAGTGACTTTTTAACCTTCTTCAAATCACTTTCCATCTTAAATACTACAGATCAGCTCTGTATCTAAACTCTCTGCCATTGAATTGACATAGAAAAGTGCTTTGTGGACACAGTTTCCTGAAGAGATACCACAAAAGTGTGAACTAAGGCTATTGATAAAATAATGGTGGCACAATGCTTTGTTTTGAGTATATTATTTTATCTCTTCTTATACTTCCTTATGTAGCCATTCATTACTGAAGTTTGTACACTATAAAAGCTGAGTCTATTTTATATTGTAATGTTTCAGAGTAATTACTCAATGTTCAACACTCGAACATTTATTGGACACCTGTTATATTTAAGCCTAGGCTTCCATATGTAACAGTTAAAATTTTAGGGGAGACTGAGGCAGGTAGAAATTAGTTTCTCTCTACAAGGAGTAGTATATTTTTAGAAGGTTATTAAAAGTTAAGGATTAAAAGAAAATACAGGATAAGGAAAACGTGCCTAGGCCAGGGAGGCCTAGACAAGACCTCACCTACATTATGGAAAGAGCCACATCTGCCCCAAAACGGAAGTCCAAAAGAGACCCAAAAGCTCTTGCAATCAGGTTAAATACCTTCTTGATCTCGGCCCACGTGAGAATTCAAAGCATTCTGGGGAAGTGGAGCAAGGACTTCTGGGGATTGAAGTTCAGAGTTCAAATCTCAATTTTACACATATGGCTTCCATATGTCATATTATGTGTCTGTTCAATCCACGATCCACTAAGAGTATGGCTATGTTACTACACACTATAGCTTTTGATTACTGAGCAGAATATCCTGGGTCAAGACTGAGACTAGAAGGGTAGACATGGTAGACAGTTCCCTGGTTCATTTAAAAAAATACTTTAAAAATTTATTGATCATTTTTGGTTTTATATCAGTCATTTGCAGACAGGCTCTTTGGCTCCCTCTTACCTTGTTGCCCTCCCCGCCTAACAGTGAATATATCTGATAGCACATGCTATATTCCATACCCATAGTAACTACTTCTAATGAAAGAAAGGTGATGCATTTACTCATGTCTTCTCAAGGGCCATGGTTGGTCATTATAATGAAAAGGAAATGAATTCTTCTTTTCCTTTACATTTTATTGTAAATGTAGACACAGTGTATGCTGCTTTTCTGGCCTCACTTCTTTCATCCTCAGGTGCACATCATTTAACTGGCCCCCAAAGGTTTCTTTCCTTAGACTCAGCCTGGGGATGATACAACATGCAAATTACAAACTCACCTTGGGCTTTACATTTGGGTGTGTGTTGGGAGACAGTGTAAAGAAATCCAAGTTTTTGAAACGTCTTCATCTCTCTGTGTTTTATTGTAGTGCAAAGCAGAGAAGAAAGTAGATAAACAACATTTCTGCAGAAGTCAGCCATGGGGCCATAGTATTTCATGTTAGAATCATAGAATGTTAGAACTAGAAAGTTCCATGAAGATTAAAAAAAATATATTATCTGGGTGGTCTTGTCCAAAAGGCAGAAGGTCATGGGCTTACTTAAATAAAGCACAGGCTCTGTTTCTTTCCCAAAATTATTCTTACTATTACTATTTTAGGGGCAATTAACAATGATGACTTATTACATGATAAGTTTTAGAAATGGAAATTAATGAACCAGGACTGACATGTTGTCCTAGGCAAATCTAATTAGGCTTTTTCACATGTCAATGTTTTAAATAATTTTCCTCCTTTACTTTTGAAGCTGGAGAAACTCCCATGACTTCTTGGGATATTGAATCTCTCACATGCCTCTTTGGTTTGCTGTAGTCTCTTCTCTCCACTTCTGATAACAGTATGGTCCCACCCACTGTAACTTGGCATCTGGTAAAGTTCTTGGTGACATCTCTGCAGCTGTATGTCTCATCTTTACTCCATGGCCCATAAATCCATTAGTACACTTTTCAAAGGAAAGCAAGACTTTGTAATGGTGGCTCTTTGCAATAGTTTTGTTATTTCTAGTATAGTCATTAGCATCACTTCTGGCATGGCCCTTTTAAGGACTATAAGGGAGGAAGGACAACATGGGGCCACCAGCAAGGTTGTGCTGGAGCCAGCTCCTACCAGTCAAAAGCTGATTATTAAAATTTCAATGTGAATAATTTATGCCTTGGAAATTACCAATGCTACAAGTCAGGGATTGATTTATTGTTTTGATGATTGTCTGGTTTTATGAAAGTGATAAAGAAAATGTTAATAATGCAGATTAGACATAAAAGTTTGTTGAGCATAAGTTGCTGGTGGTTAAACATTTTTCAGTGCAACCTTGGTGGCCAGTGTCCTTAAAAATAATATTTCTCACAGAGATGCACTCAATCTCAATTGCCTCTGAGCATTCCTTTGGTTCCTGTATAAGTCAGCTCCATGGTTTTTTTTTAAACTCTTGCCTTTTATCTTAGAATCAATATAATCAATACATCAATAGAATCAATATTAGTTTTAAGCCAGAAGAGTGGTAAGAGCTGAGCAATGGGAGTTAAGGACTTGCTAAGGACTGGCTGCACACAGCCAGAAGTATCTCAGGCTGGATTTGAACTCAGGATGTCTTATCTCCAGGCCTGACTCTCTATCCACAGAGCCACCTAGTTGCCCCTTTCTCCATGTTTATTTCAGATCTGCTGAACTTGACTTCCCTGCTGAAACCTCTTTTCCTTTCTGAATTCTATTGAACTTGGCTTTGCCTGATAGTGCTCCCCTTTCTTCCTGCCTGAAGTGTGCTACTGAAACTGGCTCTGGGCATTGTCAGTATTACCAACTCCCATTGTCCATTGGAAGAGAGGAGTGATGGAAAGGAGAAGAATAGTAGATTTCTAAAGTAAAGTAGTTTAGGTTGATCAAAGGATCGTGCCATAACTTTGACCTGGAAGGGACTGCAGAGACCTTCTACTCCACTACTATCATTTTATAGATGAGAAAAGAATGAAGCCTATGGAGATTAAGTAATTTTCTTAAATGAGGTCACACAGAGAATCTGCTTCAGAGGCAAGATTTGAACATAAACCTTCTCACTCTGGATCCAATGGTCTTTTCACTGCAGGAGGGTTTTGATTGGAAGTGTCCATGATAGATACCTTTTCAACTGTGCTATCTCAACTCAGGGTCTTAACTTCACTCCCAGCCTACTGGAAAATTAGACCCTGTCTCTGGAATCTCCATGGACTTTGACAGGGAAACTTTGTCTTTCTTTTGCTCAGTTCAGGTATCTGCAACACTGTTTCTGAATCCTTAGCCATGTTGCTGTCCAGCATGCTTTTGTGCTTTTATTTATATTCATAGTATGTTTATATTTAACTTAGAGGAGCCTCTAAGATGATGGTAAAATGGTTAGATAGAGTGTCTAGTGAACTAACCAGCCCAAGGGTGTTTCCTCCTTGCTTGGACAGAGAGCTGATGGCTGCTCTCTGATCTTGTTTTTCGGTATGATGGAGGCTCAAGTCTAGCTGGGGTCTACACCATATTGAGGAACACCACAGGACTAGAGTTTGATGGCTTATTAGGTAAGTTTTATGAAACCTAATCCCCCTGAATGTCCTTCTGGTGAAACCCCTTGCTGGAGGAAGATCAATGGCACCCGAACCAGGACTTTACTTAATCTGGTTCTGATTGAGATTTCCCTCCTGGATCTAAAACCCTCAACCACCAACTTTCCTTCTTCCTTTAAAGATCTTACTGCTAGTTATGTACAACTGCTATTTATTTGGGAAAGGGTAACTAGGGAGAGTACTAGAAATGAGGTCACATAGGGGTTCCCTAGGCCAAAAGCCCAGACTGAAGGTGGGTCCTTTGGCTTTGGCCAACAGTTGGGACTGGTTTGGAAAACTTATCTATCTTCTAGTTATTCTATGCTGGCTAACCTAATTTAGTATTAAAGAAACAACAAATGTTTTTAGGTGTAGCTGGCACAGAGGAGACATGTTAGGCTTCAGGACTGATTCAGCCTACCCTTCAGGTTAAAACCCTCTCAGGCAGCTGAATGTCTAGTCAGTCCACACAGGTCTTCAATCACTAGAGAGACAGGATCAGTTCACAGCCCTTGTGGGCATCAGATATGATCAGAAAATCCTCAGGAAAAGATGGTTTCCAATCCTGAGGTGAGAATCAGAGCTGCTTTCACTCCAGGATTCACAACTGAACACTTGAGACTTCATTGGTTCCCAGAATTCCTTGCCCCTGACCATTCCAACTGCCCCTGTCTGTCACTCTGCTTCTCTAGCATTCCATTTCAACTCTGTGTAAAATCTTTTCTTACATCATGAAGTAAGGGCTTAGTAGTCTGTCCATCCATCTATCCATCCATCCATCCATCCATGCATCCATCCATCCATCCATCCATCCATCTATCTATCCATCCATCCATCCCTCTATCCCTCTCTGTCTGTCTCTCTCTGTTTCTGTCTGTCTGCCTCTGTCTCTAAGTCTCTCTGTCTCTTTCCGTCTCTGTGTCTGTGTCTCACTGTCTGTCTCTTGGTCTCTGTCTGTCTCTCTGTCTCTTTCTATTTCTCTGTCTTTCTCTTTCTCTCATCTATCTTTGAACCAGTCAGAGCCTCTGTTGTAGTAGACAGCATGCTGGACCCAGAGTCAAGAAGACTTAAGTTCAAATCCTGTTCAGATATTTACTAGTTTTGTGAACTTGCATGGCTCTCAACATTTCTAAGCCCCAGTCTTCTCATATAAAATGGAAAAATAATATCTATAGCATATATTTCACTGTTATTGTATGCTTAAATGAGAAAATATATGTAAAGCACTTTGGAAAACTTAGAGTGCTATCTATATAAAGGCCTTCTAATCTTCTTTTTTCCTTGGTATACTGACCTCTTGCACCTACAGTGTTTCTCCTAAAGCAAAAATGGTTGATCTATTTTTAAGTGTTCCAATTATAGACAGACAGAATAACCTCAGGTAACTTCTCTTGTGTTAAGTGTCCAGAGGCCATCCAAGCTCTATATTTCCTGTTCCTTCTAGTGTCTAAATGGATCTAGGAATGAAAGGGAATAGGAAAAACTAACAATCCAAGTTACTTCTGCCAAGGGCTATGGGTAGATAGGATGATTGTAATAGCTTGAAAGATGGAAGGAAGCAGATTGGTTTTTCTTTTTAGCTAGACAGGAAGCCTGAAGGTGACTGGGGGAAAATAAATGTCACTATTCTATATGTTACATGTTTTTAGATTGATTTGGAAGCTCCAACTCCAACTCCTTGAGGGAGAGGACTACTTACTCAATGAAAGTGAGTTAAATTTGTACAATAACTGACAATAAGAATGGTCCAGGAAAGGGAGTTTCTATTGGCCACAGCAGAAAAGGGATAACTTCTGCCATGAAGGGTATAATTTTCCTAAATAGCAGAGAGAAGGCTTATAAAGGTTTCAAGTTTATGCTTTTGGTATACTGACTGTGATTCTTCCTGAGGCACCAGCTTTTTCTTGTCAAGATCAGGACCTGGGGTCCTTAAATTTGGTTTATAATTGGGCAAAGTCATTTAACTTTTCTGATCCTTAGCTCCTTCATCCATAAGAAGGCAATAAGAATATGTTTAACACTTATTTTGTAAGGTTGTTTGAAAGCTCAAATGAGATAATAACCTATTTGAAATGCTTTTGGAACACTAAAGCCCTACGTGACTGCCCATTATTCTTCTTGGTATTATTATTATTACTATATTACCATCTTTATAGCAACACTATCTACTGATTTGGGTTTTGTCCAAATAGCTGTTCTCGTGGATTGAATCTCAGAAAAGATGATGTCATACTATCATCCTTCATGCCTTTTTCTCCAAAAAAGAATGATCAGTTCACCAATCAACATTTATTAGGTGCATACTATTAGGATTAATTAAGCCATTGGGCTAATAAGAATCATTTGGGATAATTGGGATCTTAGTAGCTAAGGATAGGGTAAGGTTTCTTTAAGGCCAGACAGAATCTTGGGAAGGTGGCCTGTTGGAATTCTGGGGGTTTTCTAATTGTCAATGGATGGTCTCCTGGAGGTTTTTCTTTAGGAGAAGGCTGGTGTTTCTGTTCCCTGGAACACTGGAAAAATCCATTGGCAGGTGAAGGAGGAGAACAAGTTAGAGTTTCTGGAATAAGTTTGTGGGGGAAATCAACAGAAAAGAGAAAGAAAGAGGCAGTTTTTCCTCTATGTGGCAGCTGAGAAGGCCAAGCCATTTTGAGGCCTGCTTAGGCTGAAAAGTCTAGCTAGACCCAGAGGGGCTGGCAGTTGGCAGAAAGAGTAAATAACCAAACTGATTTAAAGCTGAAAGAGATCTAAGGAGACAGTAAACTTACTTATATAAGAAAGAGAAAGGCAGTTTTTTCTTCTCTGAGTGACTGCAGAGTGGGAAGAGCCTTTGAGGCCTACCAAAGGTCCAGAAGCCTGATTAGACTAAGAAAGTACTGGGAGTTGAAGGAGTGATCTGAAGGGATACAAGGAATAATATATATACATATATATATAAAATTCACATATATATTATACACATATATACATACATATGGATAATTTTAGAATATGTTATTTAGCATAGATTCTGGGGCTTTAGTTCAGTGATAAGGAGTTGTCAGTTAGGCTCAGGGAAGCCTGAGCAAGAAGCAAGTTCTCACAAACTAGAGGGAAGTGGGTAAAAGCTTAGTCCCCTGTTAGTTTTAGGGATCCTAATCCTTAACCTTCATTACCTTTCCTCAAACCTTTTCCAATATTTATTAAAATAAAGGGTTTTTTTTTCCATCCATCTCCAGCAGTTATCCATTGTACAGGCCCAAACAGTTACATGGAGTTCTCTCCACTTAACATTCCTATATTAACATTCTTGACAGTTCTCATTTGCAACATTTTTGGTGATAGATTACAATTAACAATACTATGTGCCAAGCACTGTATAAGGCATTGGGGATTCAACTACAAAGAATGAAACAATTCCTTTTCACAAGGAGCTTACTTTCAAATGGGGGAGAAAAGTACATATAAAATATTTGGAGCATAATTATAAATTTAATAAATAAAGTATATGCAAAATAGTTAAATATAATATAGTTTGGAAGGGAGTACATTAGTGGTTAGGGAATCTAAGAAAGGTTCCCTTTGGAAGATGGTGCTTAAGCTACATGCTTAAAGGAAGAGTGGGACTCTGTGGGATGGAGGAGAGGAGGAGGAAATACTTTTTAGACGTGTGTAATGGATGGTACAAAGGTATGGAGATTAGAGACAGAATTTCTCAAGCAAGGAACAGGGCAAAAATCAGTTTGGCTTGATAATATGACTTGAGGCCAAGTTCATCTCCACTCCCATCCTTTTCAATTCCAGGGCACTTCTGGGGTACATTTTCTGTACCTGTCCAGTGGAATATTCATAAATATTAATGAGTACTTTAGAATTCATGACTTTCCTTACAGCAGCCTTGTGAGGTAGGTTGTAAAAATATAAGTATTCCTATATTCCAGATAAGAAGACTAAAAGGCTTTAAGTAACTTGCTGATGGTCACACAGTTAATAGGTCTGGAGCTGAGATATGACAATTTTCACTTGTCTTTGCCATTCTTTCACTTTTTCTCTCCATATATGATGGTTCCCTGTTCTCCCAACATTCCCTTTCAGAAACCATTAGGATCATTTAATGTTATAACTGGAAGGAAGCTTTTGAAGTTATATAGTTGGGGCAGGTAAGTAGCTAAGTGGATAGAAATCCAGACTTGGAGATGGGAGGTTTGGGGTTCATAACTGACCTCAGACACTTTCTAGCTGTGTGACCCCAGACAATTCACTTGATCCCATTGCATAGCCCTTACTGCTCTTCTCTTTGGAACCAATACTCAGTATCAATTCTAAGACAGAAGGAAAGGTTAAGAAAAAAAAAAGGAAATTATATAGCTCAAAAGTTCTCAAAGTGTGATCTGAGATCCCTGGGGATGTCTTAGGCTCTCACAAAGTATACTTGAGTTAAAAATTATTTTCATAATCATACTAAAATATTTAATTTCCAATATGGTAAACATCTATGAATATAACTTATGCAAATAAAAGCTCTTTGGAGGCCCTTAATAATTTTAGAGTATAAGGGGGTCATGAGCCAAAAAAAGTAAAAAACTACTGATCCTGATTCTACAGAAGAGTAAATTGTACCCTAGAGATGTGAAAGGAATTGCTCAAGGTCATTGGGCTCATTAATGGGGGAGGTTTGACCAGAGTCCAAGCCTGTTGGCTCAGTTTAATGCTTCTTCTATTCTACTATATTGCTTTTTTATTCTCAGTCAATGAAATTGAGAGGAAGTCTGGAGGACTATTATGAGTCAATGTGGTATGGTGGTACAAGAAGTCTGGGCAAAACATTTAGCCTCTCTGAGCTCCAGATTTCCCAACTGTAAAATGAAGCATAATGGGTCAAATGACCCTAAAGATACTTTCTAAATCTAAATCTATGATCATGTGGAGACCTGGATCTAAATTCCTCTTCATATAGTTACTCTCTATATGACCCATGGCAAATTACTTCACCTCTCTGGTTCTCAGATTTCCTACCTGTGTATAAAATAAGGGAGCTGAACTCAATGACCTCTATGGTTTTCTAGTCCTAAATCTAGGATTCTTTGATCCTAGTGAAAACTTTGTGAATTGCTAGGGAAAACACTAGCAATTGACACTGTGATAACTATTCTCATCACCATTATTATTTCCTATATCTTGGCTTCTATGGATTAAAATGCTATAAAATGTATTGGAATGAAGATGGATTATTCAGGTCTGTGGCTGAGAGAGCCTGCTTACTATTTGATAAACTCATTAGTAAACTCATGAGCCTTATTGTGTTTTACTCTTATGAGTAGAAATGGGATGTGTAAATCAGTACATGATTCTTAGAGAGAAGGAAGAGAGTATATAGAGAGCAAGAAACACCAAAAGAAGCCAGTTCCCATCTTGGCAACTAGTTGGATATTTTAAGAAACTGGCAGGCTCTATCATACATTGCTACTAACTCATAAGGTAATTTCCCTAGACTTTTTTTCATATCAGCAGGTGATTTTGTACCAAACAATAGATTATTTTCATGTAATTAGTTAATTACTCCTATAATACCAGATTCATCTGACCAATAAAAGTGAAAATAATGAGTAATTTTGTGTATTTGTAGACTATAGATGTTAACTTTTATAGGAAATGCTCAATTTTAAATAGTTTCAGAATTAGCTATATTCCTCATGATAGAATATAAGCTTCTTGAGAGCAGGAACTCCCTTTCTCTTTCATTTTTCTTCTTGTCCTCACAGCACCTAGTACAGTGCTAGGTATGTTAAAGGTACTTAATCAATGGTTATTGAGTGACTGAGTGTAGTAAAAAAGAGAACTTGATAGTTTTGGAGTTGGAAGATCTAGGGCTGAATCCTGAATCTGTTACTTCTACTTGAATAATCTTGGCTAAGTAATTTTCACAGACCTCGATTTCCTCAGATGTAAAATGAAGGGATGAAACTAAATAAAGGATCTCAGTAGTAACTTCCAACTCTCACTCCTATGATTTCACATCATTTCTCATTTTTTCTGCTCCCCCTGACTTTGTTCAATCCATCACTGTATAGCTCTTCCACCAGAGGGCAGGCTGGCCAAGGAAGAAGAGGAGGGATGAATTCATCATTCTGAGGCACTGATTTCTGAGTCTCAAGTCAGTAGCACCATCTTTGTTTGAGTACTTTTCTGGGCAATACTCATATAGTAGCATTAAATCCCTTCCCTGTCAGCATTGTTTCTGATTTATAGGAACTGTGTACTCTTAAAACTGGGCTTTTCTTAGCAATTATGCTGCTTAGTTGTCTCCTTTGTAATCTATCATGCCGATTCCATTTACAGAGCTTAGTATGTATTCCACATGCCCTCACTGATGCAGAAGTGATACTGGTAACACTTTGACCTCTCTGTTTGGACTTTGGGGAGGAAAGGTATCTAGATACCCCCTTGTTCCTAGCCCCTTTTCAATTGGCTCTCAGACTTTTTATGGGAGGGATAGAGATAAGGATTAGGCTTGTTGTTTCATTGGTATAGGGGGTTCCTGGATGAGTAAATTTCCTTTGCTAAGGCAATTTGATATCTTCTCTGAAACTTATAATCTTAGGAAGTTGCCTAAAACATTGAAATATTAAGTGGCATGGCTAGGGTCACTCAACCAGTATACACCAGAAGCAGGACTCGAACCCGTCTTCCTGATTCTGAGGTTGGCTGCCCAGTTACTACACCATTCTGTATGGCATACATCTTTAAAAAATACCTATAGTTTTTTCCTCTTCTTTCCAGGTTCCTTATCTGTGTGTTTGTCATCTTCCTTCTAGAGAGAGAACAATAAGCAAATTAATGAATTAGGATTCTGTTTATTGTATTAAGTAAGGTGCCCTATTTAATTAAGACTAATAAGTGAATAAACTTCCACGGCAAGGACCCAGAGGCTTAACTA
This sequence comes from Monodelphis domestica, assembly GCF_027887165.1. NCBI lineage: Eukaryota > Metazoa > Chordata > Mammalia > Didelphimorphia > Didelphidae > Monodelphis > Monodelphis domestica. Next base: position 168,200,989 of record NC_077229.1, read on the forward strand.
ATATTTCAGTATTCTACTACTCACACTTCTGGCTAGAGATCCTACTTAAATTTATAAATAATTATGATCAGCAGTAAAACCATAAAGAGAACTTTGAATTGTTCTTCCTCAGCATGGTCATTAGTAATAACACCTTCCCAGTTTCTATCTAATGGACCTTTGTTTGCTTCAGATGGGGAAGTAGAGCATGGAAAAGGTAACAGATAATTAAGCTTATTTTTTTCCACTTTTGCCACAGCTCCAAACTTACACTCCCTCTACTTTAAATCCACTTTTCTTTCCTTCTTTAGCTGCCATTTGTGAAACTGATGGAGGTAGCTACTACCACCCTCCCTAATGCTTTATCCTCCATTTCATATACCTAGAGTCTACTTTCAAACCATTTCTCAATAGTCCCTACTTTGACTTTTCTTTCTCCAGGATTAATGCCAAAAACTTTATTTTTGTCTTTAATTTGAATCCTTTTCATATTTTCATCTTGTGACATCACATTAAATCTTTGAGAATCCAAATATTCTTTGGTTAGTTAAGGACAAGAAGCCATTGGCTTTACAAGGAGAATCATTGACTTTACAAGGGGAACCTTTGGTTTTACAAGGGGAGTCATTGGCTTTACAAGGGAAGCCTTTGGCTTTACAAGGGAAATCATAACTCTGCAAAGGAACAGTTTGTAGAAACCAGCAGGAAGAACAGGAAGCATCTTCATGCAAACTGAGAGGGGAAAATTCACACAAAACCTTTCATGTCATAGAGCAACTACCAGAGCTTAAATTTCAGTCATATCTTGGTTTGCCTTATAAATGTAAGTGAACATAGTATCAAAGGACCTTTTTTTCTGCCTATATTGGTCTCTAAGTTTTCAGAGAAAATAATGAAAAGTTAATATGATAAGTATAATATATAATATAAAGTAATATGATAAAATATAATATAATATAAAGTAATAAGAATAAGTTGGTATAATTATTGTATTTTCTCTCATATGAGTCTCTTAATGCAGTTGGACAAGTATTCTACAAATGACATTATTCCTATTTTATGGTTAAAAAAACTTGGGCTCAGAAAGTCAAAGTGACTTGTCCATAGGCACACAACTAGCAAGTGTTAAAAGTGAACTCAGTTCTTCTTAACTTCCAAGTCCAGCACTCTTTCTCTGACTTTGTGGTGTCTCATGTGAGAATCAGGATTGTACTGAGTCCCTTTCACATTAAGAACACAAATAAAAACCTGTTGTATACTCCAAGGAGTATCCAAATTTTTGTTATAGTGGAATTTTATTATAATGAGTGTGCTCTTATTAAAGACCTCATCACTGTGTTCAGTTCATCATGCCACAGATTACAAAGAACATTTATGAACTGCAGAATATCCAGAAGAGGGCAGTTAGGACAGTGAAGGACCTTGAGTCCACGTTACCTAGGGATTGGTGGAATGATCTAGAAATGGCTAACAGGATGAAGAGAAGATTGGAGGAAGGGTAGAGTTGATAATAGCTGTCTGCAAAGGTCAAGAAAAGAGAAGAGGGATTAGACGTATTAGGTTTGACCCAAGGAGATAGAAATAGGAACTATGCTAGGACATTGTAAAGAGGTACATTTCCAGCTTCCTAATATGTCTCTTCTCTGACCAGTTTTTTTAGTCTTTAAAATTAAATCAAATAAACCATATCCTATGTATCCATTTCACAAGATTATTGTGAGAACCAGATTAGATGATATACATATTTTATAAATATATAAAATCTTCATCTACATAATCATCTCATCAATTTATATACTTTCTCTACATAAATATATAAATCTCATCAACATATATATGATCATTGTCATAGCATTTAAGAGGTGGAAGGAAACAAACCATTTAGTCATACACACAGAACTTTAAAATTTAACAGATAAGGAAAATGAATCCCAAAGGGGAAGTGATTTGATAACGATTACACAGGCAATGTTGGAACTAGGAGAAGGGAGCCAGAGTGACTCCTCTGTTCCTAGACCAACCAGTCATTCCATCAACCAGTCAATAAGTATTTACTAAATGCCTACTATGTGCCAGGAATTGTACTATGTGCTGGGGTTAATGGGCAAGACAAGTACATATAAAACTATTTACAGAATAGTGTTTTGTAATTATTGGCATCTAAAATAGGTTTGTGTTTATCAGCCTCTAGTTGTTAGGACACATTAAAAAAACTCATATACAAAAATACTACTTATTTCCTCCAGGAGTTATAGGGAACCGTTAGTTGAGGAAGAGGCAGTGAAACTCTCATTTCAGGCAAAGCAGTCCCTGCATCCCAAGCGCATGTCCACATGGAGCGATAGATAATTATTTTTGTCCAGGTCCTGACATTGCAGTTCGATGTTGGAGTAATTGCTTGGTGTAATGATTAGTGGTGTTATCTGAGGGAAGATCCAGCTATTGGCTGTAACCGTCTCATTTGTCTCCACTAGTGTGCAAGGCAAGAGTCAGGGCTGACTTTTTCTTATAGATCCCTGTGTCAACAGGGATGATGAGAACAGATGCCAGAGGCATGCATCATTTTTGCTCTCTGGCCAAGAGGCTGGTCTCCAATAAGAAGTTGACCACTGTTTGTCACTCTCTCAGCATACTTCATTTTCCAGCAGGGACCTTTTTTTTGGTCATGTTTCTACAGCAACAGTATAAATTTGCAGTATAAATAACACTTCATGCAATTAGTAAGGGAAGGAGCTGCTGTGAGCACTGCTCTAAAAACCTTGCAAGCAGAAGGAAGCCCTTAGCACTATCCTGCTCCTTGCTTTAAAAATCAATTTGACTTTGTAGGCTTTTGTGAATGAAATTTCATTAGCAGCGATTTTCTCCTTTTGTATCTTGGTAAATATTATGACTCCCCTGGAGGGAAGACTTTTGTTCGATGGGGAGATCAGTCACCTAATGAGAAGCAGTTTGATAAGATGGCAAAGAGGTAGAAGAATATTTATTTTCAAAGATCTGAATGTGTGGCAATTCTCAGTAGCACATTCTGAGTCATCTTTTGAATTCATACCTGAATTCTTAGGATCATAGGCCTGGAGCTGGAAAGGACTTCAGTAGACATCTAATTCCTATCCCTTCATTTTTACAGATGGGAGACTGAGACAAGAGAGCATTAAGTGATTTGCCCACGGTCACACAGATAGTAAGTTTCTGAAGTGGAATTTGAACCGAGGTCCTCCAACCTTAGTACTGGTGTCCTTTTTCTTTATCTATCTGGGCCTCAGTTGCTTTACCAGCAAAATGAGAAGACTGGACTAGAAAATCTTTTAAACATTCTTTGCAGGACTAAGATTCTCTATACTGTTATAACACCTATTCAGTGATGGAATGGGTTACTTTGTCACATAGTGAGCTTATTACCATTGGAAGTATTCAAGGATAGATTTAGAGGCTAACAGATAGGTTTAAAGATTTCTCTTAGGACTATAGTAAAAGAGATTCCTATATTAATAAGATATTAAAGAAAACAAACTTCTAAATCTGCAATTTCATAAAGTTAACAAGCGTATGCTGGTCCTCAACCTCACTCCCTTGTAAGTTATCCCTTAACCTACTATTTGACTTGTTACCATATTCATTCTCATCATTCAGAGTTCTAAAGTAATCCATGGGTATGATTGTACATTTTGCTATTAATGGGTAAATAGCAACATTTCTCACTAATTAATCATTTAGGCTCTTAGCCCCAAGCCAGTTTATTATATGATACTTCTTTAATAAATTGCAGAAACCTCCTTGCCCATTAAATCTTCCTAGATATCACAATTGTTAATGTCTTGGGATTAAATAAATATTGCCAATTATATAGCTTATGAGTCATATAGTCAATGAGAGAAATGCTATTATTCATAGTAATTTAGCTGTGAGAAACATCATTGTTGTTCAGTTATTCAGTCATTTCTGAGTCTTTGTGACCTGATCTATGGAGTTTTCTTGACAAAGATACTGGAGTAATTTGCCATTTCCTTCTCCAGTGGATTAAGGCAAAAAGAAGTTTAGTGATTTGCTCAAGGTCACACAATTAGTAAGTTTCTGAGACAAGATCTGAACTCAGGTCTTCTGGACCCCAGGCCCAGTACTCTATCCACTGAACTACCTAGCTGCCTCCTGAGAAATATCATAGCCAGTGTCAAATATGACCATTATGGTAACCATAGATAATTTCTTAAAATATAGTCCATCATACAGTTCACTCAAGATACCAAGTAAGAACTCTTCTCAAGAATTTTCTTCATTCTTTTCACAAGTTCAAGTTAAAATACATCCTTGAGGAGATAAGTTTTCTGTCTTTGTTTTCTCTTGAATCATCAATATTAATAGTCTCTATTCACTCATGAAATTCTGTTTCTTCCCAATATGAGTTAAATGGCTCTCCCAAGGAAGATGTTTTCCTCCACCTTTTTTAGTTCTAACATCTCCACAGTTTCTCTCAAATCTTCATTACCCCTCTCTTCTCAGACTTTTATAAACAGCTCACCCAACTGCCAAATGCTTGGCCTTCCAACTGGTTCTTAAAGCTAAAACAATAGTTAACTATAGACTCTATAAGAGAGGCTATTGTTGCTGATGTTGCCTAAATATTTATTGAGCACATGCAGTGTACTAGACACTGGAGAATCTATAAGTGTTAGAAATAGCTTTTGCCCTCAGTTGCTTATAGTCTAGTTGGGAATTCTAGAATTCTATTATGTTCTTGTAATATACTTAGATCAGTAAAATATATGAGGCATTATGTTAAGTAGCTATTAAATGGTGGAATTTGACCTTAGTCAATTGATTTAACCTTATTGAAGTTCAGTTTACTCATCTGTTCCCTTCCAGATTTTACATTTGAGGACCTTATAATAAAGTGCTAAGTTGTATGTTAGAGTATAAATGCCCTAGGATAGCACTGGTGAACCTTTTCTGAGTTTGAGTGCCCAGAGGGCAAATTCAAGCTGTCTGTGAGGCCCCTCATTACCAGAGAGAGTTGAGGGGAAAAGTGCTTGCTTTGGGCAGCTGGACAGAGGGGTGGGGCATGCAAAAAATGTGCTGGAGCACTGGGAAGAGGGGGAATGGAGCAGCTCCCTGAGTGCCCATTCTGTACATGTGCCACATCTTCTCCAATGCTGCTCTAAGGTCTTGGTTGTCAGGAAAGGTTCCACAAAAGAGGTAAGAACTATAAAGAGCAGTGTTTCCTATACCCTATCTTCCAACTGGGAAAACACAAACTTTGCTAAATGCTAAGACTCTCCAAAGCTCTTCTATTTTACTGCCTGGTGATTCATTTTCTATTTAAAGTCAAAGTTAATAATCTTTACTGAAGTTTATAAAACCCAGCCAGCAAACTTGCTAACTTAGAGCAGGTGGAGAGGTACCTGGTATGGTCAGACTTCGGTGGATTTTTTCCCTATTATATTCTGCATATTTTTGGTAGTTACCAAGCAAGGTCAGATTTTTATAATTTTTTCTAGGTCTGGTTTATATAGAGCTCTTAATATTTTTCAATTTATAACTCATTTACATTCAACTTTAGACCCCTGGCAGATTAACTTCCAGATGGCAAAGGGAAGTGATAGTGAAATTGTTGGGGGGTGGGGTAGTACTATGGGGGAAAATCACTGTGGTTAGTAGTCAGGAAACCTCAGGTCTTTATGCTTCTGTGTGATATTGAACAATTCACATCACTTCTTTGTGCCTCATCTGTGAAATAAATAAATTCTATAAAAACTGAACAAAGATGAGATATTTCCCAGGTTTTGTACATTTGTATATAGAAATTTAAGGGCAAAAGTTTTTGCTTTTGATTCTTTTTTCAGATTTTTTCTACTCTGATCCAGTGTATGTTTCAAATGCTTCTTTCATTGCAGTTTCTTTCTATGGAATCTAGTTTGGTGAATATATGTAGGCAGTTTTCTTCCTCCACCTTCTTTTTCGGCTTAAATCCCTTTTGCTTATGCTTATAAAACTCCAGAAAAATATGTTCTTATAATCCTTTGCTAGGTTCCAGGAATCTCTATTTTATTTATGGCCAAGAAATCTAAATCTCTGTTTTAGGCGCAATCGTTTTCGCCAGCTGCTCATTTCCCCCATCTACATTTTTCTTCAGTATCTCTTGGTTTCAGTGGACAGCAGGGATGAGAGCATCCCTTTTGCTCTATGTCTTGTGTTTCTTGTCTAAGAATTTATAATATTTTGCAGAACTTTCTAGGGTCTTCCTGGCAGTATCATTTGCGCCCTCACAAATCATTAGGAGTGAGTAGTATTACCTTTTGACAGCTCTTTGGAGGATCTCAGTTGTGTTGTGGATTAATGCACTGGTAAAATAATAAGGCACTTATCAGGTAGACAAATTCCCCCTCCCTCTCTTTAGTAGGCTGTCACTATTAATGCTTCCATTCTCTGCTTTTGATCCACATTGAATGATCTCTTACCTGACAGTCCAGGGATTAATATTATCATTTGTTGGCATTTTAAAGGTGTTTACAATCTGTCTTCTTGCCATCTCTCTGGTTTTCTTACCCATCACTCCTCTCCACACAATCTAGAGTCCTGAGCCATTTCATCTTTTTTCTAGGAAGTAGAACAGTCTACACTTTCAACCTAGATAGTAGTCATTTAGCAATGCTAGCTAGATTCTAAACCAAGTCATCATAAAATCTACCTTCCTTTCTCTTCTTGTTAATTCTATTACTGAGGTCCTCAGTACTTGTCTTTCCATCATCATCATCATCAAGCATTTATTAAATGCCTATTATGTACCTGGCACTGTTCTCAGGAAAAAGCTGGTTTATATTCAGGATCCTTTGTTTACTAGTTAAACATCTTTTAGAACAGGAGTTCTTAACCTTGTGTGTGTGTGTGTGTGTGTGTGTGTGTGTGTGTGTGTGTGTGTGTATGTCAAATCAAGTCAATAAGCGTTTGTTAAGTAAGCCTTGCTAGGTGCCAGGCACTGGACTATGCACTGGGGAATCCAAAGAAAAGCTCAAAAATGTTTCTTTCCTCAAGACAATCATAGTCTAATAGGTGAGACAATGAGCCCACAACTATGCAAGCCCAAGATATTCTGTGTAAATGGAAGGTAAATTGTTTGTAGGCCATCATAACTCACTTAATTAGAATTTTTTAAACATTTTTTACACATTCTAGTCACCTCTTTATACCTTTGCCTCATTTTATCACCTCTTAACTCAATAGTCCTTGGAACTTGCTTTCTGTCTCTCTTTTTTTTTCACAATTGGGAAGGAGGAGAGCCACTCCACCTTCCTTTCCCTTTTCTTCCTAACATATTACTTATTTTATTCATTTATTCTGCTTACCTTTTCGTTAGTGCTCTACCTTATTGACTGCTCTTCAGTTCTTTTCCTCCTTCAGACTTAGTCCTCCTACAGACTGAGTCATTCTCTTTTAACTTTTCCTTATAGTCTCCCAAATTTCTCCTCCTCTCTGAATTAAATTTTTGGCTTTCATAAATCCAAAGTTTTCCAAATGTTTTTCTCAGATACTTTTTCTTTCTTATACATTTGAAAGCTTCCCTTTTCAACTCCTTTTACCACTCAACCATAGAAAGTTATTTGTCAATGGGCCCCTTGCTGTTTAATTTCTAATAATAATAGTTTAAAGCAATGCAGTACTTGAAGGTTTTGGAAACTTTTTCTATAGAGAGTACAAAACTTCAAGAGAAATTGGAAATTTCAGGATACTCTTTATTATCACATTTGAGCCTCATGCCCAGTGAGATAGATACTGGGTTTTATTCTCCTTTGATAGAAGAGGAAACTGAATCTCAAATAAAGACTTCCAGTCACAAACTAAATGTCAGGTGTAGGATGGAAACCCAGTGATTCTGGGCTCCAAGTCCAGTAGGATAGGATAATTCCTATGTAAAGTATATCTCTCTACTTGGGTTTGTCAATTTGAAATCTGACTCTGGCTCTGTGTGGTGGCAGATTATTATGGACCCATCTCTTTCTTGATTAAAGACTTGGATTTTCTGATTACTTTAGTATTTCCGGGTTTTTCCAAATGGACAGGTTATTGACATTTAAGGAGAAATCAAAACCTTAAAGAAGATAAAAGAAGCACTATCACTTCAGCAATCCATCAGCCAGAATGATGAAGAATCATTTGGTGGAACTGTTACCTTCCTGAGAGTAATCATAATCATACAGCGGCTATGCCATTTAACTTGTAAGCAGCTGTCTCCTCATTTCACCTATCATGCAGACCATGAATGTTCTTAGAATAGACTAAAGAGGCTGCAAGCTGAGGATTATTAGAAGAACACTGTGTGGAAACAAGAGAATGATAACAATAGCTGGCATTTATGTAGCACTTTAAGATTAGAATATGCTCTACATAAATTATCTCATCCTGTTTCTCAGGAAGCAATTTTTGCCTTTACATTGAAGATAAGAGAACTGAGTCTCAAGGACTGGACCTTTAATGATACAGGAAACTCCTTCTACCAATGAAGATCTGACATTTCTGTCATTGTTTTCCAGAATTGCCAAGATCATTGAGATGACAGGTGACTTTCCCTAGGTCACTGAGACAGTATGAGACAGGAGGTCCTTCAAGCCAGGTCTTTTTGACTCCAAGACTAGCACTCTGTCCAATAAGCTACACTATGGTTATATTTACTTTGTATTTTACATTTTCTCATATGTAAATGTATGTGCATGTTATTCTTTGTCTCCCATCATTCAAGAAGGAAAATTTCTTGAGAGCAGAGCCTGTTTCATTTTCAACTCTGCTATCTCCAGCTCCTAAACAGTGACTGACATATAGAAGGTGTTTTATTAATGCTTGTTGAATGTATAAATGAATGAACAGAGCTGCAAAATGTTTGACAAGTTTTCTAACCTTCAGTTTCCTCATTTGTACAATGAAGGGTTAGGTTAGATGGCCTTTAGGAGCCTTTCCACCTCTGATCTATGGTCCTGTGAAAGTTGAGACTGGAATGTTTCTCTCCTGACTCCCAATTCAGTGCTCCTTTTACTGTATATTCTGCCTTACAAAAATGAGAGAGAGAGAGAGAGAGAGAGAGAGAGAGAGAGAGAGAGAGAGAGAGAGAGAGAGAGAGAGAGAAAGAGAGAGAGAGAGAGAGAGAGAGAGAGAGAAAGAGAGAGAGAGAGAGAGAGAAAGAGAGAGAGAGAGAAAGAGAGAGAGAGAGAAAGAGAGAGAGAGAGAGAGAAAGACAGACAGACAGACAGACAGAGACAGACAGACAGAGACAGACAGACAGACAGAGAGAGGGGGTGAGCATTTTGGCTTGCTTTCCTAATAGAAAGGTTGGGAGGCAGGTAGAAATAGATGATGCTGAGATCTCTGTGGTTATTTCTCCAACATTAGCATAGTGATGAGAAGCCTTCCCAAGTCAGTGTTATTGGCTACTTACCTGGGAAGATGAAAGATGGCAACATCATTGTGCCAATGTGGGGAAATCAGCATTTCTCCAGATTGTTTGCTTCCTCTTTAAAAATGGATTCTGCTGTGTTCTTGGGTAGCTATAGATTCCTTCTTTGGCTATGGGAAGACATCACTTTTCTAAATTGCTACCAGCAGTTCCTTTACTTTCTTCACTTAAGACAAAACAAACTGCTAATAAAGAAACCGAGCTGCCTTAAAATGGTTCAGAAAGAGAAGGCAAGAAAGGAGAAAAGGTTCTTGTATTTCCAACATATTATTTCTATTGTTGATTATGCAACCACTAACCATGTTCTTGCTGTCTGAAGAACAGCCATTAAGCCTTGGTCTCCGAGGTAGGCTATTTCCTGTAATAATTACTTTATTAGAGGTGTTTCAGGCTGCATAAGAAAACCACAGGCACACCTGCCCTGCTGCAGAAAGATAATAACTCCTTTCATTATATTGCTTGAAGCAAGTAAATCTTTTCTTTTTATGGTAAACAGATATTTTATGTTGGGAGCAAGTATTTTGTATAGTGAGAATATGTTTTCTATAACTTTCGATTTGTACTTTATATAGTCAATAAGGATTTTGTCAAGCAAAGATTTCATATAATTTTATATAATGAATATATAGTAGTAGAGGCAGCATGGAACTGTAGATAGAGGGCTAATCTCAGAGTTAAGACTTGAGTTCAAATTATAGTTCTTATATATAGTAGCTGGGAGGTCAATTAATTCTTCAGTGCTCCAGGAAACTAAAGTTTTAGATGCTACAGTGCTATGAGACAAAGACAAAAAAGAAATAATTAATATCCTTAAGGAGCTTAAATTCTGCTGGAAGAAATCTATAGGTATTTGCAAAATATCAACAGAGGTAAATACAAAGTAATTTGGGTAGGAGAAATGCACTAAGGGGAAAGTGTAAAGGAGACCACTAAAGGCCTTATATAGAGGGTGGCATTTAAACCACCTACACCAATATACTCACAAGTTCAGACCTCCCCTCCCCCCCCCATTATAGTGTGAGAAAGAAAAATATTTACTTCCCATATAGCTTTGGGAAGTAAATATTTTATATACAGCCAAACTCTTTATATAGAGATTATATATTTTATGTCCTTTAATGAATCATAACTTCATTGACCAAATTCTTCAATTTGTACAAATCACTGCCTCTGTTTATCTTCCTATGTAATCTTTTCCAGGATTTTCTGTTATCTCTGATGAGTGGTTTGACTCCATTCACATACTAGAGTTCTGACTTTTGTTCTTTTCCTACATAGAGTATATTATTTTATTGATTGGGCTACTATCTCTCATTGTCACAATATAATTAATTTAATGATTTTTTTGTGTAATATGTGTCTTTGTGATGGCTCTTAAGCCACTTCTCACACATAAGTTATCCATGACAAACTCCTACAGCCTTTATATATTCTTACATCCTTCCATTGCCATTTGTATAATTTGTGATTTTGATTTTTCTGATATTTGTTTGATCTGTGATCCCCAGCAATATAGCATCAGTGGAAGAATGATGGCATTAAGTGATGCGCTTTTGTATCAATGAGCAGCTTATAATCACTGCACATCCTGGGCAGTTTCCAAAATGTGATCTAATCTGATCTCTTAATCTCTTGTACTCATTTTTGGATGTAGATACCTCTACAGTGCCTGTCCAAAATGTGGGTAGCATATGTAATTGTCTCTATGTGTGAACATATTTGCTCATATCTCTAGACACCTAAGAGGTACATAAGTTATGGCATATGAATATGATGGATATTATTGTATTTTAAGAAAGATGAAGGGAATGGTAGAAGAGAAATTTAGGAAGATTCATTTGGAGCAGAATGAAGTGAACTGATCTAGGAGAACAATGCACACAATAATAATTTTAAAAATGTATTTTTAAAAGTGACAAAATACCTGGTGACTAATCAATGTAATAAATAAACATTGTTTCAGAGAACAGGTAGCAACTCATGCTCCCCACTTCCTAACAGGGAAGTGATGAATCTACTGAGCAGAATACACAGTTTCCCCCCCAAATATGGCCAACATAGGGATTTGTTTTTCTTTGTTTCAGTTTTTTTTGAGGGAGGCGTGGGAGTTGGAAGGTAAGAAGGGCTAGTAATAGGGTGACTAAAAAGAAAAAAGTAAGAAAAGAGGGTTACTGAAGCATTTTTAAAAATGCACAGAAGAGAACAGAAGAAAGATCAGTAGGAAACCGACAAACAGGACAGCTTTGAAAATAGCATGCTGATTTCATTGTATACTTGAAGGGAGGAAAAAAACTGTATGGGGCAAATTCACAGCTGCATACACAAAATTCTTTATATTTTCCTGTTTTATAGGTAGAAATGCCCAATTTAATTGGCATTGGTAAAATTCAGAATTAAAAAAAAATGAAATAAAGAAAAGATGTTACAGATCCAGATGATCAGCCTCCCCAAGTCCCACATACATGTTTCTTGTATCGATATCGATATCTATCTTTATGCCTCTACCTTTAGAATTCCTATCTTTATCTATATGCACACCTGGGTATTAATGCATATACATGCAGACACATATAAATGACATGTTGATGGATTAATTCAAAGCATTGCTCTTCCATTTGTGTGATATAATGTCATAATGTGTCCTGCCTGTTTTTTATATACTTATTGATAAAGTTAACTTCATAGAAGAAACTTTGTATTTTTCACATCTGCAAATAGGGAAATTTGGAGAATCTTAACATCAATAAAGAATCTAGTAATTTGGACTCTGCTCAAGATATCTTAGGGTATCTAGGTGATGCAATGGATAGAGTGCTGAGCCTGGGGTTGTTCCACCATACTAGTAACTAACAGGCAAGTCTGTGGTTCTGTATTTTACATCATGCTTAATTAAATAATTAATTAATCAATAGATCATTGGACTCTGTTGTAGCCAATGTTGTTACATTCATCACAGTCTTTTGTGTTATTTTTTTTTGCATGCATGCTTGCATGCATGGCGATGCCATAGTTAAGAGGTAATTTTCAAGGTGACCCTTTGTTCTAATCCGTTGTTTTAAAAAATCAATAAGCTTCAAATGAACAATAAATACAATTATTTGAAAAGTAGACAGAATTAAAGTCTCATCTCCAACTCCTATCTGAACAAGTAATTCCCACTACAACCTACCTGTCAACCAGAAGCCCAACATGTTTGAAGATGTCTAATGTGAGAGAATCTCTTTTCTCTCACTGTAGTTTATTCTACTTTGAGGTGATAGAGAATAAAGGGGGGGGGAGGTGAACTAAAAGATCATCTTGCATGAAAATAGCTAAAAGGGAATCTACCATCTCTTAAGACAGTCTATTCCATTTTGGAACAGCTTTTAATTGTTGGGGAAGTTTTTTTTTTTCCCCTGACATTAAGCCTAAATTTACCTTTCTGCAATCTCCATGTGGTTATGCCTTGGTTCTTCCCTCTGGAGCCAAACAGAACAAGTCTAATCTTTTGTCTATACCTTTTTCCTTTTAGATAATTGAATAGAAGACCTTTTGGGACCTGATTGTTAATTTTTCTTTTCTCTAGACTAAATATTCCTACTTTGCTTTAATTTATATACTCATATATAGCCTGCACTCCAATCCTCGTCATTGTTTCTTTTTTTTTTTTAACTCTTACCTTCTAACTTAGAATCAATATTAAGGATCACATACTAGGCAGAAGAAGAGTACAGGCTAGTCAGTTGGGGTTAGGCGATTTGCCCAGGGTCACATAGCTGAGAAGTGTCTGAAGCCATATCTAAACCTTAGACTTCCCATCTCCAGACCTGGCTCTCTGTCCTCTGAGCCACTTATCTGTCCTCATGGTTTTTCTTTAGATATACATCAGCTTACTTATATAATTCATAAATTAGGATGCCCAGAATTGGATACAGTTTTCAATAAGAGGCCTGACAAAGCAAAGTGGAGTATTCAAAATATCCTTTTCTTGTTAATTCCGTTCAGAATAATATTAGCTCATTTGGCTGCCATGTCACACTGTTGACTCACAATTGAGCTTGAGGTCCACTAAAATCACTAGATTTTCCCACAAAAGAATTATATTTTTGGTGCTACCTTATAGTTGTCATGTCTGTCTGCTTGGCAAAAGAATTTGGTGTTTGATGGTTGAATTTAACAAGCATTTTTTAAGAATCTACTCTCTTGGACTTCCGGTCAAGATGGCGGCTTAGAGAAAGCTAAAGTTCAGATCTCCTGAAACTCTTCCTTACCGATCTCAAACCGAATGCTCCTAGGACACCGAAATTCAAAACTATTAACAGGATAGACCCCGGGAGTCCTCCTCCTGGACCTGGACCTGGATCAAAAGGTACGGCCTCCCCCAAAAGCCAGAACCCGAGACCACTCGGACCTAAGGGGTAGGCAGAAGGAAGGTCCTAGGACACATCGTCCCCAACCCAGAGTGCTGAGTCTGAGTCCGAGGCAGCAGAGGCAACCTTAGAGCCCCACGGCCTGCTATTCTGAAGGCCGCTTCCTGAAAACAACCTAACCCAGTGGAGGGGGCACCCAGACAGCAGGGAAACAGAGAAATGGGGGGGATATTGTAACCCCCTGGCTGGATCCCTCCATCCAAGTCTCAAGTCCCTGCCTCAGGGCACACTCAATTCAAACCAGGGAAAACTAATCTTCTTATCAGGAGCCCTCTCCCTGAGCCCAGGGAAGCAGAGGCCCCTCCCCCTCAGAGAGCAGGGGCTTCTGAAACAACAGCAAACCTCAGGACTAGCAAAAGGGCCTCAGGAGCCGGCTATTCTGAAGGCCACATCCTGAAAACAACCTAACCCAGTCGAGGGGGCACCCAGACAGCAGGGAAACAGAGAGAGAGGGGGGAGCTTGTAACCCCATGGCTGGATCCTTCCATCGGAGTCCCACGAAAAAAGTCCCTGCCTCAAGGCATACTAAATTCAACCCAGGGAAAGCTAATCTCATTAGGAGCCCTCAGGGCTCCAGGAAGCAGCGGCCCCTCCCCCCACAGATTGCAGGCGCTGGCCAGCTAAGGCACAGGAACAAGGGCCAAGCTAGGCTTAGAGCGTGGAAGTAAGGCAACGGAGGAGCATCAGGAGGGTGCCGAGGAGAGGAGGGCAGTAACAGGGACACACCAGCATCTCCTGGCTTCCCGGGAAGACAGAACAACAACTTCATAGAACGGACAATCTGCCTAGGGCTAAAACCTCTGAACACCAGACAGAGATAAGAAAAGCTAATCCCCCCCCCCCACCTCAGATAGAGATGGCAAACTCCACAGAAGCACAAAAGTCCCATAATTAAAAAAAAAAAAACAAGAAGAAGGGGCCAACTTTGGACACATTTTATGGAGCAAAAATACAAAATAAAGAGGAGACAGAAGAGGAAACACAAGCAAATGCTCCAAAACCTTCCAAAGGAAATGGAAACTCTCTACAAATCCATGAAGAATTTGAATCTGAAATGATCAAAAAGATGGAAGCCTTCTGGGATGAAAAGTGGGAAATAATGCAAAAGAAATTCATGCATCTACAAAACCGGTGTGACCAAACTGAAAAGGAAAACCAGGCTTTAAAGCAAGAACTAATAAAGCAAAGCCAAAAGACCAAGAAATTAGAAGAGAACATAAAATATCTCACTGACAAAGTGACAGATTTGGAAAATAGAGGGAGAAGAGATAATTTAAGAATAATTAGACTTCCAGAAAAGCCAGAGATAAACAGCAAACTCAACATTGTAATACAAGAGATAATCAAAGAAAATTGCCCAGAGATTCTAGAACAAGGGGACAATACAGCCACTGACAGAGCTCACAGAACACCCTCTACACTAAACCCCCAAAAGACAACTCCCAGGAATGTAATTGCCAAATTCCAAAACTCTCAAACAAAAGAAAAAATCCTGCAAGAAGCCAGAAAAAGACAATTTAGATATAAAGGAATGCCAATCAGGGTCACACAAAACCTTGCAAGTTCCACTCTGAATGATCGTAAGGCATGGAACATGATCTTTAGAAAGGCAAGAGAGCTGGGTCTTCAACCAAGAATCAGCTATCCATCAAAACTGACTATATACTTCCAAGGGAAAGTATGGGCATTCAACAAAATAGAAGATTTCCAACTTTTTGCAATGAAAAGACCAGAACTCTGTGGAAAGTTCAATATCGAAAATCAAAGAGCATGGAATACCTGAAAATGTAAATATGAAGGAAAGGGAAAAGGAAAAATGTTATCTTCTTCTTTTATTCAAACTCTCTTCTATAAGGACTACATTTATATCAATCTATGTATACTAACAGGTGGGGAAAATGTAATGTGTAAATAGGGGGAAAAGAAAGACCAAATAGAATAATCGTTCTCACACAAAGATTCACATGGGAAGGGGAGGGGAAGAAAACTCCTATAAGCAGGAGAGGAAGAGAGTTTTAACTTAAACCTTACTCTCAGGGAAATCAACTCTGAGAGGGAAAAACATCCAGATCCATTGGGATCTTGAATTCTATCTTACCCAACAAGGGTAGGGAGAAGGGAAAACCAAGGGGGAGAGGGGTAGAGGGAAAACAAAAGGGGAGGGAAAGAGAGGGGGGAGGGAGAGGGAACAAAAGGGGAGGGACTAAAAAGGGAAACATATCAAGGGAAGGGATAAGGGGGACTGATTTAAAGTAAATCACTGGACTAAAAGGTAGAGCCGAAGGAAAAAAGGTTAGAATAAGGGAAGGTTATCAAAATGCCAGGGAGTCCACAAATGACAGTCATAACCTTGAACGAAAATGGGATGAACTCACCCATAAAACATAGATGAATAGCAGAATGGATTAGAATCCAAAACCCTACCATATGTTGTCTTCAAGAAACACACATGAGGTGGGTTGGCACCCAGAAGGTCAGAATTAAAAGATGGACAGAAAGAACTCAACTGACAGAAAGAAGGCAGGAGTGATAATGATGAGTGGTAATGATATTTGATAAAGCCAAAGCAAAAATAGACCTGATCAAAAGGGATAGGGAAGGTAATTATATTTTGTTAAAAGGGACTTTAGATAATGAGGAAATATCACTATTCAACATGTATGCACCAAATAATATAGCACCCAAATTTCTAATGGAGAAACTAGGAGAATTGAAGGAAGAAATAGACAGTAAAACCATATTAGTGGGAGACTTAAACCAACCATTATCAAATTTAGATAAATCAAACCAAAAAATAAATAAGAAAGAGGTAAAAGAAGTGAATGAAATCTTAGAAAAATTAGAATTAATAGACATATGGAGAAAAATAAATAGGGATAAAAAGGAATACACCTTCTTTTCAGCACCACATGGCACATTCACAAAAATTGACCATACATTAGGTCACAGAAACATAGCACACAAATGCAGAAAAGCAGAAATAATAAATGCAGCTTTCTCAGATCACAAGGCAATAAAAATAATGATCAGTAAAGGTAAATGGAAAACCAAATCAAAAACTAATTGGAAATTAAACAATATGATACTCCAAAATCTTTTAGTTAGAGAAGAAATCATAGAAACAATTAATAATTTTATTGAGGAAAATGACAATGGCGAGATATCCTTTCAAACCTTTTGGGATGCAGCCAAAGCAGTAATCAGAGATAAATTCATATCCCTGAGTGCATATATCAACAAACTAGGGAGAGTAGAGATCAATCAATTGGAAATGCAAATAAAAAAACTTGAAAGCGATCAAATGAAAAACCCCCAGCAGAAAACCAAACTAGAAATCCTAAAAATTAAGGGAGAAATTAATAAAATCGAAAGAGACAGAACTATTGATTTAACAAATAAGACAAGAAGCTGGTACTTTGAAAAAACAAACAAAATAGACAAAGTACTGGTCAATCTAATTTTAAAAAGGAAGAAAAGCAAATTCACAGTATCAAAGATGAAAAGGGGGATAGCACCTCCGATGAAGAGGAAATTAAGGCAATCATTAGAAATTACTTTGCCCAATTATATGGCAATAAACACACCAATTTAGGTGATATGGATGAATATATACAAAAATACAAACTGCCTAGACTAACAGAAGAGGAAATAGAATTCTTAAATAATCCCATATCAGAAAATGAAATCCAACAAGCCATCAAAGAACTTCCTAAGAAAAAATCCCCAGGGCCTGATGGATTCACCAGTGAATTCTATCAAACATTCAGAGAACAGTTAATCCCAATACTATACAAACTATTTGACATAATAAGCACAGAGGGAGTTCTACCAAACACCTTTCATGACACAAGCATGGTACTGATTCCAAAACCAGGCAGGTCAAAAACAGAGAAAGAAAACTATAAACCAATCTCCCTAATGAATATAGATGCAAAAATCTTAAATAGGATACTAGCAAAAAGACTCCAGCAAGTGATCAGAAGGGTCATCCACCATGATCAAGTAGGATTTATACCAGGGATGCAGGGCTGGTTCAATATTAGGAAAACCATCCACGTAATTGACCACATCAACAAACAAACCAACAAGAATCACATGATTATATTAATAGATGCAGAAAAAGCCTTTGATAAAATACAACACCCATTCCTATTAAAAACACTAGAAAGCATAGGAATAGAAGGGTCGTTCCTAAAAATAATAAACAGTATATATCTAAAACAATCAGATAATATCATCTGCAATGGGGATAAACTAGATGCATTCCTAATAAGATCAGGAGTGAAACAAGGATGCCCATTATCACCTCTACTATTTGACATTGTACTAGAAACACTAGCAGTAGCAATTAGATAAGAAAAAGAAATTGAAGGCATCAAAATAGGCAAGGAGGAGACCAAGTTATCACTCTTTGCAGATGACATGATGGTCTACTTAAAGAATCCTAGAGATTCAACCAAAAAGCTAATTGAAATAATCAACAAGTTTAGCAAAGTTGCAGGATACAAAACAAACCCACATAAGTCTTCAGCTTTTCTATACATCTCCAACACAGCTCAGCAGCAAAAACTAGAAAGAGAAATCCCATTCAAAATCACCTTAGACAAAATAAAATACCTAGGAATCTATCTCCCGAGACAAACACAGGAACTATATGAACACAACTACAAAACACTCTCCACACAACTAAATCTAGACTTGAACAATTGGAAAAACATTAACTGCTCATGGATAGGACGAGCCAATATAATAAAAATGACCATCCTACCCAAACTTATTTATCTATTTAGTGCCATACCCATTGAACTCCCAAAATATTTCTTTACTGATTTAGAAAAAACCATAACAAAATTCATTTGGAATAACAAAAGATCAAGGATATCCAGGGAAATAATGAAAAAAAAACACATATGATGGGGGCCTTGCAGTCCCAGACCTCAAACTATATTACAAAGCAGCAGTCATCAAAACAATTTGGTACTGGCTAAGAAACAGAAAGGAAGATCAGTGGAATAGACTGGGGGAAAGCAACCTCAGCAAGACAGTATACAATAAACCCAAAGATCCCAGCTTTTGGGACAAAAATCCACTATTCAATAAAAACTGCTGGGAAAATTGGAAGACAGTATGGGAGAGATTAGGAATAGATCAACACCTCACACCCTACACCAAGATAAATTCAAAATGGGTGAATGACTTAAACATAAAGAAGGAAACCATAAGTAAATTGGGTAAACACAGAATAGTATACATGTCAGACCTTTGGGAGGGGAAAGACTTTAAAACCAAGCAAGACATAGAAAGAGTCACAAAATGTAAAATAAATAATTTTGACTACATCAAATTAAAAAGCTTTTGTATAAACAAAACCAATGTAACTAAAATCAGAAGGGAAACAACAAATTGGGGGAAAATCTTCATAGAAACCTCTGACAAAGGTTTAATTACTCAAATTTATAAAGAGCTAAATCAATTGTACAAAAAGTCAAGCCATTCTCCAATTGATAAATGGGCAAGGGACATGGATAGGCAGTTCTCAGCCAAAGAAATGAAAACTATTAATAAGCACATGAAGAAGTGTTCTAAATCTCTTATAATCAGAGAGATGCAAATCAAAACAACTCTGAGGTATCACCTCACACCAAGCAGACTGGCTAGCATGATAGCAAAGGAAAGTAATAAATGCCGGAGGGGATGTGGAAAAGTAGGGACATTAATTCATTGCTGGTGGAGTTGTGAATTGATCCAACCATTCTGGACTGCAATTTGGAACTATGCTCAAATGGCGACAAAAGAATGTCTACCCTTTGATCCAGCCATAGCACTGCTGGGTCTGTACCCCAAAGAGACAATGGACAAAAAGACTTATACAAAATATTCATAGCTGCGCTCTTTGTGGTGGCCAAAAACTGGAAAGCAAGGGGATGCCCATCAATTGGGGAATGGCTGAGCAAATTGTGGTATATGTTGGTGATGGAATACTACTGTGCTAAAAGGAATAATATAGTGGAGGAATTCCATAGAGAATGGAACAACCTCCAGGAAGTGATGCAGAGCGAGAGGAGCAGAACCAGGAGAATATTGTACATAGAGATTAATACACTGTGGTATAATCGAACGTAATGGACTTCTCCATTAGTAGCGGTGTAATGTCCCTGAACAATCTGCAAGGATCTAGGAGAAAAAACACTATGCATAAGCAAAGGATAAACTATGGGAGTGAAAACACCGAGGAAAAGCAACTGCCTGACTACAGCGGTTGAGGGGACATGACAGAGGAGAGACTCTAAACGAAACTCTAATGCAAATATTGACAACATAGAAATGGGTTTGAATCAAGAACACATGTAACACCCAGTGGAATCACGTGTCAGCTATGGGGGGTGGGGGGGAGGAAAAGAAAATGATCTTTGTCTTTAATGAATAATGTTTGGAAATGATCAAATAAAATATTATTTAAAAAAAAAAAGAATCCACTCTCAGGAACTGTGCAGTTACAAAAAGAAAAGAGTCAAGATGCTATCTCTACTTTTTTTTACCTCCTTATTTTGGTTACTGGGTTATACTTTTTCTAAGTGAAAGTCTGTGCCATTTGTTTTGTCCACTTTTCACTTTTTGGACCAATCAATTTATTTAAATGGGTTGGACTGGAATTTCTATAATTGCGGGCTATCCTTTGCTCACCTTGTTGTTGTTCTGTTGTTTTAGTTGTGTTCAACTCTTTGTGACTCATTTAGGTTTTTTCGGCAAAGATATTAGAGTAGTTTGCCATTTCCTACTCCAGCTCATTTTTACAGATGAAGAAAAGGAAGCAAACAGGGTTATGTAACTTTCCTAGAGTCACACAACTAGTCACTGTCTGAGGTCACATTTGAATTCTGGAATGTCTTCCTCACTGCAAGCCCTGTACTCTATCCAATGAGCCATCTAGCTTCCCCCATTTTCTCCTATACTTTTTTTGGTTTCTTTTTATTTGGTACTTATATTTAACCTTTGCTGTATAAATAGTTGACCTTACTATACACAAATAATTCTAAAATGACTTTTTTGTCAAGTAACTGGTAATTTCTGATTGAACTATATTTTATTTCTGATATCTTACAATCATAGGATTATAGAATTGGAGTTTCATGAAAGAGGCCACTGACCCATTCAAACCAACCTGTTCATTTTATAGGTGAGGAAAATGAGACTTAAAGAAGAGAGATGACATGCCCAAGGTCAAAACTAGTCAGTGGCAAAGCAGGGAGTCATACTCAGATTCACATTCCCTCTTGTTGAGGATCTTTGGAAAGAGTTGAATGACAACATTTTGGATACATTATAGTATCCTTTCATATACAGGATCTCTTTCATCCCTCAAATTTTGTGAATCTGACTCCTCTTACTACAAATCTCTCTGTCTTTTCATGGAAGCATTGTATTACCAAACTTGCCACCTCCAGCTCTTTTGAACTTTCTCATTGAGACAAGAATTCAAGAGGTTTCTAAGTAGGTCATAACCCATTGACTTTTTTTTAACTCTTAGTCCTGCATTATATTTTAAAAATAGTCTTCAGCATCTTCTCCTGGTCTTACTTTCTCTTAAAGGCACTCAATCACAGTTTGACTTAACTCAAAGGTCTTGTCAAGTTCTTCAGAAATCTATATTATCCTTGGCATGGACAGGACAATATTTATCATCACAATTATGATTAGCTTCATAATTATTTGTTTGCATGTGTTATTCATGAGCATAACAAGATGAGATGATCAAGTATACTCAGAAATGATGTTTCTTGTTGCTTTTGGTTATTTTGCAAAACCAAGTCCCCGAGTCCCTTTATTTGCCTTTGTGAAAAGGACCAGCAAATCATTATCTTTTCATTTAATTTATAATGAAAATGTCAACAAGGATGTTGTTCTATTCTCTCACTGTTTTATTAACTCATTGGTTACTGGGCAAAGACTATAACCAAAAAATTAAATTAATATTCATGTTAAGTTAAAAAATGAAGTGATTCTTACCATCTATTGTCTCATTTTTTACCGCCATTATCACTGTAGAATTTCAAGATGACTAATAGAATTTTAAGATGACTACATAAAATTGAGAGTTTTACTATATACTAATTAAAAACTAATTTCATGTGTTATTGTAATGGAAAATATTTATCTCTGCTGGCTAACTTTCTGGTGTTTAACTTCTCTCTACTTAGCTTTGTACTAGAATGGTCTTTGGACATATTCTATCCCTGGAAATATTCAATTCCTTTCTTAGCATGGTAGAAACTTATTTGGCATTTTCTCTAAGAATCTCCATATCTAAAAGCAATGGAATGGGACTCATATTTTTTATGTAATGAGCCAATAGTTTATCTATTTAGTAAAGTCGTAGCAATTGATGTAGAGAGCAACCATGAAAAGTGTAACCTGGTACTTTATGTAATGAGCAAACATTTGACAGAGTAATCATATGGTATAGCAAAAATGGGTTTTCATATGACAATCATTTTATGGGGTGGGCAATTATTTTTCTTATAATTATTAAGTATTTTATGTAGTCTGAAGCAATTTTATATGGTGAGAATTTTACCTAAATGTTTAATGTTACTAGGCAGGTATTTTATATAGAAAATGAATATATGGAAAAATTATTTTATCAAGGAAATATTTCCTATAGAAAATATATTTCATCATAATATGCAGCCATTCTGTATAATAAGCCAGTGTTTATGAATAAAGCAACAAAAATAAGCAATGAAGGAAGCTTTTATTTTAAGTGGCAAAATGCAGCAGCTACATTTAAATAGAAATGAGTATGGTCTGATTATTATTATGGAAGTAGAAACATTTTTGGAGCTATTATAGCATGCAAACTAGCTGCTTAATTTTCAAATAGATAGGAAAAAACCCAAATATGATGCTGAATATTTTCCTCTTTAGTGGAGAGCATTATGTGTTTTTATTTTTCATCTTATGATTTCATGCTTCAGTGGATTTGGGATTTCATCAGTGTACCAATGGTAGAGGATGCATCCCATGTGTGTAGTCTAATCTTAAGTGGGAGTGGTATGCAGCCTCCCATAAATCCTCCAAAGGGAATCCACTCAAAATAGCCTTCTCCCTAAATCTCTTCAAATTCTGGGCACCCATTTAACTGTAGGCTAATTCCAGGTATCCTTTGCTTTCACCACACAAATGGCCAACTTTCTTTTCCAAATGTTGTGGGAGACTGGAGATTAACCCTTAGTCCAGGAAGGGTGCCCTTTCAAGAATGACAGACTCAAATGGAAACCCTTTTAAAGATAGAGAGATTTATTTAGGTCAAATTTATTTAGGGTGGGAGGCAGAGTTCAGGACAAAGCTGCCTCCCTGAACAGAGAAATGTTCAGGATTTTTATATCTTAAAGGAGTGGGGTCTACTTGACTTGGAAAGGAAAGGTGGGGAGGAGGAATGAACAATGGGAACAAACAGGGAAGTAATCAAGAGAGAATAGATAACATAATAGATGCCTTTGAGTCTGGGGGCTTAAACATAAGCATACATTATTTATGACATTCTGATCATAAAGGTGGGTAAGTTACCTGACTTGAGAAACCTGGTGATGTTTGAGATCATAAGTGATGTTTGGGATGCAAACATGAGGTATCCCTCTGTGCTAAGACCCTTAACATAAGGCTAGTGCAAATACATCCAGAGACAGGGGCAGAACATCCTCTGTGTGTTTAGCAGCAAGCACAGTGAGGATGGAACTCCTCATGTAATCTTTGACCTGTGGTCTCGCTAGGAATTTGGAGAGTATAGCGGGGATGGGGTTCCCACCACATGAATATACATGAATAGATGAAAGAGCTTCAGTTTAGTCAAAGTAAGGAACTACTGTTGTGGGAATTCCCTTTACTAACTTTATAGAATTTTGTAAATAAAGGTATATAGACGTTAAGTGACTTGCCCAGGGTCATACAGTTAATATGTGTTAATTCAGAAAGTGAGATTTGAACCTAGGTCTTCCATACTCCAAACTCAACACTATCCAACATGCCACATTTCATATGAGTTTTGGTTATACATTTCTTTAAGGCTATTGGTAGGAGTATATTAGCAAACACACATATGATACATTTTAAAGTATAATCTGCATTGTTAACATTTTCTCCTTTATTTTCCTAGGTGTGGATAATCAACAACACAATACAAGTTCTAATTTTTAGCATTTGCCTATTTCAAGGTATAGATGCTTACTCTCAAAATTTAACAATTGGCTCTTTAGAGCATGCTAATTGGAACTGGCTCCAGCCAAGGGTATTGTGAGGTTCAAATGGTATAAAGCATGTAAACACTTTGAAAACCACAGAGCACTATATAAATGATGATGATGATGATGATGATGATGATTGTTATTAGCCTACATTCACCAGACCTAAAGTCTAGTAATAATTTTATTCTCTGAGCCTTTTACTGTATTCCTGCTGGGTTCAAACAATGTTTATGTTGCAGTACAGGAGTGTGCTAGAAAATGTTTAACAACTGGGGAAGGTTGTTTGCCTCAGTTTCCTTTTTTATACAATGAACTATAAAAGGAAATTATATGCCCTGGGGCAAAGGACTTGTACACATATGCATATACGAAATATATCTATAGTACAGGTGATTTAATTTCCAGGGGAGGCATTAACAATGGAAGAATCAACAAAAACTTTGTTGGTGGTAGTGTTGTTCAGTCATGTCCAACTCTTGGTGACCCAATTTGGGGTTTTCTTGGGAAAGATACTGGAGTGGTTTACCATTTCTTTCTCCAGCTCATTTTACAGATGAAGAAATCGAGGCACACAGGGTTAAGTGACGTGCTTAGGGTCGTACAACGAGTAAGTGTTTGAATTTCTAAGTAATGTCTGACCACCTAATATCTGTCTTCCTAACTCCAAACTAAGCCATCTAACTGCTCAAGGCACATAGGAGATAATATTTGAACTTCTTCTTTTGAAACACCCATACATTTACTTTCATTAACCTGGGTAACTGAAAGCTGGGATTGTAGCATACTTTTTCCAAAACAAAAAAATCACACTAGTTTTTATGTATACAGTAAGCTTCTATCATGTTCCCACTTTCATGGTTTGCATGCATAGGATGTGGGTGTTCAGAATTACCACCCACATTTTCCCTGGGGTGCAGGAGTGGCATGTGTCTCTTTAGAATGTCAATAAATAGTTTGACATCCTAGTGACTGGCCTGGTCTAAGTTCCAAATCCTTTAGCAAATAGGAGCAAATTCTTCCCAACAGGAGTATATCTTTTTTCTTCTCTGCCTTATGCATTCTGTGAAAGGCTCAGTCAGTTCCCAGCAAGCATTGTTGATGATATAGTAAAGGAAATCTGGGCTTAATTATGAAATAAAAGCAAACAAATAGCCCAAAGCCTCTTCCTCTCTTTTGTACTGAGGAAGCTAGTATTGACTTGCATTAATAGGAACTGGGAAGTTTATGTGTGCTTATCAAGTTGAATTTTTCCTCTTCTCCCACCCACTATGCACTACTGTAGCAGAGAGCCCAGCCAATCCTACATAAATATTCAATATAAAAAGAATAAATTCTAGCTATTACCATGTACATGAACATAAGGAAAAAAAATCTTTTCCTGTTCCATATTCAGGATGAAAATAATGAAATACTGGCATATAATAATAACTAAGATTGATGTAGTTCTTACTGTTTATTAGGTACTGTCCTAAAAACTTTATATTTATTATCTCATTTGATCCTTACAACAATCCTGGGAGGTTGGTGTTATTATTACCCCATATAACAAATAAGGAAGTTGATGCAAATGGAGGTTGTGACTTGCCTAGGGTCACACAATTAGTAATAATAATAATAACTACATACAATGTGCCTAGTGCAGTGCTAAATGGTTTACAATTTTTATCTCATTTGATCCTCACAATAACCCTGGGAGGGAGTTGCTGGTATTATTCCTATTTTGCAGATGTGGAAACTGAGGCAAATAGAAGATAAATAACTTTCTTAGGATCACATAGCTAATAATAATAATAATAATAATAATAATAATAATAATAATAATTTACCAAACTTTTGCTCTTTGACAAAGTTCTCTGGTATAAATGGACTCTAGATTGAAAACACCTATTGCATTGACAGAGAAAAGCCAAGTTTGGGGCCTAAGAAATTAGGCAAAGGTCCAAACTTTGGAAATGATATTCCAGGTCTAAGGACAAAGGTTGGAATGAAAACATCTCCCCTATAGACTAAATATCTTAGGATTTGGGCACAGATGGCTGGAAAAAATCTTGAGAGAAATGTTTTTATACCCATTTAACCATGAACTTGCTGAACCCTACATGTACTCTTGCTCTACTGCTCTCATTTTTCCTTTATAAAGCCTGCCCCTGTTCAATAAACTTTGCTCACATTAGTTATCTCCTATGTGGCCCTTCTGACCTCAAAAAGTTCTAATCTCTGTTTGTTTGTTCACCACCCCCTCCTACCTAAAGGGCCCTCAACCCCTGGCCTGAGTCTTAGGGCCCTTCTCCCTTCTTAGGCTCTAAAATTGTATGTTATTAAATAGGTGTGGTCATTGATCAGTGATATGGCATTATCCAGTTCTTTCATATGGGGCCATTTCTAAGGGGGCACTGGGCAAAGCAAAATAAGAGCATTTCACATTTGTTTGACACTTCACAGTTTTAAAAGTGCTGATTACCTACCACACAAGAACCTTAGTAGGTAAAGAATAATCCCACTCAACCATGAAGAAGAAGGTAAAGAGAGGTTAAACAACTTACTTGAAGTCATATTGCTAATGAATGGCTGAGAAGAGCTTGATCCCAGGTTTCCTGAGTAGAGACCTACTATGCTTTCCATTAGACCAGTGATGGTGAACCTTTTAGAGACTGTATGCCATGCCCATTCCCAGAGACCAAGTGCTAACCCCCCACCCCACCCCCCTTGCCCCAGATAGGGGAGGGAGAAAGCATTCTCATTGAGCTGCTAGGCAGAGGGGGTGGGTGAAATGAAAAAATTGTCTTCACACTTGGTGGAGAGGGAGAAGGGAGCAGCTCTTCCCAAGTCCCTCTGCTTTTATAGTAACTAATTCCAGTGGGTAATGGCATGTGTGCCCACAGAGAAGGCTCTGTGTGCCCTCTATGGCACATATATCATAGGTCGACCACCAAGGCACTGGATCGATCATACTATCTATCCTTCAACAGTGGCTTTTTTAGTTAGTGGAACCAAACTCTCCTTAATGTAGATAGGCACTTCCTCTGACATCTAAAACCATCCTTACCTTCTTTATCCTGTGAAATTTCCATAACCTTGTCTATGTTTCTTTCAGTCAGTTCTCTGTGGGAGCCTTCCCGAAGTCCTAGGTTTCTTTTGGTTACTTGAGTTTAAAAAGTACAATCTTTTTAAAAGTATGTAGGAATCCTTAGCTAACTTTTCCCTTCTACCTATTCCATCTGATTATGGATTTTTGGCATTTGTTGAACATTTACTGACATCGTATTAGTATCTAATTAAACATAATTAATACCTTATTTTCCCTTCCACCTCCCCCAGATGTGATAGAGACCATGTCCATGCTGCTGAGAAGAGGGAAATTACTAGCAACACCTTTCTTTGTCAATTGATCTCTCCCTCCTTTGGACCCCTACATCTCTTTTCCTTTGTATCATTCAATGGACACTTTGGTAGTCAAACATTTGTTCATTTGCTCAGTATTCAAGTTATGCTACCTTGTATTGTTATTTATCTTATGTCAAATAGTTTTGTTCTCTCTAACAGACTATAAACTCCCTGTGGACAGGAAGCTCATTTTCTTTTCTTTTGTTTTAAACCTTCCTCCCCTCACAATGCATACAATGGTACACAGGGGTAGGCACTCAATGAATGTTTGTGAAATGAATGATTCAAATAAAAAGTTGCAGAGAAAAGAGATGGCCAATTCTATCCATAAAGAAATAATAACCAAGATAAGAGGGAGAGCTAAGTGTACAGAAGCTCCCTACCTACCTACCTACCTACCTACCTACCTACCTACCTACCTACCTACCTACCTACCGATAGATCTATCTATCTATCTATCTATCTATCTATCTATCTATCTATCTATCTATCTATCTATCTATCTATCTTGTTTCTAGAAGTGCTCACCAAACACTTATTAAGCACCTACTACATACAGGCATTGTTCTGAGCCCAGGGTATACAAGTACAGAGAATGAAACAATCTATACTCACAAGGAACTTGCACACTAACGAATGGACCATAATATTTATTTAATACAACTTTTGATTTTTCAGTTTGTTTAAATTATGTTTGCTTAGAGTTTTAAGTTTCTTAGAAGATTTGAGGACGTTGGATATATTTACCAAATGGGAATGGAAATGTGTCCTCTCTGTTTATAAAATGGTTTTGCTTTGTCTTTAAAGTCCAGATCTTTGGCTTCCTTTTAGACTGTTCTCAAGTGAAAATCTGTTTGCTTTGCCAGAGAAGCCCACTTTTTCTGGAAAGATTTGGTATTAATAGTTTCCCCTGCAATGACTTAGTCTTTCATAGGATGTTCACTCTGTCTGCATCTCAAATGGGATTTAAAATATACTTAATGACCATTTTCAGTTGAAATGACCTCACACTTATATTGTTTTTTTCTTTAGAAGTACCACACCTAATAGAGTAAGTACCTGCAAATTCATCTCCAGAGGAAAACAAAATGTGATTAATCTTAATTAAGTGTGTGACTGGTTCATATCTAGGAGTTTTGTTTGTGGGGCAGTGACTTTTATGAAAATGCACTGTCTTTAAAGAAGATTTTAAAATCCACATCAGGAGACTCCTTAGATCTCTCCCCTTTTGATATTCTGTATTCTGGCTTTTGCCCTGGACATTTTAATGTTAATATTTCTAATTTGGAGAAAGCAGACTCAGACACCCAAGATCTCTTTAAAGATTTCTGCTAGAATAGCTGTCTTAGGAATTACATTTGACCCAGCAAACACACACACACACACACACACACACACACACACACACACACATATACACACCAAAACAATTCATAATAGAAAGGACAGGAATTCTCCTTGTGTCATCCTCTCCTGACTTTGAGGTCACAGAATCCCAGAACTGGAAGAGACTTTGGAGGGCTTTTTTTTGCCTTAGATGATTTTATTGATCATCATTGTATTATTGTTTTTATTGTGTACAATGTAGTCTTAGTTCTGCTCACTTTCCTTTGTATCAGTTCTTATAAGTCTCTGTGGAGGACATTCTTGACAATACTTTATCACTCTTCTTCTGTGGGAAGACCTCCATTAAAGGAGAAGATAGATCATTGGTAGTAGAGTTTGAAGATCAGGGTTTATATTTTGTCTCTGCCAAATATTTTATTTACTGTAGGACTTTGGACCTAAGAGGCAGTAGTAGGACTACTAAGTAGGACAATGGAAAGAATATTGGATCCAGAACTAGAGGATCTTTGTTCAGACACTGAATCTGGCACTTTCTACATGTATGATCTTGAGTAAGTCAGTCAACCTCACTAGATCTCAATGTCCTCATCTGTAAAATGCAGTTATAGCTGGGCTATACCACTAAATCTAGGATTCTCTACTGTCTTTCATCTTCAGTTTTCTCATCAGTAAAATGGGAATATTTGTATTACTTATATCTTAGAGTGCTACACCTATTGTTTAGCTGCTACCCCCTGAGGCAATTCCATTTCAGGAGATTTCTAATTATTAGGAGATTCCTCCTTATATCAGACTAAAATTTTGTCTTTAACTTAGATTCATAGAATTAATGAAGCAATCAATTAATCAACAAGCTTATATTTGAATTTCATAATTAGAAGTGATCTCAAGCACCATCTAGTCCAAACTATATCTGAATAGGAATAGCCACTTTTTAGTTAGTTATTTAGTTAATCTATATTGAGTGGTCATCTGGCCTCAGCTTGTGAAGATTGCCCCAGGACAGAATGGACAAATGAGAACAATTTGTTCCAGTGGCCATAAAGATTGCTGAAGCAGGTGCTATGGAGCGCTTAGAATTTGGTCAGAAATGGAAGATGACAAGGTCATCCACTCCATCCTAGGCCATCATTTGCTAGTCATCTTGACTTTTATCCTGCCACTGGACTTTGATGACTCTGGAAGAGAGAGTGAAGCCGACAACTTTCTGTAAACTCTGCCTCACTTAAATCCAACTCATTCCCATGTCAAGATATCACCCTTGTTATGCCATTGATCTTCAAAAATTAAGGACAAATGACAACCACCACCACAGCTTCAACTTGAAGGCTTCTATTAATTTGAAATCCGTGATCCTACTTCTGGATAGGCCTGATTGTTAAGAAATTTTTCCCTATATAGATTTAAACTTTCATTAATTGAACCTAATTCTGCACTCTGGAGTTAAATCTAAGTCACCTTTCATATGAAGACTTTTCAAATATGTAAAGGTAAGGATCCTTTCCCCTGATGTTCCTCTTGTCCAATGGGAAAAATATTCCATTTTCTTTAGTTGACTCTTATCTGATATTGTTTTGAGTCTCCTTGCTATCCTGCTATAAAATATGGTAAAAGGCTGTCCCTTTAAGACCCTCCTCTGGGTGTTCAACAGTGAGTCCTTCCTGAAGTGTTTGTCCCCTTAATGCTCCAGATGTGGACTAATCAGGGCAGGGTACAGTGGAGCTCTTCCTCCCTTGTTCTGGATAATATATTTGGTTAACAAAACATAAAACTGCAGAAGTTATTTTGACTGTTACATCAATCACCCTGACATCTCCTATTGAACTTGTCCACTCCCAAAACCCTGAGTCTTTTTCATATAGACCATTTTTTACCCATATCTTCCCATTTTCTGTTTATATATTTGATGGAATCCAGCTGTAGAGACTTTGTATTTATCTCTTTATAAACCATTTGTACTTGAATTTTTCACAATTTTGGTGTGAGATTATTGGTTCTTGTCATATGCAATGGGCTTTCCTTTTGAGAGAATAATCTGTTCTGTGTTGTAAAAGTTAAAAATCAAATCTCAATAATAAAAGTATTATATTTTAAGAGATTTATTAATGATCATTAGAAATCAAGGAATAAAGAGGATACAAAACCACATGCCCATGGCTGATTAGCCATTTCAAAATCCCCACTCACCACCACCATGCTCCCCGACAGGGCCAAAAAAAGAGTGGGACCCTACACGTCCCCGCCTAATATCCCCTGTCTACAGGAAGTACATAAGGGCAGAAAGTCAGTGGGCTCTTGGGAAATGTGATTCTTTTTTAGAGTAACAGATTTTCAATTATACAGTGTGAATTTAAGTCCTTAGTTTGTCACTCAAGGCCCTCCATCCTCTAAGACCCATCTGCTCTCTTAATCTTATATGTGATAATTCTCCACTGACCCCAGATAATCTTGAATCCTGTCCAGGAATGAACTTTCACACTGTTGCTTAGGACATTCACTTTCACTGGTGAATTGAGTGAAGGGTCTGAATCAAAATCCAAACAAGCATAAATCAAAAGCTAGCCTGAAGGGCAGCTAGATGGCT
This sequence comes from Monodelphis domestica, assembly GCF_027887165.1. NCBI lineage: Eukaryota > Metazoa > Chordata > Mammalia > Didelphimorphia > Didelphidae > Monodelphis > Monodelphis domestica. Next base: position 168,232,369 of record NC_077229.1, read on the forward strand.
CAGTAGATGGAGCACCCAGGCCTGAAGACAGCAAGTCCTGGATTCAAATTTGACCTCAGACACTCCCTGGCTTTGTGATACTAGGCAAGTCACTTAATCCTAATTGCCTAGCTCATACCTCTGTGCTTGGAACAAATACTTAGTATTTATTCAAAGACAGAAGGTAAGGGTTAAAAACAAAGTTAGACTAGTTCAATATTAAAGTTTCTTTGGAGCCCTAAATCAAAGAAATTGAAATGAGTGACAAACTAGGTTGTGGGGGCATAGATTCAGACCAGGTAAATCAGCCTTTTTTTGTATCCTCAGTACTTTTTGTTGATGTTGTCTAGTCATTTCAGTCATACCCAACTCTCTGTGATCCCATTTGGGATTTTCTTGGTAAAGATATTCCAGTGGTTTGTCATTTCCTTCCTCAGCTCTGAGGCCACCAGGGTTAAGTGACTTGCCCAGGGTCACACAACTAGTAAGTATCTGAGGCTGGATTTAAACTCATGAAGATGAATCTTCCTTCCAGCCTCAGCACTCTATCCACTATGCCTTCTAGTTACCCACGTCCTTAGCATTTAGGAGTGCTTAATGAATGCTTGTAGATTAATTAATCCATATACAAAATACATACTTGAGTATTACCTTGAAATTGATGATGTATTAAGAGGATCAGAAAAAAGGTGGTGGTGGCATAGGACAATGGAAAAAAGGTGTGGCTCTTTAGTCAGCAGATTTAGGTTCAAATTATTCTTTTGGTATTTACAACATGTGAAACTCTGGGCAAATCATTCAGTTTCCTTCCCCATAGTTTCCTCAGCTATAAAAGGAGAGGGTTGGATTACATGGCCTCTGTGATACTGCCGAGCTTTAGATCTATGATCTTATGACCCAGATGCCTTCAAAATGTAGAACAGATGTTTATAAAGGATACATGAGAAGGATTGGACAAGATTCACCTGGGAGATGAAGGGCTAGATGGGTTTCAGCAAGGGCTTTGTACTCATAGAGGGATTACCCACAATAATAAGATTCTGGATGTATCAATTGATTGAAGACTTAGGAAATAATAACCCTACTGAATTTATACTCCCAAAGATCACATGGTAGAAAACAGTTGGATGTAGTAGATTGAGCAATGGATTTGAAGTCAGAAGACCCAAGTTCAACCTCAATCTCATACACTCATTAGCTGTGTGACCCTGACAGTAATGTGCTGGAGTCAGCTTGAGATTGTTAAATATTCAGTGTGAACATTTATACCTTGGAAATCAGCAAATGCTACAAATCAGGTCTTGACTCATTGTTTTGTTCATTGGCTAAATTTAAGAAGTCGATAGAGAAAATATTAATAGTGCAAATTAAATGTATAAATGTGTCACACAATTCTTTCTACAGCTGTTTTTTAAACATTTACGAGTACATCCCTGGACCCTGGACAAATCCTTTAACCTCTCTTAAATCTCAGTTTCCTCATCTGTGAAATGAAGAGACTGAATTTGGTGATCTTCAAGGTCCCTTCCATTTCTAAATCAATGTGCCTTTACCTCAGGATCATGGATTTCCTTTAGTGTGATTACTTCTTCCAGTGATATAATTTACAGAATCTCTACAGGAAGGAAGGAAAGAAAGAGGAAGGAAAGAAGGAAGGAAGGAAGGAAAAGAGGAAGAAAGGAAGGAAAGAACGAATGAACAAATGATATAGTAAGCACCTGCTCTATGCCAGGAATTATGTTTAGTGCTTTAAAATAGTTCATTTGATCCTCACAATAGTCCTGCAGGGTAGTACTATTATGATCTCCATTTTATAGTTGAGGAAACTGAAGCTGAATTTAAGTAAATTCTTCAAGGTCACATAGCTAGTAAGAATTAGAAGCCAGGTTTTTATAAAATCAGATCTTCTAAATTCAGGTCAAGTGCTCTATCCACTGTGACACTGAGCTGCCTCATAGTACTTTCTTTAATACCAAACATAGTAAATCAATGCTCCTTTACCAGTTTTTGAATGTTTGCAAGTTGCTATGACCCAAAAGATTTGTCAGTTGGTGGACCACCACCTTGTTGCAGAATTCAAAATTTATATCTAATTTGTAGCTTTATTAAATGTTTTATTATTTTTAAAAAAACTATCTTTACCTTCTGTCTTAGAATTGAACTAACTATTGGTTCTAAGTCAGAAGAGTGATAAGGGCTAGGCAATGGGGATTAAGTAACTTGCCCAGGGTCACACAGCACAGGGTCACACAGGCCAGATTTGAACTAGGTTCTTTTGACTCCTAGCCTGCCTCTTTATCCACTGAGCCATCTAGTTGTCCCTATTGAATGTTTTAGAATTCAAATTTATATTTGTAAGATAGTCTCAAAAGTTGAAGTCATATAAAAATCAATGCTTATATATATTTACCCATGTCTGTTACATGGTTTTGGTTTGCCTGCCTTTTCTCCCTTTACATTGCAAAATTCTTTGAACCTGTAAGGGTTAAAATGGGGGTTTTGACAAAACAAGAGAGCAGCTTTTAATAATTTAAGTTTTAATGAGAATATAGTAGAGCTGTAAATTAATATTATCCCTTTAAGCCAGAGAAAAGAAAACTTTTAGCAGCTTTTAACAATTAACAGTTTATAGAGGAGAGAAATATAGGAAAGAGGTAGAAAAAGAAAATTTCTCAATGTCTATACTAGTTATTCTATAACTCCCTATAATTACTACCTAAAACTGCCTATATCTACAAATAATTGCCTATAACTACCACTAATAACAACCACCCCACAAAGTTCCAACCTAATCCAACCCAATCAGTATTTAATCAACCCCAAATAGGTCTGTCAACAACCAGCCACCTTCCAAAAAGTTCAAGAAAAAAAACCAAACAAACAACTAACAACCCAAGCCAAAAGTCAAAAAACCAAAAGGCAAAAAGCCCCCTCAGTAAGCTCAGGTCTGCCTTTTATATTCCAGCAACTAAATGCCAACCACCAACTCAGGTTCAGCAGCCAAATTCCCTCAATTGCCAGCCCTAACTGTCAGCAACTGCAATCCTGACCAGCTGACCTGGCTGCCTTTTATATCCTTTTCTACCTCACTTCCTGTTTCTATGGTTTCTCCTTCCCATCTCTATGGTTTCTTCTTCCTATCTCTGTGGCTTCTACTTCCTGTCACTGTGGGCTGGTCAATCCCTAAACATCTCTATGGTAAGAGGACCTCCAGGTTCCCTATTAAATAAAAAAAAGTAGTAAAGAATTCCTTTTTAAAAACCCAGGGTTTATACCTTTTCCATTCTTAAATCCTGCACTTCTGTGGGCCTTAATTAAGGTCATGCAAGATGGTTGCTCCATAGGATGGAAGCAGGAATTTTTGGTGAACATTATTTTGCATCAGGATAGATGGTATCTGGTGAGAGAACTAGAAGCATGCTTCCAGAATATAGGCAAATAATTCCTGAAAATAAATAGAGCTGTCTCATAACTGAAATAGGCTGATCCTAGAAGTAATGAATGCCTAGTCACTGGAGGTCTTCCAGAAGAGGTTGGATAATAGTTGGCTGAGATTTTGTAAATGGGATTCTTCTTTTGGGTGGGTGATTGATTATAAGGGGTCCTTCAACTCTTAAGATCCCATGATTCTGAGAGTCCAGGTTGCTTTATGTTAGATTGGCTCTCTTTATTAGCATTTGAGAGACATTTTGGCTTGGTCAAAGCACTGAAAAATCTGTCAATTGCTTTTAAACATAAATTTTGCAATTAAATTTAGTATTTATTTTCCTAACTTTTTCCCTTTAGTTTCCCTTTAAGTATATAAGTACAACATCTGGCATTTTTCTTCCTAAGGACTATGGGAAAAATTTAGCCTTGATTAGGACCAGCACTTGACAGATTTTCTAGTTGTAATAATCTGTCTCCGCATCTGTAATTGAAGGCAGTTGTTGACTAAAAACTGCTATTTCGGGAGCAAGACTGTTCAGTGTTATTGAAAAATCCTCTGGAGAAGGAGCATGCCTTTTAAGGTAGTGGACATTCTTAAGATGCTCCATGGACTAAATCAAAATATATGGAGATGGGTGGAAATAGCCCTTTAAACCAATATTTTCTGATATGGGAATGCAGCAATGACACTTTTAGAGCACTAGAAAGATGAAAACCTTTGAAAATTTATCTTTCCTTATCTAGTAAATCCTTGAGCTAGTAGTGTTAGCTGTCTTTTTTATATTCCCCAATGCCTGACATTCCAATGGGCTATGAAATGGAGACTCCCTTTATCCTCAGTCTAACCATCACAGGCCATGGAGCCTTCTCTGGCTTTCTTTTGGACCCATCCCCTCCCCCCAATCACAGTTGAAAATTATGCTTTTTTTCTCTTTCTTTTTTTCCTCTCTCTCTTTCCTTCTTTTCTCCCTCTCTCCCCTTCCTCCTTCCCTTCCTTCCTTCCTCCTTCCCTCCCTCCCTCCCTCCCTCCCTTCCTTCCTTCCTTCCTTCCTTCCTTCCTTCCTTCCTTCCTTCTTTCCTTCCTTCCTTCCTTCCTTCCTTCCTTCCTTCCTTCCTTCCTTCCTTCCTTCCTTCCTTCCTTCCTTCCTTCCTTCCTTCCTTCCTTCCTTCCTTCCTTCCTTCCTTCCTTCCTTCCTTCCTTCCTTCCTTCCTTCCTTTCTTCTTTCCCTTTTTAAACATTTACCTTCTTAGTATCAGTTCTAAGATAGAAGAGGTGTAAGGGCTAGACAATCAGGATTAAGTGACTTGCCCAAGGTCATACAATTAGGAAGTATCTTGGGCCATATTTGAAACTAGGTCTTCCTACTCTAGGCACTCTATCTGTTCTGCTACCTAGCTGCCCTGAAGTATTTTTTTCTTAAATAATTCACATCAGTTTGCCATTCACCTCTCTTTCATATTAATTCTTAGGATCACAGATCTAGAACTGGAAGGTTCCTAGGAAGGCCCATAGCCAAGTAACCTCATTTTATAGATAAGGATACTGCAGCACTATTAAGAGACAGATCCAAGGTCACCCAATTAGTATCAGAGGTTTTTCATAATATTTACAGTACAGTTATTTGTGTGTTTTCTTTATCACTCCTATTAGAATGTAAACTCATTATAAACATTTTATGTGGCATGTTAAAGACAGAAGGTACTTTAGAAATCAAATAGTCTAAAATTCTCATTTTACAAATATGAGGAAATTGAAGTTGTGACTTGCCCTAGTTTCCATAGTATGTAGCAGTGCCAGAATTCTAATTTATGTCCACTTAGGACAAATTCAGGGCTACATTTGTCTTTGTATATTTGTGTGTCTAGCATAGAGCCTTGTAATTTTTCTGTATCACCTGTGATTTCGCTGGGATAGGGAACTCTCTGATTGCCACTTGATATGCAAGTTGTAGTTCGAAGTTTCCTGGGACACTGAGAAATAAAGTGATCTGCCTAGTGGACTTCAGCTGGAGGTATGTGAGTAAATGTTTAATAACTAGCTTTCCCTCTCCCGATTACAAAAAGACACAAGTTTAATATGTATTAGTACCTTTTTATCCATCATTTTCTTAAAGTCTAGACAATAAACAGTAATACAAGAAGCCCTTGACTTGCAACATTTGCTGATTTTAAATGCAGTATTAACTACTGAGATGCCTATCCACTATGCCACACTTAGCACAAATAGTATGTGCTTAATAAATGAATTAATCATAAGATAATCAGTTTGGAGATAGAAAGGGATTTCTAAGATCTTCTGGTCCAACACCTTCATTTTCTTGCTGAGGAAACTAAGACCCAGAGAGGTCTAAAGGTCTCTAAGTAGTAAGTAGGAAAAGTAGGATTTGGATCTAGGTCTTCTCCCTCTAAATTTAGCTCTTTTAACACTATAAAGTAAATTCTTTTAGAGTTGAATTAGACTGATTTTGTATCCTCTAGTTTTTATTCTTTGTCAGAAGGTGAAGAGACTTCCTTAGTTAAACTTAGCATTTCCTAAAATATCCTTTCTAGCTTGTTCCAGAATGAAAAAAGTTTCCCTTATTTTTGTTTTGTAAAATAAAATTTCTTCATAACTCAGCATGGTTCCCCCATCTCTTGTTTGAGAGGCTTTCAGAGCACAGTAGGAAATCTCGAATGGTAGGCATTGCACAGTTTGAAGTCCCAATAATGGTGCCAAGTTACATGTGGAGGCACATTTATGTAAGTGCTACCTCTTCTGGATTCAGGAAGAGATGCTAAAAAATTAGAGTGGGCCCCACTGACTATCCTGTGTTGCTGTGGATGGCACCAGTGCCTTCCAAAGCTGAAGTTATTTATCAGAATAACTCTTTGAAAACATTCTTGACTCTTGAAGATAAGAGCTGACTGAGCCCATGATGGGGGTCATTACCTCTGATATCCTTTAGCAGCAATGAGATTAAGGTGTACCTGTCATCATCACAGGAAGCTACTAGTAGTAGACTCAGAGCATAGGCAGGGGAGGATTAAAAAAAAAGAAAAGGAAAAGAAAGAAAAAAGGAAAAAAGAAAAAAGGGAAAGAGGAAAGAAAGAAGAGAAGGGGGGGAAAGAGGAGAGAGAAAAAATATGAAGTGGGAGGAAATAAGATTTATAAAAGAGGGAAACTATTGTTGTTCAGCCTTTTCTGACTCTGTGACCTTATTTGGGGTTTTCTTTGCAAAGGTACTGAAGTAGTTTGCTATTTCCTTCTCCAGCTCATTTTACAGAAGAAAAAACTGAAGCAAACAGGACTAATTAACTTGGTCCAGGTCACACAACAAGTAAGTGTCTGAGGCCAAATTTGAACTTGGGATGATGAGTCTTCCTGACTTCAGGCCCAGTACTCTATCCACTGTGCCACCTGTGGTAAAGATCCTTTCTCCTCTTCCATATCTCCATTGTCTTGGTCAGAGCAAGGAAAGTAGGAAAGTAATTCAGGTCATGATTCTAAGTAAGAAGAAGAAGAAAGAGAAGAGGATAATGTCCTACTAGATTTCTCTATTAAGCAAATTCATGGGAAAGATAAGAGATATGATTTGCTTTGCCTAAGAACTCTCCACAAATTACCTTCTTTAAACAGGAAATGAGGATCTTAATATACAACTTCTCTCTTACCCTCAAATTTCCATTTTCTCATGATCCTTTGGATTTTCCTTGCCAGTATGGTCCAACTTAGACACACAAAATGGTAGTAAAGAGCTGACTGTTTTAATAAACTAGATAAGCCTTTTAAAAAAAGACTAATACTTCTGGTATGAAGGCTTGCCAAACTGCTTATCAGCTTTTCTCCTTTAGTGTCCATTTGTCACTCAGCTCTCACCTGTGGCTCCAAGAAGCTATAGCATATACAGTGGTCATACTCTCGTAACAGTCTTGGCAGGTGGGCTAACAAGGTTGAGGATAACTGATCAGCATCAAACCCTTTGGTGAGTCAGGGAGGTATCAACCCCAGGAATATGAAGATTTCTCCTAGCAGAATGATGGATGAGAACAATTTGTTCCAGGAGCCAGGTATTGTGATGTACTTAGAGCTTGGTTAGACTTCAGAGAACTATGGTCATCCACTACATCCAGGGCCATCACTATCTTCTTGGCTTTTGCCTTGCCACTGAACTTGGATGGCTCTGGAAGAGAGCATGAGACCTATGACTTTTTGTAAGTCTAACTCAATTAAGTCTAATTCATGTTTCAGTCAAAAGACATGATCAGTGATGCCATTTTGGACCTCTTTGAGTAGGAAAGACAACCAAACAAACAAAGGAGGGAGCTTCAGTAGCCCACATGGTTATAGCTCATACCCTGGGGCCATGCTAATTGTCAGTTGATAAAACATTTATTAAGGGAGGCTAAATTCTAGGCACCTAATCTCTAGGATAAGTGCTGAGGACACCAAGAGAGGCAAAAGACAGGTCTTCCCCATGAAGGAACTCACAACTAAATGAGGGGAAATAGCATCTAAAAAGAAACTGATAGGGCAACTAGGTGGCACATGGGTAGAAAGCTAGATCTGGAGTTGTGAAGTCAGGTCCAAATATGACCTCAGTCATTCCTAGCTATGTGACCCTGGGTAAGTCCTCACCATTCTTCTGCCTTAGAATCAATATTGATTCTAAGGCAGAAAATATGGGTTAAAAAACCCCAAAAACTGAAAGGTGGGGGAAGGGTTCCTAGGGAGGGTTGAGATGAAGTCCAAGAAAGGTGCTGTTGAGTGAGAAATGAAGAGATAGCTGCCCTGAGCACCCTCCTTAAATGGAAGATCTGAGAGGAGCTGCCTACTATCATGACTCCATCCTCTCCAATCTGGGAAAGAAAAGGTCTCAGAAGGAGGTACTGAGGAAATGTGAATTTCAGGGTTGGTGTAATATTATAGTATGATGAGATTCCTGAGAGCAGAATAAATTCCAGAGAAATTCAGTTAAGCACACAGAAATAAAGAGAAAGATGCCTTGGGAGCCTTCCTTAAATGGAGAATCGAGAAGGAGCTCTCCCCTTTCCACTCTTCACTCTTTCAAATCATTAAATGAAATCTGATAACACTGTATGAGAGGTGTGTGACATATAGCAAGTCCTGTCACCATGGATATCCTGGTCCTTCCTTTCCCCTATCATGTCACTTTTGCAAAGGAAGAGTCAACAGATAATGGCTCAAAGACTCCATTCATTGCCCCTGTGACTTCACTCTTTTCTAGCTACTGTGCCCCTTTATATGTTGGCTCTCCCTATTAGAATGTAAGCTCTTTAAGGGTAAGAACTGCCTCATTTCTATTTGTATAGCTCTCCAGTTATTTCCCCAATTGCCACTAGGATTGTTAAATTGGATCCCCAAAGGGATGACTATTTCCCTCCTCATGGATCTCGGAATAACCCTGAAGAATCAGGATGATCTAGTGTTGTTCACAACTCCCTATCCAGTGGTTCCTCACTGACTACCAACCTACATCTATTCCCAACTCCCCATTCCCATGTCCTCCATTCTAGTGAGGACCTTCTTTCCCTCTGATTTATACTACTCCAATAACATTCTCATTTATCTCTCTTTCTCCACTGTCTCCCATTTGTAGTCATACAAACTTCCAAACTGAGATCCTTCAAACATAGTTTGGGGCAAGTTAACAGGAAAAATAATTTCTCTGAGTTCATGTGGTAACTGCTGCCAAATATATATTTACCAAAACACAAATCAGAGGAATAAAAACCTAGGCTTTATTATTATGTTCAACCTTAGGTTCAAGCCTCAAAGAAAACCTGAACCCCAATTAAGACTAACAAGGCTTCATCTGGGCAAAATTGTGTCAGAGTTACAGAAATAATCCTTTTATGTATTGCACTCTTGTACATTCCTCTAGGCCATAAAAGTTGAAGTGAAGATAGATCGATATCCTATCCTTCAAGGTTGCAAAAGTTGAACTAACTTAAACAGTCATCATCTCAATATCTCCCCCAAAGGAAACAAATCTTGTCAAACAAACTATTGGTAAATTAAGTCACATTACAGATTAAACTACAGTTAGAGGATTTAAAAATAGGCTGACTGAGGAGGTGGATTTATACAACACCCAGGAGTCAAGGACAGTTGAGAATCTTCCTTTGGCTTCTTATCTAAGGAACCGTTCAAGTTCAAAGTGAATTTCTATATCCCATGAGACAGGTTTTGGTCAGGTGAGGCTAATATTGACAGATTTTTAGTTAACCAAAATTTGCAGGAGGGATGGCCCTGAGTCCCAAATGATAAAAGGAAATTAAAAACTTCCCATAATAATCATATTGCTTCCCTATTCAAGAAGCTTTCCACTTGCCACTAGGATAAAGTAGGGAACCTTTCCCCCCCCCCCTAGTATTTAAAGCCTCCCACAATTTGACTCTTACCTGTTTTTCCAGACATTTCATATTATCACCCTTATTATGAACTCTGTGTTTCAGGAAAATTGGCTTACTTGTTCTTCCCTAGATATTGCATATTCTGCCTCTAACTCCTGGGTCTGGGTCCAGGCTGTGTTTTCCTTGTATAAAATGCTTTCCCTCTTTACCCTTGCTTCTTAGAATTCCTTACTTCCTGCAAGGCTCGCTCAAGTAATTCCTACTGCTTTTCTCTTTTCTCTATTCCTCCAAATGCCAGGGCTCCACCACCCCCTACATCCTCCAAATTATCTTTCATGTACTTCATTTATATTTTGTATTAATATTTATCTGTGCAAATTTTTTCTCCCCTTACTCCATTATAATATAAACTCCTTGAAATCAGGGATTGTGTTTATTTTTGCCTTTGCATGCCTAGCAGTAGTGTCTCACACTTAATGGATATTGATTTCATATAGATTTGAAATCAATTATACCAGTCTTTATGACATGAAAGTCAGCATGGACTAATCTATAGAGCCAACCTTGGAGCCAGGAATACCTGGGATTAAATCCTGCTTCTCTCATTTATCTCTAGGACCCTTATAGATCACCTAACTTAGGTGATGCCTGTGACACTAAGTTTCTCATTTCCTTTCAGGAATCTATCTAAAACTGTACATTACAGGAATGCAGGTCCACATTGGAAGAGGGAATTTCTTCATTAGGGAGATCTGTATAGCAATAAAATCACACACACAAATTAGCCCTTAATTTCATGCTGCTTTGTATTGTTCATATTTGCCTTTTCTAGTCTTAAGAGGACAGGTATCATGCATTTATGCCTTTTTATTTATTGTCGCAAGTTGAGATGCCCTCTTTCCCTTACCACCTTCCCCTAACTGAGGCCATCTAGACCCCACAGTCAATGCCTAGGTCCAAATAGCCTCTAGCAGAAGCCCTTCTGGCTGGAACCTTCCTGTCAATACTTTTTTTCTCCTTCCTTCTTGTCTGGACACTCATTCCTACTCCTTTGGGAGAGAAGCTAAAACCACTAAAATAAAACTAAAACTACTGCTTCACTTCCATGGTGGTAGTCCAGAACCCTTCAGATGACCCCCCTGAAGAGTCAATATAACTACTCATAAGGAATCCAACAGCTACAATTCTGTCAAGACAGAGAATCATCATGACACTTGAAAGTCCCTTCAACCTTGATGTGCCCTGCTTCTATGCCCTTCAGACCCTTGGATACTGTCATTTGACTCAGGATACACTCTACTGATGGCTAAACCTTGCCATTTGCCCTGTCCCTCAAGACTTCTAGACCTTTTAAAATGTTCTTATTCGAAGGAATGATGAATATGATGATTTCAGAAAGAGCTGGAAAGACCTAGGTGAACTGATACAGAGTGAAATGAGGAGAACCAGGAGAACATCGTACAGGGTAACAGCAATATTGTGGAACAATCAAATGTGTTAGACTTTGCTACTAACAGCAATAAAATGATCCAGGATAATTCTGAGGGATTTACGAAAAAGAATGCTATGCATCTAAGAGAAATAACTGTTGGAAAAGAAATGCAGATAAAAACATATGATTTATGACTTCTTTATTTGGGAATAAGATTTAGGGTTTTGGTTTTATAAAATTATTCTCTTATAAAAATGAATAATATAGAAATATATTTTGAGTGATAATATATGTATGACCCAGATTGAATTGTTTATCAACTCTGGAAGGGGGGAGGGTAAAGGGGAGGGAGACAACATGAATCATATAACTTTGTAAAACTTATGTGTAAATTTGCTATTGGAATAAAATTAAGATAAATTTTTTAAATTAAAAAATGTTCTTATTCAAATTTTTGAGTCTGTAATGACCCAGCAAACAGGTAGAAGTTTTTCCATGATGATGTTGCAGTTACTGCACAGCTCATCTGTCAAATTCTCAAGGATATTTTTGGATTTTTATTTATAGTTCAGAGATTTATCATCTGTTAGTTTATAAAGGATGGCAAGCATCTAATGTGGATTTTTGTCCATTTAATTGTGTCTAAGTAATTTGCGGGTGCTAAGTTTTTGCAACTTGCAGTGATATGGTGAACAGTTTCTCTTGCAAAATTTTCATTGATTAAGAAGTCAGATATTAAGGATGACCTTTTGAAGTTTCAGGAAGCAATGACATTGTCTTATACTGTCACAACTCTCTCCATTTCTATATGCTTTATATTATATTGGTAATCAATCAATCAGTCAACTTTTATTAAGTGCAGGATCCCATGATAACTACTTGTTACTATTATTAGGATTATCTCACAGTCCTGGAACAATTCATCATCATGCTATTAAACATATGTTTAAAATCATTATTGATTAAAGAAATACACATCAAAACAACTCTGCGATATCTCATACCTATCAGATTGACTAATATGATAAAAGGTCAAAATGACAAATGTTGGAAAATATGATCGCTTATACAATGTTGGTAGAACTGTGAACTGATCCAACCATTTTGGAGAGTAACCTGGAATTATGCTCAAAGAGTTATAAAACTGTAGTATACCGTTTGACCCAGCATACCACTATTAGATTTATTTCCTAAGATGAACAGAGAAAAGGGAAAAGAACCTATATGTTCTAAAATATTTATATCTGTTCTCTTTGTGATGGCAAAGAACTGGAGATTAAAAGGATGCCTATCAGTTGGAGAATGACTAAACAAGCTGTAGCATATGGTTTTTGATGAAATACTGCTGTGCCATAAGAAATGATGGGCAGGGTAATAAAAAAAATAGAACCTACATGAAATTGTGAATGGTGAAAAGAGTAGAACCAAGAAAGCTTTATATATAGCAACTGAAATACTGTTTGAAGAATGATTTATTTATGTACTTCCAGAGAAAGAACTGATAAATAGAAATATGTGAGACAGTTTTATTTATATCTATATATTTTGTCCTTGAATGATGGCTTCTCTAATGTGGAGAGGGAGAGAATGAGGTAGGGAGATAACATGAGAACTTTAATGTAACAAATAAATAAATATATATATTACATATATATACACACATATATATGGCCACAAATATACATTATTTAGTGTTCTATGAGTCCACAGGTGAATAAAGTAATAGTATTTTATAATTTTTTTAAAAAGGATGTACTACAATCTTCTCTAGAATCTTCTCTTGACTCTCTACCACACCGCAACAAATTCTTCATCCTGGAAGTTCATACTCCTGAAACCCCTTCCTCTGATTGTCTGGATTCTCCTCAAGTTTCCATTTAAAGGAAAGCACCCAGGCCAGTCAAATCATCATTCTTTTGTAGGCTCCTCCTGCCTCTAGGAATTTTGTTGAATCTCTTTTGACTAGGGTGCCTTCTTTTATCCCCTTTGCCAGCATTTAGATTTCTTTTATGTGATGTCTAACATCATTAGAAAGTAATCTCAGGGACAGCTAGGTGGCTCATTGGATTGAGAGTCAGACCTGGAGACAGGAGGTCCTAGGTTCAAATTTGGATTTAGATACTTCTTTTTTGTGTGACTCTGGGCAAGCTACTGAAACTCAGTTGCCTATCCCTTATAGCTCCTCTGACTTGGAACTAATACTCAGTATCAGTTCTAAGGAAGAAGATAAAGTGTTTTTTTTAAAGGAAAGTTAACTACTTGAAGACAGTGTATGCATATGTTTTTAATTCTAGTGTTTAGCACAGAGCTTGTTGCTATGCTTTAAAATTTTGGAGGAATAATAATAATAATAATAATAATAATAATAAATACCATTTATATAGCACCTGCTATGTGTCAGGCACTGTGCTAAGGACTTTACAAGGTAGATGCTATTATTATCTCCATTTTACAGTAGAGGGGACTGAGGCCAAAAGAAGTTTAGCAACTTACCCAAGGTCATACAGCTAGGAAGGTGCTACGAGGCAGGATTTGAACTCAGGTCATATTGATTCCAAGTCCAGCATTCTATGTACATTGTGGTGCCCCTTCCTCTTCTGAATCTCTGCATTTGAGAACTTTTCACTTTGTGCAACAATATATTTTGCATAGTTGCTATGATTATTTGATATAGTGACATTTATTTAAAAACATTTTTTTAAATAAATGAATGATACATCTGGGAAATCATGGCCAAAAGTTTGTTCTCAGGTAATGGCTCATTGTGATACAATTTATTGATTGAGTTCTTCAGGAAATTTGCAAGTCTATATTGTTAGTACAGGGATTTGTCATTCTCATTTCATGAAAGCTAACAAGTTTCCAATGGGTAATTGTAGCAATCAGATAATATCTTTGTAGGTATTCAGTAGGTACGCACTTTGACACCTTGCACTGATGTATTATATAATCTTTCTCATCTCCTTGTATAAGCAACACTTCTTATAATCAACTTTTAAGTCAGGGCATTTTAAGGATAACTTTCCTATAATTTCTGATGATGTTGATATGATACTCAATTGCCATCACAAACTGCTCTATTTCCACCAACAAATCCACCATACCCATCTATTTGTTTAGTCCTTTGTTGAAATACTTACTGCTGATTGAGTTCATGCCAATATCAGCAATGGAAAGCCTTTTGATTCCATCCAACCTTTACAGTTTCTTGGCAATAGTGAGATCTGCTTGTCCCCAAAGTAGATCTGGATTTTTGACCTGCTTAACACATTCTTTCAGAATGTTCATTAGTTCTTTCTCCTTTTTGGTAAGGACATGTTACTCTATAGTTTCTTCATAGTTTCAGACCCTGTATTTGGTAATATTGTAAAAGACTTTTGTTAAGATGATTTCTAAATGCTATTGTTTATTTTATAGATCAAAAACAATACACTAAGACCCATATATTGTAGGTGCTAATGACTTTTAACATGTTTGTCCCATTCAGCTTTGATGTTAGGAAACCAACAGATTTCTTATAACATTTAGCTATAGCTTACTCCTTATTTCTTTCTATACACTGTGACTTGCCTAGGGGAGAACAAGGTTTTTATATGCATCACCTTCATATATTATTCAATGTAATCTCTGGATTCAAGCTTGAAGCCTTCAGTTTCTATCTTTCCTTGGAATACATTAAAAATTGTACATGTATTGAATTCAGATGACATTTTCTATCACTGGAGAGAATCAGAAAATAGGAGCTATTAAATGTGATTTTTTGTGTTGCCACATAACTTGATAACACCTATGCTCATTAAGTGGTTAATAAGATGTATTGATTTGACTGCCTTTAGTTCTATTAAGGCAATATTAGAATGGATTTAAGAGTAGGCAGAACAAGAAAGAGCTTAAACTGTCTTTTTGAAAAAGTTTCTATCAATTGTCCTTTACATTATTTGTGTTTTAAATAGAAACTAGTTTTGCACATGGATATTAATACTGAGTGCAGAACAGAGTTTAAGACTTTGCATGGTTAACAAAGTTTAAATGTTACGGGGCTATCAAAATAGCTTCTTTATTACTGAATTTATAGTAAGTTGCTTTGAACAACTCTAGGTTGTTGTTGCCACTGTTTTTAGTACATCCTTTTTGCTTCTCAGACAATATATTGTTTTAAAAAAAATAGAATTTTTAAATTGTATAAGTTATGACTGTTTTGCATAAATTATACAATACAAAATTAGCTTATATTTGATATTCTCAGTTTTTGTTAATAGATTGATACCTTATATTGAGAAAGGAGTTATCAGGTTTATATATGAGAGCAAACTAATAAGGGACCTTGTTATTTATTTATAAAGCATTGTAATGCATTTGAACCACTGCTTTTCACTTTACAGAGTTTCAATAACCTCCACTGAAGTAGTGATTCTATTGTATAGTATATGAATCATAAACAAACTTTCTGCTTTTCATTTGATTCAAATTGTATTTGTTTCTTGTGTCCACATCAATGACCAGAATTTTCAATTTCCTTCTTTAGGGGCTATTTTGTACCTCTGATTTTTTTGATTTCTCAGGACTCTATAGTAAAGTTTTTTATTTGTATTGAATTGTTTTTGCTGTTGTCTTTTGTGCTGCTTAGATTCCTTGTGTCTCCTTTAATTAATTTCTAATTAAAGGAATTTAAAATTTTGGATATGCTATTGTTTTCTCTACTCCCTTCCTTAGATTTCATTTTTGTTGCCTTTAATTTTTCAATATTTTTATTTTGTTTATTTTTTTCCTGTATGTAACAACTAGATGCCATCCCTATCCCAATTATAATCATCATAGAAATGTGACATGGGCTATATGGTAAAAAGACAAATATACACACATGTGTTTGTGTGTCTTAACAACTAAAGAGCCCCCATTTGGGCTTTTATATACTATAAATGATTCAGAATTATCTATCCAAAGCACCATTCTCTTTGTTCTAGTTTGATAATCTTCCTTCTCCCCTTCTAGTCATTGCATGTCCTGGGATTTCTAGTTGTGCCACTGCTTTCATTGTATGTACTTTGACTTTTTTTCTGAGGAAATCTAACGCCTGCTTTATTAGCATTGGCTTAATTTTGCAGGTCCCACTGAAGGAGGAATTCTTTTAAATCTTCTGTATGAATCAGGAGATGAGTTGGGAATTTGGAAGTGGAAGAACTGATTCTAAATATTCTATCATTATTGGAGAAGCAAGTGGCTCAGTGGATAGAGTACCAGAGTCAGGAAGATTTCAAGTCTGGCCTTGGACATTTACTAGCTATGTGACCCTGAGCAAGTCACAACCCTTTTGGCCTTAGTTTCCTCATCTGTAAAATAAGACGGAGAAGGAAATGGCAAACCACCCAATATCTTTGCCAAGAAAACCCCAAATGTGGTCATGAAGGGTCAGACATGACTGATACAACCCAACAACAACAAAAATCCTGTAATCTTGCAAGCAAAACCAAGAACAATCAGTATTTCTTACCATTCATTAATATTAGTTGTTGATAAGCTAAAATTTGCATTTTTTTTATTTAACAGAGGAGTTCATTCTGACTTGTGGAAGCTACAGTGTGTTGTAATCCAATCACCAGTAGACAGGTAAGTAATAGTACTAATTTCTCTACTGATTTTGTCCATTTGTTTTTTGTTTGTTTGTTTGTTTGTTTTTACTGAAGAGCTCAGCTACTTCTACATTTTTGTATTTATCTGGACCTCTTAAGGAGGCAGGCCTAATTATCTCTAATTTTCAAATGGAGAAACTGAGGCATAGAATGGTTAATGTGTTAGCCTGTCATTAGTGGGAAATGGCAGTTCAAGACTGTTCAGTCTTCCTTTACTAGATATACTATATAGCATAGCTCAGAAAGCTACTGTTGTTACAATAATTGGAATCTAAATTACAAGGAGTTATGAAGTGAGAAATGAGAAAATAGAGTCAATAATTTCAGATGAATTTTCAAGGAGTTTGGCTATGAAAGAGTAAAAGTGATCATTTGAAGGGATGGCAGTGTCAATGGAATACATTTTAAGAATGAGGGACACCTGGGAATGCCTATAATATGTTCTCTGGAACCAAGACTAGCTATGAGGAACAATCTTTAATTGATATTTAAATTTACATTGTTTAGTCATTGCCAATATTATTCTGATTCTGCTGTTTTTTGCTCTGCATCATTTGGACAGTTGTCTCTGTGTTTCTCCGAATTCTGTATATTTATCTTTTTTTGATTACAATTATATTCCATTACTTCTGTGTATCACAATTGTATTAACTTTTCCTTAAATGATTAGCATCCACTTTTTTCTTTCCTTATGTTTGCCTTTTACTACTAAAAATGATGACTATTCTGAATATTTTGATGTTTATGTGACCTCTTTTCTTTCTTTCCTTTTTTAAAACCTTATCTTCTGTTTTAGAATCAATATTGTATATTCATTTCAAGGCAGAAGAGCAGCAAGGGTTAGGCAATGGGGATTAAGCTAAGACTGATTCACAATAAAGTGAATCATATGTTAAAAAAAAACACAACTGGGAAGTATCTGAGGTCTGATCTGAAACAAGAACCTCCCATCTCTAAGCTTGGCTCTCAATCCACTGAGCCATCTAGCCATCCAGTATCTTTTCTGTCTTTGATGCCAATGTGTGATTATTGGGTTAAAGAGGATGAAAAGGATAGTCCATTATTTTGTATGATTTCAAATTGTTTTCCATTGCCATTACTGTTAGACTGTTTGACAGTTCCACAATAGTGTCTTGTGTTCCCAGCATCCCTTCCACTTCAACTACATCTTCCTTTTGTCATATTTGCCAATTTGATGGATGTGAGATGGCACCTTAGAGTTATTTTACTTACATTTCTGGTGACATATAGCTTGTTCCAAGAGGACTGAGATAATCTTGGGCACAGGTTGAATATAATTATCAGCCTAAGAACTTTCTATCAGTTAAAGTGATATGACTTTACCGCTGCTGGGTACACCAAAGAGATGATAAGGAAAAAAAAAACTTAGTACAAAAATATTTATAGCTGTGTTCTTTGTGGTGGCAAAAAAAATTGGAAAATGAGGGGATGCCCTTCAATTGGGGAATAGCTGAACAAATTGTGGTATCTGTTGGTGATGGAATACTATTATGCTAAAGGGAATAATGAACTGGAGGAATTCCATGTGAACTGGAAAGATTTCCAGGAATTGATGCAGAGTGAAAGGAGCAGAACCAGGAGAACATTGTATACAGAGACTGATACATTGTGGTACAATCGAATGTAATGGACTTCTCTACTAGCAGCAATGCAATGATCCAGGACAATTCTGAGGACTTATAAGAAAGAATGCTATCCACATCCAAAGAAAGAACTGTGGGAGTAGAAACACAGAAGAAAAAAACATTTCCTTGATCACATGGTTCAATGGGGACGTGATTGGGGATGTAGATTTTAAATGATCACCCTAGTGCAAATATCAATAATATGGAAATAGGTTTTGAATAATGATACATGTATAACCTAATGGATTTGTTTGTCAGCTCTGGGAGGGGTGAGGTGGAAATCATGAATCATGTAACCCTGGGAAAATGTTCTAAAAAAAAAAGTGATATGATTTGCTCAGGGACACTCAGCTAGAAAATGTCTAAGACTAAATTTAAACTCAGTTCTTTCTGATTTCAAGTCCAGAACTCTATCCACTATGCCACCAATTGCCTATATTGGCAGTGAACCCTCCAAACCTAAATATGTATAATGGTAATATTGTACTAGTGATATATATATATGTACATACACATATATATATATTATATAAAAAATATATATAGCCTCTTACAAATTTCCTCTATCTTGGTATATTTCAGACCTGGAACTAATTGGCATGGCTGAGTTCAAGGGGTAGAGTCTACTTCGCTCTAATAATTTCCTTCTAAGGCAGATACATTTTAGAAAGATATTGGAGTATTCAGAAAATGTGGTATCTAGTCTCTATTAAACCTCTTTACTTGTGTAACCTTCTGCTCAAAGACCATTTACATAAGACTTCTCATTGGTAGATATTGATTATTTAATACTCTTGGCTTTTGTGATAGGTAGAATTGGGAGAGGTTGAGAGAAGAGAGATCCTAGTTTTCTGGCTTCTAACTTTGGGGCAAGAGACATGTAGTTTCAGAGATTCTTTAGGGAGAAGTCCTTGAAGATAGAGAAAGACTTTGGAAAGAAGCCAATATGACATGACTAAGAGTCCAGAGGTGCCCTCTCCTTTATGTGCCAGCTTCTTTCTTTTCCTTGTGGGGATTCTCTCTGAAGAGAATTGGGAATCATAAGTCTTTTCTCTCTCAAAGATGGAAGCTGGAAAGACCAGGTTCTTTGCCTTCCCAAGCTTTGACAACTCTGCTCCATACACAGGTGAGGAACACTGAGTCATCAATTTCCACCAGTTAGGAGGATCTATGGCAATAGACTTTGATGGGAGAGTTACTTCAGCCTTGAGACCTAAAGGACCATGGAGATTGAGAGGATAAGCGGGGAGAGTACTGAACCTAGAGCAAGAGGTCTAGGGTCTAATTCTGTCTCCAATCCTTACTAGCTTTGTTTGACCCTGGGCACTTCCTTTCTCAGGTCCTGATTCCTTAAGCTAATACTGAGTGTGTTGCAAAAAGGAATGGATTTCATATGTTGACAAACTCAGACACACATTCTTCTTCCTTCTGTTCTCTTCTACCCCCATCAGGAATTTCTTTTTGCACTGAACAGGTTGACATGAAAATGAACAGGTTTGTGTTCAGCAATAGAACCATATATTGTATAAGTAAAGTTTAGTTCAATTTCGGATTTTCCCAATATTGCGATTCATCATATGAAGGTTGACCACAATGTCATGATGAGCTTTTTTGGGCACAGTGACTCATGAAACAAGTAGACTTTGTGATGCCTAAAACATATACTTTCAGATATATATATGATAATTTCCTGAAGCAATTTAAAATATGACTTTAACATTTCCAAAATTCAACTTAAAATTTTGTTTTAATTAGTTAACATTTTAGAGAGAAAAACATTTTGCTATTTCCCATATTCATCAATAGGAGATTTAGTTTCCTGTGGGCTAGTCACAGAGATCTTTACTTATAATTTTTGATTTAGGCACACTTAATCTTCTGCATAATAATACTACAAACATTTTTCTTTAGTTACATGGGCTTTAATAATGGGGTTAAAAGTCATCTCATGTCAGTCAATTTTTCCAGAAAAATTAACCCAAGGGAGAGAGTACTTAAAAATAAAAGATATTCAGTGAAGAAAATGAAGACCATTTTCTAGCTGAACTATTCAATTTCATAAGTATGAATTTAACAGAGCTATAATTAGCAGTTCGGGCACCTGGGGCTTGGTAGAATGAATTACCTTCTAAAATCAATTTTTAAAGACAAATTTAGTTGTGGGAAAGGTAAAGGCCATGAAACACAAGTCCTGTGTGGGAGATGCCTTGGAAACATGACATCATATAAGGGGGATCAGAGACTTTGTGATACCCCAATACCAAAACTGGGTTGTTACCACCAAGGTCAGAAAGGGTAGGGAGAAGAATGAGCCATTTCAAAGAGGAGCTTGCTTCTAATGGGATGGGGACAGAAAAAGAGGGTGATATCTACTAACATTATTTTTAGCAGTATTCTTGTTGGTCAAATGTTAATTTTAGTTGTGAATATACTGTAGAAGTACAAACACTAACAAATCATTTCTCCATTAGATTATAAGGTCCTTGAGGGCAGGAACTGTATATATTTTTTTATTATTCCTAAAGTGCCTGGCAAATTGTAGGCACTTAATAAATATTTGTTGTCTGAGGAATTAATAGTGGTGTCTAATTTTGATCCCTGAGGAAGATCCCTAATTGTGCCACACTTCTGTGAGTCATTTTTCAGTTCTATTGGACTCTTCATGACCCCTTTTGATGTTTTCTTGGTGAAGATACTGGAGTAGTTTGCTAGATCCTTTTCCAGCTCATTTTACAGATTAAGAAACTGAGACCATTAGGGTTAAGTGATTTATCCAAGGTTATATAGTAAGTGTCTGAGACCATATTTGAACTTATGAAGATGAGTCTTCCTGACTCCATATCTGGCACTTGTGGATGAGAGAGGTACAGACTGCACTGCAAGGATTTGATTTACAAGGAAACCTCATGCAGGAAGAAAATGGAACTTTGGCTGACAATGGGGGATGAGATTAGAACCTCTAGTCAAGAAAAGTAGATGGACAGTTGAGAAGGAGTTCTTATCCCTTCTGAACTGAAAGGGGGAAGATCATCTCTTTGAGCTTAACCTGCTATAATCCCTCATTGATCTGAAGAACTTAGATTAGTCACCTTTCCTCAATAGTGGTGGATAGAGACTTTTTGCCTTTTTGGGGGAAGGCAAGAGACTATCCACCCAGAAGATTTTCCATTGATATCTTCAAAAGCTATATCTCTATTTATTAGGAAATTACACCTGCCTGACTCCACAATGGGCCTTAGGGACTCAGGTCCCCAGACCTGGGGCAGGTCTGCCCCAGAAAAAGTGAAGTTGGATCAATGTCCAGAGCTGAAAGGTAAAGAGGAAATCCCCTTCAGTTTCTGGTTTCAGTTTCCTTCCCTAGATGAATATTATCTTGACCCCCTTAGTACAATGACGAATGAGATGTTCAGTTCTTCTAAATGGATAAGATCTATTTATTGTTAGGAGATTTGGGATTTATAGGTTTAGGGAAGATGGAAAAGTAGGAAGTCCCTATTTCTATTTCAACTTAAATTCCCTTCAGGGGTTGAGGGCTCAGGTCTAGGGACCTGAGTCCCTGGGGACCTGAGTCCATGAGGACAGTTGTACAGTCAGGCTGGTATAATTTCCAAATATAGAGATATAGCTTTTAAAGATATCAATGGAAAATCTTCTGGGTGGATAGTCTCTTGCCTTCCCTCAAAAAGGAAAAAGTCTCTATCCACCATTATTGAGGAAAGGTGGCTAATCTAAGTTCTTCAGATCGATGAGGGATTATAGCAGGTTAAGCTCAGTGAGATGATCTTTCCCCTTTTAGTTCAGAAGGGATAAGAATTCCTTCTCAACTGTCCATCTGCTTTTCTTGACTAGAGGTTCTAATCCCATCCCCCATTGTCAGCCAAAGTTCCATTTCCTTCCTGCATGAGGTTTCCTTGTAAATCAAATCCTTGCAGTGCAGTCTGTATCTCTCTTGTCCACACACTCTATCCAATGAGTCACCCAACTGCTCACATAGTTAGGTATATATAATTAGAATAGAAAAGAAGCCATTAAATGTATTCTCTTTCCTTCTTCACTTGAAATAAAATTGTTTTTAAAAGCTAATTTTTCATCACACTCAATTTTACAAAAAAAAAAAACAACAGAAGGTATGTCTGTTAATATAGATGTAGATGATCAATTTGTTGCTAAAACAGAATGTAAACTCCTTTAGGGCAAGGAACCCTGTCATTTTTGTCTTTGGCCTTTCATTGCCTAGCACAGTGCTTTATTGACTAGCAGGTATTTAATAAATTCTCATTGGCTTTGCAATAGAAAGTGTATTTGGATTTGAAGTAAAAAACCCTGGGTTCATATTTTTGTTTTTCCCTTTAGTATATGCCAGGCATTCTGCTAAGTACTTCATAAATATCTTATTCAATCCTCAGTAAAACCTTGTGAAGTAAAGGATGGTTTTTGAAAATGCAAAAGAGGGAGGCAACTGAATAATTCAGCCAAGCCCAGAGATGGGAGGTCCTGGGTTCAAATCTGTGTGACCCTGGACAAGACACTTAACCCTCATTGCCTAGACCTTACTGCTCTTCTGCCTTGGAACCAATTCACATTACTGATTCTAACATAAAAGGAAAGAGTTTAAAACAAACAAAAAAAAATCCATATAAAATGGACTGTGACTAAATGTCCAGATGGATGGGAAAGCCAGCAGAGGATATAGAAGTTGGGAAAAATTAGAAATAAGAATGAACTGAAGTAGTAAAGACTTCATAGGAGTCATGAATTATGAGCTAATCAGAGAGAGATAGGTGAAATTTGGGTTAACAGTGAGAGGAAAGAGAGCTCTGGGTGGGCTGATAGTAATAAAAGCCAACATTTACTTAATACTTTAGGGTTTACAAAGTGCTGTATGTGCATTATTGCATTTGAGCCTCATAGCAACCTGATAAAGTAGACCTACAATTGTTATTGTCCCCATTCTAAGTTATAGGAATAGAGCCTTGTATCTGGAGCCAGGAAGTTCCAACTTCAAATCCTACTCGGATACTTACTATATGATCCTGGGCAAGTCATTTAACCTTTACTGACTTGAGTTTTTTTTATCTATAAAATAGGAGTAGTAATAATAATAACTGCATCCCCCCAATATTGTAAGAACAAAATGAGATGATATTTGTAAAATATTTTGCATGCCTTAAAGTACTATCTAACTGTTAGCTATTGTTATTAGTATAGTTTAGTAGATGGAAGGCCAATGAGATCACATTGGAGATCATAGATCTGGTAAGTACCAAAAATCATGATCTGCACCCATGTTTTTTAACTCTGAGTTGGGACATGGCACTGGGTGGCTTTAGGAGCCATGGTTGCTATATGGATGGGAATGAGTGTGGCAGGCTTTGAGGACTTCTTGGTGTCCTGGGATCCTGGTCACCTCACTTTTTCAGTCTGTGAAAACTCCATAATCCATTGTCTTCCTTCTGACCCTGGCCCCAGTTTAGGAGCCTTTTTTTTTGTCTTTGCTACCCCTGACTTGGCTGACAAGGCTGTGT
Source organism: Monodelphis domestica (assembly GCF_027887165.1). Classification (NCBI taxonomy): domain Eukaryota; kingdom Metazoa; phylum Chordata; class Mammalia; order Didelphimorphia; family Didelphidae; genus Monodelphis; species Monodelphis domestica. The sequence continues at coordinate 168,256,364 of NC_077229.1, forward strand.
GCCTTTTTTTGTTTTCTTGAAAGTTCCCTTATTAGAGGAGATGACCTCAGGGACTGGCCAGGCAGCTTCTTGCCAGGTAGTATTACATTGGTAGCAAAGTCAGGTGGCATTTAGGTTTGTTTCTAGCAATAAACTTTTCTTGTCTCGCCAAGTGAATGATGCTCAGTCAGATTAGAGATGGGATACCTCTGACTCAGAAGAACAATTCTATTTTTTCCTAATTTGTTTTCAGAGCAAAGTTCTTCAACTGGCCTCTGTGTGACCAGAAATATTCCACTGAAATATTCACAACTTGGGTAGTTAACATTTCTTGGAAATATTTTCTTTATTCCTTTTGAAATGGGCTCCTTAGTTGTTGTTTTGACCTTTTGTTTTCCTGCTTTGTCTCTTTCTGTCCTTGTCCCTGTCCCTGTCTCTTTCCCTTCCTCCCTCTCTTTTCTTCTCTTTCCCTCCCTCCCTTCCTCTCTGTCTCAGACATATCTCTCTTTACACACACACACACACACACACACACACTCACACACACACTCACACACATACATATCTCTAAAACAGAACTCAGAGCTATCAATCCTCCAAACTTCCCAAATCTTGTTGACAACATCACTATCCTTTCCATCACCCTCTGGGTGATTCTAAGCTTTGAGTTATCCTTGAGTCTTCTCTCCCCTCAAACACCTTATCTAATTAGTTGCCCAGTCTTGACAACATCTCTCTCTCTGACATCTGCTTGAGGGAGAGAATACTCCATTTCTCCCTCTCATCTCTCCCCACATAAAAAACCCTCTATTACATCCTTCTCTCACTTAAATAGCTTCTAGCCTAGTTCAGGTCCTCCTTTCCTCTAATCTAGATTATTTTGGTAGCTTTCTGATTATTTTTCTTGCTTCCAGTTTCTCCCTTCTCCAGTCTACCCAACCATAAAGTGATATTCTTAGAACACATATTTGATGATGCCATTCAATTGCTATGTGTTGTCTCCAGGATAAAATAGAATATCTTTAACCTAGCATTTAAATCTCCCCCAAATATGGAGCCCACTTGCTGTTTCATTCTTGTTTCATATTCATTCCCTTCCTATAATACTTCATTCCAGTCAAATTGACCCTGTGCATGACACTGAAACTTTCACCTCTGTACCTTTGCATAGGTTCTCCCTCATGTTCAAATGTGCTTTCTCTTCATTTTATAGAATCTCTAGTTTACTTTGAAGCACAACTCAGGTGCCTCTTCCTACATAAGGCTCCCCTGGAGACTTCCTACCATGGCGACACTGAACTGTTATTGATTATGATTTGAATTTGACCAACCAGTTCAGAATCCATCCAATCATATCGTATAGTTCACATCTCCATCTTCTCCACAGGAATGAGGGAGACTTCTTTAGGAAAACTTTTTTCTAATATCTACATGAACTATATATCTAGAGTATTCTCTTCTATTCCTGGTTTTTAGGACTGCTTTTTCCAGAAGGCTTATATGCAGCCATCCAGGAAATGGAGTTCAGAGAATTTTCCCCAATGAATTAGGTTTTCTCATCCTTGGGAAATGTATGAAATAGTGTCCTGGAGACATGCTCTACACACACACACACACACACACACACACACACACATTTTTGAATATAATGTAGAATTATAATATATTTGAAGAAATGTGATTTTAAAATCTTCAACTATATGTCATAATTTCCAAAGAAAACATTTCCAATTATAGGCCTGTTGGATATTGCTTTAATGGATAGCTAGGACACATTTATAAGTAGCAGTATCTGCATAGATGAATTGTACTAGATAATTTCTAAAATCCCTTCAACTCTAAATCCTATGATCCTTGGATAAACAGTGGACTTAAGTCCTTAAAGTTGGTTTGTTCTGTTCAGATTAAGCTTGCTTAATCCTTCAATAGGGGTTGATGACTTTATATTATCAGGTCACCAAGTTGTTGGGGATGAGGGTTCCACATTTTTAGCCCATCAAGACTCAGAGATGGGAGGTTCTGGGTTAAAATTTGACTTCAGATGCTTCCTAGCTGTGTGTTCCTGGGCAAGTCACTTAACCCCCATTTCCTAGCCCTTATCATCATTCTGCCTTGGAACCAATACTGAGTATCAATTCTGAGATGTAAGGTAAAGGTTTTAGAAAAATACATACACATGTGTGTATGTAGGTACTTGTTGCATGAATTAGACCCTATTTGTTCCAATTACCAAATGTCTTTAGTATAATAACTGTGGTAAGGACTTCTCCAATTGCCAGGCATAAATAAAGCCTGCCCTGTGTTTATTGAATTCTTTGGATTAGTCAGTGGTTTAAAAGTCAATTGCGAACACCAGCCCTCAAACAAAGAAACCTGTGCCATGAAACAGTTTGTGTTGTTTGCTAAGCATTGCAAACATCCTCTTCTGAGAAGCCTGTAGATGTGGCTGATTTGGATTCTATCATCTTTCCCTGGAACTGCAAGGGGAACTGCGTATATTATGTGTATACGGGACATTAGCCCACATTATAGCAGAAATAGGCAACACCCAGTGAACGAACTTTTTTGTCTTATTGTGAAAGGCTGACATACTGTCCCTTTTAGTGACTGCAAGGAGCCTTTGAGCCCTCACATGACTTATACTGTTTATCAGCTAAGGAAGTCAAGCAGCAGATGGAGTTAGGTCTGGGACTAAGAGAGAGAGTTCAGTGTTAAAAGTAATTTAGCTGAGTTCTTCACCTTGCTGCCTTCTCTAATTGACAACTCAGTGGAATTTGAATTGCAGAATCTCTTTTAGAACTAAAAGGACTAGTGGAGGTCATTTAGTCCAATTTCCTCATTTTACAGATGAAGAACCTGGATTTCAGAAAGGGTGACTTACTTGGGCTCAAGCTCTTTTGCCTACTTAATAGCAGAGGCTAGAAAATGTCACCCTCCCTCAGCTGCCTCCTTCCTCAGTTCCTTTGGTGTATTCTTCCAGGAACATCTAGATATTTCTTATCTCTATACTTTGCCACCTTGTCCTTATCCAGGGAACTCCTTCCTTCCACCCCAATTTTCATCTCCCCTTTTGGATATTGTCTTCCCTTTTGGAATGTAGCTCCCAGGGGGCAGAAATTGTCTTTCTTTTTTCTTGTATTTGTATCCCGTACACTTAGCATGGTTCCAAACACATGGCAAATATCTCATAAAAGCTTGTTAACTAACTGGCTGCCAGTGTTCAGTTTAATATACCAATCTATCCCTCTTGAGGAATTCTTCCCATATGTGAATGTGCACATACACACACAATACAGGCATATATTTACACATGCACATATATTAATATAGTAACATGCATTTGTATATACATGCTTATGTTTATACATGTATGTGTATAGTATGTGCACATGCGTTTACATACATGTACACATTGCTATCTATTGTGTACACAGACATATATATGAGTGTAGGTTTATGTTTACATATATCCATATGTATATACACATACACAAATATATACCTTAAAAAAAAACAGTCATTTCCCAAGATAACCTCACCTAAAGACACTTCCCTTCTAGGAAAGCAATACTATTAAGTGAATCCAATATACTCAGGCACGTGCCCTTACAAGTATGCCATATTCTACTTCTCTAGGACTCCCCCTTCTCCCAGGAAGAGGAAAATACATTTCATCATTTGTTCTCTATGTCTATGATTGGCCAACTTAACAAATTCATTTATAAAACTAGCACACCTAAATCTGCAATCAACATCTAAAATAAAAATCTTGATATTAGAATTTAGAATGAAAGTCTGAATTAATCATAATCACTTTCCCCAGATCAGCTCTTATGGCTTCTCTTGGCTTATCTTCTTCCTGCCACAGCATAGCTTATGTTCAAGGAGCTACATGTCCACTTTTGTATTTGAATGACAGTCTTTCATTTCCTCTTTTTCTATACTTAAAATGTCCTTGTCTGCTTCTGATGATGGTTGATTTTTTTAAAGGAGGAATTGTAAAATTTATCAAACCATGCATTGGACCCAAATGGTGATATGTCATAGTATGATACTGGCCCTAGAGTGAGAGAACCCATATTCAAATCCTAATTCTGTGACCTTGGGCCAGTAATATTGTTCAATAATATCTGACTCTTTGTGACTCTGTGGACCACAGCATACCAATACTGTCCACAGGGTTTTCTTGGTCAAGATACTGGAGTGATTTGCCATTTCCTTCTCCAGGGTATTAAGGCAAACATAGGTTAAGTGATTTGCCCAGGGTCACACAGCTAGTAAGTGTCTGAGGCTGAATTTGAACTTGGATCTTTCTGATTCTAGGCCCTTCCTTTTACCCACTGAGCCACCAAGTGGCTTCCAATTAACTTTACCTCCCTATAAAAAAATGGGGTTGGATGCTGAGGTTCCTTCCAGATAAATAGATTTACTACCATGGCATTAAATAGGCAGCATTTGGCATCATGGAGATTGTGAATATCCTCTGAAGACACTGGAGAAGATGAACAGGACAAGTTTTCCCCCATAGGGATAAGATAGTAAACTATATATTAATAAAACAATAAGCCTTTTTCTCTTTGTTTTTATTCTTGTGTGCATGTGTGTGAGAGAGAGAGAAAGAAAGAAAGAGAGAGAGGGAGAGAAAGAAAGAAAGAGAGAGAGGATGAGAGAGAGAGGAGACAGAGAAAGAGAGAGAGAGAGAGAGAGAGAGAGAAGAGAGAGAGTAGAGAGAGAAAGAGAGAGAGAAAGGGAGAGAGAGAGGGAGAGACAGAAAGAGACAGAGAGAGACAGAGAGAGAGAGAAGAGAGAGAGAAAGAGAGAGGAGAGAGAGAAAGAGAGAGAAGGAGGGAGAAGGAGAAGGAGGGAGAGAGGGAGGATGAATAAGAATTTGGTGAATGTTCCAGCTACTTCCTCACTTGTGTATGTAGGCCCTCTGTCTGGCAAGTATACTCTAGTTTCCTATTTTGACTAAGTACACCAGGAAAGTTGACCCCACAGACATCATATGTATCTCATGTCCTAATCCCCATAGAATGACTCTTTGACCCTGCCCATGTGTTGTGCACTGAATAGGCATGACCTAGAACTGTTAACTCTTACTGCAGCCCACTTTTTCATCTGCCCAAGAACAATGGTAATAAGAAAATACCCTAGCTAAGAAACTCCTTTCAGTTGCCTGAATGACTGCAGAGGTAACTGAGCTCTCTTGGGTTAGTTCAGGTCAACCCTCTGGAGAGTGAAGAGAGACTTGGTTCTCTGTCAACACAATTGCAAGCCTGCTTACTTTCTTGGGGGCAGGGGCACACTTCCCTAGCTCTGAGGCACATCTTTGATTTCACCTTCATTCCCATCTGGTTTTTATTAGAGTTCAGAGGAGCAGATCTCAGCTTTTTAGGGGTGAAGACCAACAACCATCCATTTCCTGTTCTATTCAGCAGAACCTCAGGCTTTTCTTTTAATGAAAAGGGATATGGAGACAGCAGCTTTTATTCAGCTTTAGAGTTTGGATACAGATGGTTGTTGTCCTTTGTACTCAAAGAGGACAAAATGACATAACTAGTGTGTTTTGGTTCATGCATAAGTTGAATTCAAGTGAGACAGAGTCACACAAAGTCATCAGCTTCACCCTCTCTTCCAGAACCATTCAAGTCCAATGGCAAACAAAAATCAGGATGACTGGGCATGGTCCAGTGGATGACCTTGGCAGCTTCAATGTCCAACCAAACTCCAAGTGTTCCACAGTATCTATTTCATCCTCCTTCATGGCTTTTGGGACAAAATATTCTCATTCACACATTCCACCAGGTGAAGTCTTCTCCTGTTTGTGGTAGACAGTCATCTAACTCACCAATGGGTTTGAGGTCTCTCAGTTAACCTCAAGCTTTTTTTTCCCTGTCTGCTGAGATGGTTTTACCCAAGTTTGGTCAATGTGTATGCTACAGCTTCTTGGAACCACTGGTGAGAGCTGGGTGGCAAGTGGACAACAAAGGTGGATAAGCAGCCCTGAAAAGGACTTAGAAAAGCCTCATGCCAGAGATGCTAGTCCTCCATACCCTATACATCCCCAGGAAACAGATACTCTCCCAAGGAACATGCAGGTAGACTTGAAATCCTCCACATGGGCTGCTCTACTGTAAGGGACAAGTTGGGGGGGGGGCATTTACTGACAGTGTGAGCAAAAAGGGAAATCAAGTTGCTGCCATAATCAACACTTCTTTGTCACCTAATCCCCTTAATGTATCTGAGATGTAGAGGGAAGGGACCTTAGCAGTCACCTAATCTAATCAAAGAGCACTAGGTCTATGTTCAAACTACTTGTGTTCAAATTTCATTCCTGCTGCTCATTAGCCAAGAGTGACTGATCAGTTCCATTTAACCAATTAAAAGCAATTAGCTTTTACAAAAAGAATTACTTTGAAAAATAAACAAGAATAAAATCTTGGTGGTGAATTAATTAAACTAGACCTTAATTTCCTCAACTATTAAATGAACAGGATGGCCTTTGAAGTCTGTTCCAGCTTTATAATGATGAGCCTCTAATCTTTGATTCAAAGATATGGGATCCAAAGATCCATTCATTTTACAGAGGAGGGAACTGAGGTTTAGGGACTTGCCCCAGGTCACAAAGTGAGTAACAATAACTGGTATATTTGTATAGTGTTTTAAGGTTTGCAATGTGTAATATATATGCTTTCTCATTTGATCCTTTCAGCAAGCTTGAGAGGTATAGTTGTTCAATTGTTTTAGCCAATCTTCATGTCCCCATTTGGGTTTTTTTTTTTTTTTGGCAAAGACACTGGATTGGCTTACCATTTCCTTCTCCAGGTCATTTTATAGATGATGATAGTGAGACAAACAAGGTTGAATGACTTGCTCAGGGTCACATAGCTAGTGTGTATCTGAGGCTGTGTTTCAACTCAGGTCTTCCTGATTCTAGGCTCAGTACTCTGTCCACATCCCATGCTGTTATTGTCTCCCATTTACAAATGAGCTAATTGAGACTGAGAGTCAAACAGCTAAGAAAGTATCTGAGGAAGTATGTGAACCCAGCTCTTCCAGATTCCAAATCCGGCATTCTGTCCTCTGCATCACCTAGATACCTCTTTAAATCTAGATACTCAGACTCCAGAAATAGCTTTTCTGCTGCACTGCAATGCCTTGTTGTTGTTGTTGTTATTTTTTAATTCAATTCAGCAAATGAATCACTGGCTATGCCTAAGATACTATACTACATCCTCTTTGCATGGCAAGTACAGTGCTTAATGGACTGTCATTGATCATGAATAGATAGAGATGTTGCTTTTGTTTGTCCTTTGTTTCAAAGAGGACCGATGTCATCATTGATGATGTCTTGACTTGCGAGTTACACAAAGTTATCTGCCTCACTCACTTATCCAAGTCCAGTGGAAGACAAAAGTCAAGATGACTGGCGATGGTCTGGGATGCAGCGGATGACCAAGCTCTAAGCACTCCACAGCACCTGCTTCAGCTGCCTTCATGGCAGTTGGAACACATTGTTCCTATCTACCCATTCTCCTATGGGAAATGTTCACATGCTCAGAGCAGACATCTCTCTAACTCACTGACAAGTTGGAGGTCCATTGATTACCCTCAACCTGGTTTAGCTTGGCTGCTGAGATGGTTTTGCCAGGATGTGGCTGCTGTCCGTGTGACAGCTTCTTGGAGCCACAGGGGAGAGTGGAGGGCCAGGTGGGTGAGCAGCCCTGAAAAGAGCTTGGCAAGCCTTCCGACTAGTAGTCCTCCCTGAATACCTTATGTATACCTGATAAAGATGTAAATAAAGATGTAGACAAGCAATACAGGCAGAATGACCAGAAGACCAGCCTCCTCGTTAGAAAGGTCTGGATGTCCATCCTACCTCTGACCCATAATACCTCTGACCAAAAGCCAGGTACTTAACTTTTCAGGCATCAGCTTGCTAATGAATTTCTGTTCTGCAAATGGTGGAATTCCCATGCTGGGAACTCCCTACACTAATGAAATCTCAGGTCAAAAGCAGGAAAAACAAAATGAATTTTAGAGTAGTAGCAAATGAGTAGTTTTTTCAGTTAGACATTTATTTGGCCTCCCTCATGGTTAGGGTGCTATAATAGGAACTTTAGGGAACACAGGAAAAAAACCCAGCTCTATCAGGATAGTTGAGGAGACAGAACCCACCCTGGGAACAGCTTATAAAGAGGCCCGCCCATCTGGTGGGCTGTGCTCTCTAGGAAACTTGAAATTGAAAAAAGCCTGCTTTTAAAACATCCTCATCTCAAGTGGAGAAGGAAGTAGAACTTGGCTGTCATTTTTGTTGTAGTCAAAATACATGCACCTTGTGGAGTTTTTATAAACCAGAGTCTGACATCAAAGTCTGGGCTGTGAGCTCTACTTGGGCTTAATGGAGGATTATTCTAGTCAAGTACACAATGAGGTATCCATAATTCTTTTTTTTTTTAACCCTTACTTTCTGACTTTGAATCAACACAAGACAAGAGTGGTGAGGGCTAGACATTAAGTGACTTGCCCAGGGTCACACGGCTAGGAAGTCCAGACTTGAACCCAGGACCTCCGATCTCTTGGCCTGGATCTCAGTCCATTGAGCCATCTAGCTGCCCACTATGATTTGTAAAAGGTGAATATTATGGTTGAGACTGAAAAAAAATCTAAATTTAAATGGTTGCCAAAGGAAATCCCAAATAATAAAAAACCCAAATCAGCTGCCAAATTTTTATGGTGTTTTAATTACAACAGGAGGAGGAAAATATTAGAGGGGGAGAGAGAGAGAGAGAGACAGACAGACAGACAGACAGACAGACAGACAGACAGAGACAGAGAGACAGAGAGACAGAGAAGAAAAAAGGGAGAGAAGGAAAGAGGGAGAGAAGGAAAGAAGATTAGCTCAGAAACACTCTGGCTCAGGCTGAATCAAAGTGGGCGTTAAGGCCTTGGAGAGCCAAGGCAGGGAAAGGAATTAGTCCTTATTACTCACCTAACCAATCTGAAGGAAAGCAGTCTGCGGGGCTCTTCCAACCTCAAACTCCAGCCTCCCACTGAACTCTAGCCCTCCTCACAGGAAGTCCCAAGAACTCCAGAGGTGTTCTCTACCTCACTTCCTGCATCTCACATGTGCCAATGGTGGCTCAAGCTTGACTTAGGACTGCCCAGAGGTCTATCCTTTTTTGCACTTGTCTGTTGAAGGCCATATTCTCAAATAATTAAATCTTGAGTTTGCTGCAGCCCTTCCTAATCTTGTTACACTGAGTAGGGTGGAGAATGTAGTTTCCAAGACCTGATTCTGTTATTCCAAGTATCTCTATTCATTGATCAGGAAATAGCCATATCTGATCTTCTAAAGAATGGTCTGAATAGGGTGGAGTAGTTTTGGAATTCACAGATCCTTAATATAGATTCATTCTTCCCTTTATATTACTTATGTACCTGCAATATAACAGAGAATTTCAGTTGCTTCCATTACTATCTGGACCAGAGTGCATTTCTTTTCCAAGTACTCTGGATCCAACCCACAAAGTCTTTAAATACATCACTACTGGACATATAGTTTTGTAGTGTACCTTGCTCATTATGTCAACATCAACAACAAATCCAGTAATTCTGTCATTTCCCCAAATAATTAATGCTCAAGTTGTGATATAAAGAGGATGAATTTCCCTCATCCTATTTCTAATTTCCCTTACTCTTCATGTCTCAGAAATATTCTCTGGTTTGCTACTTCAGAGTCATACTGCTACATTTTTTTCCTTGGGGTTCTTTGGGGGAAGTTTATGTATCCCTTCTCTAATGCTATTGTCTTGAGCCCCTACCAGTTGCATTTCTTCCTTTGACTGCCAAGACTGATTAACTGGCCCTTCAGTTCTATTTGACCAATTAATATCAATTGACTTCCACAAAGAGATATTTGAAAAATGTGTATGAACAAAAGTACAAACTTTCTCTCCCAATACCTTGTTGTATTAATACACTCTTCTCCATCCCACCTTGGTCACTGGGGAAAGTGGGCTCAAATTTAGCACAATTTCTACTTAGCATTGGGATCACCAAGTGCACTCCAAATTCAGCATTTATACTTGATGAGTCCTAGATTCAATTAATATTGGCCTGGATCCTGAAGATCACTCTCAAAAGTTATTCCTTGTTCCTCGGGGTAATGAAACTGGTCTGACTATAAAACATGATGTGGACCTCAACTCTTGGACTCCCAAATTCCTAGACTCCAAAACTATTGGAGGTTCATTTTCCTGACCTTTGGAAATTTTGTAAATTGAAAGGTTGGAAACTCCTGATTGTCCTTCACCTAAAACCTGGTGAGGTGAAGTAAGGAGATCCATTTTCATGGGGCCATGTATCAGCCTTGGAAGGAGAAGATCTAGCACTCTTCTTTTAGTAGCATTGCCTCTTCCCAGATGCTTCCAAGGAAGGAATCAAATCAAGAAAAGAGAGAGGGAGTGGATGAGATTGATTAAGAACTTTTGAAGGTGCCAACAGTTCCAGTTTTAGAACTCCAGTCAATGGTTTCACTAGACCAGTTAATTCTTTATTGCCTCTAGGACAAAATCCTTAACCTTACATTTAAAACCCTCCAGAATATGGCTGTCCCCTCAGGTTTCTTGTCTTATTTTATTTTATTGCCCTTCAGGTATTCTTTTCAATTAAATTAACTTACTAGCTGAATCTTTGTCTAGAGTAAAGAACACTGGCTTCAGAGTCAGAGGATCTAGGTTCAAATTCTGCCTGTTATTAAATGTATGATCTTTGCCAAGTTGCTTAACCTCTCTAGGTTTCAGGTTCCTTTATCAAATCAGAAGTGTGTAATAAAATAGTCTCTAACAGCATCAAACTCCTTAAGAGCTTGTCAACTTTCAAAAAACTTGGCTCCATCATCTATCTTAAAGTTCTCCATGTGAGGAGACTCAGAGACGGTGAGCTTAACATAGAATTCTTATAGCAGAATCAGCTGATAAACCTGAAAATGTTTTCTTTAGCTGTGTGTGTGTGTGTGTGTGTGTATGTGTATGTTTTTTTTTTCATTGAGTGGCAAAATGGCAGAGCCCCAGAGATTACCTTCCTGGGAAAAGAAATGCCCTTTCCAATTTTTGCTTTCTTTCTATTAGAGTCTCTTTGATAGATAATGACCTGAGAGAGAGACATGACTTTAAATTCATTCTGTGTGTTGTCCTGGGAGGTTTTCACACCTACCTTGGCTGTGGCATCCCTGTCTAATATGACCCTGCCTCCCCCTATACAGCTGCAATTTCACTGGGCACTGCTCCCTTTTCTCTCTGGAGATGTAAGAATAAATATTAAAACAAATAGAAAAATGAAGTCATAGTCTCCCAGCACCCTCAGACTTGAATGCTTGCATTGCAGTTCCCCAGGCTAGGCAACCCTGAAGGGGATGGGGGGGAGGAGGTAAGATTGACTCAGCTCTTCTCTCAAGCTTTATTTATCTGGGCAGTGGTAAGCAGTAGACTCATAGAAATGCTAATGGAAAGAGGGCAAAAGCAGATAACAGGATGTTTACTGTACTGGACTTGGCTTAAAGGGCTTAAAGTAAAGAGTTTGTGTTGTATAATTTAATTGGGTTTTATTAAAATTTTGACCAAGGAAATCTGGAGATCAGACTTACTGGAGAAAAATAGCATATGACATCATAGCTTAGTGGAGATGGAATTGATATGCCAGGCTCATTTTTTTTTTAAACTGTGATTCTCTGGAATTGAGAGCTCAAGATAAGGAAATTCTCCATGAATACTGATTGGTACCCTTCTACAATTTGTAGTCTTGGGCTTCAGTGGAGGCACTGAGTGGCCAAGGGACTGATCCAGGGATTCCCAGTCACTATATGTCATTAGAAGGGCTTGGAATCAGATCTTTCTATCTCCAAAGCTAGCTTTTCTTTGTATATCACATTATCCTTTTCAGTGTTAGCATAAACAGACCTGGTGGTTTTTCTCATCTTACGGAAAGGTTTCCTGACATAGTGAATAGAGAGCTGGTTTCTTATCAATAACAAATGGAGACTCTACAGACTTTTTATGATTTATTTTCAAGTTAAATATATCTTAAAACTATTTTTTCTTATAATTGGATGAAATAGAAGAAATTTTAAATATTTAAATTTAAAACTTTACATCTGAATGGGAAGACATGAGAGATAAACTCAGGAACCTCCCAATTCATAATTCTCTTCTTGCATTAAAACTCAAAAGACCATATCCTTGATTGAATACTAATCCTGGAGAAATCAGGACCTCTTGGGTAATTAATTTGTCATTGTTGCCTGGACAGGGCTCTGTCAGCCTACAGACTTATCAACCAAGTGGAAGATGTAACATTTGGAGGCCACTCACCTTTCCATCAGAGTTGAATATGACATGATTTTTTTCCTGCTAAAAATAGAATGTTGTCTGTTCTGTGCCAATGACAAGATGATTCAGTCTGATCTATATCCTTCAGAATATACACATGCACACACACCCCCACAGTTCCTTATAAAAAAAAGCTACACCCTGACGCTTAAATTAAAGGATACTAATGTCCAAGGCTATATTATAATCAAACATCATTATAAAGAAATTTTATTTTTGAATCACAATAGAAAAAATCAAGACTGTTCAAATAACAGCAATCCAGCAGCACAAAACATATTGTATGGTTTGTTTGTGCTTGTTTTGCCCCCTAAACGGACAAGCAATATACATGGGTTCTAATCTTAGTTTTACCAGTGGATTGTATAATGAAGGACAAATCACTAAACATCTGTGGCTCTGCTCTATTGTTTGTGAAGTCATCCTTATGTACTTCTCTACCAAGTCAGAGTGAAGTAATAGGTATGAGTATATTTCATGCTCCTTGAAAAGAATACCTATTTGGTAGGTAAAGATTGGTCCAAACCATACTCTGGCGCTCAGAACTCACTGTGGTCCAGGCTCAGTGTATATTTCCAGTGCATTACCAGCTATTCTTTTCTAAATACCCTGGGATTTATCCTACCTAGTCTCCTCACAAATGCCTGAACATACTTTATAAGATTCCACCTCCATATGCCTACTCATATCATTTTCCTCTGCTTAGAATGCTCCCCTTGCTCCTCACACCTCTCATCTCTACATGTCAAAACAAATGCCATTTTTTTCAAGACCTAGCACAAATGTGGTAGAACAGAAAAATCACTGACTCAAATCTGAAGATCCAGGTTCAAATCTTGCTTCTGCTTCATGACCTTAGTCAAGTCCCTTATCCTGTCTGACCCTCAGTTTCTTCAACTTTAAGATAAAGGATTTAGTGGTCTCTGAGATCTCTTTCAGTTCCAGATTTGTCATCCTATGGTCCAAGTCTATTCTGATCTTCCCAGTTAGAAGGAAAGTTTCCCTCCTCCCAACTCATGCCACTTACTAACTACTTCCTTTGATTTAGAGCTCTCGGTACATGACCTATTTCTTTCCCTGGACCATAAGCTTCTTGAGGGCAGGGAGCATGAGTGTGTCCTGGTCATCTTTCTTTCTGCTACAAGGTATATAGCACAGTGACTGGCACATGTGGTAATGCACATAGAGTCCTCTACTATACCAGTGCCCAACTATATGGCAATAAATATACCAACCTAGGTGATATGGATGAATATTTACAAAAATATAAATTGCCTAGACTAACAGAAGAAGAAATAGAATTCTTAAATAATCCCATATCAGAAAAAGAAATCCAGCAGGCCATCAAAGAACTCTGTCTCAAAGATCTGCACAAGCTCACTGTCTGTAAATCCAAGTATACAAGTTTGGGGTTCCATTTTCACTCTGCTCACTTCATGGCATTCTGTCAGTTAGCAAGTAAGAGGGGCCACGTCAGCACAAAGTTTACAAACCCATACACCCTTGGGGCCAGAGCCCTGATGAAAGCTTTTCCTCCTAGGCTCAGATGGCTGCCAAAACCTACAAGGGCAGGAAGTCCCAGGCAGGTGAACCAGCAATGTGGTAGAGGGATCATCTTTCCTTCAACTTCTGATGTGGCACTTTAGGTGTTTTCTTCAGTGCAGAGTTTGTTAGTGACTCCAAAGCCAGTTCTTAAGCACTTATTATATGCCAGGCACTGTGCTAACCACTGGGTAAAGAAGAAAGACAAAAACAGATCCTGCTCTCAAGGAGCTCATATTCTAATGGGAGATATGAGTAAATAATTAGGCATATTAAAGATGGAAGATAATTGAATAATATATGCTATTCCTATTCATTCATTCATTCATTCATTCATTTTTCCAGCATATGTTTATTTATTTATTTTTTAAAACCCTTACCTTCCATCTTGGATTCAGTATCGTGTATTGGCTCCAAGGTAGAAGAGTGGTAAGGGCTAGGCAATGGGGGTCAAGTGACTTGCCCAGGGTCACACAGCTGGGAAGTGTCTGAGGCCAGATTTGAACCTAGGACCTCTGGTCTCTAGGCCTGGCTCTCAATCCATTGACCCTCTCAGCTGCCCCTCAGCATATATTTATTGAACTCTTTCTATTTCATTAAAAAAACAACAACAACAACTTTACCTTCCTGTCTTAGTATCAATTCTAGGACTCAAGTCCTCCCCACTCCACATCTGGCCCTCTATCAGCTATGTCCCTCTTTCCATTTGTTTTTTTTTTCTTTTACCTCAATTTTTATTTATTTATATATATATATAATATATTTATAAATTTTTATTTTATATATATAAAATATATTATGATATATTATAAATACATATTCTATAAAATTTATAAAAATAAAATAAATATATAATATATATTTAAATATATAAATAAAAATAAATATAAAAATTAAAATTAAAATTAAAAAATAAAAATAAAATATAAATAATAGTATTTATTATAAAATACCTCTGCTATTTTAAGATTCAGATTCTTCTCCTCTCTCCCCAACCAAAACACCATATAGAAAGGCAGGTAGATAGCACAGTGGAGAGAGAGCCAGGTCTGGAGAAAGGAGGTCCTGGGTTCAAATCTAGTTTCAGGGTCACTTCCTAGCTGTGTGACCCTGAGCAAGTCTTTTAACCCCAAATCCCTAGCCCTTACTGCTCTTCTGCCTTGGATCCTATCCTTAGTATTGATCCTAAGACAGGAGGTTTTTTAAAAGAAGGAGGAAGAAAGAGAGAAAGGAAGGAAGGGAGGGAGGGAGGGAGGAAGAAAAAAGAAGAGTAAAAAAAACCACCATCTAAATCGCACTTTATATTAGCTGTTCCAATGCCATGATGGCAGGCAAGAATGTGGCCATATTTTTTACTTGATCTGTTTTCTTTTGCTGTTTTGAAATTGAGCTGAGTCTGAACTCATGCTAATGTAAGTAATTAGTGAACAAAACCCAAGAAGTATCCCTTTCCTCTTTTCCTTGTACTCCAGTGCTTTAAATTAGCCCACTAGTTCTTTCATGTGAGACAGCTAGTGGTTCAGTGGACAGTGTTGAGCCTAGAGCCAGGAAGACCCAAACTGAAATTTAGCTTCTGACACTCCCTACCTTTGTGGACCCTGGACACATCACTTAACCTGCCTTCGCCTTACTCCATGGAGAAAGAAATGACAAACCACTCCAGTATCTTTGTTAAGAAAATCCATGGATGACAGGACTGAACAACAAAGCTCTTTAGCATCTTTTAAAACATACTTAAGACTTGTCATCCCAAAGGAGAAGATTGCCCAGCCTCCTGCCTAAGTCTTTGCTTTTTTCATTAGATGAATGAAGGGGTAGATGAAAAAGTATTTAATAGTTGTTGAGGATACAAATACAAGCAAGCTAGACAATCTCTGGCCTCAAGAAGCTTACATTTCTAATAGAGGAAAACATCACTTAAAGAGGAACAATAATCAAGGGAAATATTTCAAACAGGGAAATCAGATGAAATAGTATTTAGAGCTGGAGGATAAATGAATGCCATGTTCTTCCCAGGAATGATAGGATTGATTCAATAACATAATAATAGATAGCATTTATATAGCACTTACTATGTGCCAGGCACCATGCTAAGCACTTGACAATGATTACCTCATTTTATCTTTACATAAATCCTAGAAAAGAAGGTGCTATTGTTATTCCTGGGTTACAGATGAGAAATCTGAAGCAAACTAAGGTCAAGTGACTTGTAGGTAGTAAGTATTTGAGTTTTTATTTGAACTCAGATCTTCCTGACTCCAGACCTAGTGCTTTAGCCAGTGCACTGCCTCCCTGACTGGTTTATTCAGAACAAGAGCTGGAAAGTGGGAGGGCTAGGAGTGAAGAGGATTAAGTGGGAACCTGACTTTTGATTGCAAATGAAGATTGATGATTGGGAAGTTGCATGCTGGGTCACCAAGATGAATGCTCATGAGTCAGAGTCCAGGGTTGGGAACTTGTGTTGTGATTGAAGGTGGAGGCTGGAGGGTAGGTTTTATGGCATGGAGGTGGCTGGGAAGTAATATGGTGGGCTACAGATGTGGTAGGATGAGGTTAATTCTCACCAATCAGAGCCACTTGGTAAGTATGCTTATTATCATTTCATTCCTTTTATTTACTTACTTTTGCCACCTGGACATGTCTCTGAAACCGATGAATGTACTTCCATTTGCCCAGGTGGAAAGATGTTTTCCTTTCCTTCCCTCTCTCCTAGAGATTCTCCTCTTACCATGATTCAGAAATCTTTTCTTCCCCAGGTCACTGCTGATGGGGTCTTTACATGACATCAGAATTTACTTCTTGGTTGGTTAGAGACAAGGCAAGAAGAGAGACAAGGGCTGGTTTGACCTATGGTACAGGGTCTACTGTTGTTGTTCATTTGTTTTCAGTCATATCTGACTGACTCCATTTGGGATTTTCTTGGCAAAGATGCTGCAGTAGTTTGCCATTTCTTTCACCAGTTCATTTGATAGATGAGGAAACTGAGGCAAACAGGGTTAAGTAATTTCCCCAGGTCACACAGCTAGTAAGTGTTCAAGTCAAGATTTGATCTCAGATCTTCCCAACTTCAGGCCTGGGACTCTATCCAAAGAGTCACCTACATACCCAGGGCCCATTACATAGACACTCAAAAGTCCTAATCTAGGCTTTCTTTGATAATGCTTTTGTATGCTTTCCTGAGGAGCAGATTTCATTAAATTCGCTATGAAACCTTTAATTATCTACCCAAATTCAATTTTCAGAGGATAGGATTTTTTTTTATTATTATCAAAACTAATTTTTCCTTGTCATACCAGACCTCAAAGGCCCAGGAGAGTCAACATCATCTAATGGAACAAGATCCAATTAGGAATGATGTCGTTTTGAATCCGGGCTCTGATACTTATCAGCTTTATTTTTCTGGGAAAGTTGTGTGACCTCTTTGAGCCCAAGTTCCCTCATTTGTAAAATGGGGCTAAAATTACTTCATAGTTCTGCAGGCTAGTATGAGCTATAGTATAAAGTGTATATAGATAGATAGATAGACAGACAGACAGACAGACAGACAGACAGATAGATAGATAGATAGATAGATAGATAGATAGATAGATAGATAGATAGACTGGCAGACAGACATGGACAGATAGATAGATAGGTAGATAGATAGATAGATAGATAGATAGATAGATAGATAGATAGATAGATAGAGGGCTTTGGAATAAGGAAGACCTAGTCTAAAGTCCTATTTTCACACACACACACACACACACACACACACACACA
Source organism: Monodelphis domestica (assembly GCF_027887165.1). Taxonomy (NCBI): domain Eukaryota; kingdom Metazoa; phylum Chordata; class Mammalia; order Didelphimorphia; family Didelphidae; genus Monodelphis; species Monodelphis domestica. Next base: position 168,274,036 of record NC_077229.1, read on the forward strand.
CACACACACACACACTGTCTTTGTGATCCCAGGCAAGTAATTCAATCTCTCAGTGCCCCCAAGCAACACTCTAAGACTGTAGTTTTAGAAACTGGAGTTTTGCATCGGTATAGGGAGTCTCCTGACTAGGAATTCCATATGCCAATGAAATCATAGATTTTCTCCCCACTCCCCCACCCCCCAAAATACCTCACAGGGCTGTTGTGGACATCAAATGAGAAAATGTATAAGAATTCCACAAGGGGAGAATAGGACTTCTAGTAACCATGAGCTATGAGCTGACCATTGGCTACATGTGCTTTCTAAGTTGAGAGTAAAGTACTCAAAGGAGGTGCTACACTGTGGACCCTGGTCTGGGAGAAATGTGGGGCCCTTTGCCTTTGCCTGCACTCACTTTGGAGGCTCTCCAGCACAAGCATGAACTGGGGGAAGAGCTACAAGTTGAAGGGCAAGGGTTTTGCCCAGGATCTTGGGAGCCATTTGTATTTGCAAGAACCCACTGGAGAGAGTCCCTATCCAGGACTCTCATTCTTGGATTACCCTAGTTTTGCATTCCAGGATCTACTAGAGGCAAATTAGCATTTCCCCCCTGTTTTTGTTTTTGATAAAATTGATGAGTCTGTTTTCCATTGTGCTCCTTTAAAATCATACTCATATCTTTGTGATAACTTTTGCTTGTATGAATGCTTCAGACTAATATCTGTTGTATTATTTATTGTCTCTCTAGTAGGATAGAAGCTAAGATCTGTGTAGAGTTTTACATCCCTGAAACACTGTCACTCAGCAGTGTACTATGACAATCAGTGTGGCTAGGTAGCTATGGATAGAATACTGCACATGGAGTCCAGAAGACTTGAATTCAGATCCAGCCTCAGAAACTTGTTAGCTGTGTGACCTTGGACAAGACACTTAACCTCTGTTCACCTCATCTTTCTCAACTATTAAATGGGAGGAATAATAGCAATTGCCTCCCTGAGTTGTTGTGAGGATTCAATAAGATAATTTTTTAAAAGTACTTAGCACAGTGATAGGCACAATGTGGTGTTTGGGAAATGCCTTCTTCTCTCTTCTTCCTAGATCACAAATGCTAGGTTTTTCTTTATAGCTAAGGTCAGCTTATTTGTGCTGTGACTCCAGCTACCTACTCTGATATCCTTATGAACTGTTAGCTAAAAAAGCCTACTAGTCAACTCTTAAGTGTTTTATTGCCTACATCTGCTACTTTTCTGAGTTGTTTTCGTTTTAAGTTAATTTACTTTTTCCTCAAATTAGGAATGTCATTTGGGTTGTTCAAATGCCTTGCAATGGATTGTTTGAATAAATTTAAGGCACCCTATGGTACAGAGACTCAGAGAAAATTTATGCCTGGACCTCCAGTATAGTGGTATTATATAAGACAGCTAGGTTGGGCAGTGGAGAGAATTATTCCTGTACCTGATGTTTGGAAGACTTGAGTTAAAATCTGGCCAAAGGCACTTAGTAGCTGGGCAAGTCACTTAACCTCATCCTGCCTCAGTTTCCTCAGCTATAAAATGAGGGTAATATGAGGTTCCAGTAAGATAATATTTGTAGAATACCTAACACAGTGCCTGGTCATAGTAGGGGCTTATAGAAATGTTTATTCTTTTCCTTATATGAATCCAGATTTGAATTCAGGTCCTCCTGACTCAAGGTCTAGTGTTCCATCCACTGTGCTATCTAGCTACGCCAGTAGCAAGACTTTAACACAAGTCTTTCTGACTCAAAGGCCAACCATCCACTCTCCACATCACATTGCCCCTCTATTAGCATCATTCTCTCTGCCTAAATAGGAGCATCTTAGGAACTTTGCCACAAATACAGGATATCTCTTCCAATTAGACAGGGTATATATTAAACCAGTGTGAAAGTATTTCATGGGTTTAACCCCAGACACAGCTTTGATCAATGATTTGTTATTCATACAAAAACGAGAGGTCATCAGCTTACTAAAGATTTTCATAAGTGTCATGGACAATTCTGTGAACAGATGAAGTTTAACAGGGGGTAAATGTAAAGTCTTATGTGCAATATGAATGAGATATTGTTAGATAATAGTTCTTGAGAAGAAAGTAAAGACCTTTCTGTTTCAGTGAACCAAAACAAATAAGTTCAGAGGATAAGAGCTGCCAAACAAGCCAATGAGACTGGTACAGTGGATAGAGCACTGGTCCTGGAGTCAAGAAGATTCATCTTCCTGAGTTCAAATCTGGCCTTGGACACTTACTACTTATTTGATGCTGGGCAAATCACTTAACCCTGTTTGCCTCAATTTTCTCATCTGTAAAATTAGCTGGAGAAGGAAATGTCAAGCCATCTAAGCATCTTTGCTAAGAAAACCTATATGGAGACACAAAGAGTTGGACACATCTCAAAAGACTAAAGAACCACGTCAATGTCCAGAATCCCATCTGCAAAACTTCCTACCTTTACAACACCAGCCAAGTTGTTTAACCTCTCCAAGCTTCAGTTTCTCATCTGCAAAATGAGATTGATATTTGTGGTCCCTAAATAAGGGGATGTTATGAGCAAAATGTATCATAAAATTAGCTTTAGAAATGTGTTATTAACATAGTGATGGACAAGTTGGAATATAAATATAGTCAGAGGATATTAATAAATTACTGACAGGATGTGATTACTGTTGCCTTTTTTTTAAAGAAAGATATTTCTAATTTCAGTTACTTTTAGCAATTCCTCCAGTAAATAATAGTGCAGGCTGAGTTCTGGCATTGATTTGAATGCATGGCCTTAAATCTTTTATTTCTAATGATATCCTTTTTTTCTGGAGATTTGCACTCATTCATTGTTTTTTATTTCCCCCCAAAGACTATATATGATTCAATCTTTTCCTATGAAATAGTGATTGGGGGTAAGATTTGTATGCATCATTTGCAGTTTCAGAAAAATAGCAACATTTCATTTTTAATCTGACAGGACATTGGTTGGAAGTTCCAGTGTGGTGTAGTGGATAGCCTGTTGGACTTGGAGTCAGGAAGAGCTGTGTTCTAATCTTTCCTCAGTTGTTCTCTAGTGGTGTAATTCTCAACAAGTCAGTTAACTGCTCTGAGTAGGTTTCCTCATGTATAAAATAAGGATTATGCTAACACTAGCCACTCCATAGGGTTGTAGCGAGTTTCACTGAGATCATGTGTGTAAAGTGCTTTGCAAGGCTTCAAGTACTAGGGAATGTTGGCTGTTTTCTACAAGCAGAATGTCACATAAACTCAGCTTTTTTTTTCTTCTTCTGGCAATCAAAGGGCTCAGGGAAGGAGCCCATATTTGAGAACTGGAAAGGACCTTAAAGATCATGTCCTCCAACCCTCTCATTTTTAGATGAAGGGAACTTTGGCCTTCTTTCCAACTAGTAAGGAAGAACTGCTTGGTGAAGCTGACATGGTGGCTATGTGGTGCAGTGGAGAAAGCACAGGATCTCAAGTTCAGAAGACTTGAGTTCAAATCTCACCTCAATTATCAACAATGTGACCTTTGGTAAGGCATGCTGCCTGCCTCAGTTTCTTCATCTGTAAAAATGGAAATAATAATCACACTTCCAAAGATTGTAAGGATAAAAGATTACATTTGTAAAGTGCTTTGCAAACCTTAAAGCACTATATAAATGCTAATTATTATTATTATTATTTGGAAATAGTCCAAACTTTGAGAGAAAGTGACCTTATATTGTTGAGTTCATGATATTCAAAGATGTAAATGATAGAAACAGTCATACTTATCCTGGATTTCAGGAAGTGACCAAAGAGAAACTATCCCTGTGAGGGTGGAAGGTGTTGAAGGAATTCCTACAAAGAATGGGCGACTGTTCTAGAGGACATCGAATTTCTCTAACAAAACTTAGAACTTAGGATTCTACTCTATGTGCAAAAAAAAAAAAGGTCATCTGAAAAATTGCATGAAATCTTTGCTCCAGTGAAAAGTATTTATTGAAGAAAGACTCAAAGCCTGGTGATAGTGGTGTGATGAACTATATTGGACTGGAAGTCAGAAGTCTTGGGATTTAATCCTGGCTCCTCTGCTAATTAGCTGTATGATTTTGGCCAGTTGTTTATCCTCAGAGGGCCTCAGTTTCCTCATCTGTAAAATAAGAGGGTGGGTTATGGTCTCTGTTTCCATGATGCTATGAGTGAAGGTGCCCCAAACCCCAAAGCATAACTTCCAACAGTGTTGTTATTGCTTATATATAATTTACCTATAACTTATGATTTCTAAGGCAGATAGGTGACACACTAGATAAAGCACCAGGTATCAGGAAAAAGCACTAAAGTCAGGAAGACTCATCTTCCTGTCTCCAGACACTTATTGGCTGTGTGACCCTGGGCAAATCATTTCATCCTGTCTGCCTCTATTTTCTCATCTGTCAAATGAACTTGAGAAGGGAATGTTAAACCACTCCAGTATCTTTGCCAAGAAAACCCCAAATGGGGTCACAAAGAGTTGCACAAGACTGAAAAGTGACTGAATAACAACCACACCAACAATTAACAATAGTTGCAAACTGAACCTTGAATTTGAACAAAGGCTACTTGGGTTTTATTTTTCTGTGAAATAATGTCTCCAAGCCTCAGTTTCCTCAGCTGTAAGTGAGGATCACAGAAGCACTTATCTCACAGGACAATTCTGAGAATCAGAAGAGACAGTGAGTGTACAAGCTCTGTGTCCTAGAAATGTCTGGTGTTATGATTGAAGGTCCCTCGGAGGTTGGTGGTACATTTAACTCTTTGAGGAAGGACCCAGACTAGCCATGCTTCTTGCCTCTCTTGGCTTTGCCTTCACCACCACATACCCCAGCTGGTCACCTTCTTTCTCCATCTCTAGATTTCAGTTTCTTCTTCTATGTTGCCCTGCCACCCTTAGAATATTAGCTCTTCGAAGGCAGTAATTAACTTTCTTTTTGGTTATTTTTTGTATTCCCTAATAATCACCATACTCTCTGGCACATAGTTAGTGCTTAATACACATTTATTGACTTGACTAGTGGAACATTAAATGGGAAAAAGAGATTTAGAACAAAAGAATAAATCTCTGCCTTTAGGGTCAATTTGGTTTTTTAAAGATTTTTTTAAAAATGTTTTTAATACCCTTTGTTTTTATATCACCATCGTTTTAAAACATATCCCTCTCTATCCTCCATCCAGCAACCAATCCATGTAATAATGAACAAAGAAATGGGAGAGGGGGAAGAAATCACACAGCTCAACAAATTAACTGATGCATCAAAACTGTCTGAGAGTATATACAGGTTCCTCTCCTTTGGGGTTATTTGAAAGGGCATGGACATGTTTTTCTGCTTGGCTTTGAGATTCTCTGTCCTTTCATTCTGTTGAGTATAGAATACAGTCCTGGACTACCCTTTAATGGGAATTCTTATGTTCTCATATTTTTAAGTAGATGGTCTCTGAACTTTTCCTGAACCTCTTATATAAAGGCCACAGAATTCTGTGTTTATTGCTCTGAGGTTACAAAAAGGGGCAGGAACTGATGCTGCAGATTGCTTTCTAGAGATGGAACCCCCTCCCCCCCCAACACATTTATAGCCAAAGAAATGATCTGAGATGATGGCAAAAAACTCCCTGGGTGGAGTTGACCCACAGTTACACAGAATCTTAGTTAACATTTCAGTAACCGTGTTTGGAAAAGTCAGGGATGGATGGTCTTCAGTATTCCCTGATTGCTTTTGAAGGAAATTGAACCATGAGAGTCATAGAATCAAGAGGTGCAGAGTTATGGAGGCTGCTAGTCCAAATCCTAATATCTAGATATTGAATTCTGATTACATCATCCCAAACAAGTGGTCCACCATTCTTTGCTTAAAGATCTCTAATGGTGAAGAACTCGCTGTTTACTGAGGCAGCCCAATCCATTTGGGGATTGCTATAATGGTTGGAAACTTCTCTTTACATCTAACTTAAATAATAATGTTCACCCAGTATTCTTATTTCTAACCTCTGAGGCCAAGCAGGGTAAGTCTACCCCCACCCCATTTTTTTAACAGTTCTTAAAATACTTGAAGAGAACTCTATCACTCTCACTGTGAGTACCTCCTCATTCTAGTTGTCTCTATTTAAATTTAGCTTAATTTTGGCTATTAGCTTAAATCTAACTATTCCCTTTCACCAATAAGAGGATATTGTTGTAGTTGTAGAATGTTGTCTGAGCCTTCTCCTCCTGCTCCAGTAATGAGCTGTGCATTCCTAAAGTTGAACAGCTACTTGGCAAAGTGGGGAGAGTACTGAACTTGGAGTTAGGAGGACCTGATTTCAAATCTGGCTCCAGATACTTATTAGCTGTGTGACCCTGGTCAAGTCACTTAACCTTGTTTGCCTCAGTCTCCTTGTCTATAAAATGAGCTGAAGAAGAAAATGGCAGACCAATCCAATATCTTTTCCAAGAAAACCCCAAAGGGAATAACCAAGAGTCAGACATAACTTTAACAACAAATGATCATTCTGAAAATTTAACTATCAGCTCTCTGGACATGGTTCTAGCTGGCTTCATTATACCCCTGAAATCTGAGTTCACTTTTCCCTCTAAATCCAGAATTCTAAGTTCATGAAACTTTTTTGAGTCATATAGGAATAGTCAAAGACAATCCATCTTAAATCCTGAACCTTTCATTCAAAGGCTTTAAAGGTTATAGTCAAATCAGTTTAGTATAATGATAGGGAGCTTAGCACCCTCTTCCCTTCTTTCCCCATTTCAGCTATTTCATTTCCTTCCAAGATAATATCGGTTCCCCACTTCTTCTAGAGCAGAGGAAACATCCGCTACATATATTACTACTTGGTGTCATACAGATTTAGATATTTTTTCATGGTGTTACAAAACCATCTGCTGAGAAGAATCTTGCCCTTGTCACATTGCTTCTGCAGGAGGGTGCTGTTTTCAACAGCTCAAGTGCCTGGAACAATGATGATGATGGTTATGTGTGATGCTTTGGTTAAGTGGAGATTTTGAGCTTTAAAAACTTCATTTAGTAAGGGTAATTGGATAATTGAAAACAGACAGGAACCATCCAAAGAGCAAAGGGAAAACTGTCCTAATAAACATGTAAACATGTCATGGCCAGTTGATTTCTTCCCCACCCCACATTTCATGATTTGTAGAAGTCAATGTGACTTCTCCCCTAGGAGTTTCCCAAAGATGCCAGATTGGAGGCAAATTCCCAAGGTTGACTTTAGTTTTCATTGATGTTTTTTTTTGCTGTTTTATTACTAATCAAGACAACCTCACTAGTCAGGTTTGCACAATCAGGCATAGTCTGTCACTGTGAGCCTTAGTTTCTCTGTATCAAAATGAAGTGGGTATCTTAAGCTTAAACCTGGTAGGGTTTTGTGTGCTTTCTTCCTGATATTCTTTTCCCAGCTATGGGTACAGTATTTAGGGATTAGACAGCTGTAGTCTTTGGCAGCTGGGTGGCGCAATGGATAGAATGCCATGCCTGGAGGCAGGAAGACCTGAGTTAAATCTAGACTCATACACTTAGTGTCCTGTGTGCCCCTGGATAAATCACTTAACCCTGTTTGCCTCAATTTCCTCATCTGTAAAAGGAGCCGGAGGAAGAAATGGCACACTACACAAGTACCTTTGCCAAGAAAAACATCAAATGGGGTCATGAAGAGTTGGACATGACTGAAAAATAACTAAACAGCAATAGTCTTTCTTTACTTGTGTTGGGCAAAGAAGCATAGTCTTTTGACACAGATTTTCCATAGGAAAAGAATACATACCACTGTTTAGATTTGTAGGAAGGTGCTTGCCAGTGTGGTGTAGGCAATGCAAAATTAGAGTCTTATCCAAAAAATTGACAGCTCAGACTGACTTCATGATGAGGGAACAAGCTTTATTATAAAGGAATTTATCAATAGAGTAGCTAGTAAAAGAAGAAGCAAGGAAAGAAGGAAGGAAGGAAGGGAGGGAGGGAAGGGAAGGGAAGGGAAGGAGTAGGTAAGGTGGTTTTCCGGAATGCTTTTTATCTTGATTAGTTATTAAGAAAGGGGCTATTTGTTTGGGTGGTTGTTACCTTGTTGTTTCCAGGGAACTGATGTCACTTTAACCATGGTCCTCTTTGGTCTGTGTGGTTTTACCCATGATTCATTCTGTTTGTCCACCGGGAGAAGGGGGAGAGCAAACCACAATGTAAATAGATGTTCATGACATGTTAAACACCAAAGGGCAACTTTTGGCTAAATTTGACTCTTTTTTGAGCAGATTACAAGGAAGGCAGGGATTGTGGAAACTGAACATTGTTTGAACCTAGTCCTAGGTTATATATGTGAGGAGATTTCTCATGATTGTAAATCTAATCAATCTGTATGTCTTATCTGAAAGATGGCCCTATACTAATCAACTAATTATTGTTTCCATATTCTTTTGATTGTTTACAGGTAGTTGGCAGGATTTGTGGTACATTTCATCCCACATCAAATAGTAGCCAAATGGATATTCCTAAAGCAGAGTTCTCATCATGTATTCCTTTGCCCATCAAACTTTAATGATTCATTAGTCATTAATCAGATCATACATCTAGGGGTAGAAGGGATCTCAGAGCACAATTAATCCAACCCTTTCATTTTACAGTTGAGGAAACAGACACTCAGGGAATTGAGGGATTTGTCCAGGGTTTCACAGATAGTAAGAATGAGGTGGGATTTTAGTTCCAGTTCTTTGATTTAGAACCTGTATTCCTTCTACTCCTTCCTTACCTACTTTCTGGTCCCCATAAATTGCAGTCTCATCTTCTGTTACTGCTTTTTCCTAGTCTATCCCCCAAGCCTGGAGTTACATTCCATCCTCATCTTTCTATCTTGGAATCCTTAGTTTCATTTAAGTTCCTCTAGTTCATGTGCCACTTCTCACAGGAAGCCCTTCTTGGTTCCATTGATTCTTAAGCCTCCTTAAACCATCACATACTTATTTACTTGTTTTGATATTGTATCTGTCCATAAAATAGGAGAGTTCTGTGAAAGAGGGGAGGAGGGATAAGGGAAGGGAAGGGAATAAGCATGTATACAGTGCCTACTGTGTGCCAAGTGGTTTTTATAAATATTATCTCATTTTATCGTCACAACAATCCTGCAGTATAGGTGCTCTTATTCCAATTTTACAGTTGAGGAAACTGAAGCAAATAGAAGTTAAGTCACAAAGGTAGCAAATTTCTGGAGACAAGTTTTGAACTTAGAGCTTTCTTGACCGCAGTCCCAGTACACTATCTACTGTGCCACCAATTGCCTTGAGAGCCAGGGCTATTTTTTATTTTGTTTTTGTATTCCTAGTTTCTAACATATTGTGTCATAGAATTACTTCTAGAGCTGAAAAGGATATCAGAGTTGACCTAGTCTAATCTCTTTTTATAAATGAAGAAAGTGAGGTTCACTAATATATTCAAGCTCACATAGCATACATCCAAGGTGAGATTAGGACCCATGTCCTCTAACTCCAAAGCCAGTAGTCTTTCCATTGTAGTATTCTGCCTCCTAATAGGTAATTTAATAAATGCTGATTGAGTTTGGTTTGGATTGAATTAATAGCAGTGGAAGAGAAGACATAAATAGTTGTTAGATCCTGAAAGGACTGGGGAAATAATTTGGTTTAGGAGATTATCCAGAGAGGATCAGATTTGTTAAGTGGACTTTAAAGAATTAATGAATTTTTAAAAGTGCTCTGTTTACTCCTTAGACCTGAATACTCTGAATATGTCCCCTCTATGTTTTTTGGATGTGCATGGTTGTTTGTTTCCTCTATTAGAATGTAAACTCTTTGTGAGGATTTTTGCCTGTCTTTGTAACCGTGCTTAGCATAGTGCCTTACACAAAGAAAAAGCTTAAATAACTCCTGCTGATTGATGATTGATCGAGAGGATCATTTGTCTGGCAAGTTTTAAAATATAGCAAGTGTTTCTGCTTCACACTCTCCCACCTCCCCTCCAATTTCCCTAACCCCTCTTTTCTTGGTTTGAATACTGTTTCTTTTGTTACCATTTATTTTTACTTTTTTCATAGCATATAATATGTAATGTAACAATCATATAACACACATGATTTTTATAAATATGTTATAAATTGTAATAAATATGCTTATTCAAGAAAAACAAATTCACACATTAGCTATATCGAAAAATCTTATTTCCCCCCTCCCTCCCACCTTTTCCTAGTCTCTAAGAAGGTAGTACTGTTTTAATATTTTTCTAAGTTAAATTTTTTTTTCCAGATTATGTGTTGATGAAATTTTTAATAGTCATTAGCTGACATTTTTCACTTCTCATGTTTTCTCCCTCTTTCCTACCCCTTGCCCCTTCCCAAGAAAGCAGGCAATATGATAAAGGTTGCACATGTGTTATTATATAATAAACATTTCCATGTTTGTCATATTGTGAGACAAGACATATAGTGCTTACATGAAAGAAAAATTCATGGAGGAAATAAAGTGAAGAATCCTGTGCATCAAACTAAATTCAGACTCTGTCAGTTCCTTCTATGTCAGTGGATAGCTTTTTTTTTTTCCATGAGGAGTCCCTTGGAGCTGTCCTGGATAAACATCCAGGTATTGCCTATAATAGTTAAGTCATTCACAGTTGATCATCATACTTTATTATTGTTTCAGTGTACACATATTCTCTTGGTTCTGCTCATTTCACTTTGCATCACTTCATATTAATTCTTTCCAGACCTTTTTTTTTTTTTGGTGATTGTCTTGTTTGTTATTTCTTATGGTACAGTAGTATTCCTTTACAATCATATATCACAATTTGTTCATCCATTACCCTTCAGTTTCTGGTTCTTTGTCACCACAAAGAGAGCTGCTATGAATTTCTTTTTACAAGTGGGTCTTTCCCCCATAACTTTACTCTCTTTGGGATACAGACCCAGTAGTGTTATGATATGAGTACTATTCGCAAATTAGTTTTAGCTTATTTACAGAATAGAATCTGACTTTTGGTTTTTGAGCTAATATTGATAATTATAGAGCTGTACAAATAATGCTTTCAAAGCCCTAACTACTAAGGAGAAATGCCCTATCAATAATGCCACATAATGGAACAGATTTCAGTTTCAGATGAATCTGCCACAGATCCCATCCAATGTGAGACCTTTGAGCAAGGCAACCCATGGCATGGACCTAAAATAATCAAGTTTTGAAGGAAGGTTGAATAATTCTCTAATATATAATAAAGCTGGTTATATTCAGGATTATATACCTAAAGCTTCTCTTAGAAAAAGAAATGTTCATTAAGAGAAAAGTATTCTAATTACCAAAGGAACTATCCTCAGTGAGATTGAGTTGTTTCAATGAACTAAGAAGACAAAAATTTTCTCATGGTCATTTAATCGAAAGTTCATCTGACTTCGATTTTGATATTTCAAAATTTTTGATATTTGATAAAATTATTTGATAAAATATTTGATATTCAGGATTTCATGCAAGAGTTCACTGGATCAGGAGGATAAGCAGTCATAGATAATTTAATTTGTTTTACTTAATTATTAGAAGAATTAATCTTTTTATAAGTGGTTAGTTTTCTAGATGAAGTATGTTATTCAGCTGGACTTTCCTCTTTATGTTTAGGAGATAAAGGTAGAAAATTATTTGTTTAATTTTTTTAAATTATTGGGATGAATATTTTAAAATAAAGAAGTTTTTATTTCAGTAAAACTAAAGGGGCCTTGAACACATAGTCAGTAAATTGGATAGCTAGAAGTGATACCTCTACCATTAATTATATGAACTGGAATAAATAAAAATCTCTGTAGTCTTGATTTTCTTATTTTAAAAGATGTCATGAAATATCATAGTTTTTAAAGAATTAAAGTTGAAGTCAGTGAAAACACGGTTGCACCATATTGAAATGTAAGGGTTAAATTTAATGGTTGGACAATACTTTTATGAAATTATGTGGTTGCCAATATTCATTATGTCTTGAGTCAGAAAATTAATTTACAAATCGAGAGGGAATAATAAAGAAGAGAAATGTGAGGGGAATAGCAACCTAAAAGCTCTCAACCAGAAAGGTTGGTGGTGAGTAACCATACAGCCTTCTCCAAGATGGTAGCTAGTCTCTTAGGAAACTAGGAAAGTAGTCAGCCTTCCACTCACCCAATGAAGTAGTCCAGGAGTCAGAGTCTAAGTTGAAGTAGAGCTCTAAGCCTACTATCTAACCTGCAGTCTCCAGCAAGCTCCCTTGAAGACTCTCCCAGTTAGAAGACTATCTCCAGAAGAAAATTTCTTCAGACAATCTTCTCCAAGACCATCTCCCCAGACTAAATTCAGGGATTGCTTTTATGGTGACTCCTTGTCTCTACCCCTATTCAAAAGGGCCAATCACAGTTTCCATAATTGTCTAGCTCTGCTCAGGGGGTTCACAGTTTCTGTGGGTGTGAACTCTTACAAGTTACTGAGGGATTGAGTTTCTGAGGGTGTGAACTCTCTTGTGAATTCTTAAAAGAACAAGTTTCTGATTGAGTGAGTTTAAAAAAGGGATGGAGCTCTTCCAAGTATCTTGCTCACTTCTCACCTAGCATTAAGTAGGATGTGAATTCACTAAGTGGCTTGCAGAGCTCCTCAACCTAGTTCAAACTTGTGTTGATTCAATCAAAAGGTAGACAAAGGAGAGTTAATCCTATCTTCACAATCTAGTGAGGTACATAAGTTATTGTTAACCAAAGTGTTAGTTCCAACTAGGCAAAGAGAATAAAGGAATCCCTTTCACAAATGTAAACTCAAAGAAAACAAAGAATTCCCTTTTACAAATGCTGAATCAATGAAAAACCATTTATTAAAATGCATTTAATTATTTATTTTATGTTAAATATTTATATAAGTGATATTAAAATAAATATTGAAAAAATTGCCACCATAACTGTGCCACTAATGGGTAGATGAATCTATCAATATCTCTTCTACTATTACATTAGATTGAGTAAGTTCCTTTGAACTGTGTTCTTCAACTTCTAGCTTCTGACAGGTCCAGACATGAGGAAACTGAAGTTAAGTGACCTACCTTGCATCACACAACAGTAAATTTCTGAGGCTAGATTTGAACTCATCTTCTTGACTCCACATCCAAAGTTCTCTCCACTGTACTATTCAACTGAACAGCAACTAGACAAGAAAGAGAGCCAGACCAAAGGAAAAGACTCACTTTTTTGGGTAAATGACCTGTGAATGTACTCCAATATATCTATTCAGCCAATCAACAGTCTTTCTTCTTACCCAGGGTTAGCAGATCAGAACCAGTAACAGAAGAGCTTGGCAGACTCTAAGAAGCTGATATTCAGTTGAATAGATACCCACAGAGAGCTGGTCCATGAGTACATATATTTTGAAAGGGAAAAGGATCCTTCTATAAGCATGTATTGACAGCAACTATTTTTGTGGTGACAAAGAATCAGACATTGAGAGATGCTCATCCATTGAGAAATAGTTGAACAAGTTGTGGTATGGGATTGTAATGGAATACTATTGAAATATAAGAAATGATGAGCAAGAGGTTTTCAGAAAAACCTGAGAGACTTACATGAATTGATTGTAAGTAAAATGAGCAGAACACTGTACACAGTAATATTGTAAGGATGAGCAACTATGAATGATTTATTCTTAGCAATAAAATGATCCGAGACAATTCCAAAGGACTCATGATGAAAAATGTCATCTACCTATAGAAAAGCCCTTCCTCATTGCAATCAGCAGCTTTCATTCTTCTTTCCTATAATCAGCTTGATCTACATCAGTATGGATATCATAGCAGCTATAGTCTGAAAATCAGGCCATAAAAACTAAATGGAGGCGAGCTTTCAATTTAATGACCCAGCCTAGCCTAGCCTTGCACCAAACACACAGGTATGTAGACCATCATGTTGTCTCAGAGCCATAACTAGCCATTTTTGCCCTTGGGGCAAGTGGCATAAAAAATATTTGGCATGCAGCTGGAGGTAGAGAGGATAAAGCAAGCTTGGGAGTGATTCACCTTTAATGTGACTAGCATGGGGAGGAAGTGCACACCATCTGATAGCTCCTTATTTTAATTGATTATTCTAAGTCCTAAACTCAGTTGTTTCTAGCCCAATGCTGAAAGCATTCTCTAAATTTTGGAGCCCGAGGGAAAAACCTGTGTGCCTCCCCCACTTCAGTTATAATTCTTAGCTGAATCAATACCACTTTACACTTGATACCATCCAAGAGAACTACTGATTGCCTAAGCTGACAGCTAGTCTGTGATAGGTGTAGAGCCAATGACTTTGGCCAGAGTGGAAGCCTCTTTTTGCCATATTGTGCATGGGAGATTCAAAGCAAAGGATCACTGGTTGGACATTCCTCCCCCCTTCCCCCCACCCCTCTGTGTATGTGTGTGTCTAAATAAGATTTAAATAGGAGATACATAATAGTTTGATACATCACGCATCCATATATACTTCCATATCTTCTTACATAAATGGAAAGAGATACGTCAACCTTGTAATTTTGAGATATTATCTTCCTGCCAGCATCCATTTCCCAGGTGATGCTGATAATATAGGTGCCTTAAAATAGCTAAAAACAAGTCGTTCCCATGAGGCACAGATTACCAGTATGTCTATTGCTTGTCATTGACAGTCTTTGGCAGAGTGCATGGACTGTGTTGAGAGCAGGGACACTAAATTATAGCTTGTCATTCCACTGAGCCCCATGGAATTGAAGGAAAAACAATGTGATCTGTCCTTTAAATGAGCCAAGAATAGACCTCAATATTCTCATGCCTCTGCCACCTAATACAGTGGGATTTTCCAGTACCAGTTTCCCCAGGAGATAATGTTGTGGTCCTTCTTCTTCCCTTCTTCCATATAGGAGAGGGAGCATGGCAGAGTAGAGAGAGACAGCTGTTTTTGGAGCTAGAAAGACCTGAGTTCAAGTCCACACCCTGTTAAATGTGAAACCCTGGGCAATTTGCTGGGCTCTAGGTACCTCTCTAAGGATAGAAGTTGCAGAGGAGGGATATGATTTGCATTGCTAGAGAAAATTCTCTCATCTGGGTGTACCCTAATCCAATAAAATCAGAGGTTCAGTCTTTATCCCAGTCTCTCTCCCTATGTTCGATACTGTATGAAGAGAGAACTGGTCCTGAAATTCTAAAAAGAAACCAGGGTTCAAATGTTGCCTCTGACACAGTGGCTGAGTGACCCTCTGCCAAGTCAGTTTGCTGTGGAATGCTCCAGGCAATAGTCAATCTGCGCTGATAGAGGAAGTTTCCATACCAGGAGTTTCTGGGTCCAGTAAAATCTTAGGTCTTTCCTCTGACCTCCTCCACATTCTCACAAAACACTTTCTTTAGGACTTTTTATAACTGAGTGTAATGGGGCAACTAGGCAACTCAATCGATAGAAAGTTAGACCTGGAATCAGGAAGAACTGGGTTCAAATCTGCCTCAGACACTTCTTCTCTATCTGTGTGACTGAACAATCGACTTAACGTTAATTGCCTACCTTACCAGTCTTCTACCTTGGAATCAATACCTAGTATCAATTCTAAGACAGAAGGTAAAGATAAAAAAAAAACAAACAAGCTAATTATAATAAGAATGTTTCTCATAGTCAGTGTTTCTGCAATTCCAAATGCAGATTATGGGAACATTCAATAAGGATGTATTAAGTATATACTATGAACCATTTATTCTAGCTGTTCCCTATGCCTTAAATACCCTCCCTCCTCTACTCTACCAACCTCTCTAGCTTCTTTTAAGTCCCAAACTAAAATCCCACTTCCTACAAGAAGCCTTCTCTGACTGCCCTCCATTTAAAAACTCCTACCTTCTGTATATATTCTAGGACAGAAGAGCAGCAAGGGCTAGGCAATTGGGCTTAAGTGACCTGCCCAGGAAGTGTTGGAGACCAGATTTGAATTCATGTCCTTCAGATCTTGGCTCTCTGTCCACTGTGCTACCTAACTGTTCCCCCATTCCTCTTGATTCCAGTGACTTTCCTCTATTAATAATCTTCTATTTAGTCCTGTACATAAGTTGCTTTGGATATCTGTTTGCATGTTATCTCCCCCTATTTAACTAAGCTCCTAGAGGGCAGGGGCTGTCTTTTGCTTCTTTTTCTATCTCCAGAGCTTAGAAGAGTATCTGGCACATCGTCAGTACTTAATCAATGCTTATTGAATTGATTTGCCTATGACACACCATTTATTAATTATCTGTCGTGTACCGTGTATAATTACTATGTGCCAGGCAGTGTGGCATAATGGTCAAAGAGCTGACATTGGCACCTTGAAGATCAAAGTTCAGTTCTTGCCTCTTGTTCTGCCTCAAGCATTCTGACAATGTGACCACAGGCAAGTCACGATCTCTAAGACTCAGTTACATTGAAGATGCTAGCCTACGTTGGTGGAGGGAGTTTAATTACCAGTGATATCATGAACTTAGTCCTAGTCCCTATCCATTTCCTTATCCCAATGGGTCATGCAGGGTGAGAGGGGCTAGAAATCATAGGTTCTTAGCTTTATGCATAAATTGATAGCTGGAAAGGACTTTAGAGGTCATCTAGTCTAATTTTATTCTTTTATGGATGAAGAAATTGAGACTTGGAGATATTAAGTGACTTTTTCAGTGTCATACAGGGAGGAAGTGACAGAGGCAGGATTTGAATCCTTGTCCTGTGGTTATACATTGAGAACTCTTCCCACTGCCTCATGGCCTCCATATTAGGGTCTGATTCTTCTAGGCTTTGGTTCTTTGCAGAAGGACTAATGAATGTGATTCAGAGATCTGGACCAGCAGCTCTGACTAATTTCCCTCATTAAGAGCCAATAATATTTGGACATTTGCCTTTAGTGCTCCTGCTATGCCAAACCACCCAGGATAAGGGTGTCCCTTGTGGCATTTAGACCAGTTAGGAAGGCAGATTAGAACTGCCAGAAAGACACATCACCAAAATGGTTCTTGGCTCATCCCCAGTACCATTTATGTTATGTGGTCCATCTTCTTCTTTCTATTTGTTCCCTTTGGTTTCGTCTCACCTTATTATTTGTACTGTCAGACTCTGGATCCTTCATATTCCATTAAGCTGGTCCAGGTATTCTCTAACTAAAAGGAAAACATGATTTTGCTCCATCTGTGGGGGAAGCAAGTATGGTGGGAGATAGCTCTGGCTCTGTCAAATTGCGGAGAGGTGAGTTAAGGGAGTAGCTTGTTTTTTATTTTGTGTTATTTCAGAAGCCTAAAATGTATAGCAGAGAGGAAACATTTGGCACCAGTATTTTAGGCATAAAGGACTGATCACAGTGCCAGTTTGAAATAGAATTCCTTTGTAAATGAAAAAACAGAAATAAATGTTAAAATTGTTTTGTATGTAATTGGGGAAAAACAAAATATTATTTAAAAATTTTAAAGAATTCCTTTGTATAATAGAGACAGGGACCAGAGTGTACCTGTCAATTCCCATTAATATGAAGGAGAAGTGGGAAAGAACAAACATTTAATAAGCTGCCTCTATGTGCCAGGCACCATCTAACCACTTTACAAATATCTTCTTTGATCTCTCTCTGATGAGGAAATTCACCTTCTAACAATTCAAGTGGATACTGTCTCCTGTCTTGGAGCATTGTCTAGATTAATGGTTCTCAACCTTTCTAATGCTGTGACCGGGCAATATGGTTCCTCACGTTGCAGTGACCCCAAACCAAAAAATTATTTTGGTGGCTACTTCAAAACTGTAATTTTGCTACAGTTATGATTTGGAATGTAAATATCTGATATGCATTATGTATTCTCATTGCTACAAATTGAGAGGTTGAAAACCACTGCTCTAGAGCCTTGGGAAGGAAAATGCCTTGTCCAGCCAGATGTCAAAAAAAGGACTTGAACTCAGGTCTTCTTGGCTTAAGGTCTAATCTCTATCTAGTTCATTATGAAATTCAACCTCTCCCTTTGTATGACAACAACACATTTAAAAAAAAAAAAGACCAGATCTGGGATTTCATACCTGTGGGGAATTCCCTCCATAAATACTCCTGGAATTCACCATATGCACTTTTTACAGGGTGGGCTGGAGGCTTCAAAGGTTAAGTGATTTATCCAGGGTCACACAGCTAGTATCAGAGTGTGTCAGAGATAGACTCTCAGGCTTTCTCTCTAGTCACTATATTATATGATTTGTCTAATAGCAATGATAATCACCATGTTTGTATGGGGCAACAAGGATTGCAAAGCACTCTACATCTCATTTCCTCCCTTCCTAGCTGCATCTCCTTCTGAGGACATTGCTCCCTGGGAAGCGCTTATTAATAAAGGAGAGGCCACTTAATACATGGATAATCCTCAGAGCCTGCTAACTTCACATCATCTCTTCAAGACAGTTAAGTCAACTAGAGGTTAGGCATTAACTTTCTCATTAGACAAAGACTTGGAAATATCAGCGCTGCAGAAGAAGTAATGAGAGCCATCCCTGGGGAGGCTTCCTTTAGTGGAGATTAAGTTATGGAAATCGCCCCTCTTTGCTGCATTCCCTGAGAGAATGAACTTCCAAGGAATTTGATTTCTCCAGACAAAAACCTCATTGCAGTGCAATTTCTTGTCAGTTTGACATTTTTTTCTCCATCTTCATCTGTCCATTTTTATCTCTTAATGTGATTTCTAAGGGGTATTATAAAAGCTGGTCTGAATGCATTTTTGGTTGCACACTGGTTCCTTTACTGCCTCTTAAGCATTGCAGATTTCCTGTTTGTTGGTTCCATAGGCAGAAAAACTCAGGTCAACAATGTGTGGTTTTTTTTTTTGGAGAGAAAATCATTTAAAATATCCATCACCCTGGAGACCTTTCATTTGTGAAAGCCTCATAAGTATGGAAATTGATCTGAAGCTTCCAATTTCTGAAAAACAGCTTGTAAGAGAAGGAAGCCAAGCATGGGCTTGCTTCTATGGAAAATGTGAATTAAATCTCAGGGGACTCCAGGGAGATATCAGCCTGGCCAAGAGTGAGAATCACACAGATTTCTGATTTTGACTTTTTCCAGAAAGATGGCTCCTTCTTAGACAATTTGTGCACACAGTTCAAAGGCATGCACTTAGAGTTCATTGGCCATCTGGCAGCAGAGGCAGGAGAGGATTAGCAAGAGGAGAAGACTTCTAGAAGGCAAAAGGATATTTCAATTCAAGGAACAATAATCAAGTCTTTTTTTTTTAAACCCTTACCTGCTGTCTTAGAATCAAGACTGTGTATTGGTTCAGAGGCAGAAGAGCAGTAAGTGCTAGGCAATAGCAGTTAAGTGACTTGCCCAGGGTCATACAGCTAGCAGGTATCTGAGGCCAGATTTGAACCCAGGACCTTCCACCTCTAGGCCTGGCTCTCAATGCAATGAGCCACCCAGCTGCCCCTAATCAAGTCTTTTTCAAAGTAGCAGAGATCCTCAGCTGTAATAACAGGTCATATTTAGGGCTCATTTGCTCTCATTAGGACCTTGGAATCTACGTTTGAGAACTCAAGGGCAGAATTAGCTCAGAATTATTTTAATAATGATCAGACCACTAATGCTAAAGATATTCTGGTAGATTGATTAGAAAGAGTATGGACCTAGTCCTGCTTTAGTGCTATTAAGTAGTCCCATGACAACATGCTTAATATCTTTGAGCCTCATTTGCTTCATTTGAAAAGTGGGGATGATGTTATCTTCTCTACCTTCTTCACAGGCTAACTGTGAGGCTCAAATGAGATAATATGAGAAAAAGCTTTGTGAAATGAGAATGTAAGGCATTATGATGATGAAAGAAAACCATCCTTTTCATCCTATGGTTCAGATAGAGTAGTCCCTGGACAAATCTTTATCCTGCTATTATTTTTTTATGCTTAATGTTCTGAGAATTATTGCACAGCATAAAAAAGACACTTTTTTGTAGGTAAATAAGTATTAGGCTATCAATTATATTCTGTAGACTCAAGGAAAGGATACAACTTGAGTAACAGACAGGAGGATGGGCATCCCTTCTAAACTCACCACCATGTTGTTAACACAAGCCTTCATAGACTCCACCCCTTCCACCTCCTCTCCCCTCTGTTTGGAGGGTTGGAGTGCAGAGTATCAAAGTTCTCTCCTTGCCTTCTTTTCTGAAGAGCTGAAACTGAGCTCCCATGGCACTCCACTTTGCATCTGTTGCCTTGCATGGTTTTAACTCCATGGAGTAAGATGCCCCCAACATGGATACTCCTGGGTATCCTTTTTCCTCCTCCATCCACAATGCTGTCCTGCTTCCCTTTATGTGTTTCTCTTCTTTTAACTTGTGAACTCATTGCGTGCAGGCACTGTCTTTCTTTTTATAAACTAACCACAGATTTTGGCACAGCACCTGTCACATCACAGATACTGACTAATGTTGATTGGTTGGATCGAATAGCATGCATTTCATCTTATTTCCAAATGATTTTGATTTCTTCTGGTAGGGCTCTATATTTTGAAAGCTTTTTGTTCCACAGAGCTTGTAGACAATTAGTATTATGACATCCAATAAAAACGTCGTTCAACTTTTTTTATGGATCAATGTTATGTCAAGGCAATTGTTCTTTATTCTCTAATAGGATCTATTTGAATACATCTTTTTATATGTGGTTGGGGGATGTGAGCTTCACACATATAACAAACTTAAGAAAGAGAGTGTGACTTTAAAGTATCCCTGTCCCCTATACTGCAGCAGCTAGGTGGCACAGTGAATAGAGAATCAGGCATGAAGTCAGAAGGACCTGAGTTCAAATGTGATCTCAGAGACTTACTAGCTCTGCGAACCTGGGCAAGTCACTTAACCCTGTTTGCTTCTGTTTCCTCATCTGAAAAATGAATTAGAGAAGGAAATGGCAAAGCACTCTAGTTTATCTTCCAAGAAAACCCTAAAGGGATTCATAGAGAGTCACAAATGAAACAACTGACAACAATAACTTCTTATACTGGACTTGCTCCTTCCGTTCCATTTAGAAGCATTGACTGGTCATTCACTCCTTCAAATGAGGGTAATAAGGGTAATTTTAAACTTTTTACCAGTTTATTATGAATAACCCAAGAAGGTTCTTTTTTAAAAATAGATTTTAAAAAGATGTATATATATATATATGTCTTTTGTTTTTGTATCCCCTCATTTGCTTCCTGTGTCTGTCCTCTCCCTGATTCCAGAAAATCATAAACTTTTATTTAAAAAGAAGAGGAAAAAAATAAACATCAGCACATTGAAACAATATGACATCATATACAATGTTCTACAACTGTGGATCATCCCACCCTCACCCTACAAAGGAGTGGAGGGAAGCATCTCCTTATATCTCTTTTAAGAGTCATGCTTGGTCTTTATAATCTTTTTTCATTTTCAGTTGTTTTGTGGTTATTTTGGTCCTTTCCATTATCCATTTAAATTGTTGTTGTCATTGTTTTATCTGGCTCTTCTTATTTTGTTTCATATCAGTTAATGAAGTCTTTCTATGCTTTTCTGATTCATCATATTCTTTATTACTTTCAGCACGATAAAATTTGATCACATTTGAGCACCACAATATGTTTAGCCATTCCCTAATTGATGGGCATCCACTTTGCTTTCTATTTCTTTGTCCTCAGAAAACAATATTTCGATGTATTCAGAGATTTGCTTTTTGTCAGTGAACTCCTTGGGGTATTTCCTTAGCATATGCCCATCTGAGTCAAAGGGTATGGTAGTTTTATTTTCTTTATTTGATTAATTCTAAATGTCTTTGTAGAATGGTTGCATCAATTTACAGATGCACTAGCAATATGCTAGTGTTCCTGTCTTTCTACCATCTTTCTATCACTGACCATTCCTTTCTTTTGCCACCTTTGCCAGTTTTCTGGAAATGAATTGAAATCTCAGGGTTTTGATTTGGATTTATCATGATGAATAATTTTATTATTATTTCATTTAGTTGTTAATGGTTTATAATTCTTTTTTTTAGAAGTTTATTTATCTTTTAACCACTTCTCTAATGGAGAAGGCTTTTGGTCATATATTATTGTTAGTTTCTATATAACTTGAATATGACTCTTTTTGTTGTTCAGTCATTTCAGTTGTGTCCTACTCTTAGTGACCTCATTTGTAGTTTTCCTGGCGGATACAGGAGTAGTTTGCCATTTTCTTCTCCAGTTCATTTGACAGATGAGGAAACTGAGGCAAATAGGATTAAGTGACTTGCCCAGGGTCACAAAGCTAGTAAGTGTCTGAGACCATATTTGAATCTTTTGGACTTCAGGTCTGTCACTCTATTCATTTTACCATCCAGCTGCCCCAAAGTCTTACCAGAGATATTTAATACAAAGATTTCCCCCTCTGCTCAGTTGACTGTTTCGAGGAAGGTTCTTTTGATCTGAAAAAGTGATGTATCTTCTAAGGGAAGCAGGTAGTGAGAGGAAGCTTCTCCCTCTCTTTCAACCATTAGTATTTGGCATGCCAGGTGGACTTTTCTTTGAAAACAACAAAGATGAGATTTATCACATTAAATGAAAGAGGATACGGTGGAAACTGGGATCTGGCTCACCACATTCAAAGCCAAAAGCAATGAAGATTCATGAATCTGGCAGAATCAAAGCTGCAGTAGATCTTTCCATGATATACCATATGTGACAGGCCTTTTCTGGACTGGATTATAAAATAGAGAATTAATAATGTGATTATTAGGCAAAGCTGGAATTCATAATGTCAAAAATGTACTTTAACAAACTCTTTGAAATTTAATTAATCTGATTGATAGTTCTCCTAGGGACTAGAGCATGCTTTATAACTTCCTTTGTTTTGTGAGAATTATACTTAAAATGACTACTTGTCCTATTGGTAAATGTTACCTGGCTTGGAGCCTGAAGGGGAAGAAGTGCATCCTGGGAGAGCCTAAAGTTTCTCCCCTGCTAAAAGTCATCTGCTAAGGGTAAGAAATGTACCACCAGAAAGTGGAGCAAGGTAGTAGAGGGCTCACCCTCGGGAAGATACTTTCTCTCTCCTTCAAATTATATCTGTGAAAAGCTTCATTTACCCTACCCTCATTATGAACTCTTGATCACATTATCAAAGCAGACCTAATCTAATTTGAAAAAGCAGTAAACTTAAGGAAAATGTTTTTCAATTACTTTTAAGCTTATAAAACTTAATATGTGGTAAATATTGGATAAAACTTTGTTGTTTAATACTTTCAATCACACCTGACTCTTTGTGACCCCATTTGGGCTTTTTTTTTTCTTTTGCAAAGATCTGGGAGTGGTTTGCTATTTCCTTCTCCAGCTTATTTTACAGATGAGGCAAAAGGCAAAGAGGGTGAAGTGATTGCCCATGGTCACACTGTTAACAAGTGTCTGAGACCAGTTGAACTCAGGTCTTTCTGACTCCAGGCCAAGCACCAGTCTCTAGGGCACTGGGCCACGTAGATGCCCTTGGATGAAAATAGGTCAGAGCTAAAATTAGAAATGTGACGTCTTCCTGTTCGTTGTAGGGTATTGGCCCAACCAAAGAGAGAAAATTATATGGATGAAAAAAGTATCCATTATCCTGGCTACAACATGCTTTCGGAAGGTCTATCCATTCAGTTAGTAAATATAGCTGGGATATGCCCTGCAGATGGAAAGCATATAGAATTTAGAGTTGAAACAGAGTAAGCAGGAAGGTTGGGTTGCATTTGAGAAGGTTCTCAGTGTTTTTCATGAGCCCAAGTTACTCTACAGCATAAAAACTCATTTTTGAAAAATATGAATGATCTCATGGCAATTCTGGATAGTTGCAAATCTCAGAATTGTGTCATCTCTAATCCAAATAGCCAGTGAACATTTATTAAGCACCTATTGATTGCAAAGCACTATGCTTGTAGCTAGAGATACAATTCCAAAATTGATATAATTACTTTGTTCAAAGAACTGTCCTACAAAGAATCAAAGCCAGAAGTGACCCAAAAGGTTATCAAGAGATATGTGCTGAGTTCACGTAGGCTGTAAAATCAATTAAATTTTCTGAAATTTAATTTCCTCATCAGTAAGATCAGAATAATGGGTCAGTTAGGTATCAATTGAACAACAACAAAAGTGGAAATGATGATATCTAGAGAACCTGCCTCATAGAATTGTTGTGAGGACCATGAGGTCATAGAGCTAGAGCTGGAAGGAACCTCAGAGACCATCAACTAAGAAAATGTCTGTGAACTTTGTAAATCTTAATGCACTATATGAATGTCAGCTATTCAGACTCCTTTCCTTCCTTGCTGAAGAAGCTTTACGGACTCCTTATTGACTTTAGGACAAAATACAAACTGCTCTGTTTGGCATTTAAAGTTCTTTCCAATTTGACCTCAACTTATCTATCTAGGATAATTATTATAAAGTCTCTCATATCCAAATTGGCCCTTTTGCCATTCTCCATGACATTCTCCTCTCCCATTTCAACGTGTTTGCAAAAACTGTCCCCCATTCCTAGAATATGTTCCCACCTCACCTCTGTCTCTTAGAAACCCTAGCTACTTAGGCTCATCTCAAGTTTCCCATGAGAAGCTATTCCTGGTTCCCCAAGTTATTGCTCCCACTTCTAATGATTGCATATTATTTTACATATATTCTGTATATACTTTATTGTTATGCAGTGCAATCATTTCAGTCATATTCTATTTTTCATGACTCCATTTGGAGTTTTCTTGGCAAAGAGTAGTTTGCCATTTTCTTCTCCAGCTCATTTGACAGATGAGGAAACTGTGGCAAGCAGTGTTAAGTGACTTGCATGTATCCATATTGTTTCTTCTGATAAAACATGAGGACCTGGAAGTCAAAGACTATTTCATTTTTGCCTTTGTTCCCCAGTGACTGGCACATAGTAGGTACTTTATACAAGGATGTTGAAGTAAACAAAGCAGAATATTTGGAAAGAGTGGATCATAATGTTGTTCATAGAGCAAAACCTGAATGTGAAAACTATACCAACATTTCTCATTTCAGCCTTGGTAACATTTCTAAATCCCTGCAGACTTCACACTCATGTCTCTTGACAGCTGAAGGGACCATGTGTGTCTCAGTTTGACTGGTGACCATATTGGATCCAAACAGGGACAGCCTTTGTATATCACTTTTTCTGGATGCGAAAAACTCTCAAGTTTAATGCTGAATGGAATTCAAGAACATGTTGTTCTTTCTGTAACCAGGTCTCATGCAGGCAGGTGATGTGCTCATGTTGGCCGGCTCTCTGCTTGGCCCCCAGCTGCTTCCCTCCCATGCAGGGAATGTCCACATTGCTAAATTACAAGATGGTTTTTATGATTACATCGGATGGGAGCTTTCATCTTTGCTCCTCGCCCTCTCATTGTCATAATACGTGACCCCTGTGTTCAGTCAGAAAATACCTTTCTGATGAGTGTACATTGGTGTTGACCCAGAGTGAGAACAACTCTTTCTTGTAATGAGGATGGATCTCAAAGTCATGAGAACTCTGTGGACATTTCGACCAGAATGTGTGTATTGATTTCCTTGTTTGATCTGATCAAAACAAAACCAAATGAGATGACTCCAGGAAGGCTTTGGCCAAAAATAAAAAATTACCCCAAAAGCCTATCACCAAGCTCCCACCTGGAAATTTCAACACTTCCTTAGCAGCTGCATCTGGTCATCCTGACAAATTCTGGATGAACTATTAGCATGTTTAAGGGTTTGGCGATCCTTTTTTGCCATTGAAATAGGTAGGAAGTAAATATAATTTCATGTTAGTACAAGCCATTGCATCATAGATGTTCTCAGAGGGCTGTTATTTTGTTGTGGGTAGGTTTTCTTTTATTTTTTTCCCTCCTCTTCTAAATGCATTGAAAAGTATTTCTGTCATAGTCACCTACAGAAAGAGAGAACAGGAACCTGAGAGAAGAGAGACAAAGTATTTGACAACTGGGCAAACTTTTGTGAGTGATTTCTATATTACCAATATGATGTCTGAATATCCCTGGGGATAATTTAAGTGAACATCTTTGCCTTTTGTAAATAGGTCAAGCATCATTGAGTTACAGCATCTCTGAGCTAGAAAGTACCTTTAAAGCCATTCAACTCAGAAATGTAAAATGGGGAACTGGCCAGTGAAGGCTCAGTGCTGCAAGCATGCTTGGGGGATTTACATTGAGTTTTGGGGAGCTTTGCTTCTATGTATGTGACAGAACTTTATTGCAGGGGCCTGACTCTCCACTTTCAAGCATTCTCTAACTGCTTCCTTTTAATAATAGCTAACATTTATGTTAGCAGATAGGTGACACAGGGGATAGAGTGCTGAGATGGAGTCAGGAGGACATCTCCTGAGTTCAAATTTGGCCTCAGATACTTATTAGCTGTGTGGCCCTGAACAAGTCACTGAACTCTGTTTGCCTCAGTTTCTTTTTCTGTAAAATGAGCTGGAGAAGGAAATGGCAAACCACTCCAGTATCTTTGCCAAGAAACCTCTACATGGGATCACTAAGGGTAGGATATGACTAAAAAAAACAACAATAGCACACCAACATTTATATAGCACTTACTGTGTGCCAGGCACCATACTAAATGCTTTACAATTATTATCTCATTTTATCCTTACCACATCCCTTGGTGAGAGATAGAT
The DNA here is from genome assembly GCF_027887165.1 of Monodelphis domestica. Classification (NCBI taxonomy): domain Eukaryota; kingdom Metazoa; phylum Chordata; class Mammalia; order Didelphimorphia; family Didelphidae; genus Monodelphis; species Monodelphis domestica. The sequence continues at coordinate 168,300,617 of NC_077229.1, forward strand.
GCTATTATTATCCCCATTTTAGAGGTGAGGAAAATTAAAGCGATATTATTATTCCCTTTTTACAGGCAAAGAAATTCTGGCAAACAGGTTAAGTGATTACCAGGGTTGCATAGCTAGTACGGATCTGAGGCTGGATTTGAACTCAGGTCTTCCTGTCTCCACACCTGGCACTTTAACACTGTACCATCTAGCTGCCTTTTGCCCATTGTTGTTCAGTAATTTCAGGCATGTCCAACTCTTCATGAGCCCATGTAGGTTTTTCTTGGTAAAGAGCCTGGAGTAGTTTGCCATTTCCTATTCCAGCTCATTTGACAGATGAGGAAATTGAGGCAAATAAGATTAAGTGACTTTCCAGGGCCATACAGACTAGTAAGAATTTTAGACCAGATTCGAATTCAGAAAGATAAGATAAGTCTTTCTAACTTCAGGCTCAGCACTCTAACCACTGTGCAACCCAGCTGCCTTTTGCTTACATCAGTGAAAATAATAAGCCTTTTGATTGGCAGGTGAGTTAGAATTGAGTATGCATACAAAATATACTAACTGCCCACATTCAAGTGAGGAAGATACATATATAATCTCTTCAACATAATCAGGAAATGGTCACCTAGCTTTTTCTCAAAGACCTACCTGAGGAGGATTCTACTAACTGCATGGTTCCTCTTTGAAAACAAAGGACAAGCAACAACTCCAAAGGCATCTCATTTCTGGCTAGCTCTAGTTGTTTCCAAGGTTTTAATTAAATCAAACCCAAATGTGTCTCCCTGGGATTTCTACTCAATGGTCCTAGCATTGCTTTCCCAGAATTGAGCAGAACAGAATTCTGATTCCTTTAACACACAATAGCCCATCAGATGCCCTTATGATGCCTGTTAGGGTCCTGATGAATGTCTTCTTTTTCCAGGTTAGCATCCCCAATTACTCCAGTTGCTTTTCTTATGATATTAGCTCAGAATCTGGGAAGGCTCCTTCACTAGACTTGTCACTTCTCTGTGGATAATATTCAACTTATTATTAACTTTATTATTATTCAACTTTAAGTTGAATATTATTATTATGTACCTTTCTTAAACTCTAACATCTAGAATAGAATACAGTACTTCACTTATAGTCTTAACCGGTGCACAGTATGAGACTATCACTTCCTAATCCTGATACTTTAACCCTTTCTTCTTAAAAAAAAAAAGACAACCTTTACTTTCTGTTTTAGATTCAATACTGTGTATTGGTTCCAAGGCAGAAGAGTGGTAGGCAATGGGGGTTAAGTGACTTACCCAGGCTCACATAGCTAGAAGTACCTGAGGTTGGATTTGAACTGAGGACCTCCTGTCTCTAGACTTGGCTCTCAATCCACTGAGCCACCTAGTTGCTTCACTTTACCTCTTTCTTTCTTTCTTTCTTTTTTAATTAAAAATTTTTATTTAATTAATAAATTTAGAATATTTTTCCATGGTTACATGATTCATGTTCTTTCTTTCCCCTCCTCTCAACCCCCCTCCCATAACTGATGCCCAATTCCACTGGGTTTTACATGTGTCATTGATCAAGACCCATTTCCATATTATTGATAATTGCATTAGGATGTTCATTTAGAGTCTACATCCCCAATCATATCCCTGTTGACCCATGTGATCAAGCAGTTGTTTTTCTTCTGTGTTTCTACTCCCACAGTTCTTTCTCTGGATGTGGATAGTGTTCTTTCTCATAAATCCCTCAGAATAGTCCTGGATTATTGCATTGCTGTAGTAGAGAAGTCCATTACATTTGAATGTGCCACAATGTATCCGTCTGTGTGTAAAATATTCTCCTGGTTCTTTTCCTCTCACTCTGCATCAATTCTTTAGCTCTTTCTTAATGCAGTCTAAGATTACATTAGCTTTCCTGTTAGCCCTATCCCACTATTCAATCAATGAACAATCATTTATTAAGGACCTACTATGATACCCCAGTCACTATTCTGGATGCTAGAAATTGAAGACAAAAAGGAAACAGTCTTTGCCCTCAGAGAGCTCACAGCCATAAGGAACAGTGGGAGCACATATTAGTGAATACAAACTATAGACAAAAGAAATACCAGGTAATTGGGGGGGGGGGAGCTGGAAAGGTCAGAAGGCACCAGTAGCCAGAGAGGGTGGGAAGTGTCAGGAAAGGCCTCATTTAAGAAGTAACACTTGAGATGAGTTCCGATAGAAACTAGGAATCCTGTTAAACAAAGAAGATGAAGGGGTGGGTATTCCTGGCATGGAGTACAGAATATGCAAAGTCCCAGAAGTAGAAGATAGAATGTTGTATGTGAAGAATGAATATTGCTTAGGACAGTTTGGCTAGAATGTGGGAAGGTAAATAATAGCAATGAACCTGGAAAGGTAGATTGGAGCCTAATTATAAAGTATAAAGGGATAGTTTATCCTAGCAGCCATAGCAGTTACTGGATCTTAATGAGTATGAGTTACATGATCAGGTTTGTGTTTTAGGAATATTACTTTGGTAGTGTCATGACTGAAATTAAGGTAAACTGAGGCACAAAGTTTCAAGCATGATTAATTAATTTGCAAACAGTGACTTTACCAATAAATACAGTTTCTGCCTCCTCTTCATTAGCTAAGACTCCAAGGTGGGGCTCATAGATCACATTTATAGTCAAATGAAGGAGCATCCATGGTTTAAAAAAAAAGCATCCTATATGAGTCAAACAATATGATTGATCACAAGGATAGTAGCATCATAAGTAGGGCAAAGAATATGATTGGTTGTAGTTTGGGGTATATAGCTACCACCCCTCCTTTCATCTTGTTGCTGATTGATTGTGGCCACCTGCAAAGTTAGTGATCCATGGATAACAAACCAGACTTTCTCAAAGGACAGAGATAACAGATTAGATTTCCTCTGAAGTACAACTAGTGGGAAAAAGAGAACAGATTTCCTTGATAGAAGAATAGATTTCAAAGAAAAACAGAACTCCTAAACTTAACTCAGAGACAATAAAATGTGTTGTAGGCAGTTACAAAAATATCAGTGGTAAGACAGAATGAAATCAATTATGAAGTAGAATTGGGTGGATTGCTTTCAGCAGCAATGTGGTAAGTTGGAGAAGAGAAGGATTTGAGAAAAAGAGAACAACTGGGAGACTATTAGATTAGTTTGGTCTAGAGATGACAGGCTGACTCATGTTGAGTTTGCAATCAAGTTCATGATTTTTTTTGGTTGAATTTGTTTCTTTTTTTTTTTTAATATTAAAACCCTTACCTTCCACCTTAGAATTAATACCATTCATTGGTTCCAAGGCAGAAGTGTGGTAAGGGCTAGGCAATGGGAGTTAAATGACTTGCCTGGGGTCACACAGTTAGGAAGTGTCAGAAGCCATATTTGAACCCAGGACCTCCCTTCTCTAGGCCTGGCTGTCAGTCCACTGAAGCATCCAACTGCCCCCAGTTGAATTTGTTTCTAATCACACCTCTTCCATCTTGTTACTTCTTCCAAAAGTCAATTTCAATAACGAAGTATAATCTTCTACCAGGTATTGAGAAAGATACATTTAGAGAAGACACGGCCCTTACTTTCATAGAGTTTACAATCTAGGAAGCAGAGTTAATCTATTAAAAAAATAAAACAATACAAAATGATAAAGACTCTTAAAAGGTACCCCTGAAGTGCTGTATGAGCCCTAAAGGGAGAAAGGTTATTACTGACTATGAGACAGAGAAAGTTCCACAGAAGAGATATCATTTGTATTGAACTTCACAGTCTGAGAAATGGGCATTAAAATACTCATAGGAATTAGTATACAGAAAATAATACTCCAGGCATAGAGAACAATGTGAGTTAACCTATAGAAGCTAAACAGGGCATGAGTGTTTTTCATTGCTATTTAGAATAATAGAATCAAAGAGTTTTAGAGTTTGAAGGTCTCATAAGGAAAATCTTCAATTTTTATTTTACAGATAGGAAAAAATATGACCCCCAAAGATTTCTTGACTCACCAAAAGTCATGTACCAGGTTCCCTAGCCAGCTTCCATTTCTTCTCCCAATTCCCCTTACTTCTCCCTGCACTACTTCCTGGAGCATTCGTAGACTGCACCACATCATTTGTTTTGTTTTGGTTACTCATTGTTTCATGGATGTTGGTCTTGTAGCCACAAAGCTCTGTGGTTCTATAAGCAGAGACCCTGCCTATACTTCTGTATCTCATATAAATGCCAAACATGTGATATAGTCTGCTAAAGGGTTTATAAGTTGCTTCTTTTCACTTGCTAGAACTGTTGTGGTTGGCTTTGAGAGAAATAGAATTTCCTAATTCTAGTTCTTGCTTTGCTTTTTTGTTGCATAGAGGCTTTTATATCTTTCTTATTCCCCACCTAAAGATCTTGTATTTTTACACAAAGCATAGTAGATCACTTAGAGGATTTACATATTTTCCTGTTACTTGTGCCTTCTGATAAACTGAATGTAAGAACAAGGGCAAAGAGAGAAGTGGTATTCTATCTCCATGATGTGCCTTGGTCTTCCCCCTGCTCTGAAATATTCTCCCTCCTCACCTCAGACACTTAAAATCTCTAGTTTCCTTCAAGACTTTGTTCAGGGGGCAGCTAGGTGACTCAGTGGATTGAGAGCCAGGCCTGGAGATGGGAGATCCTGGTTTCAAATGTGGACTCAGACACTTTCTAGCTGTGTGACCCTGGGCAAGTCACAACCCCATTGCCCAGCCCTTATTGCTCTTCTGCCTTGGAAAAATACTTAGTATTGATCCCAAGACAGAAGGTAAGGATTTTTTAAAAAAGACTTTGCTCAGTTGCAAACTTTTACATGTAGTCTTTACTGATCCCTGCCTCACTCCCTCCAGCTTCTCAAAACTACTTTGTTTTAATCTTGTCTACATTATGCATATATTTATATATATACAAGTTATCTTCCATAAGAATGTAAACTTCTTGATGAAACTCTATTGAGCTTTTGTGCATGCTTAGCACAGAACTTAAGTAACTTGTCCAGGGGCATACAGCTAGGAATTGTTTGAGGCCAGGTTTGAACCCAGGACCTCCTGCCTCTAGGCCTGGTTCTCTAGATAATATTTGTAATAAATTCTCCATAAGGCTGTTGAAAGAAAAGAACCTTGTTATGCTGGAGGCTATCATACCCTGACTAATTGACAAGGTCATGGTCTAAGGAAGGAAGATCAACAAAGCAGACCCCAGAATGAGGCCCCCCTGCTGATCTCCCTTTGTGACTTCTTCCCCCAAATTTTCCCCACTAGTGGACTTGTTATGATTATTATTCTCTCCCCAATACAGGAGAAATAATATGAAAGCAAATACTTATAGGATCAATAAATATATACCCTACTTTAAGCCCCCTAGGATATTACCCCCAAAGGATTGCAATTACAGAAGAAAAGCCCAAAGATTACTGCCCATGACCCTTACTTTCTCATGCACAAGACATGCTCCAAGGCCATACAATAAATAGCAGCTGAAAGCTTGAGTACTATAATGAATCTTGTCCTACAGTTACCACACTCAAATGAATTTGTTGGAACAGAAGCCAAACAGCATTGCTTGGTACTTCAAAGTAACACAAGAAAAATAGAACTGTAAATTGAGGAAAACTCCAAAATTGGTCTGCCTCACACCTAGATACAAATATGTTATGTTGGTCATCTCCCAAGCAATTATGATGAATAGTGAAAGCTGACCAAAAGCACAATGATCTTCTCATCAGGTCAAGGGGTACTAGCTTATAAATGGCTTTATTCACATTAATCATATCTATCAAAGAGTGTTGTAGAAACCTAGTAAATGATTACAGAATTCTTTGTTGTAGTAACATCACAAGCATGTTGTTTAGGTGATTTGATAATATCCAATCCAACTGTCGAATGTCACATTCATAGAGAATTGATTATGTGTGTATACCAAAAAACCTATATAATAAATGTACCACAATACTATGGCAGAGCACTGTGTGTGATGCCTGCATATGTGGGCTGAATGCATGGTGTGTCTCATCACATTTATTCAACTGTAAAGGATAATTTTAGCACTGTGACCTAAACTATCTTAATTATTGGTCGCCATGGGATATCCCAAATAAAATACCCAAGACAGCTGGAAATTTATGGTGATTTTAATTAATATAGAGGAAAGAAATTAAGGAGAAGGGAGAGGGAAAAGGTGTAGGATTTCTCCCACCTGGCCTGTGCCAGGAGGAAGATTAGAGGCTTATAGGAAGATAAAGTTTGGAAAGTAAAGGAGGAAGGAATCAACCTGAACTCCAAGAGGGCTCAGCTAAGATGCCTGAACCTGAATTAGCTTAAAGGCAAACTCACTGCCCCAACCCAGACAAATAGCTGCCACCACGCCAAGATGTCAGAATGCTTGGCACGCTGCCAGCCAGAGCCACATCTCCAGGGAAAGAGCCCTAAAAGAGGAAGTGACGTGAAATATATGGACAATTTTACATCACTTTCCTGCGTCTCATTTGTACCAATGGTAGCTTAGCTTGACTTAGGAGAGCCCAGGGGTCTGTCAGCTATTTCTGCACATGTCTGTTAAAGGTCATCCTCTTGAATACTTAATCCTTAAGTATGGGTGTAGACATTCCTGATTTTGTTAAAGAGAGTGTCTTCATTGTTATAATTAGGAGATAGCTAAATCCAATCTTCACACGACTGTGATGTCATACTTGGGCAGACAGACCCTGGGTCTTCAGAGAGGCCTCTGGATGGACCTCTATATTGTTAATGTTAAACTTCTCTGTTGGGGTGAATTGTTATTGGCTGCATTAGCCTAGAATCTCAGGCCCAGCAGGGGTTATTACAGATCTGTATTTTTGAGAGTCCAATTTAGATTCATTAGGTAGAGAGGTTTTCCCCCCTTTTCTGCAACCAGGAGTATGACTAGTAAGTCTGTGGGGTCTGTTTGCCAGTCTATTTTTAACTCTACTTTCTTGGTATCTTGGTCATATTGTCACTTCCCTTAGAATCTGATATTTATTTCCAGAAGTCTTCTATGTAGTGTGTACTATTTTGAGAGAGTAGGAGTATCTTATTCCTATATCAGATGGGTAGAATCTTGAGACATGAGAGTAAAATGAGGGGATTAGAATTAGTAGCCTCTGAAGTCCCATTCAGATCTAGATTTATTCACCAATGAAGCTCTAATTCCAAGAATCTCACCGAGTATTTATCCTGAGAGTCCCCAGGATTCACTGAAGGAAAAAAAAATAAACCAAATGTGAATGTGATAGAATGTTACTGTGCTGTAAGAAACCATGAATATGATGAATATAGAGAAGCATGGAAAATTTACATGAACGGATGCGGTCAGGAAAATAATATTGACTGAAACAAGGTAAATGAAAAGACAAAGTACAAACAAAATCACCCCAAATGAATATCACCAAATTACAAAGAATTAGAATGACTCCAAAATAAGAGATATGTGAAGATATCTGCCTTCCATTCTTTAGCAGAGCTGAGCATCCATAGATTGTATACATTGTCAAATTTTGCTGGGGTAGGGGCTGTGGTATATAATGATTTGTTTTGCTGATTTTTTTTCTTTTCCTTAATTTCTTTTTGTTATATTGGATGGCTTTTTGGGAGAGGGGAAGGGAGGAAAAAGGAAGAAAAAATAGATCAAGTGGGCTGCTTAACAGCTTTTCTGTAAATCTCTATAGTCTGTTTCTCAAAGAATGTTTTGTGATGCCAATTGTGGACCATTTTTGGCTGCTTTGCTGTTATATTCCTCAGCTGCTCATTGCATATTCCTCTGAGCAGAACTGAGTATTTGTCTGGTTTGGGGCTGATTGGAATTCTGCATGCTATGGCCACTATAACTAGGTGAGCAGAAAAAGGAGGATTAGTTTATATCTTAATTTTTTTACTCTTTCTTTCTTAAACTCTTACCTTCTTAGTATCAGTTCTAAGACAGAAAAGAAGTGGGCTAGGAAAAGTATTAAGTAACTTGCATAGGGTCATATAGCTAGGAAGTGTCTGAAGCCAGATTAGTCTGATGCAAAACCTGGTGCTATAAGCACTGAGCAACCTAACTGCCACACTCAGCATCTCATCTAAGAAGGACAGATGGATCCCTTTCTGACCCTCCACATTTCCATAGGACAGGATTGAGGCAAAGACTATTTTTAAAAAATCCTTATTTTCTTTAAGTAACATACAGAACTCTAAGACAGAAAGAGAAGGGCTAGTCAAACCCGAATGGGTAACTTGCCCAGGGTCACATAGCTAGGAGCAAAGACTTTTGATGTCATAGAACATAAGCTCTTTGAGGGTAAGGACTGCTTCACTTTTGCATTTGTACCTCCCAGGGCCTGCTATAGTACTTAGAACATTTTGTTGTTTTATTATTTAGTTGTTTCAGTTGTGTCTTATTCTTTGTGATCCCATTTGGGATTTTCTTGACAAAGATAATGTGGTTTGCTATTTCCTTCTCCAGCTCATTTTACAGATAAGGAAATTGAGGCAAACAAAGCTAATATACTCATCCAGGAGTCAACAAGGAGTATGTATATATGAGGCCATATTTGAACTCAGGAGTATGATTCCAGGTCCAACACTCTATCCATTATGCCTATTCATTCCATGCCTGGAATTTTAGGCAATCCCCTCATATCTTACTATTAAAATTTTTTTCTTCTTTTAAAGCTTCAGTCAGATGTTACCTTCTCTGTGAAGCTTTTCCAGACACTCTCACTGCAAATAGTCTCTCTATCCTCAAATTTTCTCTTTTTAAAATTTCATTTTTTTTAAATAGAATTTATTTCAGGTATCTCAATTCTTCTATCCTTACCCCATACCACAGAAGGCATCACCCAACAAAAAGATATGTATATATGTATGAATTGATTCTAAGACAGAAGGTAAGGGTTTAAAAAATGAGCCTACTATGTTCCAGGCACTGTGATAAGGGCTTTATCTTATTTGATCCTCAGAGTAGGTTTTGTTATCCCTTTTTTACAGTTAAGGAAACTGAGTCTAGCAGAAGTTAAGTGACTTGCCAAGGGACACATAGCTAATGTGTCTGAGACCAGATTTGAACTAAGGTCTTCCAGATTCCAGGGTCATATTCCATCCACTGTACCAACTAGTTGCCTCTAGTTAAGCACTTACTATGCGTTATGAATTGTGCTCAGTTATCCAAGCTCCCTGTTGGATCTGTTCCTAGCTTCCAAATAGAAATAAGGTAAATGGACTGTATGAAGGACTACAAATAGTTTTATTGAAGCTGGCCAGTGAGTAGAATGACCACCTAAGGAGAAGCAGACCAAGATCAGAGCTTGAGAACTAGAAGAGACCTTGAAGGTCATCTGTCCTGTTTAACTTTAAGAGGAGGAAATTATTGATGTCAGAGCAAACCAACCAGCTATAGATTTGTTTCCATTTTTCATTGAATTATTGCCAGTTTTGTGCAAGTAGGTCATAGTTGACTGTCCAAGCATGAGACAAGGGATGTCTGCCAGTTCTTTGCTTTGGGTCCACAGGCTTGGCTATAAATGAATCAGTTTTGTTTATGGTATACACTGCTGCTTTCTTTTCTTTTTTCTTCTTTTTAACCCATGACCTAGGAGGCATTTTTCAAGGGTAGGTAATATAGTCATAGACTTCAGTGTTGCTGAGGGGTCCATGAATGGCCTTTGGGCATGTCCCCGAAGTCTCAGTGGAGTTTTAAGCTATTAAAGTTCAAAGTCACATTGAGACTTTTGGGACAACTTGTAGATGTGTGGGTTGAGACCTGAGTTTCTCATGGAACTCACAGAACAGTTTTATTTTCTGCCTTTATTGAATTGCAAAATAATGGTAATAGTTCACATTTGTATGACATTTTACAAATAAGCCTCAATAATCCTGAAAGTAGTAGCACATGTATTATTTCCCTTTCTACAGGTGAGAAAACTGAGGATGATAGAGGATAAATAGCATACACAGCAAGAAAGTCATCATATTCAAGATCATTGATTTAGACTCAGAAACCATTTATGCTGTAAGAAATTAAATTTAGGTTTTGACTAAATATGAGAATTCTAAAGTAATATTGTGGTCACCAATTTAACATATAGCTCAAGTCAAAATGATTTTTAGCATCTTATTTACAAAGAGGTAGAAAGAGTGAAAGTAGAGAAATGTAAGAAGAGGATAGAGAAAATGTCTAGCCTATCACAGTAAATGTTGCTCCAGTGTCTGGTTCAGCCCCAGCAGGGCTCAGTAACCCTCATCAGGAGGGCCCAGAGCTGTCTTATGCAAAGGTTCCACCAATGCAGCTTCCTCCAGGAAAGGAAGGCCTCTCTGCATCTAATCTCTCCAGAAGCCAGGAAAGGAAGGCCAGCTACTCACTCACCCAAGACAAAGTCTAAAGGAGAAGATCCAGAAGCAGTCCAAGAGCCAAAGTCAAGGTCCAAGCCAAAGGTCAAGTCCAAAGCTACCTCCAATATCCAAATCATGATGAGAACCTCCTTGGATGGAAAGTTCAGGACTTTATATAGTCCTTTTACTCCCTCACTTCCTGTTCCTTCCTCTACTTTACGGGAACCAATTGCAATCTTTCAATTTGCTTACCACTGCCCAAGGGGTAGTCAGTGACCTTTGGAGTTGTCACCCAATTTAGTAACTGACTTGCGAACTCTCTTATTTAGTGTTAAATTGGGGTGTTTAAGTTTTTGGTTGATTAACTTAAAAATTGCTGATTGATAGACAAAGGAAGTTTGATTTACTCTTCACAATGCTATGCCTTTCATTTTTATCAATGATGAACTTATGTGACTTAGTGGATAGAGTGCTAAACTTACACTCAAGACCTAAGACCTGAGTTTGAATCCTGCTTCAGTCACTTTCTAGCTATGTGACTCTGGACAAATCACTTATCCTAGTGATGGTGAACCTTTTAGAGACAAAGTGCTGAGCCCTACCTCTACCCAACCTCCCAAACTGAGTGCCATGCCTGCCCCCCACCAAGTTTGAGTGCTGAGCCTCACCCTTTAGACCCCATTACACCATACTGGGGAAGGAGGAAGTGCTCCCATTGGACTTCTGGGCAGAGGAGAGGGAGATGAGAAACGCATGTGGAGAGGGGGAGGAGAGTAGCCTGAGCACTCCTCTCCCCTCCAGCTATGTGCCACACTGTGAGCTATACTCTACTCAGACCTAGCTCCTCTCCAACCCCACCAGTCCAAGCGATTAAGGTCAAGCTTGATTTGTCTCTATGGGAAAAGGGTACATGCTAATTAGTAAGAAAGGAGAGGGGAAAAAAGAAGAAAAGAAAAATGGGTTCAGTAAAACATTCAAGAAATATCAACTATTATTATTAAGAATAGGCAGGAAAGGAATAATTAATTATGTTGTCCCTACTATGTGCCAGTCAGTGTTCTAAGTGCTTCAAAAAGTTATCTCATTTTATTCTTAAAATAACTCTGGAAGGTAAGTGCTATTATTATATCCATTTTATAGAAACAGGAAATAGAGGTTAAATGACTTGTCCAGGGTCCTACAGCCAGTAAGTATCTGAGACTATTTTTGAACTTGGGTCTTCCTGATTTCAGACTCAGTGCTCTATCCATCATGCTATCTAACTGTAGAAGGAAATTTAGAAGAAGACACATACAAGTGAAATTTGTTACTACCAATTTAAATTCAATATACATTTAAAAAAAAAACCCTTCAAACTCTGTGTAAGAGTTCATTGTTTCCAATACAATTTTCTTTTTCTGTTCCTAATAATAGTTAATGATAATTTGCATTTATATAGCACATTAAGGGTTTTCAAAGTGCTTTATTTGTTTAACCTCATTTGATCCTTACAGAAATCCCATAAGGTAAGGGATTTTATTATATATTCTATCATACAAATGAGATATCTAAGGCTGAAAAAGTTTAAATGACTTGCCCAGGGTAACACAGCTAGAAAGTAATTGGGACAGGACTTGAACTTAAGTTTTCCTGACTCCCTCTATTCACTACACCACCAGACATGTTCATGATTGTTAATGTTTAAGATTGTAATTTTATTTTTTTTATTTTTTTTTTAATTTTAATATTATTTTATTTGGTCGTTTTCATACATTATTCACTGGAAACAAAGATCGTTTTCTTTTCCTCCCCTCCCCTCCCCCCCCCCCCCCCCCCCGCCTTTCCCTCTCCCATAGCCGACGCATGATTCCACTGGTTATCACATGTGTTCTTGACTCGAACCCATTTCCCTGTTGTTGGAGTTTGCATTATAGTGTTCATTTAGAGTCTCTCCTCAGTCTTATCTCCTCCAACCCTGTAGTCAAGCAGTTGCTTTTCAGCGGTGTTTTTACTCCCACAGTTTATCCTCTGCTTGTGGGTAGTATTTTTTTTTAGATCCCTGCAGATTGTTCAGGGATTGCATTGATACTAATGGAGAAGTCCATCACCTTCGATTGTACCACAATGTATCAGTCTCTGTGTACAATGTTTTCCTGGTTCTGCTCCTCTCGCTCTGCATTACTTCCTGGAGGTTGTTCCAGTCTCCATGGAACTTCTCCACTTTATTATTCCTTTTAGCACAATAGTATTCCATCACCAACATATACCACAATTTGTTCAGCCATTCCCCAATTGAGGGGCATCCCCTCATTTTCCAATTTTTGGCCACCACAAAGAGCGCAGCTATGAATATTTTTGTACAAGTCTTTTTGTCCATTATCTCTTTGGGGCACAAGCCCAGCAGTGCTATGGCTGGATCAAAGGGCAGACAGTCTTTTATCGCCCTTTGGACATAGTTCCAAATTGCCCTCCAGAATGGTTGGATCAATTCATAACTCCACCAGCAATGAATTAATGTCCCCACTTTGCCACATCCCCTCCAGCATTCATTACTTTGCATAGCTGTCATGTTAGCCAATCTGCTAGGTGTTTAAGATTGTAATTTTAAAAAGGAAAAGTGGTAGGGGAGAGATTTAGACTATATGGAGATGGCCCAGAAAGCTTCCCTCTTTGGTTCCTATTGGACGAATATCTTCCATATGGCTATTTAAGTTTCCCAAGGAAGTATCAATACCTCCCTCACAGGTAGTGTTTATGCTTCAGCAGCTCAATTTAAAAAATTTAATTAAAATTTTGTTTCCATTTTGGGAACCCAGAAAAAATCTGACCATATTACTAAAATAATTTCTTTTTCGGATAGATTGTGGATGTCACAGCTGAAAGAGACTTTCCAGATCATCTTATTTATCTTATTAGGAAATGGAGTCCCAGAGAGTTTAAGAGTTGCCCCATTTACCAATAATCCTGTAAGAGCTCAATCCAATGACCTCTTCTCAATTCTCTTCTTTTTCAACAGACTTTTTTGTAGTACTTGATACTATTGATTAATCTCACTTCTCAGATACCCTTTCCTCCATGGGTTTTCATGATGCTGCCTGCTCCTAGTCCTTCTTCTTTTCTAACCATTTAGAGCCAGCTAGATGGATAGAGTCCCAGTTCTAGAGTAAGGAAGACCTGAGTTCAAATGTGAACTTAAATACTTACTAGCTGTATGTCCCTGGGGAAAAGTCACTAAACCTCTGTTTGCTTCACTTTCTTCATCTGTAAAATGGGATAATATAACAGCACCTACTTCCCAGGGTTGTTGTGAGGATCCAATGGGATAATAATTGTAATGCACAAAGCACTGTGCTCAGAACATATGAAGCACCATATAAACTATTTAATTTATATATAAATTATATTAATTACATAATAAATAACCACATAAGTTATTTATTATCATCCTTATCACCACCATCATCATCATCACTATAATAATTAATTAATTAATAATAAATACGTAGATAAACTCATTTTGGAGTTTTTCTTGTTGTTGTTGAACAATTCATGACTCAGTCATGACCCCATTTGGGGTTTCTTGGCAAATATACTGAAGCGGTTTGCCATTACTTTCTCCAGTTCATTTTACATTTGAGAAAACTGATGCAGTTATGTGATAAATGATTTGTCCAGAGTCGTACGGCTAGTCAGGGTATGAGGCCAAATAAGAATTCAGGTTTTCCTGACTGTAGGCCAGGTATTCTATCTCCTTTGTCATCTAGCTGCCCATACATAATAGATAAAAATGACAATAATAATAATTATCATTCTTTCTCAGTCTCATGCCCCACCACCTTTTCACAGGACTCCATCATGAATCTCTATTTCTTTTCAACATTTTCAGTGATCTTACCAAATCCTGTGAGTTCAATTGTTATTTCTATAGAGTTGACTTCCAAATATATATTTATCTAGTCCTTATCTCTCTCCTGATAACTAATCCTAGAGTTGGATATACCAAATGTATGCTCCATAGAAAATGCCAGGAGCCTCTCAAACTTAACATATTCAACACAGAACTCATTGCCTTTTCCTTAAAACCCACCTTTTTCTCTAACTGCACTTTCTGTCAATGGTGTCACCATTCTTCCATTCACCCAGGTTCCCAATTTTAGAATGTTTCTAGATGTTTCACTGTCCCTCACTCCTACATATCCAGCTTCCTGCCAATTATACCTGCTCAGCTTCCAGTCTTTACTCTCCTGTCCACTTACATTGTCACCAATCTGGTTCAGGCCCTCTTCAATTGCCTCTTGGCTGGACTGTTAAAATAGTTTCCTAGTGTGTCTGCCAGTAATCTCTTCCTCTTCCAATCCATATACTGTCCAATTAAATATTCTAAAGCATAGGACCTTGCCCCTCTTCCCAAAAAGTTACAGTGGCTCCCTAGTGCTTTAAGGATGATAAATGTGCTTTTCTCTCCAGTATTTAAACTTTTACCCTCTAGCCCCAAGCTATCTTTATAGACTGATTACACATTTCTTGCCCTCATATACTCTACATTTCAGTCTGATTGGTCTACTTATTGGTCTCTGTACACTACCATGCATTTGTCAATCTCCTAGTCTTGAAATGCTCTTCTTCCTCATTTCAGTCTCAGAATTCCTATCTTAATTCAAAGTCTTCTGCAGGAGACGATTACTATTCCCATCCATCCTCACCCCTCACCTCTACTATGGGCAGGAATAGCTTTTCTTTTGCTCTTATTTGCCAGTTCCTGGTACACTATGGACACTCACGCAACAAATCAGTCAATAGGTATTTATTAAGTTCATATTATGTGTCAGGCACTGTGCTAAACCCTAGAAATATAAAGAAAGACAGAAAAAAATCCCTGCCCTCAAAGAGCTCATGATCTTATGGAGAAGACCTCAAGCAAACACAGACACATACAAATAAATACATACACGATAGATAGGAAATTATGAACAGAGGAAAGGCACTTGAATGAAGAGGGTTAGGTAAAGACTTTCTATAGAAAAGGGAATTTTACTTGACAGAAGCCACAAGGTAGAGAAGAGGAGGAAGAGCATTCCAGGCATAGAGGTCAGCCTGAGAAAATGCCAGGAGCCCAGAGATGGAGTACCTTGTTCAAGAAACTGCAAGGAAGAGAGTATTGCAGGTTACTCAGTAATTGTTCAATTGAATTGGAATGAAAAGTCTAGGGTGACAGAGCTAAAGACAGACCCAGGACTGGAATTCTGGCCTCTTAACTTCTAGCAGTCTTTTCTTGTACCGTGAGATAAGAAGAAAGATTGGATCCAATACCAGTAATTCTTCATCCAATTGGACACCTAAATGGAGGGTGATGGTGTATTATATCTTTAAATGAGTTTCATTTTTCCCCCTTGTAGCCAAACTGGGTCAATGACATCGTGTTTCATATCCAGCTGCTTGTGGAGGGGGCTTGCAGCTAACTTTTCTGTAGGTCTATTATTATGTATAAAAAGCTTCCAGATTGCAATCTCCAGCAATTTTCTCTGCTGAGTTTTTTGTTCTGCCTAGTGCCCTGTTCCTTTTTTCAGTCAATGGCCATGTGTTGACACTGTGAAATAGCAGGCAGTCACAGCAGAGTACTGGAGCATCCAGAACTAAATGAACTGCACATGGATGTAGAATGAGATTGGAACCCATTAAAATGTTCACTAACAGACTTAATGATTCAGTGGATGGGATGAACCAAATAAAAGAACTCAAAAGTGATCAGGAATATTACATTATCTTTTTTCACAGTGTTACCTCCTCTGAGAGCTTCATAGAATGTACCTAACTCAGAGCTTGAATCCAGGGCTGTCCTTACTTTATTAGAAAAATAACTTTTTGACATTTGGATTATTTCATTCTTTCAGTAACTTGTCCCTCCTGGTTTATCTCTGATACAGGCTGTTTTATGTTAATTTTCACACCACATATTGACTACAAGATTCATAGGATCATATGCTTAGAGTTAAAAGAACCTTTAGGGATTTAGTCCAATCATTCCATTTTACAGATGAGAAAACTGAGACCAATCAGGTTACTTGATTTCCCCAAAGTTATGGAAATGATAAGTATCAAAAGCAGATTGTAAACCTAGGTCACCTCCAAATCCAGCATTTTAGGGTCTGTCTAATTAATAGGATCCTAGATTTAACTAGAAGGGACCTTCAAGGCCATCTAGTAAACCCCTTTCATTTTACATTTGGGAAAAATAAGGTCCAAAGGGGTTAAATGACTTGTCCAAGGTTATGTACCTCATTTTTGATAGTTCTGGGATTTGAACCCAGGTTCTTTCACTCCAAAACCAGCACTTATTCAATTTGAATGTTTTCTGGTATACCATGTGAATATGTGAAGTTATACGAATAAAGTTACCTGAAAGGACTGTGTAATTATGGCCATTATTCTAAGGGCTGCTGGGGAAGACCAGCAGTTCCTTAGCAAAGAAAGATCACACTGTGAATTTGTTTGGCTAGAGAAAAAAAATAATAACTAGATTCTGGAATAAAAATTTAGCAATTCAGAATTCATTGTGGAGAGCCAGGTGTGACTTTAGGTGACCCTGGTAGTTAGGACTACTCTGGGAACATTTAAACAAACAAACAAATTAGTGAGAATGTTTTTCATTGCTAATGGTCAAACCAGATTCCTCAATCCCTCAGGTCACTTTGTTTCTGTTCCATTGATTAAGAGAATGAAATTATTTTGGGTTGAAAAACAAATATCCTCCAGTGGACAAATCTGTGTTCCAGGTACATCCCAATTCACCCCAAAATTACAGAGATAACAAAGCCCTAGAAGTAGAGGACATGCTTTTTTTGTATTTCACTTGGCATCACAAATCCAAGTTCATTAAATTTTTAAAAATGTTTTTATTTTTTCAGTTGCATGTATAAACAATTTTTGACTATTGTTTTTTGACATTTTAAAATTTAGATTTTCTCCCTCCTTTCCTTCCCCATCCTCCCCAAGGTGGCGAATAGGCTATTATAGATTACAAGCATACTGTCATGCAATACAAATTTCCATATTGCTTATATCATGATAAAAGAGGACACATGTCACACATATGACCTACCCTCAGATTCCCAATAGTTTCTTCTTTGGTTATAGATAGCATTTTCTTCATGAGACCCTTGAGGTTATCTTGGAGACTTGCTTTGCTGATAATGGTTTAGTCCTTCACAGTTGATCATCATATAATAATATTTCTGTTATTGTATAAATTATTCTCCAGGTTCTGCTCACTTCATTTTGCATCAATTCATATAAGCCTTTCCAGGTTTTTTTTAATTCATCCTGTTCATTGTTTCTTATGGCATGAAGTATTTCATTAAAACCATATACCACAACTTGTTCGTACATTCTCCAAATGATGGACAACCCCTCAGTTTTCGATTCTTTACTGCTACAAAAAGAACTACTAAAAATATTTTGGCACTGGTATGTTCTTTCCTTTTATCTCTTATCTCTTTGGGATACAGACCCAGTAGTGATATTACTGGGTCAAAGGTATACATAATTTTGTGGCCCTTTGAGCCTTTTAAAGAGACAGAGTGACATCACTTAACTTTCTCTCACTTAGAAATTCTGCTCCCAAGGAGACAGAGCAGAAATCAAACAAATCCCTTATAACAACATCCCCCCCCTAAGATTTGTTTGAGAGAAATATTTCTCCCCAAATGAATCTGACAAACAAAACCATTCTGTATTCTATCTAGAAACAGGGAGAAGTAAGAGAAAGGAAGCAAATAAAAAATTTTGCAACATGCAAGTTACACATTGCATAAAATTCCAAATATTTACAGTTATAAGATAACAAAATTATAACTATACAGAAACAAAACCTAAAATAATAATTCAAATTCATTTTAACAGCTATTAGGTCCAAAACCTTGCAAAAATATTATATACAAGAATATACATATATAATATTCATATAATATTCCCTCCTACCTGGCTCACCAAGCTGGTAGAGTTAATAAATAGCTGTTATGACTAATAAATGTTTATAGCCCAGCTGTTATGGGTCAGTAATATTATATAGGAGATTAATAAAGTTGTAAGGGGTTATTAGATATCGATAGGAAGTTGATAAACATTGCAGAGATCTTTCTGGTAAACCAGTAGCTCTATTTATTATAGAGGATAAGTTTGGATAGGAGTAGGAGGTAGGAAAATAGGAAAATATATCTTAAAAATCTTATATTATGTTTAAAGTCTTAATCTTATACTAAAAATATCTAAATAAACCCCCCAAATCTAACTGCTTTCTTTGTAGTTTCTTCTTGTCTGACAGAGCAGACCTCCTTAAACTTACTCTCACTAATCTAAAATAATATTCTCTATCTAACTAAACTATGTTAATTAATAAATTCTTCTTTGACCTCCTTAACCAAGTATCAGAAATTCAAACTATCAGGGTTGGAAACACAGACAGGCCTCCAGTTCTGAGAAGACGAGCCCTTAGGGTCAGGGACGTCTCCCTCATGGTGCTGAGAAGAAAAACCCTGAGATAGACTTCTTTCTTAACTTTGTATGTAAATTCCAACTCTCAACAGTCAACTTCCAGATATTCGTGACAGGGAGCACACTCCTACAGAAAACCCCAACCCCCTGCTTCCTCAGGAGATAGAGAAAATGGAGACAAGTTTAACTGACAATCTCTGTTTTCTAAATGGAGGTCAAAAATCTGTCTGCTACTGTCTCTTAATGAGACTGAAAAGACTTTTTCTCTTAAAGAGACAGAGCAACATCACTTAACTTCCTCTAATCTAGAAATTCTGCTCCCAAGGAGACAGAGCAAAAATCAAACAAATTCCTTATAACAAGCCTCAAATTCATTTTTCATGCTTTCAAGCAGAGTTATTTCGAGTGATGTGGAAAGAGGCATTAGCGATGAATTCATAGAATTTTGAAGTTGAAAGAGAGCTCAGAGGACTCCTAGTCTACTCCTGCATGAAAGGAATCCCCTCTAGAAAATACCTGCTGAATGTATTTATCTTTTGTCTGAAAGTCCCCTACAAAGAAAAGGAACCTGACATATTTCAATGAAGCCCATTACTCTTTGGGGATGGTTTTAATTTTTAGGATGTTTTTGTTTTGTTTTGTTTTCTGAAAGAAAGCCTAAACTTTCCTCTTTTCAGCTTCTTCTCATTGCTCCCAGTCCTGCCTTCTGGGACCAAAAAGAAGTCTAAAGTCTCTTCTGTAGGTTGGTCTTTAACTTAAACTAGTCTTCCTATGATATGGACTCAAGGCTCTTCACCTTTCTGATTGTTCTCTTTGGGACACTGTCTAGTTATTAATGGAGACGGAAGACCTAGATTCAAATCCTGCCTCCGAGGGGGCTGATAGGTGGTTCAATGAATAGAGTGCCAAGCTTGGAGTCAGGAGGACCTGGGTTCAAATCTGCTTTTTAGACACTCCTAGCTGGTGACCCTGGACAAATCACTTAACCCTGATTGCCTAGCCCTTGCTGCTTTTCTGTCTTAGAATTGATACTAAGCCAGAAGGCTTACCAGAAGGAAAAATCCCAACTCTGACCATTAAGAGTGGGATAAACTTGGGTAAACCCCAAACTCTGTTTCTTCTTTTCCAAAATGAGGTGAACACTTGAATTTGTGCAACTGTTGTAAGGATCAAATGATATCATGTATGTAAAGCATGTATTATTAATAGTGAAAAATGTATTGATGATAGTCTAGGTCACCTCTTTGCATGAAGGTTTTCATTTGAATATATTCTAATAATAGTAAAAGTAACCAGTAATAATAAGCTTCACTGTGATGTGCCGTATAACCTCAAGCCGTTGTGATTAATATATTGGTACATTTGCTATTTATTTCCTGGGCAGTATGCTCTTTGCGTATGGAAAGCAGAATCTCATTTACCTTCCTCTCTTTTGGCTTCAGATTAGAGCTTTATGCTCTCAAAAGTATTAATTTTTCTTTTCATCACCCATCTGCTTAATAGTTATTTTCACATTTCTGACAGGCTTGTTATGCTGACAAGCCTGTATCTAAATAGAATGTCTATATTTGATTGCATTGTTTACCATTTTCTGTTTCTCTCTATTTGTTTAATTAGAATGCAGAAAAGGAACAGAACCTGAGCCCTCTCAATAAATACTGTATTCAAAATCAGTTACAAAAATGGCTATAAGCCTCCCTAAGTATTTAGATCTGGCATCAAGATACAGTAAGGAATCTTCTCTGCTCTAACAAGGTCTCATATTTGTTTACTTATCCGTATGCCTGTTGATGACTTTGCCATGTTTATTTGGATTCTTGGGCTAATATTTACTTAGTATGCTGGGTAATGATCTATAAAATGAATTTTTTCACCAAATACATTTTAAGAGTATTAGCCCAACCATAGTATAAGAAGAGGGTATGGAGTCAGGGAGTCCTGAATTCAAGGCCTGCTTTTCAATATTTTAGCTGTATGACCATGAGGTTTTCAGTTGTTCCAGGCAGTTCCTTAAGATTATAAATATAGCCAACTTGCCATATTGCATTAGTAGAGAGATTTTCCATACTGTTAATTTATCATAGTCATGAAATCACAAGCATGGACCCCACACTTCTTCCCAAAAAACAACATTTAATGTGTCTGTATATGTGTATATGTAATACAGACAGCCAGACAGAGACAGAAAGACAAAGAGAAAGAGACATGTACAATTTAGTTCTAGCTCCTTTGGAAAATTTCAATTACATAGTCCACTGATTCAAGAAATATTATTTATAAGGTATGAGCTATATGCTAAGCATTATACTAGGTGTTAGAGATACAAGTGAAGACATTTTTAAAAAGTTCTTGCTCTCTTTTGGAACTATGTCCAAAGGGCCCTAAAATTCTATTTACCCTTTAATCCAGCAATGCAACTACAAGTCTATGTCCCAAAGAGATTTTTTGAAAAACAGAGTGGTCTAGAACAATAAGAAGCTGAGTGACTTGCCAAAGGTCCCATAGACAGTTTGTGTCAGAGTTGGGACTTGAACTTGGAGTCTTGCTGATTTTAAGACTTCTCTAGCCTCCATGCCTTACTGCTTTTCATATCTATCTCTATCTCTATCTCTATCTCTATCTCTATCTCTATCTCTATCTCTATCTCTATCTCTATCTCTATCTCTATTTCTATCTCTATCTCTATCTCTATATTGTGAATTTTAGTTTTACTTCACCCTGCTTAGTCTTTAGAATTCTAGCAACCAGGAATACATACACCCCCACTTAAGGATTTAGTGGGGGAAGGAAGGTCTTTTTGTGCTAGCAAGTGACAAATCAGAAACAACTGACTGACCCCCTGAGCTGTCCTAAGCCAAGTTTAAGCCACCATTGGTACATGTGAGACACAGGAAGTGATGTAAAGAACTGCCTTTATATTTCTTGTCAATTCCTGTGAGAGGGACCTTTTGCAGATTTGGCCGCGGAACTGTATCCTGGAGGAGCTCAGTGGTAGACCTCAGACTGCCTTCCTTTAGACAGTCACGTGGTGAGTTATAAGACTGACTTCACTTTTCCTTGGCTTTCTGGAGAAGCCCTTGGTGGAGGCCTCTGAATTCCTGCCTGGCTCAGACAGGCTGGAGCAGATCTTTTCCCTTTTCTCTCTCTCTCTCTCTCTCTCTCTCTCTCTCTCTCTCTCTCTCTCTCTCTCTCTCTCTCTCTCTCTCTCTCTCTCTCTCTCTCTCTCTCTCTCATTCTTAATTTCTTCCTTTTATTGTAAATAAACCACCATAAAATTCCATTCTGACTTGAGTATTTCATTGGGATTTAGAATTTAAATCCCTGGCAACCAACTAAAAATATATTCAGTCTCAACCCTAAATTAACCCCTTACAATACCTATATCTATAACTATATCTATACCTATACCTATCTCTATCTACATCTACATCTGCATCTGTATCTGTATCTATATCTATATCTACATTTACATTTGCATCTACATCTACCTCTACCTCTACCTCTATCTCTATTTCTATCTATCTATACTCTGTATATATATATATATACACACACACACACATATATATATACATATATACATACATATGCATAAACACAAGTGTGTATTTATATGTACTCATAGGCATATAAAAGGGCAACTCAGTGGTATAGCAGATGGGAATACAGGGTCTGAAGTCAAGAAGATTCATCTTCCTGAGATCAAATCTGGCCTCAGACATTTACTAGTTGTATGACTCTGGGCAAGTTATTTAACCCTATTTACCTCAGTTTCCCTGTCTGTAAAATGAACTGGAAAAGGAAATGGCAACTGCTTCAGTATCTCTGCCAAGAAGATCCCAAAAGGGGTCATGATGAGTCAGACATGACTGAAACAACTGAACAATATGTACAAACATATGAACAAGTCACTGGATGTCATTGGCATCTTCTCTAAAATGAAGGAGTTGGGCTAGATATATTTTAAGTTTCCCTTCAGCTCTCCCATTCTATTAATCTCTAAATGAATGTAGATAGTTAGATGGGCATGGCATTCATTTTACTTAAAACTGGCCAAAATGTTACACAGGCATGAATCTCTATTCCTGAAAAGTATGGGTCATTGAAGAATCTGCTGAATTTCTAAATAATCCATTTCATTAAGTATTAAATTAAGTAGAAATTGCAAATTTTACTTATGGAACTATTTATGCCTCCCAGTCACTTTTTATTCATTCATTTTTACATTTGTTCATTAAAATTGTGCACAAAAATCTTTTTAGGTCTTGAAAGTGGATTAATATCCAAGTGTCTATATGTCTATCTGTCTTTCTCTTTCTCCCTGAGTTAATTGCAGAGTTCCAAAGGCACTGCAAGTGAACCCTCTCCAGAAAGAGACTCACAAGGACTCAGAATGCCTTGTAGTACACTATTCCTCCAGCTTAGGAAAAGTGCTAAACTCCCAGTTGGTTTCCACCATGTCTGTATATTGCCAGGTTCTCTTATTGACTTTTCAGACCTTGCTTTGAGCCATTTGAGATCATCCATTATAATAACTCTGAAATCTCCATTTCAGAGTAAGATGAATCTCTACCAGCTGCATTTAGAAAATCTTTCTAGAATCTGTTTTCTGTTAGGCTTTTGTTTTAGTGAATCCATTTTTCTTTCCTTTCCAAATTCTTGTTTCCTTAATTGCTCTGCATGGGAAAAGCCTTCTGTTGTGCACTTTTATATTTTGTTTTGTTTTAAACAACATTTTGAAAAACTTTGTTAGGAGGGGACCTTTCAAGACAGAGTCTCTTTTCAGGGATTCTACATTAACATCTGCAGTTCATACATCATCATTTGTTGTATCAATTGTATTGAAGCTGCACATTTTATTTTTGTAGTCCTCAACTTTGCTCAGCCATGCATTTTACAACTTAATTAACAGATTTAACTGAACAAAAAACACATTGTAATTTTTTTTGCTTCTCCATCACAATTTTTTGTCATTCTAAAAATATTACAAGATGTTAAAGGAATGGAGGCTAATCTAGAAATTAAAAGGTGGAACTAAATGTGAATCTAGTGGAACCAAAATTCCATTTTAGGGAAGAGAATCCAAAATTCTATGATTCCATCCAATGGATTGAATATTGGCCCCTATGAGGACATTTCCTCATGGGAGGAAATACATTGGTATTTATACTTGCAAGTAGATATAGAGTAACCTCCAGGGCTATCCCTCCATTTTATGACTCCCAAAATCACTGTCACTGTTTTTCTCAGTCTATTCTCATGAGCCCCTAATGCATAGTAGCACCAACCTGTCCTTTAAAAATGTCTAGTTTGTAATCCAAAGAAGGCTTGCTCACTATCTCTAACCTTGCAGATGGACTCAAACAATGAAACTTTCTTCATTTCAGGAGAGAAGGAGGGAGTTGTTGCCAGCCCCTCATTCTCAACTTCGAGCCAATAGAATAGCCCCCCATGTAACTAATCGAGTTATATATATATATATATATATATATATATATATATATATATATATATATATATATATATATAATGCTATCATCCCCAAAATCAATTGTATTATTTCCTCTTCTACCTCATTCAGTTTTTTGTTCTAACCTTATAAAAATGAGTTAAATCTTCATCTGGGGTCTTTGGCTTAAATTGAGGCAGCCATTGGCCTACCTTATTATTAATCTGCTAACAAATTATTATCTTTCTCAGAGAATATGTGTGTCAGTCTACCTTTGTTGAATTTCACTTGGGATGTAGCATTTTGTAAAACTTAAAGTACTATGGAAATGCTGTTATCCTTATTATTATAGAAAAGAAACAAGGATTTGAACTCAGAAAGCCTGGGTTCAAATCCTGTCTCTGCCACTCACTTGGACAATAAATCAGTAAACAAGTATGTCTTAATCACTGACAATATTCTATAAACTGTGCTAAGTTGAAAGCTACTTCAACTCCCTATTCCTCAGTTTTCTCCTCTGTAAAATTATAGCTGATGTAGATGGTCTTCAAGGTCTTTTCCAGCCCTAAGTCTGTGAATAGTTGAATATAAGTAGATTGAATCATTCCTTGCCTGCAATTTATGCAATTCTGATAGAGCTCCATATGAAACTTCATGCTGCCTAGTCTGCTCACTCTCTAACTTGTTAATTTAAATTTTCGTTTAGTCATTTAAAATTCTAATCTTCTTAGATATCATTTGAATCACTTGAATGATAGAAGAGAAAGTATCTTTATTATATTAGCAAAAGAGTTTCACTGGTGAAAAAATTAAATAGTCCTGATTCCTTCTATGTAATACCATTCCTTATCAATCTATCAACAAAGATTTACTGATGGCCTACTGTGTGCTAGGTACCATAGGGATGAAAAGAAGTGTAAACTTCTTGCTCTGCCTGGCCCAGGCTCTAGGCATAGATAGAGTAGAGGGGTGGAGAGCCTGGACATCAGACCTTTAGGCTCAAAGGGCTCCTATTGAGAAGTGTAACTTCCAAGATGGGGCAACTTAAACCAGAAGGGACTTCAGAGCTTGCAGATAGTGGTACAACAGATAGAATGCTAGGCTTAGAGTCAGGAAGACCTGAGTTCAAATTCAGCCTCGGACACCTACTGTCTTATACATATGCAAATTCCCTAACATCATCATAAGCGTCTACAGACTAACCAAGAACAAATAACTAATGTCTACATAGAGTTTTCCATATGTTGTCATATCTGAACATTACAAACATTCTGTAAGATGAGGACTAAAGATATTATGACCCATTTTGTAGAAAACTGAGATTCAGAATTTAAGTGGCAATTGTTATTTTGTGTAGTATCTGACTCTTCATGCTCTTATTGGGGTTTTCTTGGTAAAGATACTGGAGTAGCTTGCCATTTTCTTCTCCAGTTCCTTTTACAGATGAGGAAACTGTGGCAAATAGGGTTAATAAATGTCTGAACTCAGATCTTCTTGACTCCAGGCCCACTGCTCTCCTCTACACTGCCATGGGCAAGGTCCAGCCTCACTCAGGACTCCAGGGTTCCCAACAGGTGGCGAAGGATCAGTCAAAATAAATAATGAATGGAAGGCAGCTTAATCATTACAGCCATGGGACTGCTCTGCATCTGACAGCTGCTCTACCATTCCAAGTCCTGGGATTTATTTTTATACCCATTTTCTTGGCATGCAGATTACATTACCTAACACACATGTTCAAGGAGAGATAATTGGAAAAGTGATACATTAACTTTTAACAAATCACTTGATTAACATTCTATATTCTTATATTGTGATTGCAGACAGCATACAAGATAAAGGATTTATTCACAGATGGCTTAATTTTCTCATTACCCTGTGAGAAGTTTTGAGCTTACAAACAATCAAGGAAAACTACTTATTGCTTTTAATAAAATGGAATAATTAATCAACAATTCTTAAAAGATAATTCAACAATCATATCATTGAGGTTGAGGGGTACTGGGAACATAATTCAAATTTAGACTGATATTTCTCGGGTTACTAGGGAGTTTCCCATTGGCAAGTTACTGGTTTGTGAAGTTGAGTCACTGAGGCATATTGAAGCTTGATGTACTTGTACTTATTGTATGAGCCGCTATGATTGATTTGTGTGCTGGCTTCATGAGAAAGTTTTAGGCTTGGTCTGTAGCTGCAGTTTTGCTGGGGAGTAAGTACCTAAATAAAAGTTAACCCATGATAGTCTTTTGGGATTGGGTTTGGGGGTCTGATCTTTTGTTGATGTTTTGGGGAATTAGGGTACAGGTGTTTTACTCTTGCATTATTTCTTTTGAGACTAGGGGGAATAATAATCATGTAAATTCATAGGTAATGGGTATTGCTGAAAGAGGTCATGTAAAGGGAATAGAGTGGGCAATCACATCTCGCCAAGGACCATTCTGTGGTCTCCTCAGCTACCACATGTGACTCTGTCAAGGTGTCATGGTCTGATGGCTCCCAGCACTACGCCACATACACATACACAAAAATTTTTAACTCTTCAGGAAAACTGACGAGCACATTAAGTTGTGGACAATATATTTATGTGTATTCAGTGTTCCAAATCCATAATCCCTACCTCTGCAAAGACAGAGGGAAGTTACACTTTCATATCTCTTCTTTGGGGCCAAGCTTGGTTATTACAATCATATAACATTCAGTTTTGATTTTGTTCTTTCCATTGACATTGTAAATTATACATATTGTTTTCCTGGATGTGATTACTTCACTTTGCATAAGTTTTATATAGTTCTACCTATGCTTAAATTCTCTTTTATCAGGTATATCAGGGTCCAGAAAATGACCACTAAACTCTATTCCTTCCATATTTTTGTAATTGCATAAGTCTCCTTATGTCAGTATGGGATACTTGGTATGTTATTATTAGTACTGCAATATTTTAAAATTCTTGACCTGCACATTTTATTCCTTTTCCCATTTAGCAACCTTTGGGAACATTTAGTAAGTGACAAGATGAGTGCTTAGGCAGAATGAATGAATCCTACTCAATAAAACATGTAGCTTAGAGTAGTGGTGTCAAATGCAAATAGAATTGGATCCTGTATGTTGACTTAGAAAACTACAAATTAACATTATCTGTGTTGTGTTCTATTGTATTTTTATTTTATTTTCAACATTTCTCAATTACATTTTAATCTAGTTAGACATCTATCCAAGTGGGGTCAGAAGTTTTGAATATGTTTTCCAAACTTTTTATAATCAATATTGACTCTTCCTCAAATGAGGGAAGGTCTTCCTTGAATTTATTTAAATCCTCAGGACTGAAAGGTGTATGGTGTCTTATAGATACCAAGTTCCCATTTTTATTGAAAGTTGGAATTTCCCTTAAAGGGAATAAACTTCTATCTGAATTTTTCACATGTTTCTGGCTCTAGGCTTCTTGCTCCATTTTCAGTGGGGTAGGTAAGAGAGGAGGAAGGGGTGAGCAAGTTGAGGAGGAGAGGTTGTGGGCCCATACTGCCAGAAGGATGAGAGGTAGGAGCAGTATGGGAAATGAATTGGGCAGGGTGGGAAGGATGGACAAAGGAAGAAGAGATTGGAGTTGGGGGGGGGAGAGGATGGAGAGGGGGTGGGGCAGGAGAAATGGGAAGGGTGGGGGGGTTAGGGTAGAGGAAGTGGGGCAGTCAGCATGGGTTGTGGGAGGAGTGGGTTGTGTATGGGAGGGGATGGTTTGAGAACTAGGAGCCATATTGTGGAGAGTTGGGGAGGGAAGGGACAGAGATTCTGATAATGAGGAAGTATGGAGAGATAAGTCACTCCTATTCTGAGATGTTATTGAGTCCCTTTTAATGCTTTTCATAAAAGCTATGAGTTCCCCCAAACTTTCCTCTATAAACTTAAGCTGAGTATTTAGTTCCGCATTTTGTTGAGTAGTAGAAGGAGCAATTGGTTGGTTTGACTGGGAAATGGGTTTTTCAAGGGGAAACTGACCTGAATCTCTTATCTGATTCTCTAGGTTATGTATGGTATTTTCCAGGTTTCTCTTAGAGAAAAATAGATACACTATCACAGCTCGAACAATTAAAATCCCAACCAGAAGCAATGAGGAATATAGTCATTGCCATGCATTTTCTGGAATTATGAAATAGACAAAGAACAATGTTTGTCCAATTTTGGTCATTTTACTGAAAAGCCAGTTGTTAATTTTGGCCCTATACTAGCTCTAACCACATTTTTTTAGGTGTTTGGGTATGGCCCTTTTCAATTTTTTAATCTAATTAATTCTTCTGGGTGAAAGGGCAGAGGGAGACAAGGCTGAAACCTAATACAATCACTCTCTCTAGGAGGACTCCTTTCTCCAGGTTTTCCTCATAGCTAGTTAGATTAAAACAGCTGTGTTCTATCTAATTTAAGGAAAAAAGAAGAAAATTGAACTTACCTCTATAGCTGATTTGTGTTCATTCAAAATAAGCTATTAAAAGCTGACTTGAAGAGAGTCATAGTAAAGGAAAAGTTGTATACATTTTGTATACATAGATTTTGTATACATAGATTTTTGATATTTTGATACTGATTTTGAATTCTTCTTTAAAATATGTATATATACACACACATATATAAAGGGTTTAATTTTTCTTTAATTAATTTTTTCCCTTTTTCTTTTGTTTTTTGTTTTTTATTTTGTTTAGATTTTTTTAAATTGACACACACCCCCATAACTAAACCTTGCATCCTCAGCTGAACTGGGTGTTTTTTCAATGCTTTCTTCAGGGGGGATTGTATTTTCATAAAATCCAAGATTTAAATTTTGTTTGAGATAGGAAGAAGCTTGCTAACTCCTGAATCCAGAGAATGAACTGTTTGCAGAAAGATACCTAAACCCTTATACTACAGGAAGATCCAGAATGAACCTTGGGGTGTGGCTGATTGAACTGAAGGTTGATTGAACATTTATTTTGAATGTACACTCTTATGCCAAAGGGGACTGCCCCCTAATTGGCTTTTGTCAATGCGCCCAGCAAAACATTGGTTTTCCTGTCTCTCTCTCTCTCCTCTATTTCCCCTCATCTATACCTATTGTAGTTTTCCTCTTAGAAGGTAAAATTTTGTATATACCTGCAGTTAGAATTTTTTTGGGTGCAGGATGCTTATGTTTAGTGATCAATTGGGGAGACTAGTCCCCTAAATCATCATCAGGGGGGATTGTGATTTTTAAAAATTTCCTCCATCTTGCTTGGTCTAGCACCCAAGAATGTGCACACCCACACTACACGGGCATGTGCTAGCTAATGACAAATAAGAAAGAACTAACTTCCCCCCTAGGCTGTCATAAGCCAAGCTTGAGCCACCATTGGCACATGTGAGGTGCAGGAAGTGAGATAGAGAACAGCCTCTGGAGTTTGCTCACTTCCTGTGGACAGGGCTAGATGCCAGTTCAATCCTGGAGCTCAAGTTGGGTGGAGGCCCACAGACAGCTTACCTTCAGATCAGTCATATTAGTGATAAGGACTCCTTCTCTGCCTTGGCTCTCCAAGGCCTTGAGCTCCAAGGCTTGGTTCAGCCTGAGCCACAGTGGTAGAGCTAACCTCCTCTTTCCTTCTCTCCCTCTCTCTCTCCCCCTCTAATAATCTCTCCCTCCTGCTATAATTAAATCACCATAAAACTCCATACTGACTTGAGCATTTCATTTAGGATTTTACAAGTGAAATCCTTGGCAACCTTTAATTAATATATTCAGTCTTTAATTGTAAAATTGACATTAACAATAGGGAGGAAGCAGAATAGCCAAATTTGAACTCAGACCTTTTGACTCCAAAAATAGTTCTCTTTCTGCTGTATAATGCTGCCTTGTTTTCTGCCAACTTCCTGAAATAAATTTATATTCTGCCAGATTCACTAGATTTCCTCCCTAAGTTAGGTAAGCTTAAGGAAGGGAAGAAGACAAAATGAGAAATTGGTAAAGAAAGATGTTATTTTTCTAAAAAAGAGGACAATAAAAGATCCTCCTTGATAAATGCTAACATCCATTCCTGTCAGGTACAGTTATTCAGCATGGTGGTCCAGCTCATCCCTTTCAATGAGATGTATTTTCACTTGACTAACTTTTCTTCTCCTATTATATCATTTCATCCTTGATGCTCTGGGAAAATTAGCCTCAGGAAATCTTTTAGTGCCATTCCCATTCAAGCCTTTCTTCAATATACATCCAAGCTGTCCAGCATTGACTTAATTTAACCTCTTGAGCTAGTGTGTGTATTTTGTATTGTTATGCTACCAATATCTGTCTTCCTCTGTTTTGGTTAAGAACAGTTGCCAATAACAAAAGGTATTCTACAGCTATGGAATTGAACAGGTAGGAGAGACTGGGAAGTGAGTCCTGCCTGGGGAAAAAAAGGAACTATTTATTTATTTATGCAGGAATTTTGAAACTCCTTCATTCAGAGACAGCTGGTTTTGCCTTATGTTTCTAGCCAAGGGAATCACTTGGTAAAATATAATGCTTCATCTCTCCCAAGATACACTATAGAAGATTTTAGGATGTAATAGAAGAATGAGTATAAGGTTGGACATCTACGTTGGGTAGTGAATATAGTCCTGGGTCTGAAGTCATCTTCCCGAGTTCAAATCTGACCTCAAACACTTACTAGCTGTGTGACCCTGGGCAATCACTTAACCCTGTTTGCCTCATTTTCCTCATCTGTCAAATAAGCTGAAGAAGGGTGGCAAACCACTCCAGTACCTTTGCCAAGAAAATCCAAAAAGTGTCATGAAGAATCTCACACGACTGAATAATAACAACAAGCAGAATGATCCTGAACTCAGTAAATTTAGGTCAGATCTTGGCAAAGAAAAGGCATTTTATAGATTTGGTAGCTTTTCATGTGGTCTCCTGTGAGTTTGAAGTGTAATAACTGTGATATTCTGGCTGACTAGAGAGATACTCAGAGAAACCTCAGGGTCCCTAGTTGTAATGGAGATAGAGATACTTCTGAGAGATAGAGAGATGCTGCTAGAGGGGATACTCTGGGGTTGCCTATTGATCACTAATGATGGCTAATAGGTCAAGATATTTCCTACCCTCCACCCTTTTACCTCCCAGTTTTCCACCCACACCCTCCTGCCTCCCATCCCCTCCCCCCTGTTAGTCAGCCACCTTTCTATGTAACTGAATGGTGAACTGTGAAGTTTATGAGGAAAAACTCTTTTCTCTTCCTTTCTCAAGTAAGGGGGTTTATTGGGAAAGACAGGACAGAATGGAAGATGAGGTGAGAGGGATTAGGGTTATCCCTAATCTACAAGGAGGGTTAGGAGAATTTTGGGAAATGTCAGTCCTGTCCCAACTGTGACACAAAAGTCTGTCAGGGAGGAGAACAACTGTTTAATCTTCTTTCTTCTTCCTTCAAACTGAAATCTCAAATACACAATCAGTTGTTCACACTCTAAGCCACCAACAAAAGTTAATTTCTTCTCAGCCTAGCTCAGAAGCCCCCCCAAAGGTCCTTCAACCTAGGACAGAACCTAACAGGGGTCCAGTTCAGAGCTTCTTCCCCCTTCAGCCTGGCTTGATTCTCCAACTGTCTTTCCTGGGAACATTCTATTTGGAATGTTCTTTTTTGATTGACAGCTGAGATCCTTTACTTTGTTTTGCATGCTTGGCTTGGCTTGTAAATCCTCTCTTACACAGAAGCATAGTTATGACAAAATATGTAAAGTATTTGGTGGTGCTAGTGAATGAATTATGAAGACTAAGTTGAGTGTTCATCTTCCATAAGCCTGAGCTGAAAGATTTCTGCAATGATTGTGGTCTTTTTAAATAATCAGAGAATACCAGGAAGGGCAGAGAAAGCCATGCAAAGGGGAATTGAAAGCCTGGCTTCAGACCTCTTCTGCCATTCTTGGTCCTCAGAGTCTAGCTAGAATGTGTGGAGGTTATTATTTCCTGCATTCAATTCCTCTATCTTTTGCTCCACACCTTAACCAGGAAGGAGCAAATAGTAACGAGATCATGAAGGCAACATCTAATGCAGTAGAAGAAATGGTCTGCATTCCTTTTGTGTAATAAATTGTTACTTGAAAAAAAAGTTCTTACTGTGCTATTCCATTTACTATTAAACTAGCAAAACTTAGTCCTCAGGAGTCTGTGGTGATAGAAGGCAAGGGTTAGTCAGATGCCAATAGATGAGCGTCCTTGTATTCTCCTGGCCACTAGTTTCAACTTTTTTTTTTTCTCATCCAACATTTTATCAGAGTTTCTAAAAAATCAGCCTGGTTGCTTCCTCTACCCTAAGCCCAATACTGTCCCCCTCAATTCCACTTGCTGAAGTAGGAGGACTCACCAGACCTGATATGGTAAAGAGGAAGGCAGGTAGAATAGAAACAAAGACTTTAGATAATCTACAAACTGTATAATCTATTCCTTGGCCTAATAATTAAGTTTGTTAGCACAGCAGGGAAGGCATAGCAGCTGCTCTGAAGAGGCGGTAGGGAGCAGGTGGGCCACTTAGCTAGATGAGAGAGTTGACATTACTGCCTACACTGAGATTATGCTTAAGCAGAATTTTTAAGGTAGGGAGGCAGGCACAGACTTATCCAGTGTGTTGGAACTAATTTAAAAAAAATGGTTTCTGAGTGATTACATGTAATAAGAAGGGAAATTCTAAGCCTACAGGTAGGAATAAGATATAAAATTAAGTGTACTTCAGTTTTACAGAGTACCTACACATCTCCCTTTTGGGGGGGAATCTGTTTGCTTCATTCATTCCCTGACCCCTGTAATAGAGAGATACTTGAGGGTGTCTATGGATTGATTCTCTAGATGACTAATGGATCAAGGTTTTCCTACCCTCCTCCCTCAATACCTCCCGTTTCCTCCTCTCTTCTGAAGCCTTTAGCTTCCCCTCCCCCCTTCCCTTCAGTTTCACTCAGTGTGAATTATGAAGTTTAGAGAAGATACTCTTTTCTCTTGATTTCTCAAGTAAGGGGTTTATTTGGGGAAGACAGGACAAGAGTAGAGGAAAACATTCCAAATGGAATGTTCCTTTTGATTAACAGCTCTTCTGTCTTCAGCTTTCTGTCTTGCATGCATGCCTCTTCTCTTTTACATCCCTCCCTTTTTTGTCTTCAATTTTGCAACTAGCACAATTTTAGTGATACTTACCTTTCATATATTTCTAACTATTCTTACCCTACGCTACCTTAAATATTCTTTAACTCTCCCAAAATAACTAATCCTATCTTATCTTAGCTATTCTGTCTAGTTCTATGCTAAGATTGGATATAGGAAAGTGGTTTAGGAAATAGGGATTTACATGAACATGGTTTTTACATAATAACAACTCCTCTAACAATTTTCAAATCATTCCAACAATTTCCATAACATTCTGAATATGCAACTATCTTATCTCCTAATGTCTATAAATTCAACTAAGAAAATTTTCTACCACTAACAATTGCTAACCTACAATTAAAATGTAATCTAACTTCTATACTTAAATAGGTCTATGTCTGACTCTACTTCCTAAGACTGAACAAATTCACTAAGCTATCACTATTGTTAGACATTAGATTATTAATAAACTATTCTAGTATAGTTAGCGTGTTAGTAAATTAGTATTTACATGTATACATAGGTTGTATTTATGCAGATTTACATATGTACATCTATATTTATTGTTCATGATTTCTGTGAAAACTCATGCAGATAAGAAATAACTTTTTATTGCCCCTTTTTGAATTTTTCACAGAAATTTTATATTAGTGTGTCTATTGTTTTGCAACTATGCAGTACATTGCATACTTACCCATTCCGTGAGATAACTTCCTTTTGTATGTAGGATGTGCATGCATATATGTGATGTTAACATTTATGACTCATTCTTACATATCCTCATGATCACAAGTCCCAAAAATCAGAGTCCTCCCACGTTCTTTTATGTTGATTGTATAAACTCTGTCTTCATCTTCTGGTCAGCATGCCACTGTTGTCAGCTTTCAATTTTGATTGTAGTCTTGTGTTCTTCAGTTCAGGAACAAACTCAGGAACAATCCGGAACCCAGAACCTGCATGTGTGTAAGGTTTTTACATGTGCATGTATGTAAGATTGAAATTCTCATGTGCATGAAAGTAAGCTGAGTTCTTCATGAATGCTTGTCAGAATTCTTCCGTATTCTTCATGTGTGAAAAAGGCTTCAGAGTGAGGGACGATTTCTGCCACTTATTACTTGTATGACCTTAGAAAGCCACTTAGCTTTGGTGGCTTCAGTTTTTTCCTCTGAAAGA
This sequence comes from Monodelphis domestica, assembly GCF_027887165.1. Lineage (NCBI taxonomy): Eukaryota > Metazoa > Chordata > Mammalia > Didelphimorphia > Didelphidae > Monodelphis > Monodelphis domestica. Next base: position 168,335,130 of record NC_077229.1, read on the forward strand.
TGATATTGTCAGTTGGGCAAGAAATATTTATAAATGCTTAGTATGTCCTGGGCACCATGCTGAACTCTGAGGATACAAAAGAAAAGCAAACTCTTTCTATTGTGGAGCTCACTATAGAATGGAGGAAGAAAACATGGGAATAACTATGTACAAATGGGCTATAGTAAGGATATATTGGACAAATTGGCCCCTGAGGCCCCGCTCAGCTCTAAATCTATAATTCTATGATCTTCATGAATTTGGTGGGTTCAAAGACACACTGAAAGGTGGAGATAAGCCACTCCCTCAGTCTTTGAACATCCTTGGGTCATAGGCAGATTGATGTTCCCTATTCTCCATGCCTGGGCCTGGATTCTACTTACTTTATTTCCAATACCTTGGCTGCTAAAGCTGTCTTGTGATAGCTTTTCAAGGACTAGCTGAGTGGAAGAAGACCCCCAGGAATCGATTATCTTTGCTTATATATTTGATTCTGATATGGTAAAACCTCATTAATTCAAACTCGTCATTCTCAATCTGTGACATTTAGATTGGGGATGAAGTTTACATCCTTATATACTTCAAACCAATTTACTAAATGAAAGATTAGAGGTTTTAAACTTGTGGCCTGATATTAAATTTGAAAGGGAACTTTGATGTCATCTTGTTCAATCCCTACCCATTTACAACATCTCTGAGTGATTATGTGGATCATTGAATGCCTAGAGTCATGGCAAACTCACTACCCATTCTGCTTCTGAACAGTACTGCTTATCTAGATTAAAAAAGAAAAGATTAACCTAAGATCTGACTCCCTATAATTTTCATCCTTTGTCCCCAGTTCCTATGTCTGGAGCCAAACAGAACACATAGTACTTTTCTCCCACATGATTACCTAGCAAATATTTATAACCACGTCCCCATTCTTTTCTCTTCTCTAGACTAAGCACCTACAGTTCCTCCAATTAATTGCTATTTTGGATACAGGGGTTTTAAACCTAGGATGTGTGGACTTTCAGAAATATCCATTTTGATAAGTATATTTCATTACAACTGTTTTCCTTGGTGATCCTTTGTATTTTATTTAATTTATTTAAAACCATTTTTCTCAGAGAGGTGTGAAGGTTTTACCAGACTATAAGAGGAGTCTGACAGAAAATAGATGGAGTCCCTCAATAGAGTTTCTCATGCCTTCATCACCATAGTGATCTTCCTAGGATGGGCTATAGCTACACAGCTTCTATCTGGGTAGCTCTGGGCAGGTTACTTAATCTCACTGGATCTCAATTTCCTTATTGAGAATTTTTTTTTAAATCTAGGATTCTGTGTGTAATAAATGCTGAATATGGAATCAGGAGATTTAAACTCTCATCTGCTTTTTGCTACATTATGTGATTTTGGACAGGTTGTCAATCATAGTCTTTCAGAGTAGAAGTAATTTAAAGGAGAACAGTGGTAGTGGTAATAATAATAATAATAATAATAATAATAATAATAATAAATCTTTATTTAGTGCCTCTTATGTGCCAGGCACTGTGCTAAGCACTTTTCAAATATTATCTCATTTGATTCCCATAATAACCATGGGAAATAGATGCTGTCATTGTCCCCATTTTACCAATGAATAAACTGAGGCTGAGGAGTTAAATGATTTGCCTGAAGTCACACAAGTATTATTTGTCTGACATCCTGAATTGAACTCAGTTCTTTCTGAGTTTAGGCCTGGCACTCTGCATATCCTAGGAATAATGGATATGAAGACTTAGAGATATTTTCAAAGTCTTACATGGATTTCTGCTGATAAATGAGCTGAATGAGGGAAACAACAGGCATACAAATTTCATTAATACAAAGGAAAATAACTAAAAGATACTAGAATTCTGATAATGCAATGATCAATGTTAACTTCAAGGTCCAGATAATAAAATATACTTAATACTAATAGACCATGTTTGAATAGATCTTTAATGTTTGTGAAGTGCTTTCCATAGATTTCTTGGTCAGCAGAAACATGGTGGAATGTGAGTGAAGAAAATAATATACTGAACTGATATGGAGTGGTGAATTCATCTTTTCCTTCTACCTTCCAAGCATCCCAGCTCCCTTCTATGTTCTGTCTTCTGATATTAGAATATAAGATCTTGGGACAGCTGGGTGACTCAGTAGATAGAGTTTCAGGTCTGGAAATTGGAGATTTTGGATTCAAATGTGACCTCAGATACTTTCTAGCTATTGTTAGTTTTTATAGTTGGTTGGACTTAATAGATTTAATTGGTGGTCGCCAGGGATTTAATTTCTAAATCCAAAAATGAATTATTCAAGTGAATGGAATTAATGGTAATTTATTTACAATAGAGGGAAGATATTACGGATGAGAGAAAAGGGGAGAGAGAGCTGTGGCTTCCTCAGAGCCAGGTAGAAATTCTAAGACCCAGCCAGGGGAAAGGAGTCTCAAGACAATGGACCTTTCTTGGAGGTTTACACCTCCAGAAAGGCAAGGAAACTAAATCAGCCTTTAACTCACCAGGGGGACCATCTAAAAGGAAAGCAGTCTGAGGTCTCCTGCATGAGTTCCTCCAGGGATCCAGTTCCACAGCCAAGTGTTTTCACTCCAAGTCTGAGTGTCTGTCTTCCAGTCTCTCCTCAAATGTCTGTCTTCCAGTCCAGCTTTGAGTGACTGATTCTTCTAGTCCAACTCCGAGTGACTGAATGATCTTGATCTATCGATTGACTCCCTTGTGTGCCTCTGTTTCCTTTATTTAAAGACCTTTTTCTCTTGTGTCACCTCCCCTAAATTTTACATCTACCAATCACAGCAGATGCTTTTCTCTAGGACTGCCCATTCTTTCACACGTGGGTCACAGACCTCCCACTCAATTTATGAAATGGGTGTTCATACCTTTTTGTGGTTAAAATGAGTATATCTACTTTAAATACTGAGTTAACACTTTGGGGATTAAAATCTAAAACTAGACAGAGGATTACAATTTTATCTTCACTATCAAGGAAGAGCTATGTACTTTCACTGTTACAATAAGGAGATAGCCAAATCCAATCTTCACACTCTGTGACCCTGGGCAAGTCACTTAACCCCTACTGCCTAGCCCTTACTGCTCTTCTACCTTAGAACTAATATGTAGTATTGATTCTAAGGCAGAAGGTAAGGGTTTAAAAGAAAAAGAATATAAGATTTTTTTAAGGCAGGGACTGTTCTGTTAGCATGTATTTTTATTTTCAGCCCATGTCATTGCCATACAAAGGTTAGCTATTATAAATAAATGTTCTTGTTCTCATTCTCTCTCTCTCTCTCTCTCTCTCTCTCTCTCTCTCTCTCTCTCTCTCTCTCTCTCTCTCTCTCAGTTTTTCACTCATCTTACTATGTGGAAGCAAAGCATCCATCACAGAAGGATTTTGTTTTTATTTGATTTTGACTCAATAGTTGTACTTGGTATTTATCCCTCCCAAACTTCATCTAGCCTAGGACAGCTTCTCTGTCTTTTTGGTCCATTCCTTGATGAATCTTGATAATCAGAAGAGGAGAGACAGAGACAGAGACAGAGACAGATACAGAGAGAGAGAGAGAGAGAGAGAGAGAGAGAGAGAGAGAGAGAGAGAGAGAGAGAGAAACAGAGACAGAGAGACACAGAAACAAAGACAAACAGAGATTTAAATAGATTTTCATCTGAAAAAGTCTGCTTATTTCCATCAAGGAGATTATTGATATATGCATGGACAATTCTCATATTAAGCAAAAACTGAATCAATAATTAAATGCCCTAATGCTTTGTGTTCATAGCCAATCAACAAGCATTTTTTAAAATATTTACTACTAAGAACCATCCACTGCATCAATGCAATGACATACCACATAAACTTGGCTATCTTGGATGAGACCTATTTATTGCACAGGGAGAAGAAGGGCCCACTTTGGCTTGAAGTTGATTGAACTCAAGAAGAACCCAAGCAAATTTAGTTTCTGCCTTTCTAGCCCCCATTTCCTAAATTACTTATTTTCCTACTGGTTCAGCTGAAATGTTTTCAGTGCCCTTTTGTTACACATTATAAGACACTTAATGATGCCTTGTCAGATAAAATGGAAATGAAAGGGAAAATCCAAAATTAAACAGTTTTGAATGGCAGCAGGGCAGAAGTTTTCTGATCTGTGGGCTTTTCGGGGAAAACAAGCCCATTAGGGAGCATATTGAAAAGTACCACTTGACTTATTTTTGACACTTTAATAATCATTCTCCTTTACCTAACTCTGAAGATTCTTTGGCTTTCCCTAGTTGTTGCTCAGCATTCATTGCTGGATGGAGGAAACAAATGATTTACAGGAACTTTGATAAAATGCCTGGAGAAATGTAAATCCAGGACTGAGTCACCACTCATTTTGGGCTGTCACTTGGAACACAAAATGTCAGTCATAAAACAAGCTCTTTCTGACTCAACATGAGGCATGATTCCATTTTTAAATGGTTACCTATTAGCCCCAGATCATGCTCCCTGGTCCCTTCATTGCAGGGTACATCATCTCTTTAACCAAGTGAAAAGGCTACAACTTTAGATTGTGTGTGTGTGTGTGTGTGTGTGTGTGTGTGTGTGTGTGTGTGTGTGTGTGTGTTTTAACCAGAAGTTAGTTACAAACAACTATAAAATATTTTAGAAATTGTGTTTATGGCATCAGGAAATTTTTACTTTTTTTCAGAGATGGGAATGGAACTTTTTAAGTTTGATCTAAAGACATAGGAACCAGTTCATTTAACTCATAAACAAAAAGAGGAAACATTATGAGATTAAATTTACATTAATCATTCATGTTGATTAAGAAGTTAAGTAACAACTATGTATGAGAAATTATTCTTGATACTGGAGATTTAAAGGAAAAAATAAAATAACCCCTATCTTCAAGGAGATTACTTTTTTAAAGAAGACAATATGTATATTTAGAGGTCTATACAAAATATATACAAAGCAAATGCAAGATAACCTTAGGTAAAAGATATTGGTGATTGGAGGACCCAGAAAGAGAGTTTATTCAAATATGGCCTTTGGACTAAATCTTGAAGGGAACTAGGAATTTTAGGGGGTTGAGGCTATTACCATCATCATCACCATCACCACCACCATCATCACCATCATCATCACCATCATCGTTATTTTCATCATCCAATCACCCTGTGGCTCAAACTTCTTTTGTTTCACTTTTTTCATCTGTGAAATTAAATATTCTGTAAATAACAACTATAATAATTAGCCAAAGGGTTTGATTTGTGTGTGGGGGGGTTGTGTGTTTTTAATTGTATAAGAGTTCAGAAAGGTGTGTTGATGCATTCGTCTTTCTAGCCATGTCTATGTACCCATGGAATATTACCATTGGTGGCATAATAGATGCATTTGTAAATGCTCTGCTTAATCACAATAGCATTTATGTAACATGTAATTATTTAATATGTAAATTTATGTAAATTTAAGATTTATAAAGTGCTTTATAAATATTACTTCATTTTATCTTCACACTAGCCCTGGGAGATAGTTTTTATAGAGGAGGAAAATGAGACAGGCAAACTTGCCCAGATTTCAATTCAGGTCTTCCTGATGAACTTCCAGCATGTTATCCCCTTTTCTATCTAGCTACTTCACCTAAGGGGCTGATACGAAATCTTTGTTAGGTTACACATTTTGAGGTAGAAGGGATCTTTGATGACATCTAACCCAACCCCACCATGTTACAGATAAGGAAACCAAAGCTTAGAGAGTCTATGTGACTTGTCTAAGGGTCCTACTTGGTAATAAGTATCAAAACCAGAACTTGAGTACAGGATCATTGTAAACCTAAAGAGAAGACTATGTGGCATAATGGAAAATTTGCTTGACCTGGAGGCAGGATGTTTTTGTCTTCTACCTCTGATTTACCTTCTTTGTAACCATTGGCAAATCACTGACCCTTATTGGGCCTGTTTCTTCTTCTGCAAAATGGGGATAATGATACTTGATCTGCCTATTTCACAGAACTGTTGTGTAAAAGGATCTTTAAAACCATAAATGGGCTTTGGAAATGTGAGGTATTATTATAGGGTGGTTAGGAACATCTCATATAGTGTATATGAAACAGTTTGTTAACCTTAAAGTTCTGTATAAATGCAAGTTGTTATTAAAAACAAATAAGAATTACCTTCCATTAAGGAATAAAGTATTGTTTATCAAGGCTGTGATAGCATAGCATTTATGCCGACAGAGAATGTTTTTTACAATTCTTATTTACGTGAAAAATTAAACATCCCACACTCTCAGGCTAACGTTGGACATTATCCTTTTATAGAGTATTATTTCTAGTCTAGGCATCAGAATAACTGGTGATGATGAAATAGTTTATATAGAATTGTTGCTTAGTTGGGGGTATAGGGAAAGTCTTTGTGATTATTATCCACCATCATGGAAGAGGCACAGACTACACATAGCATTCGCTGAGATTTTCTCTGCTTCTCGCTGAGCCATATACAGTCTTGTAAGTATCTCAAAGGAGAATTGGACTAAAAGATGACTTCAAAGAAATGTGTGAATGGTAAAGATGATAGAGGCAGACATGGGGTCAGAGCAAGGGAAAATGATGGACAACCCATGTGCTCCACAGGTATCTTTATGATGCATGGAAGCATGAATGAAAAAGCATTTAATGAGTTCTTGCTATGTTCAAGGCCCTATTAGAAGTGCTGAGGACTCAGATAAGAAAGGCCCCTCCTCTCAAGGATCTAACATTCTAATGGGGCATAGCAAGAGAAATCCAAGAAAGTTCTCACATGTTGAGTGCTTCTACCACCCTTCCTGCCCCACCAGGAGTGATCTTAGGTGAAAACATGCATTAAGGTCTCCCAAATGGGCAGAAATAAATGGATTATTACCTGCTTTGTTGGAAGTAGCATCTACAATGTTGATATCTTAGATCAATTTGAATAAGAATCCAAAACATGTCTGAATGATTTAGTTAGTGACTTGAGACATGTATAATATCTAGAATAAATGACTTGTTTTCTATCTCTTCACTTCTGCCTGTCTCGTGGTGGAGAAGAGCTTCAAATAATGGACCAATTAAGAGAAGGGGTGAGAAGAGTGTTGGATAATTAAAAATCAGAACTTTCTTGATGAATAATAGGGAGTTTCCTCTGCTGTAAGGTCTCTTGTCTAGCTTTTTTCCCTCTCTCAATGTAGCTTTAATTAGGCATTAGAAACCCTTTTTTAAAATGGTTTTTCTGTGTTCAAAGTAGGTGAAACTCAAAAGCTCTGAAGATGGCAACTAGTTTCTGTTCAATTTCGTTGTTGCTTTTTTTCTCCTTGAGTCAGTTATTTTTGTTTTTATATGGTGATGGTCTGACTTTTGTTTCTGTAGAAAACATTGTTATCACCCTGTGGTTTTCTCCTTTGTTGTATGCACAGTTCTCAAGTAGACCAGCTGCCTTTCTTTATAACTCCTGTCACCAGCTCAACATTTTCCATAGGAACTGTTTTCACATTTGTTTAGAAGACGTGAACCTTCTTTTCAGGGGAGACTGGGTTCTTCTGGTCTGAGTACTCCTTCTTTTCATCTTCTGAGTTCAGTGAGTGGATGTGAGCTACAGATCAGAATCACATCAATCAACATCAATATTTTCTCAAGGGTAACAATTGTCCAAGTTCAAGGTTTAGGTTGTCAGCCTCAGCTCTGCAATGCTGAGTTGCTCCATAAAAAACAAACAGCAGCAGATAAGTCTAAATGTCTAAGTTTTGTGTACCTCTGCCTCTCCTGACACTCACTCCTTATATATTTCATTGATGGCAGACTTGAAACTTGGGTCCCACTATTTTAAAATCTCCAAAAATACTAGCAGTAGATTTTTTTCTTGTCTTCTACAGAGAAATATTGAGATATACATATGAAATCATAGTCATAAATTTGGATCTGGATGGGACCTTAGAGACCATTTAATCTACCTCATTTTTCAAATAATAAAACTGAGGCTCAGAGAAGTTTGCATGACTTGCCCAGAATCATAGGTTAGCTAGTGGCAGAGACAGATATTTATAGACTATAGCAGTTAGGTGGTGAAGTGGTTAGAGAGCACTGGGCCTGGAGTCAGGACACTTCATCTTCCTGAGTTCAAATCTGGCCCCAAACACTTACTAGGTATATGACCCTGGGCAAGTCATTTAACTGTGTTTGCTTCCTCAGCTATAAAATGAGCCAAAGAAGGAAATGGCAAATCACTTCAGTATCTTTGCCCAGGAAAACTCTAAATGGAGTCATGAAAGGTCAGACACAACTGAAATAACTGAACAATAATGGTACAAAATGCTTATATTTCTGGCTCTGTCCATTTTATTATGTCATTATGTTGTGTTCTTTAAAACAGCTTTTCCCTTCTGTCTCTCTGTCTCTGTCTCTGTCTGATTGATTCTCTCTCTCTCTCTCTACATATATATATATATATACATATATATATGTTTTTGTTTTCTTTTTATACATCTTTTTTTTTGTTGTTTTCAATGTGCTGCTTTGTACCATTTACTCTAAACAGAATTCAATCTAGATAAAGATATATTTCCTTACAAAGGCAATCACATTGGATAAATTCTTTCTTCATATTGTAGAAATAAAATAATGATGAGCTACATAAAATAAAATATTTAGATGGAAAAACTGTTCCAAAATAGGTTTAAAACTTTTCAAAATTGTTTAACTTGCCAATCAGGTTCAGACTGTTCAGATACTTTTGAGAGAGGTAATCAAAAGTATATTCAGTGATGAAGTGAAGCTCAAATGTGAACTTCCCTTCAGGGCCAGTTGCAAGGCTGCTAAAGAGACTCTTATTATAAACATAAAATATTTATTGAAATATATAAGGATAAATAAAGAATTTCTAATTCTAAGGAATTCTAAATCCACCCAAATAAACACTCTGGTTTCATAAGGAACCACTTCTCCTGTGTTTCACAGGCTAAACTAATCCTCCCCAATCTAACTGACCCAAATTTATCCTATCTAAATAAAAACTACCACTAATATCCTTATAAATATTTACTTCGCCTTCAAATTATGAAATAGCAAAGGCTAGCTTTTAGCTACAAGAATCAAGTTAGGACTCAGACTCAGAGAGTTTGAACTCTGAGTTTGTCCAAACCAAAGATCAGCTTTTTCTTTGGTCTTCTAAGAGTTGTTGGTTGTCTCTCGAACCGAGGATGACGATTGTCTTTGTGCGTTTTTGTGCACAAAGACACCTGTGCATGAAGATTTAAGTGGAAAAGTTGATGCACAGAGACAGTCCCACTCTCTCGGCGTTGGAAGCCTGGGTCCATTGGCACGAAAAGTCGTTACACCTAGAGACTTCCTCAGCTGCATTGGATGGCCGTGTTTTCTTTTGTGCTCCATCATGCCCTAAGCACTCCACAGTGCCTTGCTGCATCGCCATCTCAGCTGTTGAACCTTCTTGTTGGTTTCTTCCGCCTGTTCCGCCGATGCTGGGTAAGCAAAGCCCTAGTTCACCAGGGGTTGACGTCGACCCGATGGCTACCCTCACAAGGTTTAGCCGGCCTGTCGAAGCCGTTGCCTGGGGTGTGGCCACTGCCGCATGCTAGCAGCTACTAGGAACCACAAGTGAGAGCTGGGTGTCAGGTGAGGGTCAGTAGCTAGAAAGCTGCCCTAGAAGGGCATGACAAGCCCTCCATACCAGAGATATTACCCCTCCTTGAGCACCCCGTACACCCCATTCTTCTTCTATTTTATTCTATCTTCTAAGAGTTAAACAATCTATAAAACCACAATAGTCAGTAGTGTTTCCCAAGTTGGGAAAGGAAAATACTGACCTCTTTCAGATCTTTTCCTCAGATAGAGAGAGAGGCAAAGATGTTACTTCTTCCAGCCCTGAGAGAGAACAACCCCCAACTGCCAGAGAGAGTAATTGACCCAAAAAAATGGTTATAACTGTCAGCAGTTGAAATTAACATGCTCTCTCAGCTGTGCTTCAAACTCCAGTTCTTTTCTCAAGTACCCACTTTACTTCTTATCCCTAAACTAATGAAACAATACATATTTTGTAATATCATCCTTACAATATACATTACACACTTGGAAGGCCCTTAAATCTTGTTCTTTTACCTGACAAGGAATCTGAGGGTAACGAGGCTAAGTTACTAAGGTCACATAGATAGGTATTAGAAAAATAAGGACTTGAATTCAGGGCTTCTGACTTCTGGTCCACTGTTTCTTTCCATAAATGATAGTGTTATGTGGAAGCTGTGCTGTTTCCCCAATGACAGATATACAATACCAACTCTTTGTTTCCCATCAAAGTTATGTAAAGTATTATCCCTTTAAGATACTACCCTTTAAAATGAAACAGTTTATTGCTAAGTTAAGTCTGCTCATAGTTTTAAGAGAAATATTTTTCTGACTCAGAGTTCTGGGAAAGTTATTAAGCTTTTCAGTGTGATAAGCTATGATATTATGGAGAGATAGGAATTATTCTATGATACTGTTTTTTTTTTTGATTATAGAAAGAAGATGAGAATTTGGTTATTAACTTGAAGCTAAGATAGCATCATTTTCAGAGAGAACCCAAAGCCTGAAAAGATAAAAGGAGAAAAAGGTAAAAGACAGTTTTTCACAACTGTGCCAGCTATATTTAAAGTCAAAAGTGATGGATACTATGGTTTCTTTGTCATTTAAGCAGAGGAAGAGTTTGGAAGCAGATTGAGAGAAGTCACTTATGGATCAACCAGTTTGCCTGAAACATAATGAGATATTTGTAAGATACATTATAGATCAACTCAGCTTAGCAGTAGAAACATCTCTGCAAAAGTAAATTCACCAAGGAATTTTTATGGATATGGATAAAATAGAAAGAGGATTCTGAATTTTGTAGTTCCAGAGTTGTGAGTTATCCTAAACATAATGTGTTTTGTTTTGTTTTGTTTTATTTTTCATTTGTGCCTGCTAGGAAGGTTTTCATTGGTTTATGCCTACTCTCTTCCACAGATACTTTGCAATATTAAGAGAATATGACCCAGTTGTCTGTGTATATTGTGATCTATTTATTATTCCTGTATTTGCTTTAATATATGAATGCCTATAAGCATTCTTTTGCATTATTGCTAAGTAAATCATTAGGTTTAAGATCTAAAAGTGTCATTATTAAATTTGAGCTTGTGTAAGTGGAAACACATTGATAGGGGCCCTAGAGCTAAAATAGAGTAAGCAAAGTACATCCTATGATCCTGAGAGATAGTGTGACACTAATAGTAAGCTCTCTGGGTTTCTAGACTTGCCAACATGAGGGCAGTTTAGAGTCAGCAAGCCAGTGCAGAGTGAGTGTTTGTTCACATCTTATCTTAGAGGTGCTATGAGGTAGGTGCCCACTCCATTCACTCAAAAAACAACCATGAAAGCGTTTTTCTGTTTGTTTTTGCTTCATTTCTTTGTTTTTCCCTAGCTTGGATTTTTATTTTCATGTATGAAGTGATTTGGTCTGTCCTTGGTAAACACTAATCATATTAGCTAAAGAAATTGAGAGCAACAATATGGGTTATAGTAGAAAGTCTTATGTTAAGTCTGAGATACCATTTTCACTGAATTAATGTATACAGGTAATGTATACAAGTATGTTATCCTCAGTCTAGTTCCTAGCTTTTTGTTATTCTGTTTACTCTTTGTAAGAACTATGGATATCCGTTAAGTCTCCTGATAAAAGGAACATTCTGGGTTTAATCAGAATTTTAAATATAGGAGTTTAGTAGCCAGCCATTCAATACCAATCAATTCAGTTCATTCTATTCTGTTTATTGTCATTGGTGTTTCACTTGAGATCCTAACTGTGATGAACCCCCTTTGTGAGGGAAAGTTAGTAACCCTTCTCTCAGGGAAAGCCTCTTTTTTATGTTGTAAGATTATTGTACACCATTATTTATTTAGCAGAGTTTTTCAAGTTGCAGAGTTGGAACATTCTAAGCATTTTGTCTCCCACCAAAGCCACTGAGCAACAAATAGATTAAATCATTGAAATTTACGAGCGTGCAGTAGATGGCCCATCTCGGCTGTCCAGTTTGACCCTCCATTCATCTTCGTCTTGTGTTTTCTGCAGCAGCTGACCAATTAGGCCTCTTGCCATTTATCCTCTGTATTGTGGTGTTTTCTAGTGTCCTTTGTCTGAACCTGGGGTCTGTCTAATTCTGGATTTGGATTATCTCCTGGTTTAGCAGCTGTTCTTATTGTGTGGTGTTTGTCCTCCTGGCTTCTCAAATCCAGCTACGCATATGCTGTTGACAGAGACTCTGGGAAAATAAAAGCCTGTTGCAGGTACTGAAGGAGTGGCTGATGCCTGGATAACAGTCCAGACTGAAGAATCCTGTGAAGTCAGTCAACATTGTTAGGTTAGATTTTTAGAGTCACTGCTTGGCAAAGCTCTCCATTCGAGGGGGCCTCTTACTCTCCTTAATAATTCATTCCCGAGCTTACCTCCCTTTAGTGTCAGGAAGTTCTTTCTAATATCAAGTCCAACCCTTTCCTTTTGTCGTCTACAACTCATCTCCTCTGAGTTTATTTGTACTCTTTTCTCTCTATTCCAATATTCTATTCTATCAATTCCAATCTCTTCTGTTCTTAGAGGATGTTAAAAGCTTTCTTTGGGGGGTGTCATTTGGATTTTGTGTGTTCTGAATGCCTTTCTGGGTATTCTTACTCTCTAAATAGTACATGGAACAAAGTCTTTTGTGCTCAAAGTGGAAGGTAAGTGTTCAGAGTCGTGTAACTTCAGCCTTGGGCACCAATTTACTTGGAAAATGTCTAAAAGCTCATGACAGCTCTTTTCATCCCATTTCCTATAGCCAGTCCTTTAGATTGTCAGTTTATTTTCTTTTTCTGGTGTGAATACTGCTGCCTTTGAATGGCCTCATATAATGTGGTGGTAAGTCTGTATTTTGATTTTTCTTTTTACTTGGTCCTATGATTTTTATCAACAGAAATGAAGCATTGTCTCTAACAATGAATACCACCATTTTCTCTGAAATTTTTAGTGCTAGAGTCAACTAGAGACACCAAGAGATCAGATAACTTGCTTGAGGACCCACAATCACTATGTATAAAAGATGAGACTTGAACATAGGTCTTTTCGATCCCAAGGGCAGTTCTCTATCCATCAAAGTATGCTGTATATGGACAAATAATTTTACTTTTGAAAAATTAATATCTTTTAATTTTCCAGGTTACATGTCAATTAATTACATTACAAATTTTAATATTTGTCATTTTAATTTGATTTCCAAATCTTATTTTGATTCCAAGAATTCAGAATTTGTGATCATTTGGTTAGTCTAGGCAAAAGTTTATTTCTCTGCTGGTTAGGACTTTAAGTAGGTTGAGGTAGTCAGGATGTCAGTATCCATAGAATGAAATTCTTCTGTATAGCATTCCAGAAGCCTGCCAGCTCCATACCTCATTCCTCAGAATATACAACTCTTATACTGGCCCCTACCACATCATGCTTCTTCATAAAGGTCTACACCTATGTCCCAGAGCCAGAATTCCTTTTTCTCCATCTTTCTACTTTTTCCCAGGGTTTGAATTGACCAGGTTTTAGTTCCCATCATCCCTGATTGTACCTTGAGGAATAGAGCCATACTGTCTGGTGGATGGATTCTTTTCAAGTCTGCATCCAGCTGGGGCAAATTTCTCTGCCACATTCTCCCAAATGAATTTTCCCTGAGTGTCAGAATTTCTTTTTAAAGCTTTTATATGATTTCCTACTTAATTTTAAAAATTATTTTTAAATTTTATTCATTTATTTTTCATATATTTTATATTTAAATTTTATTTATTTATTTTAAAAATGTTTTGCATAGAAATTTAATACTTTAAACAAGAATAGGAGTAGAGTATAGAACAAAGTTAAGTTTGCTGAATTTTATCTAGTAATCAAACATTCCTTACTTGTATACAATCTGTGTTAATTATGGGATATTAAAGCTGGAAAGTCCAGATAGGTCATTTAGTCAATCAATCAATCACTCAATCAGTAAATGCCTATTAACCACCTATTATGTGCCAGATACTGCGCTAAGTACTAGAGATACAAAAAGAGACAAAAGGCAGTCCCTGCTATCAAGGAGCTTATATCTAATAGGGGAGATGACATACAAAGAAATATACAAAGAAGCTATATAAATAAATAGTATATTTAGAAATATCCTAAATAGGAATAATAAATCAGATAAATTTATCCTAAGCAATGTAAATCCAAAATAACTAAAAGTAGGAAGGCACTAGAATCAAGAGGGGTTGGGAAAGGTTTCCTGTAGTAGGTGGGACTTTGATTGGTACTTATAGGAAGCCAGGGAGGTCAGTAGTTAGAGTGGAGAAGGGAGAGTATTCTGGTCATGGAGGGCAATCTGAGAAAATGCCCACAGCTGAGAGAGGGACTGTCTTATTTGAGGAACCATTTCTCTCATGTTACCAACAAGACCCAAAGAAATGACATTACTTACTTGGCGATTTCACACAGGAAGTGGTTGAGCCTTTTGTACTTGAACACTGCTCTAAGAATAGTGCTCCTTACACTTCATTAGAGAATTATAACCATCCTTACCCAGTTGTTAAAGCATCCTTGATAGACTGCTGCAGTACAATATTGCCCCCCCCCCCCAATTTATTGCCATGCCATTATAAACTAGATGGTGCAGTGGATAGGGTGTCAAAGCTGGAGTCAAGAAAACTATCTTCCTCAGTTCAAATCTTGCCTCAGACACTTACTAGCTGTGTGATCCTAGGCAAGTCATTTTACCCTGTTTGCCTCCATTTCCTCATCTATAAAATGAGCTGGAGAAGGAAATAACAAACCACTTCTGTATCTTTGCCTAGAAAATTTCAAATTGGGTAATAAAGAATCAGGTATAACTGAAATGATTGAACATTGGAATTTATAAAAGTGTACTTTAAAGTTGTCCTTCAATTCTGGCATTTAACTGCCTCCAAATGGCTTTCCTTCAGATGGTTCTATTTAGAGAGATTTTATAGTGATTCAGAATTGGAGCACTGAATTGACTTAAAGCATTGTGGTCATTGGAATGGAAAACATTCTTTTATCTACCACTAATTTGGAAATGTCCCTTGTCTACCCTTATTTCTGGTTTCTTGGAGCTATTTTGCCAACAGTAGCTAATATGATCTTACATTATACTGTACTCTCATTTCCCTTTCATTCAGTTATGCAAATTTATCAGATTACCCCTTCCATTCTAGCAATGTTTTATAGAATTTTATATCTTCCTAGAGCTGTTGGATGGGACCTCAGAGGCCATCTGGTCCATTTTAGATATGGTCCTTCATTTTAGATATGTGGACACAGACCTCACAGGGGCAAAATGACTTGCCCAAGACCACATGCATTTTTAGTTGTTGAGTCATTTTTCAGTCATATCCAACTCTTCCTGACACCATTTGGGGTTTTCATGACAAAGATGCTGGAGTGGTTTGCCATTTCTTTCCCCAATTCATTTTGCAGATGAGGAACTGAGGCAAACAGAGTTTAGTGACTTGCCCATGGTCTCTTAGGCCAGAAGTGTCTGATTCCAGATTTGAACTCAAGTCTTCCTGACCCCATACCTGGCACTCTATCCATCATACCACCAGTTAGTTACCTGCTGTATGTGTAGTAAATTTCATAGGTGAGATTTCAACCCAGGACTCCTTTCAGTACTAAATCTCACCAGACAAATACTTGTCATGATTATAGTAAGACACATGTGTTACACTATATTGTCACATGGAGATATGATCAACCACAAGTATATAAATGAATACATGATTTAACAAAGGAATTTACAACAATATTTTACTATTGATTTTAATCTATCTTTTCCAAGTCTCTGACATTTGTTAATTCCCTAGACTGGTGTTGGAGAATGAGTCAGTGATAAAGCAGTGTGGCAAGTCCTGACTGACTAGTGACTTCAAGGTCGTGTCCTCAGACTGATGTTTGCTATCCAGACTGTGAGTGACTGATCTTTTCCACCCCAAAATAAAGAATACACAGTAGTTCATTGTTCATTAGGAAATTCCAGGATGTGAAATTACTTACTGAATGTTCCAATTGCCACTGAAGAATTTTCACTATGTTTTTATTGATGGTCATGATGATTCCCTGAAATGACCTGAAATGAAAAGGGTTGGCATTATTTTGCATTCTTTGCATACTGGAGTCAGAATATTCCCCCTCTTAATAAAATTCTGTACTATGCAAATGCTTTTCATGATGATCATCTCTGAAATGAGATAACAGTACCACTTCAGAAATGAGAATGGGAAAGGTATCAGAAGACTGAAGATAAATAGATTGAACTTAACAACAAAAGAAAAAGAGTATAGCTTGGAAAATGTAGATTAAGACAGTTTAATGATAAATTCCTAGAGAGGGAGCAGATAGGTGGCACAACATATAGAATGGCAAGCCTCAATTCAGGAGGCCTTGAACTCAAATCTTGTCTCAGGAACTTCCTACCTGTGTGATCCTGGGCAAATAAATTAAACCTGTTTGTTTAGCCTTTATCCTTCTGTCTGAGAGTAATTATTAAACTGAAAAGTAAGAGTTTGCAAAAGAAAAATAATAGTAAAGTCCCAGGGAAAAACCTAGAATGTATTATTAGAAAAGTAATTTATCAACACCTAGAAAAAAATTTAGTCATCACTTCATTTTTTTCAATGTGCATAACATGAGCATATGCCTGTGTTTGTGTACTTTATGTTTATTCCCCTATCAGTAGACTCAAAAAATGTGGGATATAATTTTAACTGATTTTACTACCATGTGACCTAAGACTCAATAATATCTTAATAAAACAACAATGACAGACATTGTGTGACCTCTTAACATTTTCAAAGCACTTTACAAACATTATCTCTCTTTTGGGTCTCAGTTTCCACATCTGTAAAATGAGAGTGTTAGCCTAAGGTGGACTTTAAGTTATCTTCCCAGCTCTAAATTTACAACCTATAATCTTGTTGGTCCATTTAGAATTTATTGACTGTATTTTGTGAATCATAGAAACCAGTTCCATTGTCCTAAATATACTCAGTAAGCACTTATTTATATTAAGCATATTATATATGATATATTAAGCATATGTTTCCTGTTATACTATATTTCATTCCATATTTTGCTTAATATCATGTAATCTGGACAACTGTTGACTTATTTTTATGTTAAAATTTGGTAGTGAAAGTCTACCTTTTATTGTTGATTTCTTTTTAAAATTATATTATTACCAACTGATTTTTTTACACAGAAATTTCACAATCATTTTATCAAGTTTTAAAAAATTCTGTGGAGGCTTAAATTGCCTTCAGTCTACATCTGAACCCAATATTAAAGGAGTATTTGAATCTTTGGCCCAACAGATGTAAGAAAATTTCAAGAATAAAATCCTGGGGAATGAATCCTTGCCAGTGAAAAAGAAAATACATTTGGAGCTTCCTTCTTTCTTCCTTTTCTTTCTTTTCTTCCTTCCTTTCTTCTTCCTATCAAATTTATTAAAATATAGTTGAGAATAGTATTGTTCCAAATATTAAAATCTTTTTATATTAGGTTTTATATGATATATTTCTCAGTACTAATTTTTTATTTTCTTTTTCTTTTTTTAATTAATTATGCTAAATGTCAGTTCTGTTAATGTTTTTTCAAATAACTGTCTCTTCTTTTTATCAATTATATTCACTTTTCTTTCACCCTTTAATTTCTAAAATTCCTTTTTCCCATATTCTTTTGGCATGTTACATTTTTCTTTTTAAATTCTTTAGGAAGGTATTTAACTAAGTTTCTTTTTTGGTGTCTTAATAATGATCTAGAGAACAATACATTTAATTACTGCGTAGGTAGCATCCCATAAAATTTGATATGTTGCTATATTTGTGTTTTATATATGTATTTTTGTCTTTCACTTAATAATGTGTAATTGAGTTCTGAATTTCCTCAATATTATTTAAGGAAGCATTTTTAAAAATTCTGTGTAGTGGAGCAGTATAACTTCTATCTTTAAAAAAAACAAACAAAAAAACCCTTACCTTCCATCTTAGAATTAATACTGTGTATTGCTTCCAAGACAGAAGAGGTCAGGCAAATAGAGGATTTGCTTGTGACTTGCCCAGGCACTCACAGCTAGGAACTGTCTGAGAACAGATTTGAACTCAGGAATTTTAAAACATATTTTTCTCCTTACAAGCATTTATTAACTTTATCCACTTCCTCTCCCCAAATGAAATTAAAAAGGAAAGAAAAAGAAACCCCTTTTAACAAATATATTTAGTCCAGCATAACAAATTCCCACATTGACCACAGCCGTAAATATATATTTCCTTATACATTTTAGGGCCAACCTTTCTCAGGCAGGAGAGTTTGCTTTGTCTTTGACTTTCTGGAATCTTGGTTTATCTTTGCATTGATCAGAGTTCTAAAGTTTTTCAAGGTTGTTTTTCTTTGTGATATTATTGTCATTGTATAAATTGCTGTTTTTCAGCTCACATCACTTTTGCATTAGTTCATAGAAGTCTACCTAGAAACCTAATCTAGAATTTTTCTATTTCTTATGACAATTATATTTTTAATACAACTTTATTTTTTAATTTAATATTTTTCCCCAAACATACATTTTCTTAAATTTTGAGATTCAAATTTTTCTTCCCTTCATTCTCTCCCCTCTCCTTGAGATGACAAGCAATTTGATCTGGGTATATGTGTATACAAAATATTTTTCAATATTGGTCATATTGTGAGAGAATACTTATAGGGTTAGTCTCTCGGTGACCGAGAATGACAATTGTCTTTGTGCATTATCATTTATTGATGTACCCTCATGTGGCTTTGGAGTCCAAAGGCTGAGGCACAGAGTTTGTGGCACATGGGGCATGGGACGCCAGTTGTTACGGGAGGTGCGGTTGTGGCCTGGTGTCGGCGTTCACGCGCAGCGGCAAGACGTCGACGTCGCTCATCTTCAAAGGTGGCAGCGGCATGGTGAATGTGGGTTCGCCAGCTGCTTCTGTCAGAGGCAGAGAGTTCTAGTTGCTTTGGTGTAATGCCAGCCCACTTCAAGTTGGACTTTAGCTGGTCCTTGAATCTTTTCTTTGGTCGACCTTGTTTCCTGAGTCCAGCTGACAGTTCACCATAGAATACCTGTCTTGGTATTCGCTGTGGGTCCATGCGGATGACGTGTCCAGACCATCGTAGCTGGGTTTTGAGGACCAGGACTTCGATGTTGGTGGAGTTGGCTCTGTCGAGGACTTCCTGATTGGTGATTCAGTCCTGCCATCGGATCCTCATGATTGACCAGAGAGAGTGCTGGTGGAATTGCTCCAGCTGTTTCATGTGCTTCCGGTACACTGTCCACGTCTCACAACCGTACAGGAGTGAGCTGAGGACCACTGCGTTGTACACTTTGAGCTTCGTCGCAGTACTTACACCGCTGTGTTGGAGGACTTTGCAGCGCAGCCGCCCAAGTGCCTGGCTGGCCTTTTGGATCCTGGCATTAATCTCGTGGTCTAGGGACCTGTCGTTGGCGATGGTGCTGCCCAGGTACTTGAAAGTGCTGATGTTAGAAAGCTGCGTGCTGTCGATTGTAATGCACGGCTGGTTAGTTGGCCTCCCTGGTGCAGGTTGGAACAGCACCTCTGTTTTGCTGAGGCTGATAGTCAGGCCAAACAGTTTTGTTGCTGTAGAGAACCTGTCCACAATGATTTTCTTGGTGGGCCATGAGAGCACAGTCATCTGCGAAGAGAGCTTCCAGGATGAGTCTCTCTGTTGTCTTTGTTTTTGCAGTCAGGCGGTGAAGGTCAAATAGTGAGCCATCCAGTCTGTATTTGATGTAGACGCCCAGGTCTAGATCCATCACAGCATGTCGTAATACTTGGGTGAAGTATAGGTTGAATAGTACCGGAGCGAGGACACAGCCTTGTTTCACACCATTGGAGATGTTGAAGCGATCAGAAGTCTCTCCACCAGATAGGACTTCCCCTGTCATGTCGACATGAAAGAGCTGGATCAGTTTGACAAATTTTGTTGGGCAACCGAGCTTGCTAAGGATCACCCACAATGTGTCCCTGTTCACTGTGTCAAACGCCTTTGTCAGGTCTATGAAGACAATGTAGCGGCTCAGGTTCTGCTCAAGGCATTTTTCCTGCATTTGCCTCACCATGAAGACCATGTCGATAAAGCCAAAACCTCCAAATAAAAACACACATAAATAAAAAAAGTAAAAAATAAAGTTTGATCTACATTTAGACTATATCAGTTCTTTGTGCAGGGAGAGAGCATTCATTGTCATAAGGCCTTCAAAATTGTTTTGGTTCATTGTATTGCTAAGAATAGCTAAATCTTTCACAGTTGATCATCATACAGTATTGCTGTTGTTGTGTACAATATTATCCTGGTTTTATTCACTTCACTGTGAATCAATTCATATAGATCTTTCTAGGTTTTTCTGAAATCATCCTGCTCTTTATTTCTTATAATACAATAGTATTCAATCACAATCATACACCACAATTTGTCCAGCCTTTCCCCAAAGGATGGATATCCGTCAATTGCCAATTCTCTGCCACTATAAAAAGAGCTGCTTTGTACAAATAGATCCTTCCCCCACCTTTTAGAAATCTCTTTGGGATGTAGACCTAGCAGCGATATTATTGCATTAAAGTGTATGCACAATTTTATAGCCTTTCGGGCATATTCCAAATTGGCCTCCAAAATGGTTGGATCAGTTCACAACTCCACCATCAATGAGTGAATGTTCCAATTTTGCCACAACCCCTCCAGCATTTATCATTGTCCCTTACTGTCATATTGAACAATCTGATAGGTATGAAGTGATACCTCAGAGTTGCTTTAATGTGCATTTCTCTACTTAATAGTGATTTAGAACAGTTTTTCATATGATTATAGATTTTATTTCTTCATCTGAAAACTTTATATCCTTTGTCCATTTGTCCATTTGTCAGTTGGGGAATGGCATATTCTTATAAATTTGCCTCAATTTTCCATATATATGTGAGAAACAAGGCCTTCATTAGAGGAACTTGCTCTATAAATGTTTTCCCCAGTTTATTGTTTCCCTTCTAATCGTAGCTGCAGTGATTTTGTTTGCATATATACTTTTTAATTGAATGTAATCAAAACAATCCATTTTATATGTCATAATGTTATCTATCTCTTGTTTGTTCATAAATTCTTCCCTTATCCATCAATTTGCCAGGTAAGCTATTTCATGCTCCCATGATTTGTTTTTGGTATCATCCTTTATGTCTAAATCATATCCATTTTGACTTTATCTTGGTATATAGTGTATTAAGTTTCTACCATACTGTTTTCCAGTTTTCCCAACAGTTTTTGTCAGATGGTGAGCTCCTGCCCTAAAAGTTGGGATCTTTGGATTTATCAAACAATAGATTGTTATGGTTATTTATAACTGTATAATAATATAATGATAATTAATTACAATCATATACCTTAATTTGTTTAATCATTACCTAGTAGGTAGAAACTCCTTTAATTTCTAGTTTTGGGCATCACAAAAAGATCTGCTATAAATATTTTTGGTTATATAGGTCATTTTACTTTTACTTTGATCTCTTTGGGGTGTAGTTCTAGTAGTGATGTTGCTATGTTAATGAGTATGGACAGTTTACTGACTTTTGGAGTTCCAAATTACTTTCCAGAAAGGCTATATAATTCATAGCTCCATCATTAGTGCATTAATATGCCTGTTTTTCCACAGCCCTTCCAATATTTGTCATGTTCCTTTTTTGTCATCTTTGCCAACCTCATGAATATTAGGAAACCAGAATTATATTAATTTGCATTTCTAGAATAATTAATGGTTAGAGATTTTTTTTTTCATATTATTGTTGTCAGCTTGGATTTTTTTCCTTTGAAAACTGCCTGTTCGTATCATTTGACAATTTATCTATTAGGGAATGACCCTTACTCTTGTAAGTTTGATTCAGTTTCTTATATATCTTGAATATGAGACCCTACTGAAAAGGTGATAAGAGATCTACAGATGATAAGTGACAGGTAGATGAATGGCTGGGTGGGTGAGGGCCATGTAATTGGGCTTAAACACACCATAACAACCACAGAGAGAGAGAGAGAGAGAGAGAGAGAGAGCTTACTAAAGAGGCTGGCTCCTCATGAGTGAGAGAAGGGAGACACAGAAAGATGGACAGAGATAGGGAGGGAGGGAGAGAGAGAGAGAGAGAGACTGGAGAGACCTCAAGCAAGTAAACATAAAGCACACAAAATTGTGGCTAGGTCTAACATTTATTATGACAAAAAGTAAGTTTTTCTAGAATACAGAGTTTAAGCATTATATCATATATAACTCTCACATAAAATTGTTTGTGAAAAGACTTTAACCAAAAAATGTCTAAGGCATTTCTACAAACTCAAGCAATTGAGGAATATTGACAATAACTTGATGATGTACAGGAATTTAGGTAAAAGAGTCTGGGTCATGACATTACAGAAACTTCTTTGATCATCAGAATAATGAACAACTCAAGGATGATTATGAAGGAAGCTTTTCAAGAGCTGTTTATGTTTTGGTTATAGCTAGATAATACTTTTTAAGTTGCTATTTTGAGACTTGTCAAAGAAATCTCAGGCAGGCTCATAAGTATGTCTTTATGACAGTTTTTCCTCAGTAGATCTAATTAGTCTTTTAGTTTCCTTCATGTATCCTCACAACTTTCTGCAAAGGCTTTTTCCTAGTTACAGAATTCCCTTCTAATATTAGCTACTTTGGTTTCATATGTGTAAATCTTTAAAATTTTATGTAATCAAAATTGTCTATTTTCTCTTCTATTATACCTTTATATCATGTTTTGTCATGAAGTCTTCTCCATCCACAGATTTAAAAAACAATTTTTCCTTTCTTATAATTTGTCTATGATGTCCCCTTTTATGTCTAAATTATGTATCCTTTAGAGTCTCTATTTTTAACTGTTACCAAAATATTTGAATGATTACTGACCTGTAGTATGATTTGAGACCTGGTACTCCTCAACCACCTTTCTTCTCACTTTTTTCATTGTTTCCCTTGAGGTTCCTGAACTTTTGCTCCTCCATATCATTATTCCTTCTAGTTCCCATTTTAGTAGATAATTTTCTTCCTGCTTTTTAATTTTTACATTTGTCAAAAGAGGAAAAGAATTGGTATCATTTATACTTTGACTGAAACTCATTATTCCAACGAGTCCTTGGTATTTGCATATTAAAGCCATTTCCCTCTAATTGTAAAATGATGGACTTTGTCTCTCTTAGCACCCTCAAGATGTCTGGGAAATTGATCTGCAGAACAGATGCTATCATTAATTAAAGGTACCAATTTTTCTTCATCTTTGAAGTTATCTGGAGTCAGCCTAAAAAAGCAAAGTTCATCTGGGCTTCAGGGCAGGTATTCCTAAACTGGAGTCTTCATAGGAGGACATCTGAACCAGGAGAGCTGATATTATGAAGAAAGAAGATATATAGAAAGAGGACCATAGGAAACTGGGTAGAGCTAAATGTATGACAATCCAACAGGACAGAGAAAGAAACTTTAAGACAAAAGGAGAATTAGCAGTGACCCATATCATAGAAGGCAGAGGGGAGAGAGAATATCCAAAATGAGAGATAGTCAGCAATGTCAAAAACTAGAGAAGTTCAAAGAAGGGGAGGACTGGAAAATGGCCTATTGGATTTAACAGATACATCCTTCACAATTTCATGTTTTAACCACATTCGTTTACATAGGAGGATGTGCAGGAAAGAACCACAGTTGAGGATTAGCAGAATGTAAGGGACAATGGGACCAGAGGAAAGGAAGTCAATAGTGAAAGACAGGGCATAGCTTAAGTAGTCCAATATTAGGAAAATCCCAGGACACCCCATAGTATAGAGATAATAGAAGGAATGATTGAAGTGGTCATTATAACAAGTCTTTTAAGAGGAGTCTAAGAAGGAAGAGTGAAGGTAGGGGGGTTATTGGATATTGATGCACTGAGATATCCTACAATGCATTTAGTTGTATGGAAAAATTAACCCTAGGACAGGTGTCTGGGTTGTATCTATGGGCAGTTATTAAGATCATGGCAAACATATGTCAACAAAAAAGGTCTTCCATGATTCTGATCCCCAGAAACTTTCAAGCTTCTTCAAGGGTTGGAAAAGAATGAAGAAAGCACATTTTAAAAGTGTAATTGATAAAGCAATTCTGAGGTACCACTTCACACCATTCAGATTGGCCAATATGACAGTAAGGGAAAATGGTAAATGTTGGATGAGAATTGGAAAAAATTAGTACATTAATGCATTGCTGGTGGAGTTGTGAACTCATCTGACCATTATGGAGGGCAATTTAGAAATATTTCCAAAGAGCTATAAAAGAATGCATATCCTTTGATCCAGTAATACCACTACTAGGTCTGTATCCCAATGGGAATAGACTTGTTTGTAGAAAAATATTTATAGCTGCTCTTTTTGTGATGGCAAAGAATTGGAAACTAAAAGGATGTTCCTTAGTTTGGGAATGACTGAACAAATTGGGGAATATGATAGTAATGAAATACTCTTCTGCTATAAGGGATGATGAATGGGATGATTTCAGAAATAGCTGGAAAAACCTAAGTGAATGGATGTAGAATGAAATAAACAGAACCAGGATTACATTGAACACGGTAACATTGATATTGTGAAATGATCAAATGTGATAGACTTTGCTACTAATAGCAATACAAAGATCCAAAACAATTCTGAGAGAATTATGAAAAAAGAATGCTATCCACTCCCAGAGAAAGAATTATTAGAGTAGGAATGCAGATGAAAGTGTATGATTTATTACTTGTTTATTTGTTTTGGTTTATAAGATTATTCACTCACAAAAAATGAATACTATGGTAACATGTTTTGTGTGATAAAACACGTATAGCATAGATCAAGTTGCTTGTCAGGTCTTGGACAGGGGGAGGGGAAAAGGAAGGAAGACAATTTGGATTATAAAACTTCAGAAAACTCATGTAGAAATGTGTTCTTAAAATAATTTTTTTAAAGTATGAAATGGGCAGCTAGGTGACTCAGTAGATTATAAGGTAGGCCTAGAGTTTGGAGGTCCTGGGTTCAAATATGACCTCAGACACTTTCTATTTATTGAAAAGTCAT
Organism: Monodelphis domestica; assembly: GCF_027887165.1. NCBI lineage: Eukaryota > Metazoa > Chordata > Mammalia > Didelphimorphia > Didelphidae > Monodelphis > Monodelphis domestica. The sequence continues at coordinate 168,360,308 of NC_077229.1, forward strand.
TTAACTCCCATTGCCAAGCTACTGCTCTTCTGCTTTGGAACCAATACACACTATTGATTCTAAGATGGAACGTAAGGTTTTTTAAATTCAATTGAGAAGATTAAACAATTAATTAGTGGAACATTAAGGCAGCAGATGATATCACTAATTCTAACAAGGTTACCAGTCTCTCTCTTTCTCTTAATATGAAGTTGTTTGTAGACTACCTCTAAAGGTGGGCAGACGTAGATGCAGCAGTGATCAAGGCTTCTGTACCTGGGTTCCCAAACTGGCCTTTCTATTATAAGGATAACTATGTTGACAGAAAGAAAAAAAACAAACAAGCTAGGTAAAACTTCTGTGGGACAGAGGACAACAGCTCTTAGGAATCTACTTATGTAGGTAGATTTCCCTGTGTATTTATATTGATGCTGACCTAGCTTTTATGCTCCTATGAAATAGTCTGTCCTCATAAACCATCGGTAGCCTTAATTAAGGTATCCTTGAACTACAGAGCTATACAGTTCTGACACAATGACAAGGCCAATGATTCTTGACAATATCTTCTGAGTCTTCATTATTTTTTCTCAGACAAACATACCAGACATCCTGGGACCCTGGCAGTTGAGCCAAAGAATCCTTGCAATTTTGGGTTAGGAAAATTTCAGGGCAGTAGAGATTAGAGGGAAGATTTGTATAGATTTCTGTATGGTATTCTTTTTGCCCTGAAAGGAAAATTTATCCTGTATCACTGTCAGGAATCCATCTGTTTCTGGAAATGCCACTGCTTGACTTAACTCTCTTTGATTGTCAGGAGAGCTCATGTAGATGTTGCCTAGGGAAGATCATTTCTTATAGTTAGATTTTAGACATTTCATAGGCATCATATAGTGATAAACCAATAGAAGGATCATTTGATGAGTTCAGTAGTAATATCTATAGACAACCTTCTCTATTGTTCTGCAAAGTTGTATTTAACACCTAGGACCTCATGTAGAAGATGCTTAATAAATGTTTGTTAATTGACTGGCAATTTGTTAAGTGACAGGAATTATATGAATATCTATGTAGTCAAAGTATATGTCAGTAATCTTCCTACTGTTTGATGAATAAATGTTCATTTTGCTTTCTTATGGTGGTAGGTCTTACATTTTCGTTATAGTGTATGAGTTTTTGCTTAAAGTTTTATAAATCTGTTATCTTTTTATATATTAAGATTTACATTACAAAGGTCTCATTGCTCTTAATGAATTTTTCCTATTGATCTTTGATGTTAGGATGCCAATAAGTCTCTTAACATACACAGACACTACTTTGTCTCTGCTAACTGTTGGCTCAATATGTCATGATTTATTCTTATTCTTTTTTTTAGATTATTGTTCTTTTCTTCTTATATTCAATGATGTTCATATTTAAGTGGTCCTGGAACAAGTTGTTATCTTATTCTTTTATGTCTAAATCTTAGTGGATAGACTGATTATTTTAGTAACTGAATAAAGGTGTTGAGATCTGAGTTCATCTTACTTGGTTCACTGAAAGCATTTTTGGGATAAGTCCAGTAGCAGATAGAATGATAGAAATGACATGGGTTTCATTCTGTTTCCAAGTGATTTTAATATTTTTTTGATAACACTTTCAGTTTTAGTTATTCTAAGACAGAAGGGTAAGGGCTAGGCAAATGGGATTCATTGACTTGCCCAGGGTCACACAGTTAGGAAGTGTCTGAGGTCAGATCCGAACCTAGATCATCCTGACTCCAGACCTGATGTTCTCTTCACTGGGCCACCCACCTGCATGTGATTTTAATATCTTCTGCTGATCTCCATTTTGAGAACTGTCCATTCCCTGTAGGTCATGAGTATTCACTATAGCAACATTTTTGTTAAAAGTGTTGTTCTTGCCTAGCATGTGAGCAAATGCCTGTAATTCTTGCTGAGATAGATGGATAGCTCAAACTTAGGAGTTTTAAACTGGAATAAACCAATCAGATGTCTTTACAATGTCCAGTACTTCTATAGTAAATCTTCAACCACCAGATGACAAAAGAAGAGACAAAGTAGTGCAGGTTAGAAATGGAAAAGGTCAAAGCTCCCATGCTATTTAGTAGTGGGATAGGATCTGGGAGTAATCTTTTATCTTCTAGTACAAGAGAGATATAACTACCCATTCTCAGTAAATAAAATAAACAATAACAACAGAGCATTGCTCTTAAATATAAGGTAATTAAAATATATGGTCAATTTTTTTTCTTCTATATTTTTAAGGTTTTTGCTCATGCAGCTTGAAGATGGTGAGAATTGGTACAGTAATAGCTATTAAAATAATTTCCCCAAGTTTTATGGATCAATATTATTGATTCAGGCAATTGTGAGCAGCAATATGATCTGCAATAATGATTCCTATCTAGGTTGGTTCACTGGTTGAGTTCTTTAAGATAATTTGAAGTCTATATTTCTAGAATCTGGGGTTTTTTTGTCCATTAATCTATAAAAGATAATGATCTGATGTATAATTTTAAACAATAGGTTCTATCTTCCCAGGTATCTGGCTGGTGATAAATTTTTTTTAAAACTTTTAGTTCCATAGTTTCTATTGTTTTCTTTTAACTCTTACCTTCCATTATAGAATCAATATTGTGTATTGGTTCCAAGGCAGAAGAGTGGTAAGGGGTAGGCAATGGGGGTTAAGTGACTTGCCCAGGGTCACACAGCTGGGAAGGGTCTGAGGTCAGATTTGAACCCAGGACTTCCCATCTCTGGCCCTGACTCTCAATCCACTGAGCCATCCAGCTGCCCCCTTCTATCATTTCTTTAGATTATTATTAATAATAGTAATAAAAATGCCACATAGCACCACTTCAGCTAGGATATTGTATATGACATGCTTTCATTTCTTAAGAAGCAGGCAGATAATCTACCATCTTGTGACCCTCACTGTCTTCCTTCTCATGCTCATGTGTTTTCAGGATCTTCAGTAAACAATGAGCATCAGAGAGTAGTTTTTTCCCTACTCTCCTAAAATTCGAGCACTGTTGAAATCGTCACCACTATATAACACAGGGACCTTCAGCCCTGAGATATGAAACCAGTGTTAGCAGCAAAGGGATTCTAGTTATCATAGAGTATTTTTCAGAGCTTTTGTCTCTTCTTTGAGCCTCAATCTCTTATGATAGTATTTTTGTTGTCATGGTTGTTCCGTCATTTCAGTCATGTATTATTCTTTGTGACTCCATTTGTTGTTTTAATGGCAAAGATACTGGGCTGTTTGGACATTTCCTTCTCCAGTCCATTTGACAAATGAGGAAATTGAGGCAAACGGGGTGAAGTGACTCAGCCAAGGTCACACAGCCAGTAAGTGTCTGAGGTGGGATTTGAATTTAGGTCTTTCTGACTTTAGCCCCTGCACTCTATCCACAATGCCACCTAGTTTTATATACAATATAATATAAAGTATAATTTAGTATGACTTCATTATTTTATAGCCAACTATAGTAGCATTTATATACTACTTTAAGGAAGGTGAAATGCTTAGCAAACATTATCTCATTTTATCTTCCCAACTCTCAGAAGTAGGTGTTATTGTTATTTGCATTTTATTGATGAAAAAACTAAACCTGAAAATAATTAAGTGAATTGTCTAGAATCACAACTCTAGTGTCTGAGTTAGGAATTGAGTTTGGGTCATCCTGTCTCCGTGTCTACTATACTCTCCATTATTACACAAAGAAAGCCCAGATAACACAAATGACTGACTTGCTCTTTGATATATGGGGAATAGGCGTCAGAACTGAATTTCAAACTCAATGCTTTTTGCCGCCATATTCTGAACCCTCTCACCCATTGTAGCATGCTATCAGTTGATTCAAATATAACAGATTAAGTACCTTATATGTATGTGTGTTTATAAACACACACATAAAGGGCAGCAAGGTATCACAGTAGAAAAAAAGTCTGGTCTGGAGATGGAGTCCCAGGTTCAAATTTATCCTCAGACACTTCCTGGCTATTTGACCCTGGGTAAGTCACTTCACCTATTCCTTACCAGTCTTCTGCTTTGGAACCAATATTAGTACTGATTCTCAGACAAAATGTATGGCTTTAAAATAAATAAATAAATAAATAAATACACCCATATTTGTGAATCTACATTTGTGTATATATTCATGTATACATATACAATGTATGCATATTATAATACGTATACTACACTGTGAATACATATACAATGTATGTATGTTATATATGTGTATATAAAACACCCACACAAATACATATATACAAAGTTTATGTATCTCCGGCTGTGTCCGCAGTACCTCTCTTGATGCTGGGGATACAAAATCATAAGACACAATTGTTTCTCTCAAAAAGCTGTCACATAATAAGTGGCAATGACAATTCAAATGATTAAATGGTCTGAGACAACAAGGGAAAACACAGCCCACAGACTTGCCTGAGAGATGATAAACCTGCTTCAGAGAAGACCCTGATTGTCATGCTGACATATGGATTTATTTTTATTGTGCTGAGCATAAAGTATTATTAACAATAACAGTATATAATATAATAAATTATAATAATAAAATTAATTAATTATTAGATGGCATGCTTAATAATTAATTAACTAATAACAATAATGCAAACCAGAGAACAAACAGAGGGAAAAGTGAAAGACTAAAAACTGTTGGACTTTTCTAGTAAATCCAATCATTTATGGGAACTGTTTACCATGTATGTCCAATTACTGTGCAGTAAAATAAATATTATGCATGTTGTTAAATGTTTCCAATTAACTTTGTTGTGAGTTTTACTTGATTACAAAAGTAAACTCTCTAAGTGTACCCACTCTTCATAGGTTGGATCAATAGACTTCCTGCAGAGTGGGAGACTGGAGCATAAATAATGTCAAGTGCAAGCAATCTGGGCCAAACCCATGCCATAGTTCAACAGCAGCAAAGCTGTGGGGCTAAGATGGAAGGAAACCCAAAGGCACAGCTGTAGCAGGCTCCCCTATGAGCTGCAGCTGTTGGGACTATCCCCTTTCCATCCTGCCCAAATAAGTTAGCAGCCAAGGAATAAAAGCCAGCAGAGTTACAGATCTCTGCTGGTGATCTGCTGAGTGAGGGTCACTTTCTCTGATGTGCCACAGACTGCATCCTGCCACTTACAGGCTGTACATTTATCATATTCATTGAAGCCTCTGACCTGAAGAACATCCTCTACCAACAGCTGGCTGGGGTTTCTCTTCCTTTTTTATCCATGGTGTAATGTTTGTGTCTCCCTGGGCTCTGTGTGGCATGGACTTATTCCAAGATAGATGGTCCTGTCTGTTTCTTTACTCATGGTTGGTTGGTTTTCTCATAGTAGCCTATCCATCTATATTCATGCATTTGGACGAGATAGGAAGTTGGGGACTGGCCAACGTTTGATGGTATGCCCCTTGTTTCTGTGGTTGGGTCATGGCATCCATTTCCTGATTAGGTACCTTCTGGGGTCCTGCCACTGCCAATTACTATTTGTAAGCTCTAGGACAACTTACCTTCTCTGGATCCCAGTTTCTTGTCTGTAAAAAGTGTGAGGGAGACTCAGATGGCCACTATGGTTCTTCCCAGGTTTAAATCTGTGATTTTATATTACCTGCCAGTCAGGGTTTTTGGGAAGATCAGCTGGGAAGATATATACACAAAGCATTTTGCAGACTTTAAAGCCACTCATAGATATTAAATACTCGCTATGACCTGGATGGTCAATTCAGAAGTAACAGGTACTATAGAAAGTCAGAAAGAGATTAACCCAATGACAGGAATCTTCAATACAATTAGATGGGAACAGAAGAATCGAAGATCAGAAGAGTCTGCAGATCCTTTAAGAACCCATTCCTGACATAGAAAAGGATGAGGTAATGACTGATGATAGCCAAGGATTTTTATGCTCTGATGATAACTTGGTCTGGGGAGAGTGGCTATAACGTGTCAGGACTCTGGCAAGAACCCTTTTGTAATATTCCTCCAGGCTGGGTCTTAGGATGAGTCCAAAAGTAACAACTCCACCACCTGGGAGGGAGATTTGATGCACATCTGCATCTCTGGTGGACAACATTATTTATCCTAAGGTTAGAGCACTGCCTCTAAAATTCTTTGCAGAATACCAATCGGCAGAAGGAGAAAAAACTATTTTTCTGGAAATCTTCCCTGCACTTGAATCTTTTAATGATGAATATGGGAGCATCTAGGTGATTCAGTAGATAGAGAGCCAGGCCTAGAAATGGGAAGTCCTAGGTTCAAATCTCGCCTCTGACACTTCCTAGATGTGTGAGTGGGCAAGTCACTTAACTTCAATTGCCTGACCCTTTGCTGCTCGTCTGCTTTGGAACCCAAACTTAGTATCAATTCTAAGTCAGGAGGTAAGGGTTAAAAAATGAATATTGAGTACTCTTCCTACCAGGCTAGGAGGGCTGAGCATCCTATTTTAACAACATAAATTTGCTGTCAGATTTTGGCAAAATCTGTCACAGTTCTCTGGAGAAATATTGTCTATTGCTTCTGACCTTGGCTAAGCCCCCACCTTGTTTTTCCAATCCAAAACTCAACTATCAACTCTTCTTGTTATATTATGATCTGCCCAGTCTTCATTCCTAGTGATGATCTTCCTCTGACTGACCAGAATTTATAGTCATTTGTGTTCCTGACTAGTACCTTGATCTCTTGGATCTTTGTTTATTGTTATTATAGATAGATAGAGAGACAGACAGACAGATAGACAGACATACAGATAAAGTAGATGGATAAATAGATAATATAATCAATATAGATTTATATATAATAGTTATATGCATAATAGTCAAATACATATATGTATATATAACATGTATGAAAAGTTTATTTGCACATATATACTTTGCTTCTCTATTAAATTAAATTAATTAAATTTAATTATAAATTAATTTAATTTTTAAATTAAAAATAATAAGTGCTAAGCACTTTACAAATATTACTTCATTTGATCCTTACAACCCTGGGAGGTAAGTGCTATGATTATCTCAAGTTGACAGTTAAGGAAACTGAGGAAAACAGATTTTAAGTGACTTGCCTAAGGTCATATAATAAGTTATCAAAGACCAAATTTGAACTCAAGTTTTTCTTACTCCAGACCCAGAGATCTGACCACTATACTGCTAGACCAAAAAGCCAGGAGAAGGGTGTTCCTACTTAAATGTGATTTAATTGTTTAATTGTATCAGTTTACCCAGCAACATCAAATATCAAGAATCAGTTCATCAGCAAATCTTCCTTAAGTGCCTTCCATATGTCAGGTACTATTCTAGGTGCTTAACATAAAAGAATAAAAAGAAAAGTGTCTTTTCCCTAAAAAAAAAAAGCCCTTATATTCTGTCAGGGAAGTAACATATATAAACACACACACACACACACACACACACACACTAAATGCAGATAGTTTGGGACATTATCAGATGGAGATAGCAGGAGATAGTTCATGAAGGGGGTACTAGCTAAGCCATTCTTCAAAGAAGATTAGGAGTCCTAAGAGTCAGGGGTGAGGAGGGAGTATTTTCTAGGCACAAGGGACTTAGCTGTGCAAAGACAGAAATGGAAGATGAAATGTTGCTTGTGAGAGAAAAAAAGAGACCAGTTTGGCTGGCATATAGCATGTGTGCAATGAAATAAAGTATAATAAGCCTGAAAAAGTAAATTAGAGCCAAGTTATAATGAGCTTTAAAAGTCAAACAAGATACAGAATCAGAAACTAAGATGAAAAAGTCTGGAAGCAATCAATTGACTAATAGTTAAATAAATATTAAGTGCCTACTATGTTCCAAGCACTGGACAAATTGCTGGGGATACAGAAAGAGGCAAAAGACAGTCCTTGCCCTCAAGGAGCATACATTCTAATGGAGGAGACAACATGCAAACAAATACTAGCAAAGCAAGCTAGATGCAGGATAAATGAGAGATGATTAACAGAAGGAAGGCACTGGAAAAGGGGCTCAGGAAGGCTTCCTATACACAGTAGGAATTTGGTTTGGTCTTAATGGAAGCCAGAGAGGTCAGTAGTCAGAGCTGAAGAGTCATAAAGGCCATGAATGAACTCTTTTGCACTGTTCTCATAGCAGTCTATCAAATCTCTTGTTCAGAAGAACTTAATCCCTCTTTTTTTTTTGATACATACATTTATATACACACCACACACATTTGGGGTAACTAAATGGATACAGTGCCTGACTTAGAGTCAGGAAGATTCTTCTTCCTATGATCAAATCTGACCTCAGACACTGGGCAAGTCACTTAACCCTGTTTGCCTAAGTTTCTTCATCTGTAAAATAAGTTGAAAAGGGAAATGGCAAACCACTCTAGTATCTTTACCAAGAAACCCCAAATGTGGTCAGAAAGAATCAGACACAACTGAAGCAACCCAACAACTATACAAATACACACTTACATGTCTATGTATGTCTATTCATAATAGAGATTAAAATATATAAATATATTTACATTTAATTGCTTTTTGAAATTAAAAAAAAAACATTTATTTTTCTCTCTTCTCCTTTGCCTCCCCTAGAAAAAAGAAAGAAAAAACCCTTGTGACAAATATGAATTTGGGGGAGTATTTAATGTTTCTTAAAAACAATTTTAAAAATTCCAGTTATCTGGTTTCCATGTCCACAGTTTAGAAACAGCAAGTTAAATATATGAGAGGATGTCTTTAAGTATCAGACTCTTACAGGAGGATTAAATCTGGTTTTGTACCATAATTGTTTTAGAAAAATTTCCTGTGCAGGCAAGAAGACAACTATTATGTGATCATAGATTTAGATCTGAGAGGCCATCCAATGCAATCCTCTTGTTTTGCATGTGGGCAGACAGAGGCAAAAGGATTGAAGTGACTTGCCCAGAAGCATGGACATCTTAAAAGGCAAAACTGGGACTCAAACTCATACCTCCCACTTTGTAGGCAATGCTCTTTCTGCTCTGTCACCTCACTTCCTAGGTTCAAGTACCTTCTGAGACAAAAATTTCATTTTTTTTTTAACCAGGAGTGGTAGCCAAGATAAACTGGCCTAAATAAAATTCCAAATTCCAGTTCTAATGGGTGATTTCTTGGCTGGCATCAAACCTGTCCAACTTCCTGAGGTGTGCATCATTAATCTTTAACTGACTGAAGGGAAATTCCCTAACCAACAGAGGCAAATGTACCACTGACAGCAATGAGAAGTAATAGCTGATAGCCTGACAGTCACAGTAACTAAAAAGAAAAAACCTATCAACCAGCAGGGTTTGGGGAAACACTGCTTGTAGAAGTAAAGAGCCCTGCATACTTCAAGAACCCCTGAGGGAATCACTGTGTTCCAGCAGTACTCCCAGCCTCATATTGCTATATGCAAATACCCAAGCTATAGAAAATAAAATGAATCAGGGATTTAAAAAAATTATTTATCTTATAAGTATTTTTAATTTATCTTCCTCAGGACTTCCTTCTATCACTGGACAAATAGCTCAGTAAAACAAATTCCCACACAGACCATTCTCAAAAATGCCATCTCTCTGCCTCCCCAAGTTCATCATTTTTCTGGCAGGAAGTCAATGATTTGTTTCATCTTCAGTCTTCTGGAGCTGTGGTTTATCATTGCATTGATCAGAGTTATACAGTTTTTCAAAGCTGGTTTTCTTTCTTAATGTTGTTGTCATTGTATAAATGATTCTAGTTCTTACTTTGCTCTTTGTAGGTTCATGGAAATCTTTCCAGTTTTCTTTGAATTTGTCCATTTTATTTATGGTACCATAATATTCCGTTTTAGTCATTCACCATAATTTGTTTAGTTATTCCCAAATAAAAGAACAGCCCCTTAATTTCCCATTTGGAATAATTGTGAAAACAGTTGCCATAAATATTTTTTACACATTTAGATCTTTTCCTTCTTTCTTTGATGTATTTATTAAGGCATAGACCCAGAAGTGATATGGTTAAAGGATATACTCAGTTAATGAACTAGAAATTTTTTACACAAGGATACAAATCCTTTGTCATCAATATCACTGAAATTTTGTGGAATAGAACTTGTGACCAGATTATGGCAATGGAAGGATCTCCACAAATAGATAAGATAAAAGCAGCTTTGAAGTAGCAAAGAGGATATGCCTTTGTCAGGAAATCCACAGAATTGATGGTGGCAACCATTTGAGTAAGGCTAAAGATAAATGGAAGGGGAAACACGAGTATACCAGAAGCCAGTTGGCCCAAAGTAGGAAATAATGCCATCAACTGATCATAAACCTATCATGAAGGCATGTTGTTACAGTGTAAGAATACTTCACTATTTGGAAATCTGGACCTTTTGGAGCAGTTGAGAAAAAACCTTAACTTGATCATAATTCTAGTCTCTAAAGGTAGAGGAGGTAACTGATAATGTAGACTTAATTCTGATCCATAAGGAAAAACTAATTGATGAGGTAGAAATGATGGGAGCCTAGAGTAGAAGTGGTCATATCAACTTAGAACTTGTGATCAAACAAAAAGGGAAAAAAGAAGCAGGCATAACATGCATCCCAAGATTTTAGAAGAGTGAATTTCAATGTTTGAATCATCAGTCTAGATCTGGAAGGCAATTTAACAGGCAATTTAGTCAAATCTCACCCCCATTTCCATTTTTATTTTACAAATGAGGAACTGAGATATGGGGAAATAAAATGATTTGCCTAAGGACAAACATCTATTAAGTATCACGGGGAACCTTTGAACATCGATACTCCAGTTTCAGAGCCTATATTCATTCTATTGCACCACGACGAAAGGATAGTCAAAAATTCATCTAGAGACGTTATTCCAGGAGGAAAAGGAAGGTCTCTAGGATGGGATTCTCAAGATACAAAAAATGCATTAGGATATAATCTAGAATAGGGTATTCAAAAGTGCAGTATATTAAGAATGCTATCAGAAACACTAAATCTTGGTGATTTTAAAAGAAGAATTCTAAGGAAAATGAAGAGTTGTTTATTGTCGTTATTTTTATTTTTAATTTAATTTAATTTTTGTTACATTTTAAGTTCCAAGCTGTGTCTCTCCTTCCCTCCGTCCCTCCCCTTCACTAGAGAAGGTACTATTTTTGACACAGATATATATATATATATATATATATATATATATATATATATATATATATATATATAAGTTCTTTCTCTGGAGGTGGACTTTTACAATTATTCTTTAAACAATATTGCTATTGCTATATACAACATACTCTTGGTTCTGCTAGTTTCATTTCATTATTTCATGCAAGTCTTTCCACGTATTTTAAAAATCAGTCTCCTTATCTTTTCTTACAGCGCAGTACTATCCCATCATAGTCATATATCACAACTTGTTTAGCCATCTTCCAATTTATGAATATCCCTTTAATTTTTACTTCTTTGTCACAACAAAGAGGGCTGCTATAAATATTGGTACATTTTGTTCTTTTCTTTTTTCCTGATCACCTTAGGAAGCAGAACTAATAGCAAAGAGTATATACAGTTTATAACTCTTAGGGCATAATTCCAGGTTGCTTTCCAGAGTGACTGGATGTACTAGCAGGGTATTCCTGTCCCCTGTAGTTATTTTTTTAAATTGTCTTGGGGTGAGAAGAATTTCAGAGATGACTGTTGCTTGAGTGCATAGTGTCAAAAGTTGCTATTAACAGAAGCTATTATATAAATTCGTGCTGAGATATGGGTTGAATTAAATACCCTCCGAGGTCTCTTCCAACCCTGATATCCTGTGATATTTAATTCTTCATTTTTGTAGTGTATCCCAAATCCTGATTCCTCTGGCAGCTTGGGCCCCCAGAGCTCATATAGCTACATCTCCCTTCAGGATCACAGCTCTGAGAGATAGGTATCTTTCTAATGTGATTTCATTCATGAATCCTTGCCTGTGTTTTTCCTTAGTTGTTCATCTGTTGATACCATTTGGCCAGCCAATTAATTGCTTTTATAAATAATTATCTCTTCTCCTCTACTCTAAGCAATTTCTTCTCAGGGGCTGGGCTGGAGACTTCCAGTTTCATCTTTGTTGGCAGACATTCAAAGCTGGCAAGTTCAATACTGAATTTCTATTTTATGAGTGACTCACAGGGTTTGACCAAGTTTATTTAACCAATTTGAGCACACTCCCTGTGCAAGTTACTTCAATAGTTAATCCAGTGGCTTTCAGGGATATCTAAATTGATCAAGGATTATTTGTACCTAATAAAAAGCCTTTGATTGATTGATTCAATAGACACGCTTAGACCTTGTTCTCATTCAGTTTATTTTTATGTTTAATTGTCTGAACATTTTCTAATTATTAGGAAATTTTATTTTTATTTCTATGTATGTTAAGGAAAAAAGATCTTGTGATTGGGATGAACAGAAGGACTAAAGGGTTAATAGGAAATGGAAAATGGAGAAATTGAGAGAGACAGAGAGAGAGAAACAGAGACACATAGAGACAGACATAGAGATAGAGAGAATTGGAATCTAGATGTCTTCAGAGAATTCAAATCCCTAGGTACTGAAAGAATTTGAAAATATGATTATTGTGCCACTGCTAGTGATCTTGGAAAAGTCTTTGAGAATAGAGCTAGAGGGGGAAAGTATCCTGACTTTCAAAAAATGAGCTTTCCAAACTTACAGATAAATTTGCCTTTGGTTCCTGGAAAAAACTCTAGAAGCCAATATTAAAGAAAAGATTTGTAAGGACTAAAGAAGTGAAGTGTTACTCACTATGTTAGCCTGGTTTCAGCAATTAAAATATAATTGGATTTTCTTTTTTTGGAAGGATTACTAAACTGGTATATTGGGGAAATGTTCTACATGTAGTATAGCTAAATTTCAGCAAGGTATTTAATAAACACTCATTGCATTTTTATTTAAAAGATGGAGGGATATGAGCTTGATAATACAATTAAATGTATTTACAAGTGATTGAAAGACTGAATGAAAAGGATTGTGATTCACAAATGGATGCCAAGCTTGAAAGATACCTGTAATGGACTGCCCTGGAGAACTACTATTGACCTATTATTTTGAGTACATTTACTGGTGATTTGAATAAAGAAATACCAGGATTTACCAGATTTATAGATGGCATCAAGCTGGGACTTATGGCTGACATGTCAGATGACAAAGTCAAATTGTGGATACTGTGTTTTTGGAAAACCATTGATAAGCAAACTGGTGCAGGTACAGGGAAGAGCAAAAGAATGGTGAGGAGATAGGAAATTATGTCAAACAAAAATCAGTTGAATGAAATGGAGATTTTTAACCTGGGCAATAGATAACTGGTAAGTGTATGACAGGGAACAGAATAGTTGTCTTATAAGCTTTGAACAGCTGTTATGTCAAAAGGGGATTGATTCCCTATTGCCAAGATCTAGAGGACAGAAATAGGAAGCAATAAGGACATTTGTAGAGTTCAAGATTCCAGTTTAATGGAAAGAAATACTTCCTAAGAATTTGAGCTGTCCAAAGTCAAAAGAGCCTGCCTGGGGTGACAAAGAATTTCCTATCAAGGAAAGAGATGATTTCAGTGATTTGTGCAAAGGGCTTCTTATTAGGAATTATTGTTGTTGTTCAGTTGTGTTCACCTTGTCATGGTCCAGTGGATCATGTTGTCCAAAGGGTTTTCTTGGCAAAAATACTAGAGTGATTTGCCATTTCTTTCTTTCCTGGATTAAGACAAACAGGGGTAGACTAAATGATTCTTATATTTTCTAACTCCTTAGATGCCCATTCCATCTTAATCTATAAACTTCCAATGGTTAAAAACAAAGCCAAAATGTCCTTTTTAGTAATATTAGCGAACATTTATAAAATGCTTCCAGTTTAGCAGATCCCTTTACAAGTATTATCTCATTTTATCCTCATAATATCCTGAGAGGTGAGTACTGTTATTATTCCCATTTTGCAGATGAGAAAGCTGAGGTATAAAGAAGTTAAATGATTAACTTCCACAAGAAGTAAGTTTCCAAAGCATAATTTGAATTCAAATCTTCCTGCTTCCAAATCTTCTGCATTCTCCACAATACTTAGCTGCCTCTAGAATTATTTAACACAGACTTATTAATCATTATTGTAATTGGTGCTGTGCAAACTATTTTATAAGATTAATCCTTTCTTTCTAGTGTATGGTTCCTATAATATAGCCATCAAGTAAGTCATTTTGTCATTCATTAAGATAAATGAATATGGAAGAAAGTATAATTTCTTCAGTCTGCCATAGCAAAACTTTGACTTAGTAGAAAAATCCTTGTGAGTTACTTCAGATAACTGCCAGGGTCACATAGCTACTAAGAGTCAGAGGTGAGATTTGAGTCCAGGTCTTTCTTATGTCAAACCCAACAATATATCTAGCAGGTGATATTACTTCTATTCCTGAACCTACAATCCTTGATTAGAAAAAGGGCCCTTGTGGTTTCTCTTTGAATTTTCCTATCACTATTCAGTCTAGTGCTCTTCCTAGGTATTTTCTGGAGTTGTAGGGAAGAACTGGGCCAAAATATTTATTCCTATTTTGCCATCTTTGTCGGTCTTCCCATCTCCATTCCTTAAAATATTAAATCTACCTGGAAGGGACCTTATTAGTCATCTAAGCTATCCCTATTAATTTGCAGATGACAAAACCGAGAGTCTGAGGCATTGTATGACTTGCCAAAAGTCATATGGGTAAAATGGCAGAGTAGAAGAGCCAAGATTCAAAGCTATGTTTAAATGAAGTATTTAAATACTCCCCTTTCTTATTATTTTAGACTAATTTCCAATTGGTGTGTTGCCATATAGTGGGATATTTGAAGAACAAGCTGAATCAAGAAGGGGAGGAAGAAAAGCAGACCTTTTGGTAGAGAAGGTAAATTAGAGGGTGAGACAGATATTTGGAATGAGAAAGGCCACTGGTATCCAGCAAGGGGTGGTCGGTCATTGAATGGAAACCACTAGCACCACTAGCATTTAGAAGCAAAGTAGCAGCAGTAGTGTTGAAATCTACCCAATGTTTGCCAGCTGGGGAAGGCTCATTGGCATCACCTGTTCCTTGCACCTGTTTTAGCTCTTTTCCATGGGGAACTGACCTAATTTCCTCCCTTTGCCAAAAAAAAAAAAGAAAAAAAGAAAAGAAAAAATCAGAGAGCGTGGGAAACAGTCTTGGAAGAAAGTCAGTGTGAATTAAGGATTATAATCACCCAATTTCTGAGAGATTCCTTCAGGAAAGGAGGCGTTGTTCACTTCTCCTTTCCTCGAGAGACTTCAGATCTCTGTAGTGAGCAAATGGAGCACTGTAAAAACAGGTTTGTGGGCTAAGTTCAGTACTAAAAACCAGATCCCAGCATTAGCCTGACCAACTAGTTCAGGACCGGAATTAGCCAAGATGGTGGGTATTTCAAGGTATCACCATGATGCCTTCAGCAGCACACACACCTCTCTTACTCCCACGTCTGCAATCCTTTCTCTCCTCAATATCCTGATCTTAAGGATTTTAGGGACATGAATCTCAGACTCTTTGGAAGAGTTTAATCTGTTTTTGTACCATAAGAATTTTAGAACACTTCAAAGTAGACCAGATGTTTTCCAACACCTTATCCCAGGAGCCTTATGTTCTTAAATGAAACCCACATCCTGCTGCTTGGCTAACACTTTCTGTTCTTCATCCTTTCTATTCGTCTTTGACAAAAACTCCCTTCCATTTTTTAGCCAAGATTGGCAGTCAATACAAAATTACCTAACCACAGTCCTAAATTACAGGTCTGTTGGGAAGAAATCTTGGCCGAAGATCTTGGCCCCCACTGAGGAATGCAATGTCCACCTTGAACTAAGAAGCAGAGGAAATCCTCAGTCATTAGTGTTAATAAATAAGCCCTCTGAGTCATCTGCCCCTCCCCCTGGTCATTTTTGGACTGCCAGTCATATGAAAGTAAAATGATGCTGACATACCAGAATTTAAATGCAGTCCTCTTTCCCATGTTTCCTGGGCTCTAGTTTAATTTGATTGCACCCTGCAAATTTCCTTGAAATCCATTGCCAGTGTTTGGCATCAGCACACCCTGCAGTCTCTTGTTCCATAATGAAGATCACACCACATCTTGAATATTACCCTTTCAAAAATTATTTTTTATTTATTTTGTTAAATTTTCCTGATTATATTAAAAGTTTTTAACAGTCTTTTTTATTTGAGTTCCACACTTTCTCCCTTCCAGTCCTTAGAAAAATAGGCAATATGATATAAATTAAACATATGAAATCATGCAAAACATATTTCTATATTAACTATGTTACAAAGAATTAAAAAGCAAGAAAAATAAAGTTAAAAAGGGATATTTCAGTCTGCACTTGGAGTTCATCAATTTTCCCTCTGGAAATGGATGGCATTTTTCAACATGGATTTTTTTGTAATTGCCTTGGATCATTGTCTTGATCAGAGTGGCTAAGTCTTTCATAGTTAATCATTGTTACAATTCTGTTGTTGAACACCACTCTATATTAATATACAAGACCCAAAATGCTACTAGGAGTGGGAGAGCCCCAGTACTGTCTATAATGGGTGAGGAGATGTGGTCAAGGCTTCAAAAGGAAGGCTTTGATTCTTTCAGTTTTGGGAGCTTCCCCCCTCATCTTGAAAGGACAACGAATTCCAAGGACAATAAAGTCGGTATGCAGTTGTCCAAATTTTCAACTTTTGCTCAGCCTCGAAGCAATGGATTCATTTAGGATTTTCCAAGTACAATTTTCTCTGTTGATTTTGTTCATTTTCTTGACCAACTTAATTTAGACTTTATTGAAAATTATTATATTTTTCATTCTGAATTCATTGATGCTTTGATAAAAGGCAAAAGATTTATAGTATCTGAAGAGAAACCAGAGTATAACACTGATGCCTTGGGAGGAAGATTTGGCCATCACAAAGCATTGCATATAAATATCATGTAGGGAGAGATAGAGTTACAAATTACAAGATGAAGAAAGTCCAGTCTGGTTGACTGACTGACCAAATGAGGTATTTGTTTAGGTCTCATGTAATCAGTCACTCTTCTTTGAGATTAATTGAGTTTCTTTGTGCTCAATTAAGTTCAATTAAGCAAACATTTATTGAGGGTACTGTGCATAATACACTGTGCTAAGCACTGGTCAATTCAACAAATAAAAGATAATAACATTTATTAACTCTTCCTGCCCCTCCTTCACTCCCCACAACAATCAGTTGCCAAGTGTTGATTGTGCTTCCCTGATATTTCTCACATCATTTTCCTCTTTCTCCACTCTCATGGATGCCACTTTAAAATAGTCTCTTACCATCTCTCTCCTAGATTATTGTAGCAGGCTCCTAGTTGGTCTCCCAGCCTCAGTTCCCTCATCTCTCTAATATATGATCTCCACATCTGCCAAAGTAATATTTTGAAAACACAGCCAAATCCATTGGCTCCCCATGATCTTGAAGTTCAAACATGAGCTCCTTTGACTAGTTCTTCACAATCTGACTCCAACACACCTTTTCAAACTGATTTTCCATAGTATTTCCCCTAACCCACTCTACACTAAATTGCAGAATCAAGGAGATTGGTCTAAAATGTCAATAGCATCCTCTTTTGTTCCAACCAAAGTAACCTACTTAATCTTCCCCATACAGATTGTTTTTTTCTCCAGTCTCCATTGCTCTGGACAAGCTGTTTGCCATGTTTGGAATAATTTCCCTTCTCAACTCTGGCAGTTGTAATCTGTAGATATCTTCAACGGCAGATCAATTGCCACCTCTTACATGAGGCTGTAGGGGAGTTAGGTGGCTTTAGATACAGTACATGGCCTGGAGACAGGAAGATCTGAATTCAAATCTGGCCTCAAATGTATACTAGCTGTGTGACCCTGAATAAGTAACTTAACCCTTTTGCCTCAGTTTCCTCATATATAAAATGAGCTGGAAAAGGAAATGGCAAACTACTCCATTAGTTTTGCCAAGAAAACCCCAAATGACATCATTAATAGTTAAATAACAATAACATGAGGCTCTTCTTAGCAACTCCTGATTTTATTAGACCTTCCTAAAATACTTTTATTAGCTTACTACTTTTTTACATTTATTCCTCTGTGTCCATGTTATTACTTTTAAGTAAGATGCCTTGAAAGCAATGAATTTTTCATTTTTATCCTATGTCAAGCATGTAGAATAATACCTGTCACATTATAGAGACTTAATAAGGAATGTTTGTTGAGATTTATTATGGACCTACTGTGTACAAGGCACTGGGCTGGGCACTGGAGATATACATAAAAAATAGCCCCTCTCTTACTGAGGGATACAATAGGGTTGCTGTTATTCAGTCATTTCAGTCCTGTCTGATTCTTCATGATATCATTTGGTATTTTTTGGGACCTCTCTCCATTAGTCAAACCATCCCATCATCTTTTCCTTTCACAAAAAAATTCCATTTTCCACCTCTACCCCTCAGTGGCTGCTCTTGTATGAACTATGCCCACTACTCATTTCATCTTGGACTGATTAGTTTCTTTCAAAGTACAATTCAGGCTCATCTTCTTAGGCCTTTCCTGATTCCTTCAGTTAGCAGTTTCTTCTCCATCTTGAAATTATTTTTATAGTTCTGAATTCTTGAATTTTTTATAATTACTTACATGATTCTCAATTCTTGAAATTATTTTGTGATTCTGAATATACTTTATATATACATATATGAGTACACAATATGTTCCACTAGTTAGACATAAGCTTCATGAGGGCAAGAAGGACTCCTCGACACACACTTTTTTTTATTTCAGTGCTTGCCTTTGGTGATACCAACTGCACAGTAATTAACAACAAATATTTTTAGTTGAATTAATGATATGATGTGAGTTATTGTTAAAAACAAGCAGAAACATAATTTAGTGATGTTATTTTCTTCCCTAGCTCACTTTACAGATGAATAAATTGAGGCAAACAGGATTAAATGATTTGCCCAGTGTCACATAGCTATTAATTATCTGATGCCAGATTTGAACTCAAGAAGAGGAATCTTCTGGCTCTAGACCTGGAGCTAGAAAAGAAAATGACAAACCATTCCAGTATCTTTGCCAAGAAAATTCCAAAAAGGGTCAGAAAGGATTGAGCATGATTGAAAAATGACTGAACAACAATAACAGAGAATCTAAGATATGGAAGGGGAAAAGTGAGTGAGGCAAAAAAGAGCAAAGCTGACTAGACTGTAAAGTGAATAAAAAAAACTAACATCCAATATGTTAGGAAGGTAGGTTAGAATTGGTTTATAAAGGACTTTAAAAGTCAAAGCCCAATTTTAGAATTCAAAGGGAACCTAGAGATCATCTTGACTCATCTTTTCAGGTTAATGAGTTTAAATGATTTGAATAGAGTCATATAGGGAGCTAGTGATGGAACTGATATTAGAAACTCCATTTACTTACTTCCAGTACTCTTTCTACAACACCATGTTGCCTTTCTAAAGTTAGGATTCATTGGATCTAAATCTTGAAGAGACCTTGGGGAGAGATCATCTCTCCTAGCACCTTAATGTTACAAAATAATAAATTGGATCTATGTTAATAAAATGTGAATTGGCATACAAAAATAGTTTACATTCAAATCTCAACAAATATATCTTTTGTGCAGTGAGAGATACATGGATTTTTCCATTATCTGTAGATGCATTCAGACTCAACTTTCATCATTTTAACATCATTGCCTGGAGATAAAGGAAAGATGATAATAAGGTTCTTTCAAAGTTATGTTTATTTTAGTGTTCCAATTAATAATAAAAGGAACCAAATAGCTTCAAAAACTTCTCTTTCTGCCTTCTGCTATGTCCTTAGGAACAACCCAGTTTCTTTTTTGGTCTCAGCTATTATTCTCAATAAAAATTAACAAGGCAAGGCAAAATTGACGTTTTGGTCATTTCAAGCAAATGCTTTAAAAAAAACAATTGGCCAAGTATCTCTTCTTAGAAAACTAGAGTATGTAAAAGTGTTAGCTAATACTGTTCAGACTGGCTATGTAACCTCAGGCTTAACTCCTCAGTGCACAGATGCTTCTCTAAAACAAGGGTTATTAATCTGCATTGGAATAAAATGGCTATAATTTTAAAAGATTATAAATTATGACGAGGCAGGATTTATTTCAGAAATTCAGGGTTAGTTCAATGTTGGGAAAATTATAAACATAACAGAGCATACTAATAACAATAATAAAATCATATACCTATATCTGTCAATTGGTGAAAATTTATATGACAAACATATACCTGTTTCTATTAAAAACATTAAAATGCATAAGAATTAATAGATCTTTTCTTAATATGTCAAACAAAACCAACTTAAAGTTAACATTATTTGTAATGGAGAAATGCTAGGGGCTTTTCTAATAAGACCAGATGTAAAGTAAGGATATCTGTTATTACTATTATTATTTAATCTACAATACCTGGTGAATTAACTATTTGGAACAAACAATTTTGGAATAGTTTCATTTTGTGACAACAGTCGTTACACATGTATATTTCTGCTGATGTTCACTCTTGTAACTGCTGACCTTTATTAGATGGAACCAGAATAAACTGGTTTCCCCATCATTAGTTATTACTCTGTAAATTATATGCTGGATTTGGTACCATTCACACAAATAAATGTTCTGGTTTGTTGTTTTTAATAATTGATATTACTCTAAGGAAACATAGAAATGTTTGAACTCTTAAAGAGTACACATAAGTTACTGTTAGTGATATTGCAATATACATTGATGTTAGGAAATCAAGAATTATTGAAATCCCATAATGAAAAAGACTTAGTCACAAAAGCTAAGAAAATGATGAGAATGAAAAACAATTCCAAATAATTGCTATGAAACAGCCTAATTTAGCATCAGAAAATAAGCAAGAGCCTTCAGAGGGACATGTCAGCTTGAGAGGTTGTTTTCAACTCTGCAGCAGTGTAGCACAGGCATTGCAAAGTTGGAAGAATGGCAAAAGGTGCAAAATTTTAAAACCAAACTATTAATTCTTTCTGTAAAGAAAAAGATATTAGAAGTAAGACCATGTGGTGCTATGTGATGAAGTAGATAGAATGCTAGTTCTGGAGACAGAAAGACCTGAGTTCCTCAGACACTAGCTATGTGACCCTGGGCAAGTCATTCAACTCCCATTTGCTTAAAAAGCCCCTCCTGGATCACTACATTTGTCTTGGTGAGGGGCTTATGTAGTTCAGGGAATCTATGAGCAATGCCATGATAGACAGATCATAGCGGAGGGCTTTGACAAAAAAAAAAGGTGATTCACTGGAGAAGGAAATGCAAACAACTTCAGTATCTTTGCCAAAATAATCCCAAGGAAAAATAGTCCATGGACTCACAAAGAGTCTGCCATGACTAAATAACTCAGTACTAAAACAAATAACAGTATGAACAATAAGAATGAATAACACAGTCATGATTAAATTACAATAGTACTAAAAACAAAAAGAAGATAATTTTTTACTTTTACAACTCACTATTTCATTCAAGACTATATCAAAACTGTTGTTTGAAGTTCAGGTGAGCCTATAAGATATGAGCATCTTCGTCAGACTATAAAAAAATCATTTTCAAATTAATTACAGCATGGCTAAAATATTTGAGAATTCACCTTCCAAGGCATACAGAAATTACATGAATATAACTTTACATATTTAAGCAAGGAGACTAATTAGATGGCTATTGCACTATTACGTGGTAAGTGTAATAAAGACCTAAGCTAGGGTCTGGTAAGTGGGTAAAAGAGGATAATTTTAAGAGATATTGTGGAGATAAGATTGAAGAGATTCAGCCATAAATTGAATGCCAGGATGCTGAATGAGAATGAAATCTTGAGGAAGACTCAGGCTCTGAACCTGGGTGAATGGAAGGATGGTGGTGACTTCAACTGGAATCATGGAGATTAGAAGAGGCCAGGATTTCATGAGGAGAAAAAAATGAGTTCTGTTTTGGGGATGTGAATTTGAGATGCCACAGGAATATTCAGATACAGCTATCTAGCAGGCATTTGTTAATGTGGGACTGGAATTAAGGAAAGAGATGAGGGCTGAATATATGCATTTGAAAGTTATTCATACAGAGATAACAAATTCACAAGCAATTAATAAATAAGTATCAACAGTTTCTTTTTGAAGATAATAATTGAACCTATTGAAGCTGACAAGTAAAAGTGTAGAGAGAGGAAGCTGTGAGTACAGGACAGTGCTCTGATAAATTCAGCAAAGGTGACTAAGAAGGAACAGTCAGAAATACAGGGTTGCAAACAAGAGAAAGAAATATCAGAAAATCTAAGGAAGAGAATATTCAATGAGCCCTGTTTTTCCAAGTCCCCCGATTTCTCTAGGACTTAAAAAAAAAACAACCTCTGAGTTCATCTTGATTTAAATGAGAAAGTTCTGAATGTCACTTTCAAGTTGTTATACATTTATGTGTTGGAAAAGAAATCTTCTTGAAGAGGAAAAAAGATATACTAACTACTTCACAGAGATCTTTGATTTTTTTCACTAAAAGAAAAATTACATTTGAAGGACTGTAGAAGTAGCTGTCTGTATTTCTTTTTTTACTCTGAAAAGCAATTAAATACTCAAGGAAAATAATGCTTTAAAAGGCAGACATTCCATTAAGTGAGTTATACCTCTTTTCTATGATTATACATTAATAAATTCATATTTATTAAACACTTACCATGGAACAGGCACTATGCTAAGAGCTGGGGCTTCAAAGAAAAAGCAAAAACTACTTTAAAGTAGCTGTTCTGAAGTAGTGCATAATCTTTTCTTTTCTTTTTTTTTAAACAATTACCTTCTGTCTTAGAATCTATACTGTGTTCCAAGGCAGAAGAATGGTAAGGACTCAGCAATAAGGGTTAAGTAACCTGCCCAGGGATACATATCTAAGAAATGACTGAGGTTAGATCTGAACTCAGGATCACCCATCTCTCCATCTGGCTCTATGTCACTTAGAGCTGGGGCCAAAGGTCTTGAGCTTTTTAAAGGAAGTCAAAGGTTGGGAGGGAAAGAATTACAGGCAAGAGGAAAGTTGGAGTGTGGAACAGCAAGTAGGTTACTGTTATTCGATCATAAAGTGTGCGGAAGAAGAGTAGAATGGAAGAACATTGGAAAGGGAGAAAGGGGTCAGGTTATAAACAACTTATATAAAATATAACTTTATATAAATAAAAGACTGTGTATTTAATCCTAGAGGTAGTAGGGAATCACTGGAATTTATTTAATGGAGAGGTTAAATGATAAGACCTTTTTAAGAAAAATTATTTTGGCAACTGAGTGGTGGATGTGTTGAGGGAAGGGAACTGAGATAAGGAGAATGGCTAGAAGGTTTGTGCAATAACCTGGGCAAGAGGTGATTAGGGTACACCAGGATTGTGACTGTGGAAGTAGAGAAAGAGGATAGAGATGAAAGTAAGGACAAGATTTTGCAACTAATTGGATATGTAGGTGAATGAGAGATAAAAGCTAGGATCACTAAGGGTTTCTTACCTGGGTCATTGGAAGGAAGGAGGTACCTTTTAAAAAGCAAACCAACCCTTAGCTTCCAAATCAGAATTGATACTTTTATACTGGTTCCAAGGCAGAAAAGCAGTAAGGGCTAGGGAGTGGGGGTTAAGTGACTTGCCCAGGATCACTCAGCAAAAGTGTCTGTGGCTACATTTGAACCCAGGATCTCCCATCACTACACACTGAGCCACTCAGCTGCCCCCAGGAAGGAGGTACCTTTGACAGGAAGTTGGGAAAAGGGTTAAATTTGGGAGGAAAGATGAGTTTTGTTTTTTTGAGTTTGAAATGGCTATGGGTCATCCAGTTTGAGCTGTCCAAAAAGCATTCATGTCTCAGGAAAGAGACAGGGGTAGTAAATATAGATTTGCAAAGAATTTGCATAGAAATGATCATTAAACTCTTGGAAGTAGAAATCATCAAATGAAGAAAAGAAGAAAAAAAGATGCTAAGCAGAGCTCTGGGCTAACTACTTATATTTATTGCCTGGAACGCAGATGAAATCAGGAATAGGGACTGAAAATGAGTGCTCAGACAAGTGGGAGGAAGCTGGAGACTTTGAAATTACAGCCATTTAGTTGCAGATCCTGACCATTAAAGGAAAAGGAAAATGCTGTTCTTGGGCCAGTGCTTGCTCCTTTGATAATATAAAAGAACTGAGAGTCAATAGAAAGTTAGATTTTGTCCTATGTTTTACTATAAGAATAGGGTTATTAACTCCATTTTTCCCTTTTCATGAAGCCTACAATTAGGCATTAGCTGAACTACATATCCAGTAAACAACAGACTTCACACCAAATGCTTGGGGGAGAAGCTCTCATCCTTGGTGTACTGTGACAGATTAGGGCTAACTTGGGTAACTGAAAGTGGTAGCATGTTGGGGTTTGAGGGACAGAGGAGTGCAGCTGTTCAGATGCTTTTGTCTGAATGATTGTTTTGGTATTTTAGAAAATTCAGAAAGCAGGGAGCTTTCCAAAGAACTTGTGACTCCATTTTACTTGGCATTTTCTTAATGATGCAAGTGACACTGTGTTATTTAAGAATTCATTTGCTTTGATTATTTTACAAAACAGATATCTGAGAAGGGCTTTCACCATCCTAGTCTTGAAACTATATTAGGTAGACTGAGGAGATTGTCTAGCCAGACTCTCCCAGGAGTATGAGAATGCAATTTTTCTCTGAGAAAGGGATACAGACAAATAGACAGACAGACAGAGACACACACAGAGAGACATAGAGACAGAGACAGAGAAGAGGAGAGGAGGAGGAGGAGGAGAAGGAGGAGGAGGAGGAGGAGGGGAGAGGGGGGGGGAAGGGAGGGAGGGAGGGAAGAAGGAGCAAGTGAGATTATGAACAGCTCAACATTTTCAGGGGAGGTTTGTATTTGTGTTTCCTATCATCATGGCTAAGAAATACTTTATAATCTCTCACTTGCTCCTTCCTCCTTTTCTTGAGGACTCTTCAATACTATAAATTCTTCTATTATTTTGTTCTTATTGACCTATTCTCTCATTGTTATTTTCAAATTTGCCTGAGTATGAAAGATAGTAATGAGATAGAGTGGAGAAAGCACTGCATTATGGGGCTAGAGATCCTAGGTCTGTCTAAACCTGAGTTCCTTTGTTTCCTCAACTGGGAAGGAGGATATTACAGGGTCAGGGTTTCTTAATCTATTCACAGATCCTCTCCCCAGAGGAGATTTCAAATTTGAAGAAGTCCATGAATAGAATGCAAACAATTTAATCTTGAGTTTCACTGTCCTCGAGCTGAAATTTAGAATTTCTTCCAATTATTTTAAAACATTCTTTGAAGGAATCTAGCAACTTTATCAGTTGTCAAAGGAGTCCTTATCATTAAAAAAAAAAAAGATTAAGAATCTAGATGCAGTCAAAGGTCTCCTTTGTTTCTTTTAACTAATTTTTAAATAAACATAATAAAATTTATAAATCCTGACAACCCAAACAGCATATATTAAGTACCTACTACATGCAAAGTACAAGTGCTAAAGACTGGATACAAAGATAAAAACGAAACTGTCCCTGTTTCCTAGAAACTTACATTTAAGAGAGAGATAGAAGAGGAGAGAGACAACATGGAGGCTATTCCCCACACATATCATGGGAGTGGCATTTTGTTGATTGAAGGGAGGTAGAATAGATGTTTCTAGTTCCTTTCCAATCTTCTCAAAGGGAAATTAATTTCCTGCCAGGAGAAGCATAAGGTTGGGGTCAGAAAGAGAAGGCACCAAGGAAGAAATATATCTGCCTTCTCCATTAAATGTTATTAGCCCAGGGGAAGGTAGTTTTTCATTTCAAACTAAACTTCTGATCAGTGATAGAGAAAGGAGGACACCAAATTTTATGTCTGAGTTTTGACTTCCCACCAAATACCAATTCCACAATGATTATACATGGCAAGTAGCAAAGAAACCCATTTATCCAAGTTGACAGTAAAATAGAAATTGGAGAAAGCATATATAGGAGAATATATGCCAGACACTAAAGAATGAAGGAGCTCTTCCATTGAGAGTGAGGAGGGGGGGGGGAGAGAAAGAAAGGGGGAGGAGAGAAAGAGTGAAAGAACGAGGAAGGAAGGAAGGAAGGAAGGAAGGAAGGAAGGAAGGAAGGAAGGAAGGAAGGAAGGAAGGAAGGAAGGAAGGAAGGAAGGAAGGAAGGAAGGAAGGAAGGAAGGAAGGAAGATCTTAGATCTCACCAAGGGGAAATTCCCTGAAGTCTAGTGGGGAACAGGGACATGATGGAGATTTCCAGCTCTGTCGGGTTAACTTTTTCTTAAAGTCTTATTCTCCCCAGAAACCTGAAATGGGGTTGGCATTGTCCATCTTCTTTCTTGGAGCTAGAAGCCAGAAGCATCCAAAGCAACTATACAGCTTGAAGAGACTGAAGAAACCAAAGAAAGTCAAGAGACTGAATTTCTCCTCCATCTTACAGATGGAAAAACTGAGGCAGAGATTAAGTGACTTGCCTAGGGTCACATAGCTAATAAAAGTCTGATGCTAGATTTGATCCTGACTTTAGGCCCAGTACTTTATTCAATACATGACCTAGTATGGAAAACTAGACCCCAGTAGGTACTCAGTCAGTCCTTCTTACCAAACTTAATGCTAACATCTTCTTTTCTGTTTGTTACTCTAGGGCCTTTTTGGTTTTCTTTTCAGAAGTCAGTGGATATTTTTGGGCTTGGTGTTTAAGTACCTTTGGCCTTCTTTTTCTAACTTGTGTCCTTTTTATTAGAATCAACTTCCTCAGCCCCCTATTCCCTGCTCCCATTCTAGGATGTTTATTAATTGCTGAACCTGGTTTAAATGAAATTTCCTAGTGTTCTATCCACTAAAATAGGTTTGAGGGAAAGTGAAACTAGGATAAATTGTCCTTCAATTATTTTTTATTTCTGGTGCCCTTCTTGGTTTTTTTTTTTGTTGTTGTTATATTAGCCCTTTAACCTTTTAGAACTTCCCACTAGACATTCATATAGTAAATATATTTTTTAAATTTTCTTATCAATCATCTATATGTGAAGAACAGGCTGTTGACCGAACATTTTCTATGAAGAAAAATACTAATATTAAAATGATAGTTAAAGACCAAAAATAATATACCAGGAAGGTGCAGCTAGATGACACAGTGGATAGAGTACCAGGCCTAAAGTCAAGAAGACTTATCTTCCTGAGTTCAAATCTGGCCTCAGACACTTACTAACTGTGAGATCCTGAGCAAAGTCACTTAATTCTGTGACCTCAGTTTCCTCATCTGTCAAATAAGCTAGATAAACAAATGACAAACCACTGTAGTATTTTTTATCAAGAAAACCTCCAATAGGGTCAAGGAGAGTCAGATATGACAGAACAAAGCAATGCAATATAATGAAATTCCTTTGTAAAGTTTTTAGAACTGGGGAGATTATAAAAATTAAGAGAAAATAAATTGAAGAGAAGAAATAGCTATATTTCTCCTTGTTTTTATTTAATAATTCATATTAAATATTAATTTGACAAACATTTATTAGTTACTGTGCAGGAGATATTATAGAAGACAGGTACTAGAATAAAAAAGATGGAGGGAATACTTCTTGCTCTAAGAAGCTTATGCAATATACTCAGACAAATATATATATGTATATATATATAATGTATATTCAGAACTATAAAAGCAATTGCAAGAAGGAGAGAGCACTGGTAACTTGAAGGAATCAGGAAAGGCATAATGAGGTAGATGGCCCCAGAACTGTCATTTAAAAGAAGTGAGAGAATCCAAGGGGAGATGAGGAGTGGGTACAGTCCAAACATGAACAGCCAAACACCTGCATAAAGAAATGGAGGTGGGAGGGAGATGGAATTTTTTGTTATAGGGAGAAGCTGACAATGTGCTTTGACTATAGGAGAGAGGGCTGAGCAGGGAGCAATATACAAATAAAACTTGAAAGGTAGGTGGAAGGCATATTGTGGAAGGTTTACATGCCAAGCTAAGAAGTTTATATTTTAATTTAGAGCTAACATGGTGCCACTGAAAATTTTTGAGAAGGGATGTGACATGTTCAGATCTAAGTTTTGGGAGTCTCAATTTGACAACTATGTGGAAAGTGGATTAGAGAGGGAGAAAATGAAAAAATTAGAAGAACAAATAGAACATTATTACAATAATCCAGCCTAGAGAGCCTCAAATAGAATGAGGGGCTATATAGATACCTATAGAGATAATTAGCACCTAAAAGAATAGAAGATGTGTGAAAAGAGATAAGCAGATGAATGGAAGAGATGCTACAAAGGTAGAACCTTTAAGCTTTACAATTAATTGGACAGAGATGGTGATGGTGAGAGACTTGACTCTTGTCAAGCATGACACGATGGCTACAGACCTGATCATTCTGTCCTTAGTGGAATTAGAGAAGTTTGGGAGGAAATATAATGGACATATCAAACTTGAACCGCATTCAGATGGAAATGTCCAGTAGACAATATAGTTCATCAGAGAAATTCAAACCTGGATTTAAAGATTTGGTGATTGTGAGTTGATGAATCCATCAAAGGAAAGAAAGTAGAGAAAAACAAAGAGATGCCTGGGGAAAGCATTGGGCAATGATTTAGCAGAGAGGAAGAAGAGGAGAAGATTCTGCAAACAATCCTGAGGAAGAATGTTTGGATAGGTAGATAAAGAACTGAGAGCAGTGTCACAAAAGCCAAGGAAGAACTGAGTGTTCAAGAGAAGGAATGGCAATGTAACAAAAACTTCAGCAAGGGCAAGCAGAAGCAGAATGATGTTTGAAAAAAAGACGATTGTTTTTAGGATTTATAAGCTCTGAGTAAAAGCCAATTGATATATATTATCTTCATCCAAGTCAATTGCCACATTCTTTTCAAATTCAGTTTGGAAAAGAAATACCTTACTTTAAAATTATTTCAAGTCTATTACTTTTAAAAAGTATTCAGTCCAGTGCCATCCCTTCTATAGTCATTTATTCTTTACTACTGGAATCATGGCACTCCTGCTGACTCAGAGAACTCATTTTGTGATCTATTTACTCAATTACAGATATGGAACCAATTAAAACATTTGGAAAAATAGGACCAGTTAGTATTAAGTATTGGATCTGGAAGAAGATTGATTCAGAGAAACATTTTATTTTTTTAAATGTTTTACTTTCCCGATTACATGTAAAAACAACTTTCAAAATACGTTTTCTAAAATTATACAATGTATATTTTCTCCCTTCCTCCTTCCTTTCCCTTCCTTCTTTCCTTTTCTTTCCTTTCTTTCTCTCTCCCCCCTCTTTCCTCCTTTCCTTCCCCTGTCCCTGAGGTGCTAAGCAATTTGATCTGGGTTATATAGAGGGACATCTTTTAACAATTTTTTAAAAATACTATCAATGTTGTTATAACCTCAAGGAGTAACAGTCATCCATACCTATTTTATTTGAAATGTAATAGGAATCTGCCTTCCAACTGGAGACCTATTTCCCTGGATCACACTATAGATAACAACGTCCATGTCTCCAAACTGTCTACAAGACTCACTGACTGGAGAATGAGACATGGATGCATTGTCCTTACTGGCAGCTGCAGTAAACATAATTTCTTATACTAGTCCATCTTTGATGAAACCAGACATATAAA
The DNA here is from genome assembly GCF_027887165.1 of Monodelphis domestica. Taxonomy (NCBI): domain Eukaryota; kingdom Metazoa; phylum Chordata; class Mammalia; order Didelphimorphia; family Didelphidae; genus Monodelphis; species Monodelphis domestica. The sequence continues at coordinate 168,389,947 of NC_077229.1, forward strand.
GAAAATGTATTGGATGGCCTGGCCCTAACTAACAACACATTTGGTTCAATGCTTCATGAGACAATATTATTAGCACAAAACAAGACAGCTTGCATTAAGAGACAATTAGCATTATAGATTCTACTGGGGCAATAAGACCTTTATCCATACCACAGATGGCCTTACATCAAATATTAATATCCAGGAAGGGGTAAGGCAAGACTTTCTTCTTACTCCTATAATTTTTAACTTAATATTGAAACTGAAAATACAAGCCCTGACAAGGAGAAGATGAGAGTATGATTTGTAGAACAGGAAAATTGGTATCATAGCATATACAGATATTTAGCCATAGTGGCTGACACCTCTGGCTTCCTGGACAAATGCTGATGACATAAGGGAGGCTGCATTGTGGACAGGAACATTTTACCAGGAACAAATATTCATTCTTGTTGACTAATGACCAGAAGAGGAAGGTAATCCCCATTGAATTCCAAATGCAAAATCAGGGGATCTGAGTAGTGTCTAAGGAAAACATCTCTTCTTACCAGGGAATCTCAATGAGGCTCTCTGCACAAAAAATTCTGCCAAGAATACAATAACAAACAAGGTTATAGACATTGTAGAGAAATCTAAATTGTCTGTGGCAGAAAATAGACACAACAAATACTTTCACTCCACCTTGCACTTCATTGAAACTTAAGAATAATGTGGTCCCCAAGAGGGTCCTCAAACTCTTAGAACAATTGTAAAAGATACCAAGAGATGACTATGCCTTCCCCCCCAAAAGTATCGAGTACCTGTATCTTCTCTATAAAATAGGGGGGTGGGCAGGAAATGAATCTTCTATCACTAGGAAGTTGTAGCAGTAGACATCCCTAGATGGCTCATGGAATGAGGCTTCTGGCATCAGTTGACCTGGGAAAACTATCCTACCATTTATTCACTAATATGGTGAGATTCATAATCAAACATAATCCTCAACTAGAAGACCCAGCCATTTAAGTATATGACTCTATGGAAAGAGAATTTTGATGCATGGGCACAGTAGAATTCACATCTGGTCCCAGCTATAGGTAGGTTTCTGATGATTGTCAGATCAAAAAGTTAACTGAATGGAGTCTTAAATAATGACCTTGGCATCATGGAAGGCTGTGGGTTCCAATTTCTTTATGAGGGAAAATTACTTTGCCTAACTTATGAACTAGCAATTCATTCCCAGAACCATACTGAACAGCATCTATTTGAATGGGGCCAAGAGATCTGGCTCTAGAGATAAGCCCTGTTGTCAGTGTGGGACATCAAATGAAATGGACCCACAGGCCCTCTGCCACTGTTGTTCTCAACTTAGTGGAACATTACTTAATAGCATGATGTAATTTTAATTAGATTTATTAGAGCTATCAAAGTGCTAGGAAATTCCCTGCCACCAGCAACTGAGATTAGGATAAATTCGATAGTTCTAGGACTTGAAGAGGTCTCAAGACTAGATTTAGTAATCTTGGACAGTCAGAACTGTACCACCACTATCATAGATGTTACCATATCCTTTGAAAATGGATATTCTGCCTTCTGATATTCCCTGGCTGACAAGATTGAGGAATATCAGATAGTCTGTCAGTTTCTGGCTCAAGAAAGTTGCAGGGTACTAGAATGTGTTGGTAGTGAGGGCACTAGGAGTATGAGATCCTACTAGTAGTATTGTTTTATCTAAATTAAAGATTAGTCCAACGTAAGCTAGCCTGATGAAGAAATTGATGGCATAGTAGGATTCAATGAGATAGGGCAGGAATACACACATACACACATATGTATGGGTATGTAAAACATGCATGCAAATATCTATCTAGATATCTCAAACATAATAATAGGATTTGGGCAGTATTTGAAATGAACTCTTGAGAATATAGTGAGAAACAATTATGGTTTTTTATTAACTTATATTTGTTCAGCTGTTTTTAGTGGTGTTTGATTCTTTATGACTCTATTTGAGGTTTTCTTGGCAAAGATATTGTAGCAGTTTGCCATCTCTTTCTCTGGTTTGTTTTACAGATAGGGAAACTGAGGTCAACAAGGTTAAATGATATTCCTAGTCTTATATAGCTAGCAAATGTCTAAGGCTAAATTTAAACTTGGAAAGATGAGGCTTTGGGCTCCAAGTCTGGCACTCTGTCCACTGTGCCATCTAGCTTCCCCATTAACTTATATACTGTTCTATAATATTTCTTTGTGACCTATTTAATGATTAAATCATATAAATGTTATGTTTATTTCTTTAGATTTTTATCACACTCTAAATATCATTATGGATTTGATTATTTATACCTATAAAATGGCATATATGATCAAAATTATCTTTCAGTTTTTTCACTTAAACATTAGTTTTATAAAGTAAAAAATATCTTCATCCAAGGCATCTGCCAACCTCTTTTAAATTAATTTCTATTCAATTATAGAAAAATTTATTCAGAGCTTGTACTGTACTAGGTTCCTGGAATATAAATGTAAAAATGAAATGATCCCTGCCCTCAGGGAGCTTCCATTCTACTGAGGGAGACAGAGTGGCAATAGATAGCCCAGAGAATTGAATGTCAAAACTATAAAAAGTAATTTTGGGGTTGGGTGAATATTAACAACTAGGAAGTCAAGAAAATCCTCTTCTAGAAGATCGCAGTGGAGATCAGTCTTTAAGTAAGAGATTCTGCTAGATGACATGAGAAAGAGGAACACTGAAGGCATGGGATGAAGCTTACACAAAATCACAGAGAAAGAAGCTAAAATATTATATAGGAGAATTGGCAAGTAGGTTACCTTCACATGATCATAGACAGCATATGAGTACAGTGAAATCAGACTGAAAGGATGGTATGGAAGTAGATTGTGAAGCACTCTAATGGCAAGCAGATGAGTCCATATTTTATCCAAGAGGTGACAGGGAGTCACTAACATTTCATAAGAGGGGAATAACATGGCCATTCCTGAACTTTAGGAATTTCCACGGAATATCAGTGGAAGTCTGGATTGGAGAAGACGGGGACTGGATTCATGGAAACCAATATGGTAGATTTTTTAAGTGCTCCAGGCAAGATATGATGAGGAACTGAATTGGAATAGTTGTGATAAATGTACAGAGAAGGGGTCGTGTGTGTGTGTGTGTGTGTGTGTGTGTGTGTGTGTGTGTGTGTGTGTAAGGGTTGTAAAGGTATCTATTAAAGGCTTCTTCTGGATACCCAGAGATTTCTTTAAATATAATAAGCCCCCATCAACACCTTGCATAAATACCTTGTCAAATAAATATGGGGGTCATTGAATCTCTACAGCAGAAGAAAAACAGCCCTTTGCAGAATGTATAAGGCATTCTGTCTGATCTTTAGAATTGTTATCATGTTAGTAATGGGAATTCTCCCCCAAGCATTTCAGAGAAGTGAATACAGCTTATAGAAACTCAGTTCATTAGCAGTATACTGCAAAACATGGCAAACTGTGAATTACAGAAATCTAAACAATGTCTTCCCCAGAGTCCCCACTTTTTATATTACTCCCCAGCCCTAGTTTGAGCCTCTTATCCTTACTCCAAACTACAGCATTTCTCTTCTCTCTTCCTCACTTTAGTCTCTCCAGTTTTTTCTTTTCTGTCTGCCTTTTTTCCCCCCACCTAAGTCACGACTAAGCTATAATCAGATTCTGCATCCCTTGGCTGTTTCTGCTTTTTCCTCTTATTCCAAGGTGTACATAGAGCCATTATTCAGGCTGCGGAGGACCTAATTACCTATGGCTTCTGGGTAAAACATCTCATTTTGTAAATAAAGGTCAGAGCTTTTTTTCTTCTCTTCTTGGCTTGCTTTCTCTGCAACAGTTGAGGAGACTGGCCCTTTCTGAATTCAGAAAAAAATCTGAGTAAATAGAAATAACCTTTTCTGCTTTTGCAAGAAAACTGTTAAGTGAAAACACAGAACAGAACATTAGCTTTTGCTCGAAGGTCACAGCACAAAGCCAGTCATGATCAGAACTGTTGCTGACAGTGGGTGAAGGCATTGCCCAAGTGGCAGTTCCCAATGATGGCAATCAGATCCATTTTTTCTTTCGCCATAATTAGGTTTCAACATATTGTTTATGGGGTGGGGGAAAGAGTCTTCTATAGTGGTGGGGGAGGAAGAAAATGTGGACCTTAAATTTTTTTAATTGAATGTTAAAAATTAATTTAAAAATTATAAAAAGAAAGTCAATGAGAAAAGAAAGGGAAAAATGCATTCTGGTTTGTATGAGTGACCTTATTATCACAGACTAGCCCTTCCTAGAAGAATGACCCTTTAAGACCAAAGGAAACCTCAAATATGACTATAGTGCAACAAGATGTTGGAGGAAGAGAAAGATAAAAACAAAGCCTCTCTCCTCACTGCCTTCCCATTGGGCAACCCATTGGGAAAGACAAACAGAACTATCCCCTTAGGAAAACTTCCTAAGATAGGGCAGTGGTATCTTTCCAACTTGCCTCCATCACTCTCAGGCTTACCTGGCTTTAACTCTCAATTCCTAACCAACTTAATCCACCTAAGGCAATGGGATGGGCAGCCATTCGAATTAGCCATATGTTTCTGATTGGTTGTTCATAAAGTCTATCAGTTGGTCTAACTGAATCTTTTCCAATTACAGTGCTAATAACAATACTTTTATTTTTTTATGGATCCATGATTTCACAAGTGTAGCTACTTCCAGTAGATTAAAACCTGACTAGATCTCACCCTGAACAATTTTTAATCATATTCTTTTATAATGAATGAAATTCTAATGGTGACATTTCAGATTTCTGTGATAATTAGCAAAGGAGCTGCCCTGAGAAAAAAAGATAGAGAAGAGAGAACAAAATATATTAAATATCTACTGATTATTATTTGATCCTCACAACAACCCTGGAAAGCAGTTTCCATTATTTTCTGCATTTTATAGTCAAGGAATTTGAGATAGACAGAGATGAAGTGACTTGTCCAGGGTCACCACAGATAATAGGTGGCTTGGGATTTGAACTCAGGTTTTCCTGACTCCAGGTCCAGTGCCCTATCCATTGTACCACCTAGCTGCTTCATGTTCCTGGTGGAAATCCCTTATTGCAGCATCCCTTAACTCATACTATAAAGGTCACCATTTATTCCAACTATTTGTACCTTTGGTTATCCTTGAAAGTTCCAAAGAAACATTTAATTTCTCTTGTGGTTAATCAAATATCACATAGGAATCATATTCTGTTTGGGGATTTGTGCATGTGTCTTATCCCCCTCCCAAACTATAAGTAAGCAACCCTGCTCTCTCAGCATGCTGCTAACTACTCTTCTTGTTTCTGTTGAGGGTAACGCTATTCTTCTAGTCACTCATTTATAATTGAAGAGTCATTCTTATGTTTTCTTCCCTCTCTTTCAACCCTATATTCAATTGGTTATTTAATCTTATAACTTAATCTCTCTCAAATCTGTCCCCTTGTCCCCATTCAGAAAGTCACCACCCTAATTTCAAGTCTCATTGCCCTCTCCTGGATTGTTTCAATAGCCTACATTCCTTGGAATTTCAGCTTCTAGTCTCCCCCCTCTAATATATCCTTCATATAGCTAGAAAAGTAATCTTCCTAAAGCATAAAAATATCTAACCAGCTCACTAGCCTCTTCTAGAATCTTCAGAAGCTTTCTATTATTATCAACATTTTCATATAAATGAAATATAAAATATAAACTCCTCAGTTTGGCACTTAAGGTCCTTCACAAAACCCTCCAGTCTACCTTTCTAAGTGTATTAAGTGACAGAGTAGATAGAGTGCCAGCCCTGGAGTCAGAAAGACTCATCTTTCTGAGTTCAAATTTGACTGCAGCCACTAGCTGTATGACCCTGAGAAAGTCACTTAATACTGCCTCAATTTCTTCATCTGTAAAATGAAATGGAGAAAAAATGGCTAACCATTCTAATATTTTTGCCAAGAAAACCTCAAATAGGGCCAGGCATGAAGAGTCAGACACACCTGAAGTGACTAAACAAGAACAACATTCTTTCACACATTCTATGTTTCTGTCTACTGAACTTGATCCTCCATCTCTAACCTCCAAATCTTTCCTTGGATTCTCCCCCGTACCTGGAACATGCTCCCTCCACAACTCTACCTTGGAATTTCTAGCTTCTTTTAAGGTTGGTTTATGTGCTCTCTACTTTAGAGCAGTCATTCTAGGTTTCCTTGATTACTTAGTTCTTACTCCATCTTCTTCAATTATCATGTCTATATCTTTCTGTTTACATAAGGGGGAATTTAAACTTCCTAGAGGAAAGGGATTGTTTTTCATTTTGCCTTTATCTTTCCCTAACACCGTGTCTTGTACATAGTACTTACCTGGCTGGCTTTTGGCAAGTCCTATAACTCCCCTCCCTGGACCAGCTAGTTTCTTCATTTACAAAATGAGCAGGTTGGATAAGATCACTTGTGAAGAAGTCCTTTCCAGGTCTAGATCTATGACCCACTCCATCCATCTAATGAATGCCTATTGGAAGGAAATGGATGAATCTGCCGCTATCTGCCTTCATGAGGTTTTTGATGTGGGGGAGCCACCTTTTTACATAGTGGGAGATAACTAAGGCCAGGCACAGGGCAGGTTCATTCATTCACTTATTATATAGCTGGGAAGTGAAGATTGATTTTTCTCTTTATCTCTTTGAGGGTGGGAATCCTGAAGAGAAGGTTGCTGAAGTGTTTCAGCCCTGGGTACCTGCCCAGATCACAAACTGGACTATAAAAAGACAAAGGACACTCCAAGATACAATCTGGGAATGGCTTGTGTGTTTTCTCTGCATGCATAAGCCTGGGAGGGAAAAATAAAAGGAAAATATTTTGGTTTCCAAGGAACAGTGCTAAAAGGGCCCATTGCTTATTTGTGAAAGTGATGGGGTTTGGAAATTTGGGTAGGCACCAGGGTATTTGCAGTGGAGCATGAAGGGAGGAAAAACTGAGGAATAGAAATGGGGGGGGGGAAGTCATCAGATACCAAAGGGGGGGTGCTGGCAGAATAAAAGGATCAGAGCAAGTTCCAGCAGTCACCTGGTTTCCTGGTTTACACTTGTCAGAGTTCTCATTGTTCTGTATTCTGTAGTCCTTACTTGCATTCTGTCTTATTGTTCTTGTTGAAATCAAGGGTTTTTTAAAAGGCTATATATTTCCCTGCTGTTGCTGTTTAAGCCTTCCTTCCCTGCTGTTTACAAGATTGGTCCCTCTCACTCTTTGTAGGAGGTCTTCTATTCCTGGATATTTGGAGTGGCAGGGATTCCTTGGGCTAAAGTATATTGGAAGAGTGCTCCCCTGTGGAAACTGAGAACTTTATGGTGCTTCCCTAGTGAAAGAGAGAAATGGCCAACTGGATCCTGTTGACAATAGAAAAATGGGCATTTACACTAATTGGGAATGATTAAGAGTACCTCACTTGTAAAGATAAAGAGTCTATGCCCAGTGTTCATTTGAACTATTCTTTCCCATCTTGTGCCTTTGCACAGGCTATCCCCCAATGTGGGGCAGCTAAAAGGCATAGTGATTGGAATGCCAGACCTGGAGTCAGGAAGATGCATCTTTCCAAGTTCAAATCCAGTTTCAGACACTTACTAGATGTGTGACCCTGGGCAAGTCACTTAATCCTGTTGGTCTCAGTTTCTTCATCTGTCAAATGAGCTGGAGAAAGAAATGGCAAACCACTCCAATATTTTTGCTAAGAAAACCTCAAATGGGGTCATGAAGAGTCAGACAGGACTCACAACTTCTGAACAGCAAAAACAAAATCCTCCATGCCTATAATGTACAACCTCCCTACTACCATCTGTTAGGATATTTAATTTCCTTCAGAACCTAGCTTTAGCACCATTTCCTACCTGATGCTTTTTTCTGGGCCTTCCTCCAGTGAAATTAACTGACATATGTAAGATGCACTCTCCCTTTAGGACCTTTTTACTCAATGGAGCAGCTTAATAACAAAAAGAAAAAAATTAGTAAAGGGGAAGATTTACACTAATTGTTAAATGAAATAAGATATTACTGCTGTTATAATGAAAATTTTGGTACCTAATAGGAATAGGATGAGGTCTTTGTTTTAATAAAAAAAATAATAGCTAGTATTTATATAGCATTGGGGTATGCAAAGTGCTTTAAATATGTTTAATCTTCACAATAACCCTGGGAGGTAGTTCTTTTATATACCTACATTACAAACAAGGAAGCGGTTAAAGGACTTACATAGGTTACATAGCTAGCAAATATCTGAGCCAGGACTTGAATTTATGTCTTTTGACTCCAAGTTCTGGGCTCTATTCACTGTGCCATCTAGCTGCCTCATTCAGTAGAATAAACTACTAAGATACCTGTCTGAAGAGACAATTTTCAGATAGGATTTGGGTAGTTTGGGAAAGAAAATGTTCTGTAGAATAAATATAAAGACTCCTATCTCAGTGAATGATGTAGAATAATGAATGGCTTGCTGGCATGGAAATAGTTTGACATTTTAAGCAAGCTGAGAAAGATCCTTTATCCATTAAAATGGAAAATATGGATGTAATAAAAACTCTTTCTAGAGCATAATAGAGATAGACAACTATGTTGAAACCTTCAGAGCTACAAATCATTGTGTTTTTTAGTCTCATTTGAATACACATAGTTTTTCCTAACAAGGATAATGAGAATTCATACAAACATTGAGGCAAAGCATATTTTAAAAAGGACTACTGATTTGATAGGGAAAATTTGGGGGAGTTGGTATTTTTTTAATCTTTACCTTCTATCTTAGAATCAATACTATGTATTGGTTCCAAGGTAGGAGTGATAAGGCAATTGTGGTTGAGTGATTACCCATGGTCACACAACTAGGGAGGGTCTGAAGCCAGATTTGAACTCAGGGTTTCCCTTCTGTAGTCCTGGCTCTCTATCCATGGGGTCACCTAGATGCCCTTGAACTGGAACTTTTTAAAATGAAAATCGAGACATTGAGAGTCACGAGACTCCCATTTAAGCCTCTATAGACATAGGAACATGATAAAGACCTGGATTATAGAAGAACCTGACACAAGAAGCTGGGGAGAAGAATTAAAGACAAAGAAAAGAGGATGAAAAGTTGCTCTTTTCAGAAATGGGGCAGTTAAAAGCAGTCATAGGATAGAATACTTTAGATGAGTGATTCCTGATTGGTCAGAGAGAGAAAGAAATAACTTCATTGGACAAGCACTCCAGTGATATCTATTCCCTTCAGTGCCACTTAGAGGAGAAAGGTAATGATTTGGCATTCTGGTGAGCCATGCCAACCTGAGGGAGACTGACTGAAAGAACTGACATGATGGAGCCAAGAGTTCTTATTGGAGAGTATACCATCCTGGTGCATGAATAACTAGCTAGACAGATTGTATAACCCAAAAGATAACTAGCTTGTTGAACTAAGCATTTCTCTGGCTTACAGAGAACTCACAGTCACATTAAGAGCTAATATTTTGTGAATCCCTTTTTTAAGGGTGAGAGTGAGAGTAAATTAAAGAGCCCGTAAATGTTTAAGTAAATGCTTAAGTAGAGAAGTGGATTTTTCCCAGCTAAAAGAGTGGTGAGGATAAAAAAAAAACTGAATCAGTGAGCAGAGAAACAGTTTCATGGTAGCCCCAAAACCTGGAGTCTAGTTTTCCTCCTTCATAGACTTTTCTTCCAAGTTCCTATAAATGTATGCTTGCTTCTTACCATAGGTACACTGTTGAGATAGGGTGATCTGAGTTCATGTGTGTAATGTGATATATTTTGTTATTAATTTGGTTTTAGATATTAGCATCTATAACATTTGTCTTTGTTAAATGGTCATAGTCAAGATTGAATAAGCATCATATTGTGCATAGTAGTTTTATAACTGAAACCCAGACTGTTGTCTTGTGAGTGGCTGGTTGTGTAGATTGAAAACACATTGTTTGGTAGTCCCATAGCAAGAGCAATGAGTAGAAGTATATTTGTTATTTTCCTTCCTTGAATGAGATTGCTTCTAAGAGAGAATTTGAATGGTAAGTTGGTTGCTGTCCTTTGTACTAGAAGAGAACCAGAACAACATCACTGTGTTGGGGGTCAATGTACACTGTGCACAGCTTTTCAGACTAATATGAACTTGAAAGGTTCTACCATACATCAGGTAAAAGTAACCTGATTAACATTTGAAAGGGAGATGTCTCTAAATTTGTGCATCTCACCTTTCTTTTGAATACAGCAATTCTGCTTTGCTTGTGATGTGGGCATGTCATGTTGGATGGTCCTGTGCCAAGGGTCTCTCATGTTCAAAATTCAACGCCAAAGTTCTTCAGAGAGACTTTTAGAGCTCTTCTGACCTCCATGTGAATGATTACCTCATATGTGTTCTCCATAAAAGCCTTTTAAGCAAACATGTGATTGACATTTGAATAACATGGCTAATCCATTGAACTTGTGCTCTCAGCAACCGAATCTGAATACTTAGCAGTTCTATAACTGATGTATCTGTGGTGATGACCTGTCTTTGGAAATCTAAACTTGAAATTGTTTTAGTTTTGATACTCAATATCTCCTCAACAACCCTCACTTGCTTTTTCCTTTTGATTGAGCGGCTAGAAGGTGGAGCAATGAACTCCTCCCAGGGCCTCTCTTTATAGAGGGACTCAGACTTTTCCAGTTAACTTATCATTTCACATTAAATGCTGCTTTATTTAGTTTCAGCTCCACAAAAATCACAGCCCCTCTTCCCCCAGCCACATATCTTCTGGTGCCTCCTTTCTCTTTTCAGCTTCTTATTGTATGCTGTCTTGACCCAGCAGATTGTAAACTTCTTGAGGGGGAGAGACTGTCTTTCTTCTTCTTACTTGAATTCCCAGTATTGCACAAAGCCTGGCACTTAATAAATGTATATTAACTGTTGTCTAGACCTACCACTGTGAGAGTAGGTTGGAGTGAGAGGACTTAATCCAGGAAATGGAGAGTTATGCTGTCAACTGAGAAGTATGAGACGCCCTGACAGTGTTGGTTTTGACTGCATCCCATTTTAATGATATTACTTTTGTCACATTACACCTCTATTCTCTATTTATGTGTTACATGTTGTTTCCTGCAGTATAATATAAGCTCCTGAAGGAAAAGGACTAGTTCATTTTCTTTCTAATTTTCTCCCTGTCTCTCTGTCTCTCTCTGCCTCTGTCTCTCTCTGTCTTTTAAAACAAAAAGTCATTTAAAATCATTGTTGAATAGGGGAATGAGGGACATGGTCAGATCTACTCTTAAGGAAAACTATTTTGGTAGCAATGTATGGGTGTGGTACAGGAGAGTCAATGAAAAACAGCAGTCACACATGAACAGCACTTAACCAGACTTTAGTACTACTCAAAAGGAGAAGAGAACGTGAACCAAAAGGAAGCAGTCCTTTTGTTCAGTCCAGGGCAGCAGTGGGGTGGCTTCCAGATATGGAACTAAGAAATTACTTTCTTACTCTGGTTTAAAACCCATAAACCCTCCCAGCTCAAATTTATATAGGTTTTAGACAGAGCCAACTGGTATGAATAAGGAAACTGTCCTCTCATCTGCAGAGGAAGATAGTATAGTCAAGAAAGAGGATAGCTTAGTCAGTGAAGTGAGCATTTCTAAATTTCCTAATAAAGAATGAAGAATGGACAGGTCAGGGATATAGGGAACTTTGCTCTAACTCTTCCAATTCAGTAAGAGGCTGAGAATGGGGAAAATGTCCAATCTCTGGGTTTATTATACTTGAAAGATATGCATCCCGGGCACAGGGGCAATATGAATCAACCACATTTCCCCTAGTTCACATTAGGATAGACTGGAGTTGGGAGACACTTGCGGCAGAGATATCAATTAGGAGGCTGTTCTGATAATCCAGATGATAGATTATGAAGCTCTGAACTATGGTGGTAGTTATATGAAAAGAGAGAATGCTAAATGGTATAAGATATTGATCTATATCTAGTTTTGGCCAGGCTGCTTTCTAGTTTTCTCAACCATTTTTACCAAATAATTCATTCTGATCCCCAAAATGTGGATCTTCACTTCTTTTTTTATTGTTTTGTATCTTTACTTTTGTGAAACACAAGATTACCATAATTTTTTTTCCAGAATGCACACAATTTTTATTAAGTTTACTGTCTTATATGAGCATGGTTTGTAGCACCCCAAAACAATTACAATAGTAACATCAAAGGCCATTGATCATAGATCACCCTAACATAATAATAATGAGAATTTTGAAATATTACAATAATTAACAATATGTAACAGAGAGACATGATATGAGCACAAGCTGTATTGGAAAAATGGCAACAATAGACTTGCTCACTATAGATCAAAGCATTCCATCTACTCTCTTTCATGAGATTTCTATTGTATGTGTGAAATATGACTTCTATCAGGAGCAATATGGAAATATGTATTATGTGAAAGTACCAATATAACCTATGTCTCCTCAGGGCCACCATATGTATTTGGGAGCAATAGGCTGTAGAGATATACTGGCACTATAGAGGAGTTCCTTTACCAAGCTTGCTTCCTGGCACCAAGGAAGAAATTCCCGAATCAAATCAAACAGGAGCTTTTCCTGAGTAGTCAAAGGGGTAGAGGATTTTCCAGGGTTGGGCATCACTCCAGTCAGTCTGGGGGTCCAGGCTTAGGATCATAACAAAACAAGACTCTTGTAGATCATATAGTATTTAACAAAATAAGTTTTTAATAACATGGCAAGAACCCCAAAAAGCCAACTTTACAATTTTACACAGGGTCATCCTAGTCTATCTAGATTTATGCTAGCAAGAGCTGTTGGCTGATGCAAGAGAGTTAATAGGGAGCTTTTATCCCTTTGAGAGCAGCCATAAAAGTGCCTCCCGAGTTTTCTTGGATCCAAGTTCCTCTCTGACCATCAGCAGAAGGGACTATTTCATGCTGATAATAAATGGTAGAATGTAAGCTCCTTGAGGATGGGGACTGACACATAATAGACAGTTAATAAATATGTTTTGAAATATGAGACAAATGCTCTCTAAGCTTCTTGATCACAATTATAAGTACAGCAACGAAGGTCATGAGGGCTGAGGTTGCTATTGAGGTTGAGGATCTGTTAAACATAGGCCTTTTGGTGATAGGTGCTTACTTTAGAAATAGTGTACAGGAAGTTGGGGGTGGGGGATGGAGAAGGGGATAAAGCTCTAAGGCTGGAAGTAAAGCCACAGTTTCCTCTAGAGAGCCACAGGGAGAAGAATCAAGAGTTCTCTATGGGTGTGTTCGTGTATTCATGTACCCTCAAACATATGTCCGTTAAAGATGGGGAGGGGAAAAGGAGAGAGGGTGTGCCCTCCTCTTTGACACTGAGGCTTAGAACTCTCCCCCTCCCTTCTTTACCTCACACTCACTTCTATTCCAGCAGAACTTGAATTATAGATTCTCAGAAGTAGAAAAGATTTACAGAGATCATTTAGTCCAATCTGTCTGTCAAGCAAGATTCTCCTCTAAAATATCATCAATAATTGATTTTCCAGACTCCTTTTAGATACTTCCAGAGATAGAGAACTCACTACATTGCATGACTTTTGGTCAGCTCTAATTATTAGAAGCTGCATGCAGCTAGGTGGTATACTAGAGTCCCAGACCAAAGTCAGCAAGACCTAAGTTCAAATTTGGCTGCAGACACTAATAGGGCAAATCACTTAACCGTGTTTGCCTCGGTTTCCTCATTTGTAAAATTAGCTGGATAAAGAAATGGCAAATCACTCCAGTTTCACTGCCAAGAAAATCCAAAATGGGGTCAAGAAGAGTCAAACATGACTGAACAGCAGAACAGCATTTGAACAAATTATTAGAAAGGTTTTTCCCCTGATATTAAATCAACTTCAGCTTCTATGTACTGGTTGATCCATATTCACTCCTCTGGAGTTAAGCAAAACAAGTCTAATCCATCTTCCCCATGACAGCCCTTCATATGTTTGAAGATGGCCTTCATCTTCAAGTCTTCTCACTTGATCACCATTCAGTTATCAGCTGAAAATTGTACCTTCTGCAAGAAGCCTTTTTTGATTTCCCTTAATGCTAATACATACCTTCCTTTGAAAATCTCTAATATACGGTATATAGATTATTTGTGAACAGTAGTTTACATGTTGCCTTTCCCATTAGACTTTGGGGACCAAGGATAGTGTTTGTCTTTCTTTGTATTTTTTCAACAGTTCTGTGCAATGCCTCAATACAGAGTAGGTTCTAAATTAGTGCCCATCACCTTGAATTGATTATAATTTGGTTTCCAGATTTCTTTGCCAATAATTAAAGCAGACATAGGCAGAGAATTTCTATAAACCACTGACCAACTAGATGGCAATTGAATATTTTAGTTACTTGTCCAAATATTTCTTTTTCCAAAAGTCTATAAGATATATTAAGATACTTATTTAGCCAAAGTATTTGTACAAATATGACAAACAGGGAATCAACAAGGAATTTTCCACAATAGAGGTGGTAAATAGGATTTTACAAAGAGGTAAATAGATTTTTAAAAATAAATTTTATGTTTATAAAATATAAATAAGATTTTATAAATAAAATTATATTTTTATATTATCAGAAATATAAGAGTTTTAAATAGGATTCTATGAATAGATAAATAGGTGGGTAAATAGGATTAAATTGTAGTAGAAAAAATGTCATTTTATACATCTGGGAAGAATGTTCTCACTAGGGTCATAAGAACATTCATAACATCAAGGAAATTTGAAGAATCTTCTATAAAGATCTCAAAAAGCAATGTGTTAGTAGTAATGGTAGTGAATGGCAGGTAAGTTTGTATTAATCTTTTTCTTCTATTCTTCTCAGTCCCAATATCACTGCCCTTGACAGAAAACAGACAAAATAATAATTTTTCTTTCCACGATCCATTATTATCCCTAATTATGATCTTATCCACCTTAAACCTATGACACCCTTTCTTTGATCTTCCCCTTGCCTCCAGTATAGTAAACTAAAAGTTCTTTCTTTTATCATCTGCTTCAGCTCATTTTGAGTTCTAGCACCTCTTGACACTATTATAATAGGATCATGGTGGATTATTACTATTATTATTAATTCTCAGCTACCCATCCTTATTTTCATTTTGTCTTTTTTAAAAATCTAAGTTGTTCAGTGAGATTCTTGTGCAATCTCATATCTCTTTTAAAAATATACCTTTTTTTCTCTCATCAAAATTCTTTCTTTGTAACTTTAGAGTTTCACAGAATTTTGGAATTTGAGAATTGAAAGATACCTAAGCACTATCTTATCCAGCCCATATACAAAATGATTTTATTCTTTTTTTTAACCCTTACCTTCAATCTTAGAATCAATACTTTGTATTGGTTCCAAGGCAGAAGAGCAATAAGGGCTAAACAATGGGGGTTGAGTGACTTGCCCAGGGTCACATAGCTAAGAAGTAGCTGAGGCTAGATTTGAACCCAGGACTTCTTGTCTCTAGGACTAGCTCTCAATTCATTGAGTCATCTAGCTGCCTCCAAAGTTTTCATTGCTGAGACCTTCTTCTTACTGATGATTATATAATTTTAGTCAATGGGATCATAGGATCATATATTTGGGGCTCGAAAATACCTTTAAAGGCCATCTAGTCCAACTCCATCATTCTATAGAGGAGGAAAATGAAGCACAAGATACTATATATTCTTTCCCTATACTTTTGAAAAACTTGTTTTCCTAAAATATAGGCTTCATGCCAGACAATGCCTGACTTTCCCCTCCTTTGTCACAAATCCTAAGGTGGAGTGATCTCTTTTTTTCCAGGTTTCCCATCATTTCAATACCAGGAACCAGTTCCTTATTACTGATAATCAGGTCCATAGCAGAAAATCTCCCTTATGGCTTCTTCCCCTCATTTATATTTCATCTTTTCATCATTTGAAGAAAGCAAAATGGAGGACATGGGACCTGGCAGAGGGACAGATGTTCAAAAGGTAAAGAAGGGATGAATGAGAGAAAGTAGGGAAAACCTTAGTAGATGGTGAATGAACCCTTCATTACCTGGACCCTTCCTACCTTTCCATTCCTTTTAAATTATTACTCTCTTCCACATATTCTTCCATCCAGTGATATCCATCTCCTTACTTCTCTTCCACAAAGGCACTTCATCTTGGAGTATTCTCACTGACTTTCCCCCATACCTAGAATTCTCTTCCTCGTCCTCTCTACATCCTGGATTTCCTGACTTCTTTCAAGTGTCAAGTAAAATTCTACTATCCTCAAAATACTTTTTCCAATGTTGATTAATATTGGTGGATCCCTTAATATTTTTTCCAATTTTTCTTGTATGTATCTTGTTTGTACATGGTTTTTTTGCATGTTGTTTCCCCCATTAGACTGGGAGTGCCTTGATGGCAGATATTGTTTTTATCTTTCTTTCTATCTAGAGTGCTTAGAAATATGTCTAGCACATAGTAGACTTGCAATAAATACTTGCCAACTTGATTTGTAAGATTCTAAAAGGGTGTGCAAGACTGCACATGAAATTAATGAATGCTCTCCTCTTCGGGGGTTGTACCTGCCATTAGTCTGAAATATTTAAATTTTGTAATTGGGCAACGCGTTTATTATTTGTTGAGGGGTTATAAAGAAAGAAGGCACAAACTCATACCTGATACATTTCCTATTTCAACTTTGGTGACAATAGAAGGACAAATGTGATATTATCAAGAGCATGGGGAAGGGAACCAGAGAACCTAAGTTTGAGCTCCAGTTGGACTGCTTCCTTGGGCAAGTCACCTAATTTCCTCTGGAACTTAATAAAATGAGGAGGTTGGGCTAGATGAACTTTAAGATTCCTTCAAGCTCCAAAATTCTATGGCCTAATTCATTCAGTTTTCAAAGTTTTACTTTCCTAAAACTTATAGTCCTGTTGTAAATTCTGGAGCAGCTAAGTGGTATAGAGGATGAAGTGTTGAACTTAGAGCCAAAAAAACTTGCATTCCAATCCTGCCTTGGATATTTACCAGGTGTATGTCTCTGCACAAATCACTTAATCAATGTCTGTCTCAGCTTCCTCATGTGTAAAATGGAGATAATAATAGTACCTACCTAACAAGATGGTAGAATGAAATAAAATGAGAACCTATATAAAAGCACTTTGCAAACCCTAAAGTTCTATGTAAGTACTAGCTGTTATTAATTTACTGATAATTTAATTTTTATTTAAGACAGTAATAATTTGCTTTTATTGCTCTGTTTTGGTAAGAAAAAGGACTTTGATAATATCAGTATCTTTAATAATCACTAGAAACAAAGAAAGCCAAATTCAGTAGGGAAGGAAAGATAGTAGAAGTTGAGTTGAATAGTATTGGGGAGGGTAGATTCCATTTCTCACCCCAATTAAGAACTGTCTGCAAAAGATCATTGCCATACATCTATGTGATATATAAAGTCTTTGAGTAGAGGGGTCTAGAACCCCTAAATTGCAAAACTTCAACCCAGACACTTCCTGAAACAAGGGAGATAAGATATGGTGAAAGGGACCAACACAACTACGTTTGACTCCCTGCGATGCTCTCCTAAGCCATTTAATGTATACCCAAATGGCCCTACTTTTTTCATTTTCAAACACAGATGTTCCAATACAGGTTTCCAGGTTCATACAAGCTCTCACAATGCCTGCTTTATCTTTCTGTAACCTCTTTCGAGTTCCAAAGCAAGGTCAGGAGGTTGCCTTACCACTTTACAAATAGCAAAAATGAGGGAAAGTGAGGAACAAAGCAGGCTACTACCATGCAGCAGATTTTTCATTTTGTCTTAAAGAAAGAGGATTGAAGCCTGCTCTGTACTGGGAAGCAGCTATTTGCAGAATATAGGAAAAGGAAGCAAGGAAAGAAAGTGCCACTTGGAGAGGAAGAGGAGAGTTATGGCAGCCCAAGGAAGCTGTTCAGAGATGACATTAGACAACTTTGTAAGCCTCTATACCCACACATTTTATTCATTTTTCAGTTGTGTCTGATTCTTTGTGACCCCATTTGGGACTGTCTTAGCAAAGATCCTGGAACAATTTGTCATTTCCTTCTCCAGTTCATCTTACATATGGGGAAACTGAGGCAAACAGAGTTAAGTGACTTTCTCAGGGTCACACATCTAGCAAGTATCTGAGGCCAGTTCTTAAGTCAGAAAGATGACTCTTCCTGACTCCAGGCTCAGCCAGCACTCTATTCACTGTGCCACCTAGCTGTCCATCACACACACACACACACACACACACACACACACACACACACACACAGAGGTGAAGTTGGTTATTAGTGTTTATTAAACCATTCTCTGTTAACTTTTCCTCTCATCCTACTCCAATGTGCTGAGTTTGGGACAATATGAAGTATATGGAATATACCCAAGAAATAGTTTCTAACTTAAGAAAAGAAGCATTTTTTTAAAGAGAGAAGGACTAAGGTCTCCTCCGTCAAATGACAATAAAATAAAGAGCTTAAAATTTTCAGCTCTTTAGTGTCTCATTGGGACACAATCAGTAGAAGGTTACGGACACTGTAAAGGAGCCATGTTTGATGGTACAGAGCAAGAGTTCAAAAGCAATGGGCAAGTGGCCAGATGAGCCAACATCCCAGTGCCACAGAGGGGAGGCCCAGTGCAACCTGAAACAACACCAATGACTAGATCCTCCACCTTCCTATTTGCCTTCTCCTTCCTTAAACTCTTTTGCTAGATTATCATGAATGAAAGAATGAATGAAAGAATGAATGAATGAATGAAAAAAAGCTTTTATTAAGCACAATATGCAAAGCACTGTCATATTCCAGTAGAAAAGCAAGACAGGCCCTACTCTAAAGGAACTCACACTCTAATAAGGGGAGGTGAGAATTAGGGAGTTGAGAAAACAAGCATTCATTAAACTCCCGTTATGTGACATGCATTGTGCTAAGATAGCACACATAGCTTTCAGCTACAAGCCAAATGGAAAAGCCCATTGGTTTTTAGCATGCAATGGCCAAGCATTGGTAATGTATCTTCTTTAATGTTATTTTCTCAGTATAAAACATAACCATTTCATCATATTACACTCCATAAATGGGAGTAATCTCATGGCTCTATCCTGAGCCCTCTTTGCTTCTTTCTTTATATGCTCAGTGACCTCATCAACTCCCATGGGTTTAAATCATTTCTGTGTTGATGACTCTCAGGTCAATATTTCCATTCAAGGAACAGGCACAGCAGCGACAGTTCTATTCTCTTCCTTCCCAGAATCTTCCTCTTTGCTTAGCAAATTCTCACACCCTTTTGCTTTCCCAATCCCAGTGATGTTGAATCCCAGCCTACCAAAGAGTAAACTATCTCTCCACCCCAACTCTCACTAGTCATCTCATCACCATTGACCTTAACATTATTCCTCCAGTGACACATTCCATCTGTTTGCCTCTTTCGTTGTGCCTTCTAGAATTCCCTTTCCATAATTAGCAAAATTCTTCCCCTCCCACAGTAAAACTGAATCTATAACTCTTTTCTAGTTCTGGCTATACCATCTCTCATACTTCTCTACTCTGCTTACTAGTCTGTCATAACTCACCAATCTCTCCTCCTTTGACATTCAAACACCCTAAATTGATCACTCAGCCTAGGTGCTTGTGGCTTTTAAACCCTAACCCTCAAGTCTTTCTTTTTTAGTCTTAAAAAGTTCAGAATCTGGCTCACAGTCTTCCTTGGTGCTACAATTCTTGACCTTATACTAGAGTCAAAGTACACTTTAACCTCTCAGATCCTCAATCTACTCAACTCTAATAGTGTGTTTTTCTATTCCTCTTGGTTACATACAAGGTCGTCCATTCCCTTTATCTCACCATTACTCAATATTATTCAACTTTTGTGATCAAGAACTCTGAAATTCATTTTTTTCTGATCATAATCTCTCTATATTCCTTCTTTCCCTGTGTCTGACTTATCCTAAATCTTCCTCCTCACTGTAACCTCCAGTCCCTTTATGTTTTTTAAGGCCAGTACTTCCACCACCTTCCTCTTCTGATCCTGTTTCCATGCTACTGAATGGAACTTAAGAAAGCCAAACAACTATGTTAACTGGATCCAATACAAATTTATGCTATCTAGTCTTAATCGAGCCCTCACTGAAATGAGGTAAAAGTTTTATTCCTTCTTAATTGATTCTCCACAACAGCTATTGCAAATCTTCTCTTTCTCCTTAAACCTCACACAACACCCTCTATGCTTTTACATCTGAAGAACTTGCCTCATAGAAATCAATCTCCATGGGATCCTTCTTTCTCCCTTTTCTTCATCTTACATCATCTCCCAGTCTTTCCTCCTTTATTCTAGTCTCTAATGAAGCCACCTTTTCCCTTTCCAGTCTTCTACACATACATCCCCTAAATGTCCCCATAATCCCACCTTTTTTGGCCTTCTCCAATAGATTTGTTCCCTCAATCATTTCCTCTTTCTCTCTCTCTAATCTTCAGTCTTTCCCTTGGCTCCTTCCTTGCTATGGAAAAACACACCCAAATCTTCCCCATCCTTAAATAAGACAAAAAAAACCCCCACTTCATTAGACCCTACTAGCCTCTCAAGTTATCATCCTATATCTCTCCTTCCTTTCTCAGGCAAACCCTTAGGGAAAAAAGACCTCTCTATATTCATTGACCCCAATTCCTATTTCAACAATTTTTTAATCTGACTTCTGACCATATGGCTCAACTAAAACTGAGAAATTGTAGGATCACAGATTTAAAGCCAAAAGAAATCTTAGGAGTAAAGAAAATAAGCATATATTAAGCATCTACTGTGTGCCAGACATTATAGTAAGTGCTTTTTAAATATGATTTCATTTGATCCTCACAACAATGAGATGTAGGGGCTATTGTAACCCCCATTTTACAGTTGTGGAAACTAAAACAAACAGAGGTTAAGTGACTTGCCCAGGTTACACAGCTAGAGCCTTAAGCCAAATGTGAACTCAGATTATCCTGACTCCAGACCCAGTGCTCTATCCATTGAATGACCTAAATGCCATATAGTCCATAATTCCATAGGGGTCATATAATGCAATCCCCCCATTTTGAAATTGTAGAAAATGAGGTTTGGAATTATTAAATGGCTTGCCTAAGGTCATAGTCGATAGGCAGCTAGGTAGTTCAGTGGACAGAGCCCTGGACTTGGAATCAGAAAGACAAGTTAAAATCCTACCACAGATGCTAATTTAGCTTTATGTGATTCTAGGCAAGTTACTTAACCTCTGATTACCTGTTTCCTCATCTGTAAAATAGGGATAATAATAGCACCTATCTCACAAGGCTGTTATGAGGATCAAACAAGATAGCACAATCTAAAGCTCTTTGTTAACCTTAAAATGCTCTATAAATGCTAGCTATTAGATAACAGAAGTAGGGTCAGTGCCTTAGTGGGCACGATAGACAGGGGAACTGAGGTAGCAGTGAAGATCCTTATACCTGGATTGTTAATTGCCCTAGCTTCAGCTGCTCCTGTGACAGTCAATCACAACTGAGCCTTGTACAGAAGCTTTCTTGTGATGAAAACTGAAAACTATTGGTTGAGAACTCTGGAGATGGAAAGCAGATAGTTTTCTGGCAGAGAGGATTTTCCTAACATATGTTAATAGTAGCCACTGTGCCAACAACAGGATCATTGAATGGGTGGGCAGCCTAGAAAGATGGCTGTTTCATTTATTCAGCCTTGTATTAAATCCCTCCATTTGAACCTTGTTAACTGGACTCTTCTCTCACTTTGTAAATCTGGTGAGAAGTGGGAGCAGGGAGACTTCCGGTCAAGATGGCGGCTTAGAGAAAGCTAAAGTTCAGATCTCTGGAAACCCCTTCCCGATCTCAAACTGTATGCTCCTAGGGCACCGAAATTCAAAACGAACAACAGTATAGATCCCGGGAACCCTCCCCCTGGACCTGGATCAAAAGGTACGGCTCCCCAAAAGCCAGAACCCGAGATCACTCGGATCTAAGGGGTAGGCAGAAGGAAGGTCCCAGGACCCATCCCCCCCAATCCAGAGCACTGAGTCCAAGGCAGCAGCTGGAACCTCAGAGCAGGCAAAAGGACCTCGGGGCCGGCTATTCTGAAGGCTGCATCCTGAAAACAACCTGACCCAGTCGCGGGGGCACCCAACACAGACAGCAGGGAAACAGAGAGAGATGGGAGGGAGCCTGTAGCCCCCTGGCTGGATCCTTCCATCTGAGTCTCAGGGAAGGTCCCTGCATCAGGGCATACTCAGTCCAACCCAGCTGAAGTTAATCCTATCA
The DNA here is from genome assembly GCF_027887165.1 of Monodelphis domestica. Classification (NCBI taxonomy): domain Eukaryota; kingdom Metazoa; phylum Chordata; class Mammalia; order Didelphimorphia; family Didelphidae; genus Monodelphis; species Monodelphis domestica. Next base: position 168,412,216 of record NC_077229.1, read on the forward strand.
GGAGCCCTCGGAGCTCCAGGAAGCCACGGCCCCTCCCCCCTCAGAGTGCAGGCTCTTCTGGCCTGCTTCTGGCTGGCAAAGGCACTGAGATACCTTGTGGACAGTGCCAAGCAAAGCTCAGAGCATAGAAGTAAGGCAACGAAGAAGCATCAGGAGGAAACTGAGAGCAGTAACACCTCAAACCCCAGGCTTCCCTGGGAAGACAGAACAACAGCTGCATAGAAAGGACAATTTGCCTGGGGCTAAAGCCTCTGAACACCAGACAGAGATAAGAAGAGCTAGTCCTCCCCACTCAGATAGAGATGGAAAACAGCACAGAAAAGCCTCAAAATGCCAAGAAAAACAAGAAGAATGGGGCGACTTTGGACACATTTTATGGAGCAAAAATACAGAGGAGATAGAGGAAGAAACACAAGCAAATGCTCCGAAACCTTCCAAAAAAAATGGAAACTCTCCACAAACTCATGAATAATTTGAATCAGAAATGATCAAAAAGATGGAAGCCTTCTGGGAGGAAAAGTGGGAAATAATGCAAAAGAAATTCATGCATCTACAAAACCGGTTTGACCAAACTGAAAAGGAAAACCAGGCTTTAAAGGTCAGAATCAGGCAAGTGGAAGACAATGAGCATGTAAAAGAACAAGAATAAATAAAGCAAAGCCAAAAGACCAAAAAATTAGAAGAGAACATAAAATATCTCACTGACAAGGTCATAGACTTGGAAAATAGAGGGAGAAGAGACAATTTAAGAATAATTGGACTACCAGAAAAGCCAGAAATAAACAGCAAACTTGACATTGTAATACAAGATATAATCAAAGAAAATTGCCCAGAGATCCTAGAACAAGAGGGCAATACAGGCACTGAAAGAGTTCACAGAATACATTCTACACTAAATCCCCAAAAGATAATTCCCAGGAATGTTGATTGCCAAATTCCACAGCTTTCAAGCAAAAGAAAAAAATCTTACAAGAATCCAGAAAAAGACAATTTAGATACAAAGGAATGCCAATCAGGGTCACACAAGACCTTTCAAGTGCCACTCTGAATAACTGTAAGCCATGGAACATGATTTTCAGAAAGGCAAGAGAGCTGGGCCTTCAACCAAGAATCAGCTATCCAGGAAAACTGACTATATACTTCCAAGGGAAAGTATGGGCATTCAACAAAATAGAAGATTTCCAAGTTTTTGCAAAGAAAAGACCAGAGCTCTATGGAAAGTTCGATATCGAAAAACAAAGAGCATGGAATACCTGAAAAGGTAAATATGAAGGAAAGGGAAAAGGAGAAAAATGTTATCTTTTTCTTTTATTCAAACTCTCTTCTATAAGGACTACATTTATATCAATCTATGTATATTAATATGTGGGGGAAATGTAATGTGTAAATAGGGGGGAAAGAAAAACCAAATAGAATAATCTTTCTCACACAAAGATTCACATGGGAAGGGGAGCTGAAGAAAACTCCTATAAGAAGGAGAGGAAGAGAGTTTTTACTTAAACCTTACTCTCTGGGAAATCAACTCTGAGAGGGAAAAACATCCAGATCCATTGGGATCTTGAATTATATCTTACCCAACAAGGGTAGGGAGAAGGGAAAACCAAGGGGGAGAGGGGGAGAGGGAAAACAAAAGGGGAGGGAAAGAGAGGGGGGAGGGAGAGGGAACAAAAGGGGAGGGTCTAAAAAGGGAAACATATCAAGGGAGGGGATAACGGGGACTGATTTAAAGTAAATCACTGGATTAAAAGGTAGAGCTGAAGGAAAAAAGGTTAGAATTAGGGAAGGTTATCAAAATGCCAGGCAGTCCACAAATGACAGTCATAACCTTGAACGTGAATGGGATGAACTCACCCATAAAACGTAGATGAATAGCAGAATGGATTAGAATCGAAAACCCTACCATATGTTGTCTTCAAGAAACACACATGAGGCGGGTTGACACCCACAAGGTCAGAATTAAAAGATGGAGTAAGACCTTCTGGGCCTCAACTGACAGAAAGAAGGCAGGAGTGGTAATCATGATATCTGATAAAGCCAAAGCAAAAATAGACCTGATCAAAAGGGATAGGGAAGGTAATTATATTTTGTTAAAAGGGACTTTAGATAATGAGGAAATATCACTAATCAACATGCATGCACCAAATAATATAGCACCCAAATTTCTAATGGAGAAACTAGGAGAATTGAAGGAAGAAATAGACAGTAAAACCATATTAGTGGGAGACTTAAACCAACCATTATCAAATTTAGATAAATCAAACCAAAAAATAAATAAGAAAGAGGTAAAAGAAGTGAATGAAATCTTAGAAAAATTAGAATTAATAGACATATGGAGAAAAATAAATAGGGATAAAAAGGAATACACCTTCTTTTCAGCACCACATGGCACATTCACAAAAATTGACCATACATTAGGTCACAGAAACATATCACACAAATGCAGAAAAGCAGAAATAATAAATGCAGCTTTCTCAGATCACAAGGCAATAAAAATAATGATCAGTAATGGTATGTGGAAAACCAAATCAAAAATTAATTGGAAATTAAACAATAAGATACTCCAAAATTGTTTAGTTAGAGAAGAAATCACAGAAACAATAATTTCATCAAGGAAAATGACAATGGTGAGACAACCTTTCAAACCTTTTGGGATGCAGCCAAAGCAGTAATCAGAGGTAAATTCATATTCCTGAGTGCATACATTAACAAACTAGGGAGAGCAGAGATCAATGAATTGGAAATGCATATAAAAAAACTTGAAAGCGATCAAATTAAAAACCCCCAGCAGAAAACCAAACTAGAAATCCTAAAAATTAAGGGAGAAATTAATAAAATCGAAAGTGATAGAACTATTGATTTAATAAATAAGACAAGAAGCTGGTACTTTGAAAAAACAAACAAAATAGACAAAGTACTGGTCAATCTAATTAAAAAAAGGAAAGAAGAAAAGCAAATTAACAGCATCAAAGATGAAAAAGGGGACATCACTTCCAATGAAGAGGAAATCAAGGCAATCATTAAAAATTACTTTGCCCAATTATATGGCAATAAATACACCAATCTAGGCAATATGGATGAATATATACAAAAATACAAACTGCCTAGACTAACAGAAGAAGAAATAGAATTCTTAAATAATCCCATATCAGAAAATGAAATCCAACAGGCCATCAAAGAACTCCCTAAGAAAAAATCCCCAGGGCCCAACGGATTCACAAGTGAATTCTAACAAACATTCAGAGAACAGTTAATCCCAATACTATACAAACTATTTGACATAATAAGCAAAGAGGGAGTTCTACCAAAGTCCTTTTATGACACAAACATAGTACTGATTCCAAAACCAGGCAGGTCAAAAACAGAGAAAGAAAATTATAGACCAATCTCCCTAATGAATATAGATGCAAAAATCTTAAATAGGATACTTAGCAAAAAGACTCCAGCAAGTGATCATGAGGGTCATTCACTATGATCAAGTAGGATTTATACCAGGGATGCAGGGCTGGTTCAATATTAGGAAAACCATCCACATAATTGGCCACATCAACAAGCAAACCAACAAAAATCACATGATTATCTCAATAGACGCAGAAAAAGTCTTTGATAAAATACAACATCCATTCCTATTAAAAATACTAGAAAGCATAGGAATAGAAGGGTCATTCCTAAAAATAATAAACAATATATATCTAAAACCATCAACTAATATCATCTGCAATGGGGATAAACTAGATGCATTCCCAATAAGATCAGGAGTGAAACAAGGATGATCATTATCACCTCTACTATTTGGCATTGTACTAGAAACACTAGCAGTAGCAATTAGAGAAGAAAAAGAAATTGAAGGCATCAAAATAGGCAAGGAGGAGACCAAGTTATCACTCTTTGCAGATGACATTATGGTCTACTTAAAGAATCCTAGAGATTCAACTAAAGAGCTAATTAAAATAATCAACAACTTTAGCAAAGTTGCAGGATACAAAATAAACCTGCATAAGTCATCAGCATTTCTATATATCTCCAACACAGCTCAGCAGCAAAAACGGGAAAGAGAAATCCCATTCAAAATCACCTTACACAAAATAAAATACCTAGAAATCTATCTCCCGAGACAAACACAGGAACTATATGAACACAACTACAAAACACTCTCCACACAACTAAAACTAGAGTTGAGCAATTGAAAAAACATTAACTGCTCATGAATAGAAAGAGCCAATATAATAAAAATGAACATCCTACCCAAACTTATTTATCTATTTAGTGCCATACCCATTGAACTCCCAAAAAATTTCTTTACTGATTTAGAAAAAACCATAACAAAGTTCACTTGGAATAACAAAGGATCAAGGATATCCAGGGAAATAATGAAAAAAAATACAAAGGAAGGGGGCCTTGCAGTCCCAGATCTCAAACTATATTACAAAGCAGCAATCATCAAAACAATTTGGTACTGGCTAAGAGACAGAAAGGAGGATCAGTGGAATAGACTTGGGGCAAGTGACCTCAGCAAGACAGTATACGATAAACCCAAAGATCCCAGCTTTTGGGACAAAAATCCACTATCCGATAAAAACTGCTGGGAAAATTGGAAGACAGTGTGGGAGAGATTAGGACTGGATCAATACCTCACACCCTACACCAAGATAAATTCAAAATGGGTGAATGACTTGAACATAAAGAAGAAAACCATAAGTAAATTAGATAAACACAGAATAGTATACATGTCAGACCTTTGGGAAAGGAAAGACTTTAAAACCAAGCAAGACATAGAAAGAGTTACAAAATGTAAAATAAATAATTTCGACTACATCAAATTAAAAAACTTTTGTACAAACAAAACCAATATAACTAAAATCAGAAGGGAAGCAACAAATTGGGAAACAATCTTCATAAAAACCTCTGACAAAGGTTTAATTACTCAAATTTATAAAGAGCTAAATCAATTGTACAAAAAATCAAGCCATTCTCCAATTGATAAATGGTCAAGGGACAGGAATAGGCAGTTTTCAGATAAAGAAATCAAAACTATCAATAAGCACATGAAAAAGTGTTCTAAATCTCTTATAATTAGAGAGATGCAAATCAAAACAACTCTGAGGTATCACCTCACACCTAGCAGATTGGCTAACATGACAGCAAAGGAAAGTAATGAATGCTGGAGGGGATGTGGAAAAGTAGGGACATTAATTCATTGCTGGTGGAGTTGTGAACTGATCCAATCATCCTGGAGGGCTATTTGGAACTATGCCCAAAGGGTGATAAAAGACTGTCTGCCCTTTGATCCAGCCATAGCACTGCTGGATTTATACCCGAAAGAGATAATAAGGAAAAAGATTTGTACAAGAATATTCATAGCCGCGCTCTTTGTGGTGGCCAAAAATTGGAAAACGAGGGTATGCCCATCAATTGGGGAATGGCTGAACAAATTGTGGTATATGTTGGTGATGGAATACTATTGTGCTCAAAGGAATAATAAGGTGGAGGAATTTCATGGAAACTGGAACAACCTCCAGGAAGTGATGCAGAGCGAGAGGAGCAGAACCAGGAAAACATTTTACACAGAGACTAATACACTGAGGTATAATCGAATGTAATGGACTTCTCCATTAGTGGTGGTGTAATGTCCCTGAACAACCTGCAGGGATCTAGGAGAAAAACACTATCCACAAGCAGAGGACAAACTGTGGGAGTGGAAACACTGAGGAAAAGCAACTGCTTGACTACAGCGGTTAAGGGGACATGTCTGAGGAGAGACTCTAAACGAACACTCTGATGCAAATACTAACAACATGGCAATGGGTTCGAATTAAGAACACATGTGAAACCCAGTGGAATCACGTGTCGGCTATGGGGGGGGGGGAGGAAAAGAAAATGATCTTTGTCTCTAATGAATACTGCTTGGAAATGATCAAATAAAATATTATTTAAAAAAAAAAGAGAAGTGGGAGCAGGATCTGATCTTCTCACTTTGCTTTTCTCCATTGACAATGTTATCAGCTCTTGCTTCCTCCATGATAGTTCCTTATAGTCCTTTAGTACTTAAAGGAAAAAGAAGATTAAGAAACTTCAACCCCAATGATTTCATTGGTATAGGAAGGTCTTGCAGGTGAGCCACCTCTTGATTACAGCAAATGGGAACCACTTCTGAAACCTAGAGTCTAAGAGTACTGCTTAGACCACTAAGAGGTTAAGTGATGTGTAAAAGTTAAGTCAGTAAATTAATAAGCATTTACCAAGTATTTTTTATGTGTCAGCAAGGTGGTACAGTGGATAGAGTGTCAGTCTTGGAGTTATGAAGACCTAAGTGCAAATCCAGCCTCAGATACTTACTAGCTGTATGATCCTGGGCAAGTTATTCGACCCTATTTGCCTCAATTTCTCATCTGTAAAATGAGAATAAAATGGCAAATCACTCTAGTATCTTTGCCAAGAAAACCCCAAGTGGGGTCATTAATAAAAGTGACTGAATACACATATGCCAAGTACTGTGACCAGCAAAAAGAACGAAGTCCTTTTCTTCAAGGAGCTGAAGAGCTTACCTTGTACTTATTTCATTTAATTTCTTTTTATACCATTTAGTATAAAACTAATTAATCTTATATTCATTTAAGTAACGTATATAACCAGAATGTGAGAAAGACTAGTACCTCTTGTTAATTAACTATGTCTAAGCAGTGATAAATAAGGAAAAAGTTAGCTTAAGAATTCCTGTTATAAACCTTCTTATGTTAAATGCACATCTTCATTATCTCCTAGTTCTGAAGAAATATAACAGAAGCAATCATAGAGTCAGTTGTAAAAGTAGGATTAGTATTTGTTTTTCTAGGAATGTATGTCAATAGTAGGGTCCTCAGATTTTATAACTCAAAGAGACAACTTTATGTATCTTTAGATTTCTTCTTGTGAGTTATCTGTTATAATATCAATAAGACTTTTTCTAAAATATTGTCTGAAGATAGTAGTGACAGGATCAATAAAGTGTGTGGATCTTGTATTAGAATTTATTAACTATAGCCAACATACTTTGTATATTCGGTTTTGTTAATCAGTGATCTGTATCAACTGTCAAAAGCCTATAAAAACAACTGTGAACATCCACAAGATGTCTTTCATAATAGACTGGGAATTATGGAACACTGGTTCTATTTACCCACAAATAAAGTCAGTTTTCGGCTCAGAATTATGGTCCAGAGATTTCTTTATTTCTTACAGAGCTTACATTTCAAGAGGAGAAAACAACACATAAAATGGTGCTGAAAGGTGGAAGAGAAAAGGGAGATACTTGAACCAAGTCATATTCATTAATTACAAAAAATGAAGAATGACTGGTTTGGGGCCCTCCCTCAAGATGGAGAGTCCTGAAAGAACTTATCAGTGGTACAAGGGGCCCAAAAGAGTAGAACCAGGATGCATCAGGATGGAACTTGAACCCAGATCTTCCTGGTTTCCAGGCCAGCTCTTGAGTTGTGTCATTATTGGGAAAAAGACAACAAAACCAAACAGAGTATATCTAGTACCCTACCTCCATTTGGACAGTGCATTGTTGGATCAAGGACAGAAGCTTGATATTAAAACATATGTCTTGGAACAGTGAGCTGATTCAGTCATTTTGAAGAGCAATTGGAAATTGTGCCCAGAGAGTTATAAAACTGTATATACCCTCAGATGTAGCAATATCACTGTTGGGTCTGCTTCCCAAAAAGATCAAGAGAAAAGGAAAAAAAAAACCTGAGTGTTCCAAAATAGTTCTGTCTTCGTATCTGTCTTTGTGGTGGCAAAGAATTGGAAAATGAGGGTTGTCTATCAATAGCACACCATATAAAACAATGAGGAAGTTAATTTAAAAAACTTGGAAAAACTTACATGAAATAATAAAGAGCAAAAGAAGTAGAACCAAGAGAACATTATATAAAGCTACAGAATTAATATTTGAAAAATCACTTGTGAATATCCACTCCAGAGAAGAAATTGATAGAGATACAAATGACATAAGTTAGATCATTTTTTTTGTCATATGATGCCTTCTATGGTGTGGGGAGGGTAAGGTGGGAGTAAGATACCCAGTAACTAATATTTTATAATATAAATAAATTCAAAAACAAAAACAAAAACAAAAATGTACCCCCTGAGATGAAAACTACAGATAACTTGGTATCTGTCTTCCGGGCTATTTGCTAAAATGAGCCCCACAGAACTCAGATCAGACATGCACTATAAAAGAAGTCCTTAATATTTCTGTTTTTCTGAATTTAACTATAAAGTTGTGTCCTAATAGATGATCATTTTTTTGTAAGGATACCATGTACCATTGAGGAAAAGATATATTACTTTCTGTTCTCATTAAATTCTCTCTAGATAGCAATCATATCTATATTATATAAGATTTTATCTCCTTGACTTTTTATTTCTTTTTTATTAGATTTATCCAGTTCTGAGAAGGGGGAGTTAAAATTTCACACTATTATAGCTTTGTTATCTATTTCTACCTGTAATTTCTTTAGCTTTTTCTTTAAAAATGTGGATCCTATATCATTTGGTGCATATAGGTTTAGTCTTGATAGTGCTTCATTATCTAGTGTACCTTTTAACAATGTATTTTCCCTGTTTATCTCTTTTAATTAGATCCACTTGGGCTTTAACTTTGAGACCATTATTGCTCCCTTTGCTCTTTTTTTTGTCAATTGAATCATAATATATTTTACTCCATACCTCTATTTTTACTCTATGCATATCTCTCATTTTTAAATGTATTTCTTGTAAGCAACATATTGTTGGATTTTGGTTCTTGATCCATTCTGCTATCCATTTCTGTTTTATGGGTGAATTCATCCCGGTCACATCCAAAGTTCTCTCTCCTCCTCCTTTCCATGAGAGAGCCAGTCTGACTTTTATTATATCACTTTTTTTCTCCTTCAGGTATCTTTGGCTATCTAATTTGATGGAATCAAAGTCCCTCTATGTTCTTTTTTTTTGCAAGTTCTTTTTTTTGCAAGTTCTCATATACATACATACCAAATAATCATTAAGATTCATGTATATAGGTCTCCTAGAAGGAATTTTATCCTTGGGGGAATATGAATTCTTGTCAGTCTTCAATTCTAATTTCATTCAGCAACTCTAAGGCCACATTCACACAAGGTTTTTTTCCTAATCTATCCAGGTGTTAGTTCCTTCCTCTCACAATTTACATTATATTTATTTTATATATGTTTACTTAAAAGACAGAGAGCCAGCCTCAGGGTCAGGAAGACTAGGTTCCAAGTGCTATCTCTGAGAAATACTGAGTATGTGACCCAAAGAAAACAATTTATTTTCTCAATGCTCCAGGCAGATCACCAATGACTATAAATTGGGGAGAAGAGCCCTGCAATGGTAGAGAAACTGTTCTTACCAGGCAGGTGCCTGAACCTGCAAAATCACAGATTCAGTCTGCAGCCCTGTATTTATAGTAATAGCTAACATTTATAGAGTCCTCCGAGCTTTACAAAGTGTTTTGCCTTTTATCTTCATAACAACCCTGTGTTGTTCAGTAGTTTCAGTTGTATCTGACAAATTGGGACCCCATTTATAGTTTTCTTGGCAAAGATACTGGAGAGGTTTGCCCTTTCCTTCTCCAGCTCATTTTACAGATGAGGGCACTGAAACAAACTTTGCCAGGTTACATGCCAAGTGACTTTGCCAGGGTTACATAGCTTGTAAGTGCCTAAGGCTGGATTTGAAATCAGGAAAATGAGTCTTCCTGACTCAAGGCTCAGTACTCTATTAATTGTGCCATCCAACTGCCAACAATCCTATAAGAGAAGTACTATTATTATTCCCATTTAACAAGTGAGGAAACTGAGGCAGGGAGAGATTAAGTGTCTTGTGCTAGGTCATACAGCTAGTCAGTAGATTACTAGTCCAATTCTCTACCCACTACACTAATATTCCTCCTATAAATGTCATTCCCAAAAGAATATAACCTCTTTAAGGGCAGAAAATGTTTCATTTTAGTCTTTTTTACTCCCAACCCTGAGTGCAGTGTCTAATGCATGATGTTTATCACTAATATCTCTTTTCCCCTCTTTTTTCCTAATCAATCAAAATTTGTTTGACTGACTAGGATAAAGAAGAAAGGAAGGAGATATTACTGATTAATATGTCATTCATATAATCTAAAGACTATTTGGCAGTTGTCCATTAGGTATTAGTCCCTGCAATCATTTTGAAACTAAATTTTCATTCATTTGGCAGATCTCTGCCCATTAATCTCTTATCCCCCTAGAACACTTTGAACCAAAAAGCCAACTGTGCTGGTGTGTGGTATGTGGTGTGGTGTGTGTGTGCATGCTTGTATGTGCTTTTTATAGGTATATTTCCTGTTTCCTGTTTCCAGAGTGAAGTGTAAAAAAATAAAATAAAAGTTGTCACCCTTACCTCATCTCATTTCTCTGTCAAATGATTAAATAGAAAATAGTCATTGATTATGAGTGATCTTGATTGCAGGACTGTCAAGCTGCTGGTTGTGAGATCTGCCTTGATACTGGAGGAAACTCTGCTTGTTGTGGACCTCTGTGCCCGAATCTTGTGAGTCTTCATTTTTTAAAAAATCTCCTTTAAAATGATCAATTGTAAAACCTTTTCAGTCTTCTTCAGAATTCAAACATGCTATATTCTCACCATTTGTTTGCTGAGGGTAGGCTTTGTTTTTGACTGTCTGGAGGCAGTAGGCTGAAAAGGGGGGCTCTTTGCTTTATTTGATGTTTTGGAATGCTTCTTCACTGTCCATTTTCAACCTTTGGATACTATTAGCATGGCTGCCAGGAAGAGTTCCTCTTTATTATGACCTTGAAACTCTTTTCCAGGATAATACTTTGATTACAAGGGCTTGGGTTAGTTGGAATCTTTATTAGTGATATATTAGGAGTTATCATGGGGATATTTATGAGTTTCTTTGTCTGTCACAAATTAAAAAAATACTTTAATGACTACGTTTTTATATAATTGGTTTCCTTTTTAATACGATGCGTTTTATCTAATGCATTTATAGATATCATGCTGAGAAGGAGCTCAAGGGTTCCCTGGACAGGAAAAGGTATCCATGACACAAAAGAAAGATTAAAAGACTTTGCTGGATTGTTGCTACCTGGATAATAGGACTGATAGATAGATCTTCTCCCTCTTTACTTTCTGACAATACAGAAAAGCTAAGAAGACATGGTGTAAATGAGAGATGCAACTTTTCACTTTTCTCTCAAAAAAATTTTTAAATACCTCTTACCAGAAATATTTCAATCTTTATCAATTTAGGAACAGTATTGTTTCTTTAAAGAGGAGCTCATGTTCTAAGGGAGAAGATAATCCGTAAATTACTAGTTACATACAAAATATATAGTGAATAAGTGGAAAGTAGGGAACAGCCAGGTTGGTGCACTGGACAGAGCAATAGATTTGGAACAAGGAAGGTTAATCGTCATGAGTTCAAATGTGGACTCAAACACTAGCTATCTGTCCCAGAAGAAGTCATTTAACACTATTTTCCTCAATCTCCTCATCTGTCAAATGAGCTGGAGAAGGGAAGGGCAAACCAATTCATTATCTTTGCCAAGAAAATAAAAAATGAAGTCATGAAAAGATGTATACAGCTGAAACAACTCAACAGCAACAAAAGTGGAAGGTATTCTGAGAGGGGATGAGACTAGAAGAGGGGGGAAAAGAAAAAGCCCTACTGCAAATGGTGGGATTGGAGCTGAGTCTTTTTTTAAACCCTTACCTTCCATCTTGTATTCAATACTGTGTATTGGCTCCAAGGCAGAAGAGCGGTAAGGGCTAGGCAATGGGGTTTAAGTGACTTGCCCAGGGTCACACAGCTGGGAAGTGTCTGAGGCCAGATTTGAATTTAGAACCTCCCATCTCTCTGCCTGGCTCTCAATCCACTGAGCTACCCAGCTGCCCCCAGAGCTGAGTCTTAAGGGAATGAAATGAGCATTTTAAATTAGAGTATCACTTATCTTTTAAAGGACCACAAGAGGAGAGCTAGTCTCTGTAGGTGGCTAACCAGGATGGGGAAATTCTCTAGTCTTTATTATCATTTTATCTATCAGGAGACAGAGCTTAAGTGAAATGACTGACCTAATATATAACTGGCCAGATTTATGACATGTGGCAAAAATAAAATACTTGTTAAAGATGAACATGAGGTAAGAACCAAATGATGCATTTCATGTTACGTTGGCTTTGACAAGAGAGGAAGAAAGTCAACAGAAAAGGAAACTTCTACAGCTCAGCTTTTCTGCTACCTGGTCTCTTCTGCCTATGTCTTTGTGCCTTCATTAAACATTTATTTGGTGAGCAACCTAGATTTTCCTGTATATATGATGCAAGTGAAACAGCCCTGATGCTAATTTTGGAGGGCAGGTATTTGGCAGAAAACCTATTTCAAAGTCATTAAACATCTGGATTTAAAAGTCTACTGTTGGTTGATGGACTGGTTCTTGTAGTGTAATACTCAAAGCATTGGTTCCATTCCTGAAGGTCCATATTAACTGGGAACTTAAGTGAAAATATAGATTGATTATGACTTAGTAAAGAACTAATGAGCTAAACTGTAATTAGGAAGAATTTCATTTTAGTCAATCAATCAACAAAGCATTTCTTAAGCATCTATTCCAATATTAGGCACTAAGAAGTACAAAGGTGAATACAAGATACAAACACAAGTAATACAAAAGAAAAAAGAAAGAAAAAATCAGTTCTTATTCTCAAGGAATTTGTATTATCTGAGGAGATAGAGAACACATACATAAGTAAATATGAGCATATATATATATATATATATATACACATATATTTTGTCAAAGGTGACATTTGAGCTTAGTCTTTCAGGAAATTAGAGATCCTAAGAAGCAGAGAGAAAAGGAACATATGAAGATGTTTAATGAAGAAGATAACTAAACTAGGAGACTATGAGTGCTTTGAGAGTGCCCTGTGCTATTTCACCATTTGTGTCTCCTTCAGTATTTCCAATAGTGAGACATGTAATAAAGGATTGCTGTTGTTAGACTAGTGTTCAGGTATTTCAGTTCTTTAAATCTTATTCCTGGGGGCAGTTGGGTGACTCAGTAGAATGAGAGTCAAACCTAGAGACAGGAGGTCCTGGGTTCAAATCTGGCCTCAGAAACTTCCTAGCTGTATGACCCTGGGCAAGTCACATAACCCCCATTGCCTGACCCTTACCACTCTTCTGCTGTGGAACCAATATACAGTATTAATTCTAAGATGGAAGGTAAGGGTTTTAAAAAATCATGTTCCTTAGTATTTTTTTGCTTATCCCTCTCATATATACCACATTGACTCTGAAAAAGCAAGCTATCTTCCCCTTGTTTTCTTTTTATATCTGGACTGAGTTATATATTTCTCCAAGTCCAGTTTGTTAACTAGCCTTTTTTTTCTGTTGACTGGTTCAAAAGATTAGGTAGGAAAGGAAAGGGAGATGATGGGGATGGTGGAGATGGATACAATAGATGATGAAGGATAGTTACATTTAGGATTCTAAATTTAGAACTAGTAATGGAGGTATGCTGAAGCCAGCTTGAACTGACACGTGAAAGTTAAATGTTCCATATTCACTGTGAGGGATAGCTAGAGCAGGTGACAACTCTAGGGGTCACTTCCCCACCCCCACCCCCAATCCCCCTGGCAGTGCTAGGCAAATTACAGCACAATAATATTCCGTCAACATTATATGCTACAATGTGTTCAGTCATTCCCCAATTGATGGGTATCCCCTCAATCTCCAATTCTTTGCCATCATGAAAATAGATATAAATGGATTTGTAGAAGTAGGCCCTTTCCCCTCCTTTTAAAAAAATCTCTTTGAGATACAGAGCTAGTAGTGGTGTTACTGGATCAAAGGGGATGCATTGTTTTATAGCCCTATGGGCATAGTTCCAAATTGCCCTTCAGAATGGTTAGATCAATTCACAACTCCACCATCAATGCATTAGTGTCTCCATTTTGCCAAATCCCATCCAACATTTGTCACTTTCCATTACTATTATATTGGTCAAACTGATAGGTTTGAGGTGGTACCTCAAAGTTGTTTTCATTTTTTCTGTATTTGGTTGTGAAGTTTTTATGCCCTAATACGTGGTCATTTTTTTGTATATGTGCCATGTGAAAAAAAAGGATCTATTTCTTTTCATCCCCATTCAATTTTCTCCAGACATCTCTAGCAAGTGACTGGTAAGGTACTAAGTAGGGGCACTTGTAAGTTTTTGATTGATTAATTTAAAAGTCACTGATTGATAAACAAAGAGAGTTTGATTCACTCTTCACAAAGACCAGTCTCTGAATCAGCTAGGAAGTATCTGAGAGCAGAGTTGAATCCAGGTCCTCCCAATTCCAGGCATGCTGCTCTAACTATCTTAGAAGTCATTAATTTAACACCTTCATTTTATATAGGAGAAAACTAAGGCTTGGAAAGTTTCAAAATTTGCCCTAGATCAACCAAGTAGCAAGTGGTAGTACTGAGATTCAAACCCAGGTCTTCAGTCTCAAAGCCACAATTTTCAGAACTTTATAGAAAGGAAACTGAGGCACAGAGAAAGAACACATAGCTTACTGTGTGTCCTTTGATGAAGTGAAAATTATAGAAATTCATCATCTTTAACAATATTGTGGAATGATCAGCCGTGATAGATTTATGTATCATCAGCAATCCAATGAACCAGGACAAGTCTGAGGGACTTATGACAAAATACTATCCACCTCCAGGGAAAGAACTGATGGAGTCAGAATGCAGATCAAAGCATATGATTTTCCACTTAAGTTTATTTGGGTTTTTGTTTGGGGGTTTGGGTTTTAGTTGATTCTTCTCTTACCTAAATGAACAATATGAAAATGGGTTTTTCATGATAATACATATATAACCCAGATCAAATTGCTTGCCAGCTCTGCGAGGGGGAGGAAAGGAGACAATTCCAATTGTATAATTTTGGAAAACTTATGTGTACATTTGTTATAATATGACCTTTGTTAGGGGAGGTAAGTTAGCCTCGTTTACTTCAGTATTTTAATGGCCACATGGTCACAGCAAAGGTGCTTAGCACTACTAGGTCTCTTCAAAGCTGCCAAATCCTTTTGACCCAGTCTGAAGAGTCAGGAATGAGTTCTTTCTCCTTTTCTAATTCTCAGCCTAGAGAGAGAGATCCCCAAATACAAGAGTATTGCCCTTTCCCCCCGATGTCATAATTAAAAGTTAGGTATTTACCACTCATTAACTAAGATGATAAATTTCTTTTTATTTTTCAATTTCATCAGATTAGCATTTAGGCAGTCTCCTTACCTCTTTCCCTTCCACATTTCCCTCTTTTTACTAATATTCCAATTAAGCAAAATTGCTAAAAGGTGCTAATAGTTTTCCTTACTTAAGGGATACTAATTGGTGACCATGTTTTTATAACTCTTATTTAGTCAAAATCCCAATTTAGCCATTATATCTTCTATCTACTACATAGTTCATTGCTTTTCGATCTTTATGATAGGTGGTATCATTATTACTCATTAATATATTTTCATTTTACAGTTAATGAAATCAAAGCTCAGTGACTTTCCTAGCTAGACATAAGTTAACTTGAATTAGATAGATAGGTAATAGATAGCTAGATAGGTAAATAAATAAACAGATTGATAGCTAGATAAATAGATGGTTAGTAGGTAAGATAGATAGATGGTAGATGATTAGGAAGTAGGTTGCTAGGTGGATAGATAGATGATAAATATTCATCATCAATCAAGCACACTGGGAATATAAATATAAACAAACAAGACAGTATTTCACTTCAAGGACTTTATATTCTAAAAGGGAAAAACAAAGTAGAAATGAAAAAAGTGTGGGATGATGAGAGTGAAGAGATGGGCAAGGATGATGGTAAGGAGATGGAGAATTCTGCAGTTGAATCAAAAATGAAATTTGTCTAGTTAGTCATGGATACTTGCTGATTGGGTAAGTGCATTTCCATGGGTTGCCTTATTGGAATTTTTGCTGATAATTATAGCATTAAAAAGTATGGTTGCTCCAAAAGGAATTTTGGACCTTAGCAAACAAGTGGGAAGCATTTCATTAAAAAAAATTTATTTTTATTACCAATTATATGTAATAACAAATTTCCAACTAAGTTTTCTGAAGTTATATGATCCAGATCTTCTCCCTCCACCCTTCTCTCTCCATTCCCAAAGCTCTGTAATAATTGAAATTGGGTGGCCAAATGTAATAGTTAAAAATTTGGTTTGACAAAAATAATAATGGTAAAAAAAGAATTGTTGTGGTCATCATTTATAAAAAATAAAGTTAAACTATGAGTCAGTTATCTGTTAGTAGCATTATTTACAGCAAGGTAGACATATTAAAGTGGGAAATATAGGAAGGAGGTAGAAAATATCACCTAGCTAAAAATACCCTAAGTCCTAAGACTAAAACTTTCAGACTGTGAATGTGAAACTGAATTCAAATCTCATCAGAATCCAAAGTCCAGATCAGGAAGCCGAAATCCAAAGAGTCAAAAGATGCTGAAAACCATTGAGAACCTTCAGTGCCCACAAGGCCAAGACTACCAAGAATCCCACCAAAACTAAGGCTAAGAGCCACCAAGAATGAAGTACAAGAATGAAGACCCCGAATCTCTCTTAGGCTCCTTCTCATATACTGTTTTCTTCACCCATTAGCTCTCCTTGTTACATTTCAGGAATCAAACATAGCCTTATAATTTGCCTATCACTGCCAGGGGCAGGGAGGCAGTGCTTGTGGCCTTTTAGGGTGCAAACTTTCTCTGTTAGTGACTTACTAAGTGTTAAGTAGGGATACTTTAAGTTCCTGATTGATTAACTTAAAATAGACAAAGGGAATAAAATTCTATTTCACAGCTCCAAGTAATTCAATCTGTATTTTACATGCATTCTCACACAAAACATATCTCTATATCATTTATTTTTGTAAGTAAAAAATCATATAAAACCAAAACCTTAACCAAAACCCAAATAAACAAATGAAAAAAAAATTGTCTGCTTTCATATGCAGTTTGACTCCCACAATTCTTTCTCTGAAATTGGATAGCATTCTTTATCATAAGTTCCTTGGAATTGTCCTGGATTATTGTATTACCAAAACTATATAAATCTGTCACAGATGATCATTCCACAGTATTGCTTTACTGTGTACAGTGTTCTCCTGTTCTGCTTATTTCACTCTGCATCATTTCATGTCAGTCTTTCCAGTTCTTTTTGAAATCATCCTATTCATTTCTTACAGCACAATAGTATTCCATCACCATTATATAACACAATTTGTTCAACCATTCCCCAATTGATGGACATCCCCTCAATCTCCAATTCTTTGCCATCACAAAAAGTTCAACTATAAATGATTTTTGTAGATGTAGGCCCTTTTGCCTCTTTTTAAAAAAACCTCATTGGAATACAGAGCTAGTCGTGGTATTACTGGATCAAAGAATATGCATTGTTTTATAGCCCTATAGGCATAGTTCCAAATTGCCCTTCAGAATGTTTGGATCAATTCACAACTCCATCAGCAATGCATTAGTGTCCCCATTTTGCCACACCCCCTACACCATTTATAACTTTCCCTTACTATCATATTGGCCAATCTGATAGATGTGAAGTGGTACTCAAAGCTGTTTTCATTTTTTCTGCATTTGGTTTTGAAGTTTTTATGCCCTAGTTCATGGTCATTTTTTGTATATGTGCCATGTGAAAAGAAGATCTATTTCTCTTTATCCCCATTCAATTTTCTCCAGATAGCTATTAAATTTAATTTTTCTAAAATTTCATTCACTTCCTTTACTTCTTCCTTGTTTACTTTTTTGGCTAGATTTATCTAATTCTTATAGGAGAACATTGA
Source organism: Monodelphis domestica (assembly GCF_027887165.1). Classification (NCBI taxonomy): domain Eukaryota; kingdom Metazoa; phylum Chordata; class Mammalia; order Didelphimorphia; family Didelphidae; genus Monodelphis; species Monodelphis domestica. The sequence continues at coordinate 168,430,115 of NC_077229.1, forward strand.
GACCCCTCACTAGTATAGTTTTATTGTCTATTTCCTCCTTAAGGTCCTTTAGTTTCTCCTTTAAAAATCTAGAGGCTGTCCCTTTTGGTGCATATATTTTAAGTGCTGATATTAATTCATTTTCTATGTTACCTTTTATCAAGACATTATTATTTTCTTTATCTCTTTTAATCAGTTCTAATTTTGCTTTTGCTTTCCTAAGATTGTGATTGCTACTCCTCCTTTTTTTAATATCAGTTGAAGCCCAATAGATTCTACTCCATTCCTTTACCTTTACTCTTTGTGTATCTACATGCCTCAAATGTGTTTCTTGTAAAGAGCATATCGTAGATTTCTGTTTTTTAATCCACTCTTCTATCCAGTTCCATTTTATGGGTGAGTTCATCCCATTTACATTCACAGTTATGATTAACATCTGTGTATTTCCCTCCATCTTGTTTTCCATTTTTAATCCTGTCCTTTCTCCTTTCACTCTGTCCCTCCACACAAGTGTTTTACTTTTAGGTATCCCCCCCACCCCCATTTCTCCTTCCTACCTACTACTACCCCTTTTATTTCCCTCCTAATGCTCTATAGGGTCTTTTAATCACCCTCCTAATTATTCTCCTCCTTACCACCCATTTCTTATTCCCCTTATACTTCTCCATAGGATAAGATAGTATTCTATACCCCAATGACTCTGGCTATTATTCCCTGTCTCAGCCAATTCTGATGAGAGTAAGGTTTAAGTATTGCTCATCATTTTCTTACATGACCTTTTGAATCTTTTCTTCCAGTAGCTCAATTCTGTCTTTTAAATAACTCTTCACTGAATTTTTGTGTCTCTTTTTCCTTTTGAATCTTTTCTTCCAGTAGCTCAATTCTGTCTTTTAAATAACTCTTCACTGAATTTTTGTGTCTCTTTTTCCACTTAGCCAATTTTGCTTTTTTGAGGTGTTATTTTCTTTTTGTATTACTTTCAATTCTTTTTTTCATTTTTCCCATTTTTCATCTTCCCAACTTCTGTAATAGTGTTTCCCTGCCTGCATCTCTTTATGTAATATAATTTATCCCATTTTCTCTCTCTCTTCACATTTCTCTCAGTGAAATCCTCTTTTTCATTCCTTGATTTTTTTGCATATCATCCTAAACACCCTACTACTATACCCTCTGACTTTGTACACTTCTTCTAACTGTTATAATAATGATAAAAACTCTAGAGTTACAAATATTATCTTCCATAGTGAGTCCCTTAAATATTCTCTTTCTTATTACCTTTTTATGCTTGTCTTGAATTTTGTATTTAGACATGAGCTTTTCTGTTTAGGTCTGGAATTTTTATTAAGAATATTTGGAAATCTATTTTATTAAATGAGCAAACTCCCTTCCCCTGAAAGAATATAGTCAGTTTTGATGAATAGGTGATTCGTGGTTGTAAAACCAGGTCCCTTGTTTTCTGGAATATCATATCACAAGCTTTCTGATCCTTCCGTATAGAACTACCAAATCCTGTGTAGTCCAGACTGGGGGTCCATGATATTTGAATTATTTCTTTCTGGATACTTGCAGTATTTTCTCATGGACCTAGGAGCTCTTGAATTTGGTTAATACTATTCCTGGGAGTTGTTATTTAGGGATTTAGTGTAGGAGGTGATCTGTAGATTCTTTTAATTTCTATTTTACCTCTTGTTCAAGAATATATCAGGGCAGTTTTCTTTGATAACTTCTTGTAATAAGATCTCTAGCCTTTGTTTTTTAATCATGACTTCCAAGTAGTCCAATAGTTCTTAGATTGTCTCTCCTAGATCTATTTTACAGCTCGTTTTTTTCAATGAGATATTTCATATTTTCTTCTATTTTTTTCATTCCTTTGATTTTGTTTTATTGTTTCTTGATGTCTCATTAAGCTGTTAGCTTCTATTTGCCCACTTCTAATTTTTAAAGAATTATTTTCTTACATGACCTTTTGAATCTTTTCTTTCAATAGCTCAATTCTGTCTTTTAAATAACTCTTCACTGAATTTTTGTGTCTCTTTTTCCTTTTGAATCTTTTCTTCCAGTAGCTCAATTCTATCTTTTAAATGATTCCTCACTGAATTTTTGTGTCTCTTTTTCCACTTAGCCAATTTTGCTTTTTTGAGGTGTTATTTTCTTTTTGTATTACTTTCAATTCTTTTTTTCATTTTTTCCATCTCTCTTATTTGATTTTTTAAATTCCCTTTTGAGCTCTAACAGTACCTGAGACCAATTCCCATCTTTATTTGAAGTTTTGCATGTGGCTGCTTTGATCTCACAGTCCCCTACTGAGTCTGTGCTTTGCTCTTCTTTGTCTCCATATAAATTTTCAATGGTTGGGTGTTTCTTTTGCTATTTGCTCATTTTTCAGGACTTTAAAAAAAGGCCTTTAAAAAAAACTTTACTTTTATCTTTAAGGTAGTCTTTCTTCTCAGAGAAGGGAAGGCATACTCTTAAACTTAAGTTTTTCTTTGCTGCTGCCCTCAGCTCTAGTTCTGGTTTTCTGCAAATTTCAGTTCTTCTGAGGGGGTATGATGGCCTATGACAGTAATGGCAAAGCCCCACCCCCATCCCACCCACCAGACCAAGTGCCATCCCCTGCCTCCCAACTAAGTGCTGGGTGTACCCTGCTCCCCACACAGGGCAGGGAGAAGGCACTCCCACTGGACTGCTTTACAAAGGGGTATGTGAAGTGAAGAATCTCCTTAGTGTAGAGAGGAGGAGGGGAGTGTCCCCAGTGCTCTGCTCCCCTCCAGCTCTGCCCCCTGTGAACCATCCACCTTACCCCTGTGTGTTCCCATTGGGCTACTGGGCAGAAGGGCAGGTGATGTGAAAAAATGTCATCAGACATGGTAGAGAGGGGGAGGAGAGCAGCTAAATGCAAATCCTTCTGCCTTTCTATTAATGAACTTGGGGTAATGGGGGAGAGCAGCTACATGGCCACAGAGAGTGAGCTGTGTGACATCTTTGGCACTTGTCCCATAGGTTCTCCATCACTGGTCTGTGAGTTCTGAAATCTGCTGATTCAGTCTCCTCTGGGAACTGCTGATGGCTTGCAAGATTCAGAGCACTATTAGCAATTTTGCCCTGTGGTAAGGGGCTTCAGTGTAGGCTTGAACATGTCAAATGCTGTCTACTTCAGGGCCTCATTGCAGGCTTATGCCAAGGATGGGGTGCTTTGCAGTTGACTTAGGCAGGGTCTTGGGGTCTTGAAGTTGACTTGTGCCCAGGTTCAGAATATGATGTAGTAGGTTAGATATGGGCAGCTTGCCCTCTTCTGTGCACACTTTTACTTCTAATTCCCTTGAAAATAGAACCTTTCTGCCTACTGTTAAGTTGTTTTCTGTAGGACAGTTATTTCACTCTGTCCCCATGATGGTTGTGTGACCAGTCATCTCACCGACACTATTTTAAGGTTGGTTTGAAAGGATTCTCAGAGTGGCTCCAGCTTTCACTACTTCTATGCCACCATCTTGGCTCACCCCCATTTCCCACAGAAGTTATTTCACAAGTAGGAATGGGGCTTTTCTTTTGCCTTTGAAATTATATTTCACTCTATTCCTAAGGCCATCCATAAAGGTAATGTAGTCTAGGCTATTTAGGAAACCTAGAGGAAAGAGGATTTCTGGAGGGATGAGGTAGGGACTCCTTCTGTCTCTGTGATAGCCCTACAGAGGATAAGTTGGTCCAGTTGTTCATTAAACTTAACATTAACCTTAACCATAATCATGTCTATACCCTTTCTTTGTCCTAAGAAGATAGACACCAAATATCCTGCCTTCCCTCTATCTCTGAACCATTAATCCCTGTCTGAATCTCATTTCATTTGACTCTACCAGTCTAGTACCAAGCTGTCACAATGCACAATGAAGGCAGAGCATATACCACATTTGGATCCAGAGTTTTTTTCTGATTCTTGACAACTAGCACCTGGGGCACCCAGGAATAGAGGCAGAGAGCAGCTGTGTGTGTTACTTATGAATCCCTAGATCTTCATCCCCTGTGCCACCAGATGACAGGAGTTGGGAAAGGAGGCAACAATTCTCGACTTTGAGGAATAAGATTCTGCCATTTTTCTTTGGGAGTATTCTTTGAGACAAAAAGAATAGGGAATTAGAGAAGACAATTAAAATATGCATTGCATCAGTTAGGGAAAACTGTCAACATCCATCCTGATTGGTAAGGGTTTGCTTGGCTTAGTAAATAGAATTCTAACTTGGAAACAGGAAGACCTAAGTCCAAGCCCATCTTTGATAGCTGTGTGACTATGGACTTTTCCTTCACTTAAAGTTAATCCCTGAGCCTCAGTTTTCTCCTGAAAATTACAAATATACTGTCTATAATAAGTACCTAGTCACAGAGTTGTTATGAGACTCAAATAAGAAATCCCATGCAAAGCACTTTGCATATTAGCAGTAGCTGACATTTGCATAATATTTTAAAGCTTATAAAGTATTTTATGTAGATAATCTCATAAACATTTATAAAGTGACTCTTATGTTCCAGACACTTTGCTTAGTGTGGTTGTTCAGTCATTTTCAATCATGTCCAACTCTTCATGACCCTCTGTAGGTCACTTTCCCCCTTTCCACTCCCGCCACCACACGGCCCTTTCATCTCCACTTCATATTTTCCCCCTTTAGAATATAACTTCCTTGGGGGGAGACATTCTCTTGTTTATTTTTGTAGGTCTCCCTTCCCCATCACGACACATCACAAGGATTAGGTGTGAGGCTCCCCTGTGACCTGGAAAATGTGTATAAAATTTGGGGGCCCTCCATTCATATAGAGAAAAATTTGAAATTTTTCTTTCTTCTTTTAAGTGGCTTATTATAAAATGTGGGTTAAATATTTGATCATGGGCTACATGTATGTAAATGTTAAGTAAAAATACTATATGAAAAAATTTAAAGCAGAATAAATATGAAAATTAACTTCTTGCTTATTTTAGCTTAAAAATTACATTTATGGTATTAAAAGATAAAATATGTTAATACTATACATATACTTTGTGTATTTCTTAGTTTCTAAACTTTTTCTGTATCATCTATTGGTCTTCATTTGTTTTGTGGCTTCCACAGTTTCCCCTGAAATTCCCATTTAATTTCTTTGCTGACGTGATATATTGAAACTATGATGAGAAAAGTTGTGATGTAGAAAGGATACCTGTATTGTATGGCATTAGCAAAGATTCTGGAGTGATTTGCCATTTCCTTCTCCAGCTCATTTTATAGATGAAGAAACTGAGGCAAACAGGCTTAAGTGATTTAATCAGGGTCACACAGCTAGTAAGTATCTGGGACAAGATATAAACTCTGGAAGACAAGTCTTCCTGGATCCCAAGTTAAGAACCTCTGATCTAATCCAATGCTCCTATTTTACCAGTAAGGAAATGAAGTCATATAGATGTAAATGGACTTGTGCAAGGTCATACCAGGGAGTAAGGAGCAGAACTGGGATCTGAACTTTTTGTCATCTGAATCTAAATCCAGCACCACATTACACCTAGTTATTCAATGTGAGTACTCAGCTGACATAGATGACAGCCATTTAATAAATCATCTAAATAGGTTTCTGTGGCCAAACTAAATAACTACATAGATAGCAAGTCTTCTTATGGTGAGCCTCTCAGAATTAAATAGGCTGATTCTCAGAGAGCAACCTCCTTTGAGCCCATACACAAACAAACCCTTTTCAAAAACCTGTGTCAGTTTATATTGGGCAGAACCCAGTCCATTTTTAGTTGGAATAGATATTCAATCCCAACTAAAAAAAGGTAAAAAGATATGAACAGATAGTTTTTGGATGAAGAAATCAAATATATGTATTATCATATTAAAATGCTCTAAATTATTATTGAATAGAGAAATGAGCATCTCAACTCTTCTGAAATATCATCTCATACCTAACCTAGCATATTGGCTAAAATGATTAAAGGGCAAAATAACAAATGTTGCAGGGGATGTGGAAAAATGAGAATACTAATACACAGTTGGTGGAACTGTGAACTGTTTGAACCATTTTGGAGAGCAATTCAAAATTATGCCCAGAATTATAAAATTGTGTATGCCCTTTGACTCAGCAATATCACTATAAGGTTTGTTTTTTCACGTGATCAAGATAAAAGGAACATGCCTTATCTATTCAATAATATTTTAGATGCTTTCTTAATGGTGGCAAAAAACTGGAAATTGAGAGGGTGCCCATCAATTAGAGAAGACCTGAACAATTTGTGGCATATGATTTTGATGTAATACTACTGTGCTGTAAGAAATAAGGAGCAGGTTAATTTTTTAAAAACACAGAAAGACCTATGTGAAATGATGAAAAGTTAAACAAGAAAAATCAGGAGGACATTGTATGCAGCAAAGGAATAATTTTTGAAAAATAATTCATGACTGGGAGAACATTGTATACAATAACAGTAATTCTGTAAGATGATCAACTATAAAATAATTATCTCTTGTCAGCAATGAAATGATCCAGAACATTTTCAAAGGACTTGGTGGGGGGGGGGGAGAAAGGGGAAGAATGCTATCTATCTCCAGAGAAAGAACCATTTGAATCAGAAGGCAAATCAAAGCATGCTATTTTTCATATTAGTTTATTTCTGGTTTTATTTTGGGATTTGGGTTTTATAGGAGTGTTCTCTTAGAACACTGACCAAAATGAAAGCATATTTTGCATAATAAAACATGTATAATCTAATTGAGATTGCTTACTATCTCCAAGAGGCAGGAGGGAAGAGAGGAAGGGAAGCAATTTTGATCTTATAATTTCAGAAAATGTCTGTTGAAAATTGTTATTACATGTAATTGGGAAAATATCTTTGAATAAAAAAAACAAAATCAGTTCAAGAAAAATTAGATATGAATGAACAATAATAAGTGTTTCCTTAGAGGGTAATTGTAAAGATCAAAGGAGATTATGCATACAAAATGCTTTGTCAATTTAAAAACCCTTTATAAATGCAAAGAAAAGAAAAATAACTCATGTATGTTCACCTCCAGAGAAAGAACTGATTAGCAGAAACAAGGAAGACACAATTCTATGCATATATATATACATATATATATATATATATACATTTTTTTTTGTCAAATGATGGCTTCTTTAGTGTGGGGAAGGTGAGAAGGGAGAGTGATATATACCTGAGAACTTTAATGTTATAAATAAACAAATTAATTAATTAAAAACTCAAGAATACAGTATTAATTAAGTCTATACAGTACTCTTTTTTTTTAATCTATACACAGATAGCTTTATTATGTTTACTACATGAGCTCAGGGCCCTAAATATTTGGTTCGAGGCTGGAAACAAGAAGATTAAAAAGAAGAAGCAGCAGATTTAGTAGTTGGGGGAAGATGGGGTGAGAGAGCCAAGAAATGACCCTTGAGCTGAGTCATTAAGGAAGCTGATTATTCTTAGATATAGGGGTTAGAAGGGCATGGAGAATAGCCAGTACAAAGGCCCAGAGATAGTAATTGGTATCATTTATTGCTGAGATCTGTTGCAATTTCCTTCTAAAGGGCTATGATAGCATATGAATGCTTCCCTTCATTCCAGGAATTGTTGATGCCAGATGATATACAGCTAAGTATTGATTACAACATATTAAACTCAAGTAGAGATGAGGAAATTGTTGAGTTGTAGTTTTAAACAAGGGGTCATTGGGAGCGGCTGGGTGGCTCAGTGGATTGAGAGCCAAGCCTAGAGATGGGAGGTCTTGGGTTCAAAGTTAGCCTCAGACACTTCCTAGCCATGTGAACTTGGACAAGTCACTTAACCCCCATTGGCTAGCCCTTACTACTCTTCTACCTTGGAACCAATACACAGTATTGATTTTAAGGCAGAAGGTAAGGGTTTAAAAAAAATAAAAATGAAAAAAACAAACAGTAGGCATATGAAAAGATGGATGCATTTCTTTAGTTGTTGTTTAGAATATATGCATTTAATTGTAGAAGGATATATTCAAAGCCAGATACAGCTATTGTTCTGAATGTAATCTATGGGAAAAATAGTAGCTATAAATGTTCTTTGTCATATTGCAGTAAACATATTTTCCCATGAATATATTCTATATATTCTATTATTCTATTCTATATATTAGAATATATTCTAAATTTAGAGTCATATACAAGACACATTGGCCTATAGAGTTTTCTCTCTGGTTTATTTTTTTTCCTTTGTAATTTTAGCAATGTATATTTCATATACTGAATATTTTAGAATGCTTCATATCTCTGTCCACAATTAGAAATTTGATAGTCCAGATTTTGATAAATATATATTGCTATTCCAATGTTTATGTCTTGGTGTGAGATGTTTTCATTTAGTCAGTGGCAAGACATATATGTGTATGTATATATATATATATATATATATATATATGTGTGTGTGTGTGTATGTATGTATATATATGGCTATGCATATATATACACACACATATTCATGTAATCAGTCCCTTAAAATCTTTCATAGCCCCTGAAATTTAGAAAAAAAATAGAATAACCCGAATTTTCCTGTAGGAATGTTTAGGGTGAACTCTTTGGGACGATTATGTTATCTCCTTTAGAATGTTCTGCAGTATTCCACAATTTGATGCAGTAAATACAAACAGGAACATATGATGGCCCTAATGGTTTATATGGAACTTCCTTCTATTAGGACTGTACATTGGCCAACCTCCATGACAATGGCAGGCATACATCTACCTGGGTTAAGCCCCTGTGTGTGTGTGGGGGGGGTGTTAGGGAGATTACCAAATAAAGTGTCTGCTATGATTACATCTTCCAAAGATCTCTTACGATCTTGGCATATGCCTGGGAAACATCTTGTTGGGAAGAGGCCTCTCTGTATATCTGTTGCATCTCACTTTTATATTATATTCCTAACACTTAACACAGTTCCTGGCATGTAGGAAGACCTTTAAAATGTCTATTGATTAATGGCAGCAAGGTGGATAGAAAACTAGATTGGAGATGGGAAGACCTAAGTCCAAATCTGACCTCAGATAGTTGTGTGAACCTTGCTGTAGGCATCACTTACCCTCTGTATGCCTCAGTTTCCTCAGGTATAGAATGGAGACATTAAGGGAATCTGTCTCTCAGTGGTAGTTATGAGGATCGAATAAGATAATATTTGTAAATAGTTTTTCAATCCTTAAACTACTACATAAATGCTAGCTATCACCACCACCACCACCACCATCATCATCATCATCATCATCATCATCATCATCATCATCATCACCATGCTATTATTTAAACCATAGGAAACTAGCAATGTTTACAAATTCTCAGGGTTGCAAGGGACCCTAAAACCCATCTAGTGAACCATACCTGAACTAGAATCTTTTCTACAGCAGCCCCAATAAGTGGCCATGCAAGCTTTGCTTGGAGAGCTCCAATAAGGGAGAACCATTACCTTCTAAGATAGCTCATTCCACTTTGGGATTGCTATGATGTGAGGGACTTTTTCCACTCATCTTACTTAAATCTGCCTCTCTACAATTTCCATACACTGATTCTAATGTTACCCTCTGGGACACAGGACAAATAGAGTCCCTTTTATAGCAATCATTTGCTCAACCAACAAACAGTTTTTAAGTGCATACTTATATACCAACTTTTTGAGTATTTGAAGATAGCTTCAATTAGTTCCTCATTTTTATTTCTCATCATTGAGGCCTACAGCAAGTCTTTTCAGGCTAACAATCCCCAGTTCCTTCAACTAATTCTCATATGACATGCTCTTTAATCCTCATTATTCTGATGGTCCTCTTCTGGATGTTTTCCAGTATGTTTATATCTTCTCTAAAATATGTCACCCAGAACTGAACAAAATAATATTCACTTACATTAATAAACTCTTGGTTGGTTTTTGTTCTTCATACTTGAATAGGACCAAAATGACTTCACCGGTGACATCTCTTGCCTCTTGCATAAATTGGATTTAATCTAAGTAGAGTTGCAGAGTCATCAGCCTCACTCTCTCTTCCAGAATCATCCAAGTCTGATGGCAAGACCAAAGTCAAGCTGTCTCAGTGATGCAGTGGGTGACCTTGGATTTTTTGATATCTAATCAAGCTCTAACCACTCTACAGCACCTGCTTTTGCTGCTTTAATGTCTGTTGGAACAAATTATTTTCATCCACCCATTCCACCAGGGGATGTCTTCACATGCCTGGGGTAGATATCCCCTTAACTCATTGACAGGTTTGAGGCTTGTTGGTTACCCTTTTTTTTTTATCAAGGTGTGGCTATTGGGTATGCTACAGCTTCTTGGAGCCTCAGGGGAGAACTGGGTATCAGGTAGACACCAAAAGAGAAAAGCAGCCCAGAAAGGGGCTCAGCAAACCCTCACATCAGACATACTAGTCTTCTCTGAACACCTCTTACGCGCCCATTAATTCCTAACACCAGTGAACTCATGAGCTCATCAAAGTAAGCATTCTCTCCAAAAATATAGATGCCACCCACCATCCTTTCCTGCCTGTGTGACTTGCCCATGCTCTCCCTTAAATTCATCTCAGGATAGTCCACCCAGTGTGCTAGGAACCTCTCTCAAGATACCCTGACACCCTGAGTAAACTAATGGGGAACACAATCCAGCCAGTGGTTGTTCTTGCTACTTGAACAGCCTGCCTTCTTTTATAATCACAAGCTCCTTGGAAAAGGCTGTGGGGCTTCTCTTTCTGAGTTCTGTTTTTCTCCTAATGGACAGCAGCAGCCTGCTCACAGAGATGCCATAGTTGGACATGGAACTTGTTTCTAGTTTCTCCATTGTTATGAGTGTTGTAAATATCATCCCATTTCTGATTTTCAGACATCTCTTTGCTTCTGATGTTAGGCTTATGAAATAATGGCGTTGAATCAGAGTGATCTTTTCTATATTTTCCAGAAGTGTCTGATGTAAGATGAATGATGGAAGTGTTTTTAGTTTAATCCTTGAATAGACTATAAGCAGTGACTCACCAAGCTTTTGCTTTGACTTTGTGTTGAGAACATATCCAGTTTTAGGCATTCAGTTCTCAATATGTCCACCCAGGCTCACATCTGGTCTTAGACACTCTTTGGCTGTGTGACCCTGACCAAATCACTTAACGTCAGTCTCTACCTCAGTTTCCTCATCTGTAAAATCAGAATAATAATAAATAGCACCTACCTCCTCTGGTTGTTGAAGGGATCAAATGCAATCATATTTGTAAAGCATACATTATCATGCTTGATATATAGTAGACATTTAATAAATCTTTGTTTCCTTCCTTTGTTTTATTATTAATGTAATTCTATAAATCCTAAATCCTAAGCAAACATAACACAAAGCAGAATTAGATAGCAAGCTAATATTTGAGGGAGGGGGTGGAATTGGGAGGAAAGGATCAGTTCTGTAAATTTATCAGTATGGGGAACACCTTGTCTGAAAACTCCTTACACCAATTCCCCTAAAATTTATTCTCCTAGGACATTAGGTGGGGGTACCAAAAGATTAAATGAATTGTTCATGTTGACACAGTTATTATGTGTCAGAGATGGAGTTAGAACCTGAGGCTTATCCTATCCTTGACCTCTCAACAATCTTTCTTCCATATAATTAAGAGTGCTTGCAGCCAACAGAGTTATTTATTTACTTAGAGGCTACGTAACACACATATTTGATAATTCAGCTTTTTAAAATTATTTCTCTATAGCAGAACAACTTGAAGTATGACAGCTAGCCCAAGTTATTTTTTTAAGGCTATACTTCCAAGGCCTTTAACATTTCAGAAGAAGATGATTTAAGCAGCTACAAAAATTAATCACCTCTTGGTGCCACAGAGAAACTTAAATGAGACAGCCTGAATGAATCCCATTTTTACTTTATAGGAGAGAGAAAACAACAGGGAAATAAAAGTATCATTCTTGGGTCCTCTGGTGACAGCGCTTGACATTTTCATGTAAATTATTACAATGTATATTGGTCTAATGTTCTAATATCTTTGGTTTAATCAAGAGTTTCTGGAAATGGGAAGAACACGTTCCTTCTGTTACTGCAGTGCTGAGAAATGGCATTTTAAATTACTTGAACCATGAGTGATTAGGTCTTCTAAAGAGGACTCTTATTATATTGTCATGTTTAGGAATAGTTGGGATCCTTTCTCTTGTCTATCTAGACGTGAAACTAATATTTGACAGCACTGAGGTGATTATTTCTTTAAAATCCCCTTTTTTGAGTTCATTTCTGACTGTAACAAAAACTCTCAAGCATCACATCTCAGCTGGCAGAGACAAGTGTGTGAGTAATGAGATTGCCACTTAATTCACTTTTTTTAACCCTTAACTTCTATCTTAGAATTGATACTAGCTATTGGTTCCAAGACAGAAGAGTGGACCAGATAATTGGGATCCATTGACAAGATGCCAGGATCACAGAGCTAGAAAGTGTTTGGAGATCACATTTGAACCCAGGACCTCCCATCTGTAGGCCTGGATATCTATCCACTCAACTGCTTAGTTGCTTCACTAATTCATTTTCAAATAATGCTCTGCCCAACAATATGCTAAAGCGAAAGCTTGTTTCTACTTGGCTTCAATGAGAACTTCTAATCAGGAGAAGATCTTGCTGCCCCTGGCCCAATCAGTCATTTAATTTTCTGCCAATAGGTCCCCAGCACATTAGGTGAGACTCCCTCATGAAGGAAAATTTATGGAGGAATCATAGATCTAGAAGTAGAAGAAACATCCAAAGTCTATCTCACAACTCTTCTTTGACAGAAGAGGAGACAGGCCCAGAAAAATTAAATAGGGCACATCGTCATGTTCAGTTGTTTTCAGTCATGTCCAACGCTTCATGACACCATTGGGGTTTTCTTGGCAAGGGTGCTAGAGTGGTTTGCCATTTCTTCCTCCAGCTCATTTTACAGATGAGGAAACTGAGAAAAACATGGCTAAGTGACTTTCCCAGGGTCATAAAGCTAGTAAATGTCAGAGGCTATATTTAGAAGATCAGTTTTTCCTCACTTTAGGCCTGGCACACTAATCCATTGTGCCACCTCTAGTTGCCCAATATTATTATTCCTAACATTTCACAATTATAAATCACAGAGATTTGAACCTAGATCTTTGAGACACAGAAGCCAGACCTCTCATCCCTGCTTCTCAATAATTCTGTTTACAATTATGGTTGCAAATGTCTCTGATTTTAACATTAGAAAATCAAGGCTCTCGAAGGTTAAGTGACTTGACTGTTGGAACACAAGAAAGTAATATGGGTGAAATTATATATCTCATGTCTTCTAGTTCTCAGCTTTTCAAATTCTCTGGATTCTGTGTGTGTGTGTGTGTGTGTTTTACCGCCCAACACTTCCTTCCCATCACTGAAGAGATCATTTAGTTGATGAGATAATAGATCCATTGATATATTTGATATAGTGACAGAGTGGTCATTTAACATAAGATTATGTCAGAAAACAAACTGCAAAAAAAGGTGAAGGTTTAAACAGTGTTAAGAAATTGAGCATGCTAAATTATCACTTGAATCTGAGTTATATACATGGTAGAATGTAATCACTTTGAGAAGCAAGATTATTTTATTTTTGTCTTTTTAGTCAGTAAGTAAACATTTATTAAGTGACTACTATATGCAAGGGACTATGTTAAGTATGGAGATATTAAAAAATGCAAAAAACAGTCTTTGCTTTCAAAGAGCTCACCACACTTAGCACAGGTGCCTGTACGAGGTAGCCCCTTAATAAATGCTCATTGTTTGGTTAGTTTCGTTTCCCAGGAGAAATTTGTCACCATCATCTCATAGTACTTGGATGTGTAGATGATCTCTGTCCTCCTGTAAATTCGAGGCAGAGAATCCATCCTATATTTGGGAAGGCTAGCCTTTAAATGGTTTGACACTTTTTGGAATCCAGTGGAGAATGAGAACTTCCCACTAATTTTTCCTTCTTAAACTCCTTGAGGCCAGGGACTGTTTTTTGTCTCCTTTTATATCTCTAGGGCTTAGAAGAGTGTTTGGCACATAAGTGTTTAATAAATGTTTTTTCTCTTAACTGATTAATATCTAACTGGCCCTTCTTTTTTCTAGTTGTAGGAGATATTTAATGAGATTGCTGATGTATTTCACCTTCACCTCAGCTCTGTACTGTCCAAATTAAGTCTCTCAAAGTTTATGTCTTCAAACAAGCCCTTTTGGGTCTTGTCTTTAACCTTTTGTTGATGGTTATCTTCTCTGAGAAATACTGTAGGAGCTGCAGGAATTACCTCCCACAGTGTAGTTGGCACATACTGAAGGACCAAGAGCTCCTTGACTTCTCAAAAGGTTAACCCCAATGCTGCCAGCATTAATCTTATAGTTGCTCTTCAGCTGCCTATGCTTAGAGAAAGAAACAAATTGGAAGAGGCAGCCAGGGAACAGAGATCAATAGTTTAGCTTCACCTAGATAGTTTTGTGTGAAGAGCAGCCACTGTAGAGGAAGATAAATGGGGTGAAGAGAAAAAGGAGAAGTGCTTCTCCCTAGAACATAAAGGTCCCATTGAGATTTTTCAAACATTCCAGAAAGAGGAAAAAGAGAGGTTGAGAGTGGATATTGGCTTTCCCTTTAGAGTAGACCAAATGTGTAGCTCTTCTCACCTCAGTGGAAAATTCTCACCAGCCTTTCCCTACTTCCATCACACTATTTCTCAGCACAGAGCCACCATACCCTTGATTCACTGGATTTCATGTGAGGGAACACAGCATCCAACTCTTTTCTTTGCATTTATTTCTTATACATGAAGTTTTATTTTTCATTATTGACAATCATCAGCAAATATAAAAACATTAATATACAAAGAAGAACAAGAGAGAGTTCATGCATTTTATGAAGTGCATCCTGTTTAACAGTTCTATTTTACTCCTCATTGGGAAAGTAACTATCTGTTAGATTGTCTTTAACTCCATTTGTTTTTATTGATGTCATTATGCCTTTTACACCACAATCAAATCTTCATCCTCCTGCTCTACAACCCTCCTTTGTATTCTCCTTCAAATACTCAAAGTGAGATTTGCAATCTCTTGAGTTTGGGAGATACTTCTAGCTTAACCATCACAACCCATACCTCTCCAAGCTTCTTATTGTCACAATAATACCAAGATCAAGTATGGATGATTCTTTCCCTCCCTGTTTTCAAGGAGTTTACATTCTATTTGTGGATACCATTCTTGATTCCATAGGACCAACAATGAAACTCTCATGATGATTCTGTTGTAATTGATCATTCTCAAGCATGGATGATTCTGATAAAGGATTTTATTTGGTGGGAAAGTAAACATGGCTGGGTAGTTACTGATATTTACTTGGTCATCTTTTTCAGTATTAACATAGATTTTTTTCCTACCCCCTTAGGATCTTACCTTCCTTGTATATTGGTCCTCAATAAACATGTAATTGTATCACCTAGCATGAATGGCTTCTTTGTATACTTGGTCCAATCTGGCTGATTTCTCCCAATTTTGTTCTATTTGACACAATGTTTAAATAATTTGTAAATAGTTGAGGAATTATGATATTATGGGTCAAGTGGTGTGGTTTCATTATACTTGTTCAAGAAAACAGTTTTAAAATGCTTTTTGCAAATAGTTTCTGTTTTTCTTCTATTTGTAGTCTTCCTGCTTTCTTCTGTGAGTGCCCTAGGAGATGTCTTTCCTTATTTGGATACTATCTCATGCTTTCTTTAACCTCTTCTCTTTCTACTTTTGTGAGATATTGATCACAATCATCCATTATTCTTCTTGGTAAAACTTTATAGATGAGTCTATATCATATTACAGATTAGGCAAAGCATTTAATTTCCTACCATGTGTTAGGAATGGTTCTAAGTCTGAGCCCAAGTAATTTACATTCTGCATAGTTTTCCTGATCATTCCATGAGCAAAACATGAGCAAAAGAACTATATACAAACAAGATAAAGACAGGATAAATGAAGGGCAATTTCAGAGGAAAAGCTCTAAAATTAAAAGAGGCGTAAGAAAGTCTTCTTGAAGAAGGTATCACTTTAGCTGAGACTTGAAGGAAGCCAAGGAAATTAGGTGGTGGAGATGAAGAAGGAAAGAGTTCTAGGCAAGGTGTACACCCAGTGAAAAGGCTCAAAGTCAATAGATGTCCCCTTGTGTGAGGAACAACAAGAAGGTCAATGTCCCTGGATCATAATACATGTATGGAAGTATAAGGTGTAAGAAAACTGAAAAGAGAGGAAGGCAGGCTATGAAAGAATTTAAAAATCAAATGGAAGAATTTTACATAGAGGGGATAGGGTACCATTGGAGTTAAGTAAATGTGAGGAAGATGGTATGCCAGCTTCTCTCCTTTTGGTAAATCAGTCAGTCTAATGTTTACTAATGACCTTTATGAATTTTTATTTTTGTTTCTGGATTTTTTTGGTCTCCTTATTGTGGATTTTAATTTACACTGGATACTAGATTGATGAAATGATTGTAGTTGTCTGTGTCAGTTCAGTTATCTATTTCTTATTTTTGATAGTGAACTTTCTGTTTGAATAATTTAGAGTTCAATTTAATTGTACTCCATAATTTCCTCCAATTAGTATTATTACTTGTTTTGGACACATTTTGATATTAGTCTGATGGACTGAAGATTTGATTGTATACAGACAGCTCTCTCAGAAATTATTCTTCCATCACTAATAAGTCTTTTTTTTCTGGCCATTCAAATAGAATCTATCTTGTTCATTAGGCACTAGGTTTCACAGTGGATAAAAATGCTTGGGGCCTTAAGACAGGAAGACTTGAGTTCATATTCTACTTCAAAAACTTATTTACTAAGTGATCTGGACAAGTCATTAAAACTTCTCTTTACCTTAGTTTCCTCACCTATAAAATGGGGATGGTAATAACTGCACTGGTCTCAAGGATTTTACAAACCTTAAATCAGTATATAAATCATTAGCTATTAATATTATTTTAAAAGATGGGTCTTTTTTTCAGGGAAGAAAATGTAGTAGCATTCAAAGAATTACATGTTTTCCCAAAGGCAATTCTATCCGCTCTCCTTTCTGTTCAAATGGCAAATGCTTTTAAAAATCTGAAAATATCCATTTCAAGTACAGGGCCCCAAAATGGAATGGTTCAAGGCCCCTGTAAGGAAAGAGTCTGACTGAGGCTGAAAAATAACATTTTTTAAGTTAAAAAATGGCATTCTGAGTTCAGCAGCTATGGTTCTCATTTTTCCCAAGAGAAAAACATCTAGGATTCATGGTGGACATGGGCCAGGCTTTTATTTTCAATTCTGTTAAATGCAGGTAATAGATAATTTGGAAAATGTTATTTCAGAAATATAGTTGGCCCTCATACCAGGTCCAATCTGCCATTCTGCTTTTCAGAGGAGGAGTTCCATTTTAGCATTAATATTGTGGTGGGTGTTTTTAATAGAGTCATAATTTCATGAAAACATTTAACTAGGTGAGCAAAGGAATATCAGGGCATTTAATGTAGACTGTCCCTTTGGTTTTCCGCCTTCACTTTACTATATTCTGTCTCCATACATTACTTGTCATTTCTGGAGAGCCAGGGCAAACTCCCAGAAGTATAATTAGTAATGATATTGTGGTTCTGGAAACTTGTCTATTTCTGGTTTCACTGGAAAGGTGGATGCCTCTGAAAGGTAAAAACAGGAAGTATGGACCCCAGTAGTTTGAAAGGAAGTGGGGTTGTTCATTTAAACTTAAAAAAATAAATGTCAGATTTTATTCCAGTTTTTCTGTGAGTGGGATGGAGGGTTTCTAGGAATCTTTTATGTTCTAATCAAAACCAACAACAATTCCACTATCTAGAAATCAGGTATGAAAAAGCTCATTACCTGACTCAGTGTTCATTCAGTAGCTAGGCTAGGTAAGACTAGAGATTGAGTCCCAGATCTTTTTTACTATACCAGCCAGCTTGAGATGGCTCAGTGGACAATGGGCTAGCTTTGGAGCCAACAAGTCTTAAGTTAAAATCTCTTTTTTCACTTACTAGTTATGTGACCATAGGCAAATCACTTGATCTCTTTTGGCCTCTGTTTCCTCATCTATAAAATGGGAGTAATAATAACACCTCCCTCCCAGGATTCTTGTGAGAATTAAATGAGATATTTGTAAAGCACCTACCACAGTACCTGGCATATAGTAGGCATTATATGTGTTAGTTATTAATATTATCCTTATAATTATTTCTCTAAGTAGTGACACTGGCTGCTATCTGATGCACTATGGAAAGGATGCTGGTAGGATATGAGAGCTCAACAAAAGCATTTCTTAGGCTTTCAGAATCTTTTGACCTGCTCTGCAAGGCGACAGTTGAAACTTTTATTAGTTAGATATGATCATGGTCTCTGCTTTTCTCCTTCCTTTGAAATGCTTCTCTTTGAGCAGTGCCTTTCCTGAGGAAATAAGTTCTTGCTTTCCATTTTTTGACAGTTCTATTGAGAGAAATATGTTTGCTGGCATTTACTGAGGATTTATTCTAAGGGGTCTCTGCCCTCTTCCTATTCCTTCTACTCTATTCCATTTCTAGAGACAATAATAATGCTTACCATTTTTGTAGAATTTTACATTTTGCAGATTGATATAATCATGCATTATCTCAGTTTAGCTTCTCAACAATCCTATAAGTCAGAATCTGCAAATATTACTCTTACTACTATTACTAACCAGGAGTTTAACCTCTCAATAACCTGGGGAGTTAGGCACTATTATTATGCTCATTTTTATAAGTATTGAGTCTGAGAAAAACTAAGTTTCTTTCATAGGGTCACACAGCTATGGAGTGTCCAAGGCAAAATTTGAATCCAAATCTTCTGAAATCAAATACTCTGTCCACAGCATCACTTAGTTTGCAGATGAGGAAACTGAGGTTTAAAAGTGCTTACATGACTTGCTTATGGTCACACAGCTAATAAGTGTAAGAAATGGGATTTGAACCCAATGCTTCCCTAATCTAAATCTAGCCTTTGTTTACTATTCTACTATTCTACTCTACTGCCTTTCAAGAAAAGAAATTATTTGAGAGATCAAATTTTCTGTCTTTTCTTTTAGCAGTCTTCCAAGTTTTAACATAGATCAGTTTCTTTAAGACCTAGATTGTTGCTAGCAGGATGTTCTCCATTGATTAGTAGTATGGCTCTGGAAACTAAGGCCTTAAGAGGAGTCATGGCTCCTAAGAAAGCTAAGTACCTAAGGAAGTACCAAGGATGCTAGGAGAAAAAAGGGCCAACTTTTGCAGGCAAGAACAAAAGGAAATATAGGGCAGATCATACAACCACCAGAAAAGAGTGGTCAGGGAATCTATTCAATAGTTGATACTAGATTAAAAATGTGAGATGTGAGCTGCTTTTCAAGAGATTCTGAGTTGCTTTGAAAGGGATTGATCAAATGTTGTGTCTTCTTCCTGAGTCAAGTGAATGAATGAATGAGTGGGTGAATGAATGAAGGGAAGAAGCATTAATTGTACATTCTGTGTCCAGACACTATGCTAAATCCTTTGGATACAAGGAGAAAAAGTGAGATAGTCTCCACTCTCACATTCCAGTGTCTCTTCTTCACAGTTTCCTTTCTGAAATTTTGTTTCACTTTATAGGTCCCAGATTTGGATTTTGCTTTACTTTGTCTTGGGATTGGTAATGAATGATGAGACTTAGTCTTTTATGCTCTCTAGCTAATTGAATGTTTTGGAAAATAGCTCCATGCTGATTTCAGTAATGGAGATAAAATTAAAAGGTTGAAGGGTGCCAGAAAAGATAGAGATATTACAATGCCATGGAAAGACAAAAGAGATTGAGATGGGACATCTGTTGCCACAGTAACCAAAGAAGAGGGCTTGAAGAGACAGAGGAGAGGGAGGAGGGGAGATGGGAGAAGGAGATGAGAAGGAGGAGTGAGAAAGAGATATGGAAAGAAAGGGGGGATGAAAAGGAAGATTGGAACAGTAGAGTTGGAAAAAAGAATGAATGCAAAGACCTAATTAAAGAGATGATGCCTCCCTCTCTTAGGAGGAACCATTTCACTTGAGAAATGCTCAGGTTCCAGTATCATTGCTAGATAATGCATGCTATTAGACTCTGAAAGGAAAATACTTTTCAAGAGAGTCAGTGCTCTAGCTGCCATGTTTGACTTTTTCCTCTATAGGTCTATCACTCAGGGAGTATGAAAGTATGAAAGAAAATATAAGTATACAGTGGGGGACCTTAAGTTCATAGGTTAAAAACTGGGCATGAAATTGTTGAATGGAATATTTAGAAACTATCCACTACCATAAGTCAGGGGATCTTTTAAAGAGCCAAGAGAATAATTGTGTCTTCTAAGCACCTGTGTATTTGGCTAACATTTTCCCTATCATCTCTCTCTCTCTCTCTCTCTCTCTCTCTCTCTCTCTCTCTCTCTCTCTCTCTCTCTCTCTCTCTCTCTCTCTCTCTCTCTCTCTCTCTCTCTCTCTCTCTCTCCCCCCTCTCTCTCTGTGTCCCTCTCTGTCTCTATCTCTCTGTCAGTCTCTGTCTCTCTCTGTATCTCTCTCTTGCTCTCTTGCTCACTCTCTCTTAATCTCTCTCTCTCACTCTTTTTGTTTAGCAATTAGGTAAATAAGATCATAGAAACATAGGTCCAGAGATGGAAAGGATGTTCGAGGCTATCTGAGCCAACATCTTCCTTTGAAAGACAAAGAAGCCAAGGCCCATGAGAGTTAAGTGACTTGTAAAGTTGCTCCTCAGATAGGGATTTGAACTCTGGCCATATGACTCCAGAGGAGGGGTTCTTTCTTTTTTTGAATTCATTTACTTAATATATTTTATACCAAGTATATGTAATAACAATTTTTAATATTTGCTTTCCAAAATTTTGAGTTCCAGATTCTTGTCCAACCTCAATCCCAAACCCCATCCTTGAGATAATAAGTAATTTTATTTAGGTTATACATGTGTAATCATGAAAAACATATTTCTATATTGGTCATGTTATGGAAGAAGACATGTAAAACAAAAAAATTATTAAAAATAAAGTGAAAAATAGTATGCTTTTATCTGCATATAGAGTCCATCAGTTCTTTCTCTGTAGGTGGATAGTATTTTTTAAACCCTTTCATTCCATCTTAGAATTGATACTATGCATTGATTTCAAGCAGAAGAGCAATAAGGGCTAGGCAAATTGGAATTAAATGACTTGCCCAGGCTCATACAGCTAGGTTGTGTCAAATTTGAAGGTGACATTTGAACCCAGGACCTTCCATCTCTAGGCCTGGCTCTTACTCCACTGAGCCATCTAGCTGCCCCCAGTGGAAGTATTTTTCATTATGAGTCCTTTGGAATTATCTTAGATCATTTTATTGCTGAAAATAGCTAAGCCATTCACAACTGTTCACCATATTATATTACTGTTACTGTGTACAACGTTCTCCTGGTTCTGCTCACATCACTTTGGAACAGTTCATGGAAGTCTTTCAGGTTTTTCTGAAATCATCCCACAGTAGAGGCTGTTAAACTGCAATCCAGACACTTAGGAAAATCCCCCAACTCTTCACTCAGTGCCCACCAATGACAAGCTGATACTACTGGGAGACTTCAATGCCCGCATTGGCCAGGACCATGAAAGGTGGAAAGGAGTGCTCAGCAAACACGGCGTGGGCAAAATGAACAACAACGGCCTACTGCTACTCAGCAAATGCTCAGAGTTCAAACTCACCATCATGAACACTGTGTTCAGAATGGCGAACAAATATAAAACAACGTGGATGCACCCATGATCAAAACAGTGGCATCTCATTGACTACATCATTGTACACTGGCAAGACATCCCGGATGTAAAGATCACCAGAGACATGAGAGGAGCTGAATGCTGGACAGACCACCGATTGGTTAGAGCGACTCTTCAAATGCGCATCGCGCCTCGCAATCCAAAACGGGCCCAGACAGTTTGCGCATTTTACAACGTGAGTCGTCTTAGAGATCCATCTTATTTGCAAACATTCCAGTCCTGTCTGGATGACAAGCTGTCTGTCAAGGGACCACTCACTGGAAGCTCAACCGAGAAATGAAACCAGTTCAGTGACGCAGTGGAGGAAACATCAAAGGCAGTCCTAGGCCCCAAATAGCGCAACCACCAGGACTAGTTCGATGAGAATAACACTGCTATTGAAGACCTATTGAGCAAAAAGAACAAAGCCTTTATGGAGTGGCAAAATAACCCAAACTCTGCTCCTAAAAAGGACAGATTCAAGTCTCTCCAAGCCACGGTGCAGTATGAGATGAGGAAGATGCAAGACCGATGGTGGGGAAAAAAAGGCAGAAGAAATCCAGCGCTTTGCTGATACAAAAAACTACAAACAATTTTTCAGTGCCCTCAAGACTGTCTATGGGCCATTAAAACCCACCACCACTCCCTTGCTAGCCTCTGATGGTGACACTCTCATAAAAGATAAAAAAGGCATCAGCAACAGGTGGAAAGAACACTTCAGTCAGCTTCTCAACCGACCTTCTTCAGTCAACCAAAGCTCCCTTGACCAGATCCCCCAAAACTGCACCATTGAACAACTTGAAGTCCCTCCTTCAATAGAGGAAGTCACAAAAGCCATTAAACAAATGAATACAGGCAAGGCACCCAGTAAAGACGGGATCCCAACCAAGGTGTACAAGGCCTTAAAGGGAAAGGTGCTCCAGGCACTCCACATAGTGCTGACCAGCATATGGGAAGAGGAAGACATGCCCCCAGAACTCAGAGATGCCTCCATCATAGCCCTATACAAGAATAAAGGCTCATGAGCAGCCTGTGACAACTACAGAGCCATCTCACTACTCTCCACTGCTGGAAAGATCCTCACCCGTGTTATACTCAACAGACTCCTGTCATCTGTTTCAGAGCCGAACCTGCCTGAATCACAATGTGGCTTCCGACCAGATCGCAGGACCATCGACATGGTTTTCATGATGAGGCAAATGCAGGAAAAATGCCTTGAGCAGAACCTGAGTCTCTACATTGTCTTCATAGACCTAACAAAGGCGTTCAACACAGTGAACAGGGACGCATTGTGGGTTATCCTTAGCAAGCTTGGTTGCCCAGCAAAATTAATCAAACAGATCCAGCTCTTTCATGTTGACATGACAGGGGAAGTCCTATCTGGTGGAGAGACTTCCGATCGCTTCAACATCTCCAATGGTGTGAAACAAGGCTGTATCCTCACTCTGGTACTATTCAACCTATTTTTCACCCAAGTATTATGACATGCTATGATGGATCTAAATCTGGGTGTCTACATCAAATACAGACAGGATGGCTCACTATTCGACTTTCGCCACCTGACTGCAAAAACAAAAACAACAGAGAGACTCATCCTGGAAGCTCTCTTCTTATATTTTCCAGTCCCCCATTGCCATTCCAAAATAAATTTAGGAAAACCCAAAAGCCAATGAGGTTCTTTCACACATATCTGAGACTCTGTGAAATCAATGTTGGGATGTTTATTATGGTGTTTCAATTTTTTTCCAAAGTTAAAAGAGAAGACTCAATTGATTTTTTTATTCCTCCAGATCATTTTCTGTTAGATGTTTCCTAGATATATTCTGGGGATCTGCAGGGACTTTCTTCTTTTCTCCCTTTGCTTGGCGGGAAAACATCTATTCTCTCTTTTCTCTTTTGTTCATTGTTGTCTGGAGACAGACAGACAGTGGCCATCTTGTTTTTATATGCATTCCCAACCTCTGCCCCCAATCCAAATACCAACTGGAAGGAATCTTTGCAGAGGGCTCTGCTTTTCTGAGTTTTTGCTACAAAGCCCCAGCCTCAAGTCAAAAGCCCTGTGCACAGTCAAGCAGGCAGGCTGACAAGCAGGCAGGCCATGAATCAAACCAGTAGCATTGTTTGCCTTTTCCAGAAGTGCATGTATCACATGGGGCAGCCCATTGTGTTCAAGTGGGCTTGACGGATTACCCCCTCTTCCCTGGGCTAGTTCAGTAAGTGATTCAAGTGGCTGGTAATTTAGTACTGAGAAACAATCATCTGACCAGAAACTGTTAGGGGGTTTCTTAGACTTTTCTCTTTCTCTTTTCTTCACACACACCCACTTCTCCACCCACCACCTTCACTTTGTATTGCTGTAGTTTTAAGTCCACAAAGGAACTGTGTTGGTGAGAGTAGTTAAAACTTTTGTTTAAATGAACCTATGAGGGCACAAATAAAACCACTGAAACAGTTTTCCATTTATTTAGGAACTAGGATCATAGAGTTAAAGTTGGAAGGGCTTTGATTTTACAGATGAAGAAACTGAGGCCCAAAGAACTTTTTTTTGGGGGGGAGAGCAGAATTTAGCCCAAGGTTACTCAAGTAGTTA
Organism: Monodelphis domestica; assembly: GCF_027887165.1. Lineage (NCBI taxonomy): Eukaryota > Metazoa > Chordata > Mammalia > Didelphimorphia > Didelphidae > Monodelphis > Monodelphis domestica. The sequence continues at coordinate 168,454,447 of NC_077229.1, forward strand.
GAGGAAGAACCTAAGCTTTAAATCCTTAATAATTGTTTGTTGAATCTCATTTTCCAAGTACTCCCTCCATTCCCATACTCCATATTCCCAGGTTGGGAAACAGCTATTTTCCAGGACAAGAAAATAATTCAAGTTAGGGGGATGTCTGATAGAGAAAATAATAAAATCTTCTCAAAGGCAAGAAATAGGGAAAACAAGAGGCAGAGAAGGAGGAGGGAGGCACCCATGCTCAGCACTCCTAGGCTCTCAATGGATTAGCATTGCACCCTCATTGATTGTATGTGGTTTTCTGTTTTTAATTTCCTGAGTTTTTTGAACAGTAGTCTAATATAATATGCTGTCTGTTTCCTGGGAACAGAAAACACATGTAAATATTTGAGAAACTAGATATATAGTAATTTAGTTTGAAGCTTGGCAAATAAAACCCATGAAACCAGGCCCCCAGTGAGTTTTTGTTTCTCTCTGTCTCTGGTTTGCCATGATTTAATGGGATTAGTCGTTTCCCACCCCCAAAATAATTGTGTATCCTGCCATAGAATTACATGTTCAGCAGACATTTTATTAAGTAGCTTCTTGTGCTAGAGATGCAAACATATAGGTTGGTGTGTATTATATATTACAAAGTATGTATATTTTATATAACACATAGGTGTATCTGTTTTTTGCTGAGTTAGAACTAAGAGAGTAATTCACACGATCAAAATAATGTAAAGAAAAACAACAATTAGATTTCAGCTACTGTCCCTAAAAGTTTTGCCACCACAAAGGGCGCAGCTATGAATATTCTTATACATGTCTTTTTACTTATGGTCTCTTTGGGATACAAACCCAGCAGTGCTATGGCTGGATCAAAGGGCAGACAATCTTTTATCGCCCTTTGGGCATAGTTCCAAATTGCCCTCCAGAATGGTTGGATCAATTCACAATTCCACCAGCAATGAATTAATGTCCCCACTTTGCCACATTCCCTCCAACAATCATTACTCTCCTTCACTGTCATGTTAGCCAATCTGCTAGGTGTGAGGTGATACCTCAGAATTGTTTTGATTTGCATCTCTCTGATTATAAGAGATTTAGAACACTTTTTCATTTACTTATTAATAATTTTGATTTTATTACCTAAAAATTGCCTATTCATGTCCCTTGCCCATTTATCAATTGGAGAATGGCTTGATTTTTGTACACAATTGATTTAGCTCTTTATAAATTTGAGTAATTAGACCTTTGTCAGAGGTTTTTGTTATGAAGATTGTTTCCCAATTTGTTGCTTCCCTTCTAATTTTGGACGCATCAGTTTTGTTTGTACAAAAACTTTTTAATTTGATGTAATCAAAATTATTTATTATACATTTTATGACTCTTTCTATGTCTTGCTTGGTTTTAAAGTCTTTCCCTTCCCAAAGGTCTGATATGTATTCTATTCTGTGTTCACCTAATTTACTTAGAGTTTCCTTCTTTATGTTCAAGTCATTCACCCATTCTGAGTTTATCTTGGTGTAGGATGTGAGATGTTGATCCAAACCTAATCTCTCCCATACTGTCTTCCAGTTTTCCCAGCAGTTTTTGTCAAATAGTGAATTTTTGTCCCAAAAGCTGGGGTCTTTGGGTTTGTCATAGACTGTCTTGCTGAGGTCACTTACACCAAGTCTATTCCTCTGATCCTCCTTTCTTTCTCAGCCAGTACCAAATTGTTTTGATGATTGCTGCTTTATAGTATAGCTTGAGATCTGGGACTCCAAGGCCACCTTCCTTTGTATTTTTTTCATTATTTCCTTGGATATCCTTGATCTTTGTCCTTCTAAATGATCATTGTTATGGTTTTTTTCTAATTCAGTAAAAAATTTTTTTGGAAGTTCAATGGGTATGGCACTAAAGAGATAGATCAGTTTGGGTAGGATATTCATTTTTATTATATTGGCTCATCCTACCCATGAGCAGTTAATGTTTTTCCAATTGCTCAAGTATAGTTTTAATTGTGTGGAGAGTGTTTTGTAGTTGTGTTCATATAGTTCCTGTGTTTGTCTCGGGAGATAGATTCCTAAGTATTTTATTTTGTCTAAGGTGATTTTGAATGGGATTTCTCTTTCTAATTCTTGCTGCTGAGATGTGTTGGAAATATACAGGAATGCTGATGACTTATGTGGGTTTATTTTGTATCCTGCAACTTTGCTAAAGTTGTTGATTATTTCGATTAGCTTTTTTGTTGATTCTCTAGGATTCTTTAAGTAGACCATCATATCATCCGCAAAGAGTGATAACTTGGTCTCCTCATTGCCTATTTTAATGCCTTCAATTTCTTTTTCTTCTCTAATTGCTACTGCTAATATTTCTAGTATAATGTTAAATAATAGAGGTGATAATGGGCATCCTTGTTTCACTCCTTATCTTATAGAGAATGCATCTAGTTTATCCCCATTGCAGATGATGTTAGCTGATGGTTTTAGATATATACTGTTTATTATTTTTAGGAACGACCTTTCTATTCCTATACTTTCTGGTGTTTTTAATAGGAATGGGTGTTGTATTTTATCAAAGGGTTTTTCTGTGTCTATTGAGATAATCATGTGGTTTTTATTGGTTTGCTTGTTGATATGGTCAATTATGTGGATGGTTTTCCTAATATTTAACCAGCCCTGCATTCCTGGTATGAATCCTACTTGGTCATAGTGAATGGCCCTCCTGATCACTCACTGAAGTCTTTTTGCTAGTATCCTGTTTAAGATTTTTACATCTATGTTCATTAGGGAGATTGGTCTGTAGTTTTCTTTCTCCATTTTTGATATACCTGGCTTTGGAATCAGTACCATATTTGTGTCATAAAAGGAATTTGGTAGCACTCCCTCTTTGCTTATTATGTCAAATAGTTTGTATAGTATTGGGGTTAGCTGTTATTTGAATGTTTGATAGAATTCACTAGTGAATCCATCAGGCCCTGGGGATTTTTTCTTAGGGAGTTCTTTGATGGCCTGTTGGATTTCTTTTTCTGATATGGAATTATTTAAGAATTCTATTTCTTCTTATGTTAGTCTAGGCAATTTATATTTTTGTAAATATTCATCCATATTGCCTAGATTGACATATTTATTGCTATATAATTGGGCAAAGAAATTTTTAATGATTGCCTTAATATCCTCTTCATTGAAGGTAAGGTCCCCCTTTTCATCTATGATACTGTTAATTTGCTTTTCTTCTCTCCTTTTTTAAATTAGGTTGACCAGTACTTTGTCTATTTTATTTGTTTTTTCAAAGTACCAGCTTCTTGTCTTATTTATTAGTTCAATAGTTCTATCACTTTCAATTTTATTAATTTCTCCCTTAATTTTTAGGATTTCTAATTTGGTTTTCTTCTAGGGGGGTTTAATTTGTTCGCTTTCAAGTTTTTTGATTTGCATGTCCAATTCATTGATCTCTGCCCTCCCTAATTTGTTAACATATGCACTCAAGGATATGAATTTTCCTCTGAGTACTGCTTTGGCTGCATCCCATAAGGTTTGAAAGGATGTCTCACCATTGTCATTTTCTTCAATGAAATTCTTAATTGTTTCTATGATTTGTTCTCTAACAGATTTTGGAGCATCATATTATTTAATTTCCAATTGATTTTTGATTTTGCTCTCCAGGTACCCTTACTGATGATTATTTTTATTGCTTTATGATCTGAAAAGGTAGCATTAATTATTTCTGCTTCTCTAAATTTGTATGCCATGTTTCTCTGACCTAGTGTATGGTCAATCATTGTGAATGTGCCATGTGCTGCTGAAAAGGTGTATTCCTTTTTGTCCCTATTTATTTTTCTCCATATATCTATCAACTCTAATTTTTCTAAGATTTCATTCACCTCTTTTACCTCTTTTTTATTTATTTTTTGATTTGGTTTATCTAAATTTGATAGTGGTTGGTTCAGATCTCCCACTAGTATAGTTTTATTATCTATTTCCTCCTTCAATTCTCCTAGTTCCTCCATTAGAAATTTGGGTGCTATACCATTTGGTGCAAACGTGTTGATTAATGATATTTCCTCATTGTCTACACTCCCTTTTATCAGGATGCATTTACCTTCCCTATCCCTTTTAATCAGGTATATTTTTGCTTTGGCTTTGTCAGATATCATGATTGTTACTCCTGCCTTCTTTCTGTCAGCTGAGGCCCAATAGGTCTTACTACAACCTTTAATTCTGACCTTGTGAGTTTCTACCCACCTCATGTGTGTTTCCTGAATACAACATATGGTACAGTTTTGGATTCTAATCCATCCTGCTATTTGTCTACATTTTATGGGTGAGTTCATCCCATTCATGTTCAATGTTATAATTCTTATTTGTGAATTCCCCAGCATTTTGATATCCTCCCCTAATTCTGACTTTTTTTCTTTTGCTATTACCTTTGTAAGCCCGTAGTTTATTTATTCTTATTTTTGTAATTGTTCAAAATTGTTTTCTTATTTTTTTAATTTTATAATATTTTATTTGATCATTTCCAAGCATTATTTATTAAAGACAAAGATCATTTTCTTTTCCTCCCCCCCACCCTCCATAGCCAACGCGTGATTCCACTGGGTATCACATGTGTTCTTGATTCAAACCTATTGCCATGTTGTTAGTATTTGCATTAGAGTGTTTGTTTAGAGTCTCTCCTCTGTCACGTCCCCTCAACCGCCGTAGTCAGGCAGTTGCTTTTCCTCAATGTTTCTACTCCCACAGTTTGTCCTCTGCTTATGAATAGTGTTTTTTCCCCTAAATCCCTGCAGATTGTTCAGGGACATTACATCGCCACTAATGGAGAAGTCCATTACGTTTGATTATACCACAGTGTATTAGTCTCTGTGTACGATGTTCTCCTGGTTCTGCTCCTGTCACTCTGCATCACTTCCTGGAGGTCGTTCCAGTCTCCATGGAATTCCTCCACTATATTATTCCTTTTTGCACAATACTATTCCATCGCCAACATATACCACAATTTGTTCAGCCATTCCCCAATTGATGGGCATTCCCACGTTTTCCAATTTTTGGCTACCACAAAGAGCACAGCTATGAATATTCTTGTACAAGTCTTTTTCTTTATTATCTCTTTGGAGTACAGACCCAGCAGTGCTATGGCTGGATCAAAGGGTAGATATTCTTTTATCGCCCTTTGGGCATAGTTCCAAATTGCCCTCCAGAATGGTTGGATCAGTTCACAACTCCACCAGCAATGAATTAATGTCCCTACTTTGACACATCCCCTCCAGCATTCATTACTTTCCTTTGCTGTCATGTTAGCTAATCTGCTAGGGGTGAGGTGATACCTCAGAGTTGTTTTGATTTGCATCTCTCTAATTATAAGAGATTTAGAACACTTCTTCATGTGCTTATTAATAGTTTTGATTTCTTTATCTGAGAACTGCCTATCCATGTCCCTTGCCCATTTATCAATTGGAGAATGGCTTGATTTTTTGTACAGTTGATTTAGCTCTTTGTAAATTTGAGTAATTAAACCTTTGTCAGAGGTTTCTATGAAGATTTTTTCCCAATTTGTTGTTTCCCTTCTGATTTTAGTTACATTGGTTTTGTTTGTACAAAACCTTTTAATTTGATGTAGTCAAAATTATTTATTTTACATTTTGTCATTCTTTCTATGACTTGCTTGGTTTTAAAGTCTTTCCCCTCCCAAAGGTCTGACATGTATACTATTCTGTGTTTACCCAATTTACTTATGGTTTCCTTCTTTATGTTTAAGTCATTCACCCATTTTGAATTTATCTTGGTGTAGGGTGTGAGGTGTTGATCAATTCCTAATCTCTCCCACACTGTCTTCCAATTTTCCCAGAAGTTTTTATGGAATAGTGGATTTTTGTCCCAAAAGCTGCGATCTTTGGGTTTATCGTATACTGTCTTGCTGAGGTCGCTTGCCCCCAGTCTATTCCACTGATCCTCCTTTCTGTCTCTTAGCCAGTACCAAATTGTTTTGATGACTGCTGCTTTGTAATATAGTTTAATGTCTGCGACTGCAAGGCCCCCATCATTTGTGGGGTTTTTTTTTCATTATTTCCCTGGATATTCTTGATCTTTTGTTATTCCAAATGAACTTTCTTATGGTTTTTTCTAAATCAGTAAAGTAATTTTTTGGGAGTTCAATGGGTATGGCACTAAATAGATAAATAAGTTTGGGTAGGATGGTCATTTTTATTATATTGGCTCTTCCTATCCTTGAGCAGTTAATGTTTTTCCAATTGCTCAAGTCTAGTTTTAGTTGTGTGGAGAGTGTTTTGTAGTTGTGTTCATATAGTTCCTGTGTTTGTCTCGGGAGATAGATTCCTAGGTATTTTATTTTGTCTAAGGTGATTTTGAATGGGATTTCTCTTTCTAGTTTTTGCTGCTGAGCTGTGTTGGAGATATATAGAAATGCTGATGACTTATGTGGGTTTATTTTGTATCCTGCAACTTTGCTAAAGTTGTTGATTATTTCGATTAGCTTTTTTGTTGATTCTCTAGGATTCTTTAAGTAGACCATCATGTCATCTGCAAAGAGTGATAACTTGGTCTCCTCATTGCCTATTTTAATGCCTTCAATTTCTTTTTCTTCTCTAATTGCTACTGCTAATATTTCTAGTATAATGTTAAATAATAGAGGTGATAATGGGCATCCTTGTTTCACTCCTGATCTTATTGGGAATGCATCTAGTTTATCCCCATTGCAGATGATATTAGATAATGATTTTGGATATATACTGTTTATTATTTTTAGGAACGACCCTTCTGTTCCTATACTTTCTAGTGTTTTTAATAGGAAAGAGTGTTGTATTTTATCAAAGGTTTTTTCTGTGTCTATTGAGATAATCCGTAGTTTATTTTAAATCAGTTCCCCACTCCCCTCCCTTGTTATGCTTCCCTTTCTAGCCCCTCCTGTTTTGTTACCTTCCCCTTCCCCCTCTCCTTCCCTCCCTTTTTGTGTTCCATTCCCTCCTACCCACCCTGATTTTCCCTTATCCCTTACCCTGTTGGATAAGATAGAATTCAAGATCCCAATGGACCTAGATGCTCTTCCCTCTCAGAGTTGGTTTCACTTAGAGTAAGGTTTAAGTGATACCAATTAGCACTCTTTTCCTCTCCTTCTTATAAGAGAATTCTTCCCCACCCCTTCCCGTGTGTATCTTTGTGTGACAAAGATTGTTCTATTTAATTTATTTCTATTTCTTAAAGTATATCTTAGTACCATCATTGATTTCCCCTTTTCTTTTTCTTTCTTTTTTCTCCCCCCACTCCAAATCATGTTATTGCCCCAATCTTTCCCTGTGAGTGTTTCTTCTGATTACTCTATTAATGCATACAATTTTTGAAAGTTGCACATAACATTTCCCCCATATGTTAGTAAATACAGTTTGATCTAATTGTGGCCCTTATAGAAGAGAGTTTGAATAAATTTTTTAAAAAGCACTTTTCTCCTTTTCCCTTTCTTTCATATTTAACTTTTCATGTTTCTCTTGCTCTTTGTGTTTGGATATCAAACTTTCCACTGAATTCTGGTCTTTTATTTATGAATATTTGGAAATCTTCTATTTTGTAGAATGTCCATACTTTCCCCTGGAAGTATATAGTCAGTTTCGATGGGTAGCTGATTCTTGGTTGAAGACCCAGTTCTCTTGCCTTTCTGAATATCTTGTTTAAGACTTTATGGTCTCTTAGCATGTTCGTTGCTAGGTCTTGTGGGATCCTTATTGATGCGTCTCTGTATCTGAAGTTTTTCTTCTTAGCTTCTTGTAATATTTTCTCCTTAGCTTGGAAGCTCTTGAATTTAGTGATTGCATTCCTGGGGGTTGTCTTTTGGGAATTTAGTATAGAGGGTGTTCTATGAACTCTTTCGATGTCTATTTTGCCCCCTTCTTTGAGAACACAGGGCAATTCTCTTCGATGATTTCTTGTAGTATGGCATCTATGTTTTTGTTAATCTCTGGTTTTTCAGGTAGACCAATGATTCTCAAATTGTCTTTCCTTCCTCTGTTTTCCTGGTCTGTCACCTTGTCAGTGAGATATTTTATGTGTTCTAATTCATTAATTTTTTGACTTTGCTTTATTAATTCTTGCTGTTTTTCAAGATCACTGTCTTCCAGTTGCTTAATTCTGGTCTTTAAGAACTGGTTTTGCTTTTCAGTTTGGTCTGCCCTTCTGTTAGAGGCTTCCAGCTGTTTCTCCAATTGTGAGTTTTTTGTCTGTCAGGCTAAAGACCTCTTTCTGAATTTGTTCCCGTTTTTCTAGCCAGAAGGTTTCCATCTTTTGGATAAGCTACATTTTGAGTTCTTCCAGAGCTTGTGGATAATTTCCATTTGGGGGGGCATGTTTTGATTTTGTTTGCATTTCATCCTCTTTTTTGCCTGTGGCCTGCATTTTCCCTCCTTAAAAGTTTTCAATAGTCACTTTTTTTTCCCTTTCTTCTTGGAGGGTTGGTCTTGGACACTCTGAGACATCCCTTTGGTGGTTTTCCCTTTCCTTTTTAGTCAGAAATCTGAGTGAAATGGGCAGATTTTGATGTTTTTGCCTCAGGCTGATTCTTCCCAGCCTCCAAAGTTTGTTAGCGAGCCTGTCCACTCAGTCTGTGCTCTCTTCTCTCCCATGCACACTGGCTTCCCCTGTAAAACTGCTCCACGGGGTGGTTCCCTGGTAGTCCTTGTCAGTTCCCAACGACCCTGGTGTGCCCCCCCCACTACAGTGAGGGGCAGAGGAGATTTTGCCTCAGGCCTTTTCTAGAGCCTCCACAGTGTTCACAGTTTGCAGGAGCCCCCGCTGTCTGCACGCTGTCTAGTGAAACTATTCTGAGGGGTAGTTTCCTGGGAGTCCTCGTTAGATCCCAAGGACCCTGGAGTGCTACCCACTCACTGCAAAACCATTCCTCACTCACTCTCTGTCTCCAGTGAGTGCACTGGTCCCTACTCCGGTTCTGTAGGTGGGGTGGGGGAGGGCAGCTCAGCTCAGCTCACTCTTGGCAACAAGCTTTCTCTCCCTCTTATAGTGTGGAAGTGTTCAAACCCCACATACCTTCATTGCTGTGGGCTGCTGGGGAGACCCTCTGATCTTCCAAAGATGATTTTTATGCTCTTTTCAGGTAGTCTATTTCATTTGGTATGGGGGAGAGGAAGCAATTTGCATCTAGATTGCCACCATGTTTACCTGGAAGTTCCTTACACTGGAATTTTAATGGTCAAATCTCTGAAGCCTTACCACTGGAACACTCCTAAATAATAATAACAGTAATCAATAAATAAAGAATTGATGGTCACAAATTTCCAAACAAAACTCACGAAAACTTGAGAAGAGAGGGGCAGCTAGGAGGCTCAGTCGATAGAGATCCAATCCTGGAAATGGAAGTCCCAGGATCAAATCTACCCGCAGACATTTCCTAGCTGTGTGGCCCTGGACACAGCACTTAATCCCCTTTTCTGCCTTGGAACCCATACATAGTATTGATTCTATGACAGAAAGTAAGGGTTAAAAAAAACCTTAAGAACAACATTTTAAATAGCTACCAACATTCCAGGTACACATAATCTCCAAACTACATAGAATAAGAAGCTTTCAAAATATAGAGAACTTTTGGAAGGAATTTTTAAACTGATGTGAGAACAGTTCAAGATGCTATTTCTACCACCTTGCCTGCTAATGGAATCATTTCAAAGATGCTTTTAGGGGGAGTCTAGAGAAGATAAACTTACATTCCCATATTCTTATTCAGTTATCCAAAGTAGACATTTTACCCACCTGCACAAAGTCCTACAGAACATTCAAAAAATAGCAGGATAATGTCTCATCCTTGGATTGTTCCTGTGTGGGCCCCATCAAAAAGAGAACAATAAGACAGCAACAATAGCAATAGTCTTGACAGTGCCAATTAACATTTCTACAGTACATTAAAGATGACTTTACATATATTATTTATTTGATTTTTACAACTGCATTATTTCCATTTTATAAGGGAGGAATTTGGGGCTCAGAGATGATAAGTAACTTGTTCTGAGATCACAAAGCTAGATGCTGAATCTGACATCTAACATGGGATCATTGATCTAGAGCTGGGTCTGGAGTCAAGAAACCCTGAGTTCAAATATATCCTCAGATACTTATGGTATGACTATGGTCAAGTCACAACCTCTGCCTGCTTTAGTTTCTTACACTGTAAAAAGGGGATAGTAATGTCACCTACTCCTCACTCTCACCAAAGCTGTTGTGAGCATCAGTTGGCATAATATTTGGAAAGCTCCTAGCACAGTGCCTGTCATAACAAATGCTTGTTTCCTTCTTTCTTTCATCTGGAAGGGAAAGGCCATCTACCTCAGATTGTTCATTTTATAAATGAGGAAACTAAGGCCTAGAAAGATTCAGTGACTTGTCCAAGGTAATGCAGATAATAAATGGGATAGATGGGATTAAACACAAGGCCCCATCACTCTAGATCTCTTGTTTTGTTTTCCCCATTGTTTTTTCTACCCATTTTAATGAGTACCACTTCTCTTGTCCAGTGAAACTGGATTAGAGAAGTTGTTTAGTCGTGTCCAACTCTTCATGACCTCAGTTGGGGTTTTCTTTGCAAGATGCAGGAGTGGTTTGCCATTTCTTTCTACAACTCATTTTATAGTGGAGGCAACTGAGGCCAACAGGCAGTAACTAAGGTCAAATTTGAACTCAGGAAGATGAGTCTTCCTGACTCTAGGTCCTGTACTCTATCCATTGTGCCCCCTAGTTGCCTCTACTATAAAACAAAACCAATGTACTCATCATACGTGTCTTAGTTTCTCACTCATTCCAATGATGCTGAACTTTGTTCAAAATATCTTAGGAACTTATCTTTTGGAATTGTCTTTGGTACCAATTATGAATTTCAAGAAAGCATCATTTGGTTATTGCCTAGTCTCATTTCAACCCTGCCTACCTAATATAGTATAAACATTTGTTAAGTACACATGCAGAGTGCTCAAGAATTGTGACTAAGCTTTGCATTTCTATTTTTTAGTTTCCTCAAGTGTTTTATGCCATTAATATCTATTATATATTCCTGACATTCTCTATTCCCTCCACTTACCAACTCTTAATCTATTCATCCTTCCTAAATGAAGCCCAATCTGAAGCATTCTAGTTGGTTTGCTTCTTTACCCTCACATACAATGTAGATTTCTGTCCTCTCATAAAGGCAGCATTTTGTGGTGGTTTGAATTTATTTCTTCTTTAACCCGGCCTTCTGGTTTTTCTCTTCCTCACCTCCTCCCCCTGCCATATCTATTTGTCCTTCAAAAGATTTGCAATCAAGACAGTGTCATCTGGAGACATTAGTGTCTCAGTACGCTCCATATTATTATTTCTTACTTGCACAGCCTTGCTCATGAGCAATCTGAATGTTTCTTCCTGTACTGAAATTAGCATGTGGAACATCCTGTGATTTAAAGGTTATTTGTGTCTCAGATGGGGTTACCAGTCAGTACTCTGAGCCAGTAGGAGATTGACTATGTAGGCTGAAGGTGAAGAAAGGCTATTTTAATTCTATCATGGGCTGGTTAGAGTAATTTACCAAATGTCCTCTCTTGGTAACGCTGAAGGTATTGCCAGTGTCTTACCATTTTGGACAAGAAGATATTGATATTCTAAGTTCATCCCCTTGCTTGGCTTGATTGGACTATATAGGATGAGAGACTAATTGAAAGGAATATGGTATGGTGGAAAAGAGCACCAAAGAAGAACTGAGTCAAAATCCTGATTCTGGTGTTTACTACCTACAGAATCTTGGAGAAGTCAATTAACCACTCTCCTCTTAAGGAGAGTGGTTAATTGACTTCTCCATATGTGTGTATGTATGTTACAAGACTTCTTTAAAAAGAAATTTCAAGGCTGTGTCATGGGTTCAAGTTGTGGGGCCATGAACATGAGCCTAAATGGCTGAATACAGACATCATAGCAAATTGGTCTTCACTATGTTGCCTTCCATCCAAAAGTCCTTCTTATCTTCAAAAGGACAAATAAAGGAGGAAAATGCTAGTGAAAGAAAAAGAGCTATATTTCTTCTCAGAGATATCTACCTGATGTCTGCTTAATAATTGCTTAAAGATAACTTACAATTATAGAGCACTAAGAAAGTTTACAAAGTGATTTGCTCATAAAAACCCTATGAGAAAGAGAGTAAAATTATTATTGTACATATTTTGCAGACTCAGAAACTATGGCTCTGAGAGGTGGGGTGACTTTCCCATGATATCATGGAAGTGTCTGAAGTAGGATTCAAACCCATCTTTCCTGACCATTAGGCTAGATTGGATTATAGTCAATTATTGTCTTTCATGGTAGTTATGCTCTGCAAAGTCACTGCAATCTGCAAATTAGGAACTACTGAACCACTACTCCTGAGAGAAATACAGGGCTAGGTTCCTGAGAGCTTCTGGCAATAACATTTACTTTAGTGCTTTCTGGAGTGGCCTTACATAGAGATCAGTGAATTTCTTCCTTCTTTTTTTTGTATGTACCATATTGTTGATTCATTAACATTGAACTCACAGCCAACATCAGCACTATAACTCATGCCCGAATAAAGCTTACCTGACACACACATTTTCTATGTAAGGCACATCACAGACTTCTTGTGCTTAGGAATGTAGGGAAGACTCCATCTGTAGTGATCGCCACCTCTTTCAGGCACTCCAACCCCCAGGCAAGGACTGTCTTTGTGTGGCTCAAAGGCAAGCTGGATAGACATCTCTAGACTATTCTCTCCAGACCTTTCTCCAAAGGAGACTTTCATTCCAGGCAGGAAGAAAAGCAGGAAGATGGAATCCAAGGCTGCTCTGCTGTCCTGAAAGACAGAGAGGGTACCAAGCTAGACTTACAATTTTCTGCTCCCTCAAATATTACTAATTTATGGAATATGAGTAAATTGATTGTAGCTTCTGAACACTTTGACATTATGGGGAGAAGGGGAACACCTAACTCTACATAAAAGGTTTCATCGCTTCCTCACCTAGTACCAGTTCTACAATGAAGACATATTTTGAATAGCAAAATGTATCCAAATTGTAGCACAACCAGAATCAGAGAAGGGAATAGGAGAATATACAAAAGGCAACAAAGTGAAGGAGCTCTCCCTGGGAGTGGCATTATACAACTCAACTAAGAGAGTTCAAGAACTCATCCAAGGTAGAAATTTCTCAGCATAGCAAGCTCAGGATGGGAACATGATATAGACTGCCAGTTTCTGTTATATTTTCCTGGTGTCTTTTCCTGCAACAAGAAGTGAGGTTAGCCTCTTCCATCTTCTCACTCATAGCTGGAAGTCAGAAGCTATTTGATGCTTGAAGAATTCTGAAACCCGAGGAATTCTGAAGAGGACTGAAAAAGACGAGCTCTTCCATTAGCCAACACCACCCTGTCCCTAATGCAGCAGGGTTTTTGTCTCCATTAATAAGGAAATAGTTCTATACCAATGAGTATTGGGAATGAGGTTATAGTAACATTAGATAGCACTTCAGTACTATGCTTGGGGGCCATTTTAAACAGTAAAATTCACTAACAAAAGGCACAAAAATGTAAACTAGATAGACCATGAAAAGGGCAACTTTTTATAGTGCAAGAGCTAAAATGAAAAGTAAGAGCTTGGCTTACTCAATCTCAGCCAGGACTTGGCTTATTAGGTGACTAAATTTTTCCCTGCCATGCACATGACTGAGGAAGTGCCCCAAATACTGATTTTGGGGTCACAAATACATTTTAGCAAGTAGATGAATTCATAAATATGAAATTTACAGAAAATGAGGGTTGACTATGTTCCTTCCCCAGAATTGTCTCCTTGCTTCTTTCCCCTCACCTCAAACTAACTCCCTGCCCTACCATTATCCTTCCACAAGCCTTTGAGGGCTATGAGTCTGTCCCTTGAAAGTTCTAGATAGCACCCTATAGTCTTTCTGCAGTTACTAATCAGCAAAGAAGATGGAGGATTAATTAAAATCAACAAGTATTTTTTGAGGATCTATTATATATAAGACATTGCATCGAGTCATTGAGGGAGGCACACAGTTGAATAAAAGGTTGAATACTATAATAGAAGAACTTTTGGATTTGGAATCAAATGACCTGGTTTTATAACCTGATGGTACAAATTTACTAGCCTTCCTTAACTAATCTCACATGACTACCTCATTCTAATTCATTTGTTCAATGATTCATTGATTCATTCATTCTGCAAACTTTTATGTTACATTTAAAGTGTGCAGATCATCCTTTGAGAATCTGGAAGAAAAAGAAATTAAGTTAAAATATTATAGAACTTATCATCTTATAGGCAATAAGACTCAAACAAAGATAGCTGTAGTACAGAATTAATTGTGATACATACATTAAGAGATGGAAAAATAAAAAAGCTGTGGAAAATCTGAGGGGGGAGGTTTTTATCAACAAGGGGAGAATAGATCACAGGTTTAGAGGTAAAAGAGACATTTGAGGCTTCTATCATCTGTAAAATGAGGAAACTGAGGCCTAGAGAGATTAAACAATTTGCCTAACATCACATAGATGAAATGTCAAAAGCAGGGTTTTAAGCCATGTTCTTTGCCTTGAAATCTATCATTCATTCCATACCATGACAACTTCCAAGGGAAGACTTCATGGAATAAATGGCATTTGAACTGAGTTTTAAGAGGTGGGTAGATATTCAACAAATTAAGAGAGCATGAGAAGGTACTCCAAGAATGGAGAAAAGCATTGGTAGAATAAAGGATACATTCGAGGGTGAGAGAGTAATTCAATTTGACATGAGTATAAAATGTATGGAGGATAGTAATAGCAATAAGGAATATTATTTCAAATGTATAGTGTCACTAGATCATGAAAGGCCCTGAAATAGTTTCAGAGAAACCTAGGAAGGTTCATATGAATGAATACAAAATAAAGTGAGCGAAATCAAACAGTTTAGACAACATTGTAAAGACAATGCTTTGAAAGACTTAAATTCCTAAACCTGACTTAAACAGAAAATTTGATGCCCAAACACAAAACTCAAGAGAATCACCAAAAGATAATTAAGAAAGGGAAAACAAACAAACAAAAAAACTTTTTAAGGGACCCAATAAGTCAAAATGATTTGTATTCCTATAAGAAAAGATGATATTGATAACTCTTTAAAATTATTATTATCATCAGGGTAGCTATAAGAAGTACACTTAGAGGGAACAGTTGACCAACTGTACAGGATGAAATGTATATATATACTTATATGTGTATATATATATATATACATATATATACGTAAAACTAGGGATGATACTGGGGGTTACTACTAAGAGGAATAGAAAAGAAATAAAATGGGTAATTTTACATTTTATATTTCATAAAGAAGCACATGGGGGAGGGGAAGAAGACCAATACAATGGAAGAGTGAAAGAGGTTGGAGACAGTCTCCAAGAAAATTTTAATCATTATAGTGGGAAGGGCCAGAAAGGTTCAAATGGAAGGAAAACCTCCAACTCCAAATTCAATCATCATCATCACCATCATCATCATCATCATCAACAACAACAACAACCTCATCAACATCAACCTCTTACTATTCATCTTTTTCTGGCCCAGGAGAGATTTTTTTCTAGGTGGCCTAACCTAATAGCATACTAAGCCGAGTACTGAATGAGAGCCAAAAGACGTAAACTCTAGGCTTGTGTGCCACTATTTTTCCTTTGGGAGTAAAAAGAAAGCCTTCTTTTTCCTGGACTCAGTTTCCTCATTTATGTATAAGTGAAGCTTACCTGGACTCTGCATTAAGTTAATCAATTAAATCAAAGAATAAACCAGGTGTAAACAAGAACAGAAAAGAACATAAGTTTTTTGATGGAACAAAAAAAAAAGAAAAAAGAAAAACATTGAGTCCATGCCATATGAGGATCATTT
Source organism: Monodelphis domestica (assembly GCF_027887165.1). NCBI lineage: Eukaryota > Metazoa > Chordata > Mammalia > Didelphimorphia > Didelphidae > Monodelphis > Monodelphis domestica. Next base: position 168,470,328 of record NC_077229.1, read on the forward strand.
GAACTGTATAGGAGTATTTTTTCTTGAGAAGACTTGATTTAATACCAGAAGATCCAAAGCTTCCTACCCTTCAGGCATCCATCATTTTTATTTGCTATTTTATTGTATTTAAAAGCTTTTTCTTCTTTTCCTTAAATAAATAAATAAGAACACTCAATCAGATTTCATTAGATCAGGGGTCCCCAAACTATGGTCCAGCAGGCCACAGGCCCCCTGAAGCCATGTATCCAGCCCCCACCACACTTCCAGAAGGGGCACCTCTTTCACTGATGGTCAAAGAGAGGAGCACTGTATGATGTGGCAACATGGCAAAGCGTGGTGTGGCTCATGTACAGTACTACTTACAGTGACATAATCCTTTTCATGGCACCTTAGAAGGAAGCACTGAGCAAAGGATTATGTGGCTGCACAATGGAAGATGTCAGCATGGTGAGTGGTGATCTGGGGGAGGGGACTCCACACTGTGTATACTGCTGCCTGGTTAGGATTAGGATTAGGGTTAGGTTTTTATAGTCTGGCCCTCCTATGGTCTGAGGGACAGTGAACTGGCCCCCTGTGTAAAAAGTTTGGGGACCCCTGCATTAGACGCTTCTTAGTAGCAATTATGAGAAAATATAGTTTGTATTTGCTTAGGACATTTAAAAATCTAAAATTCATCAGAATTTATCTTTGGAACTCTTCAAGTTCTAGAAGGTATATCTGGTGAAGAGTGATTATTCTATTCTGATTGACTACAGGGAACAGAACCAGTATCAGTGAATGGAAATTGCAAGGAAAAGCATATTGCTTGGATGAAAGGAGGTAGAGGAAACTTCCTAAAAATGTCCCAAAATGGAGTATCCTATCTCCATATAAGGTAGTCTCTCCAAACTGGAGGTCTTTAAGGATAGACAACAGGTTTTTGACTAAATATCTGTCAGATAGATTTTAAGGAAATAAAGACAACTGAAGAAGGATCCTCAATCCCAGATAACTCCCTTCTTCTGTTGCTGTGATTATGGAAGAATGGTGGTAAAAGTAGCAGAGGGTACTAAGAAGCTCACAGATTTAATAATGTCAAAAGACATTAATTTGACTATTGGTACTCTAGAATTGAGATCCTTTTCCTAATGACCAACAAGTGGACATATTACTAGAGGAGCTGAGCCCTTATGAGTGTTGACATTCTTTTGAAACCAGAAGAAAGAAGAAGTGGCAACTAAATGGGAAAAATTCATCCAGGTATATGTATAACTAATGTAAAATTAAGATCTGCATTAAAATAGTATTCTGCTAAAATAGTATTCAATATAGCCTTAAAATAGATAGCCTTAAAATAGTGACTTCCAAATACTATAGTAACAAAAATAATTGAGTGCAAATATTTTGGAGAGTAATCTGCCAATACACAATAGCACACAATGAGTCAAACAACTAAACATATTTTTTGACCCTGAGATGGGTTTGCTAGGACTTTATCCTAGATATCATTTAATACATGTAGAACCCAGATTTAATTGCTTGCCAACTCCAGGAGGCAGGAGGGAAGAAAGGAGGGAGACAATTTAGGTCATATAACTTTGGAAAATTTTTATGAAAATCTGTTATTAAAGTAAAATTAAATATTTTTAAAAAGAAAAAGAAAATCTAGTAAAAAAAAAAAGAAAAATTTCAGAACTCTGCTCAACACAGAAACCAACCACAATTTAATAGGACTGATGATGAAACATGCTACCCATCTCCTGATAGAGAGATGGTGGACTCTTGGTACAGAAAAAAATACATAGGCATAGGACTTTGAACTTTACTCAGTAGATAATAGGCAGCTAGCTACTAATGATTTTTTTTCTAGAAGTACTTAGAAACTATGATGTACACTGTGTCTCTTCATAAGTGATTTGGATATATTTTCTTGTTATATTTTATTCTTTGATAAGAAAATTTTCATATGTTCTCATATTTTCCTAGACAAAATGGGAAGATGATAAGCCTAGCAGTTAGAAGATATAAATTTGAGTTGATTCATAGTTAAAAACTAGGAGATAGAACAGAAGGGAGAATTAGGAGCAATTACAATTATAACTAGGGTTGGAATACAAGAGCTTTTAACACAGGGTACCAAATTTTAGAGGATTCTGATAGCTTTAATCCTTCAGAAATATAGAAACAAAAGAAGTTAGCATTTCCTTAGGAAGAATTAATTAAAATAGACATCAGTTGAGATGAATTCCTCCTCTTTCCACTTTGAGTTTTCCACTCTATATTTCCTCCTTGCCCTGGTCATGTACCTCACCTTAGCTACAGAGAATTTATAGAAAAGATAGCACTAATACCTAGGCCAGTCTTCTAGTATCACCTTTATGCAGGTGTCTTAGGGTCTTTATTTCCCCTCATGGGACAGTGTCATTTCTCTAACTCCAATCTCCCCCGCAGAGGAGAACCTCCTTCAGATTGTTGCCCCTTGGTAATTTGTGGTACCTGTCCCTGGGACAATGTGTCAACTATCTGAGGACAATAGGTGACAAGTGCTAAGAAGTAGATTTTGTAATGGTGCAAGAAAAATTTTGTACCAGTTTGAGCTACTCAATAATGGGTGAGTCCCTTATAAATATTTGAATAGAATTTCCACTTTTACATTGTAACAAGAGGTGTATTACTCCCTTGGTGATCTCAGAACTTATCCTGTCATATAAGCAGCTAACTTTTGATTTGTAACCTTTTATTTGAGACTTTGACAGAAAAAAATCTATATCAATATCTATATACATCTTTAGACCTATATCTTTGCAGAAATTTATTCAAGGTTTTGATTCTCTCTGCCTAGATCTTTCCATTTCAATTATTGTGATGGCTTCCTCTTCGTAATACCTACATTAGGCATTCATAGCATCTATCTTGAATATTGCCAAAATACAAACAATAAATATAAACAATATATAACAAATATAAATAAAATGTAAACAATAAATCAATAAAATGAAAGTATTGTCATATCATGAGTTTAAAAATAAAATCAATCAATAAATTTAAAATATTAATAAAATAAAGAAAATATAAGTTCCTTGAGGGTAGGGACCATCTCTTATTTAAATTTTACATCTCTCTCAATGCCTACTATAGTACTGAGTCCATAGTAAGTGATTTTAAAATGTCATGAAAGAGGTTCCTTTATAAGAATTCTTTGGACTAGACCTCTGAAATCCCTTTCAAATCTGAAACTGAATGATTCTGTGTACTTTTAACAAGGATTACAGCACCATCAATAACTGCTCATGTTACGTTGGACAATATAAAATGGGATTATAATGCCTGATCAACCTTGTTTTGAAGATCGAATTAAGCCTGACAGGTAGCAGACACTTAAATGTTTATTGACTGAAAAAAAAAAGAGAGAGAGAGAGAGAGAGAAACAGGTAGTATAATCCCCATTTATAGATGAAAAAAGATTCACAGGAACCTGTCCAAGATAACATGGCTAGTTTATGGGCTGAATTCACTTTAACAAGTATAAAATGTTCTCTACATGCAAAATTAAAGTAATTTTACTCACACTGCCTACTGCACATTGGGTACTTGGGAAATGTTGCTGATTATAAATAATTTACCAGATGTGATCAGGGGCTTTCAGAAAGAATAGGGTCAGCATGCCACCTACTTAACAAATGATCATCTTTTAAAAATAAAGTAGGGATAGAGATGGGTGGGTACTTTGTAAATAACTGAATAAAATCTATAGATGTGCTTTGTTGCAAGAAGCATAACGTTCTCCAATCTATCACAGAATGGAGTCTGTGTCTTTTCAGCATCTGACAGCATCTGAATTTTGATTTGCAAATTTTCCTTATAGACTTTTTCAGAAAAAAAAGACTCTTCCTCTCCCTCTCCATACACAAATATGTGTATATATTTATTGATATATGTTGCATATATGTATGTGTGTATATACATATTATATGTGTATATGCAAGTCCAGATGTTAAGTTGTTGTTTCCCTGTGCCCAATATCCCAATTCTGTCATCTTCTATTTCTGTTATCGAGGTAGCTCCTTCTTTATGACAACTTCATGAAGCATTTATAAGACTACCGCATTTGAAAGAAACAGGGACTAAATGGGTTTCACTCCCCTTCATAGGTGAAGGAATAGAAAGGGAAGCAAAGCAATACACTCCAATTTCCCAGCCCGTAGTCCCATGATATCCCATTATTCCACTGGTTCCTTAAATCAAAAGAAACACTTTTCTTCAGTTCTTTTTTCTTCAGCTAAATGTGAAAATGCAGCCCATCTTAGTCACGACTAAGGTCAAACCCCGGTTGACTTTCTTCCTCTTACTCCTAAAGTACCAGTTAACTTAAACTTTGAATCCTACTTTGCTAGAGCTAGAAGTGACATTAGGAACCACCTAATTCAGACCCCAGATCTTGGAATCCAAAAACCTAGATCTTTGGGATCATTGATCTGGAGCTAAATAAGACCTCAGAGGCTATCCAGGTCAACTTTCATTTTACAGCTGAGGAAACTAAAATTCATAAATGTTAAAAGGGCCTCTGAGGATCACACATGTGGTACATTTATGGATGAAGAAACCCAGTCTCCAAAAATGATTTGGCCAAAGTGACACAGATTATTAAATATAGAACTAGGTCTAAAAGTCAGATATTGCTTTTTCCTGTCAAAAGACAAGGGTGTTTTCTACCACCATGAATGGCTAGAAAACCTAACATTGATGGGCAGCGATTTGGTCCTTGCAGGTCAGAAATTCAGGTAAAGGCACTGATTTGGGAAGGTGGGAGAACAGAATGGTTGTTTGGTGTAGAAGAATAATATATAGAAGCTGTAGGTCCTGGATACACAGACCTAATGCTGAGCTGAGGAAACAAATTCTAGATGTCTTGAGATACATGCTAGCATTACTAAGTCAAATCCTTCATAAAATTGTATGTAAAAGCTATCGATAGGATTCATTAGGAACATGTCAGCATCTTGTTTAACATGGGGAAGTAAAAATTTATCAAGAGGGTATCCACAGATTCATATTTTTTTATTACAAATACCATCTTTATGGATAAAAATTGTACTAAAAATTAGTGTTGCTCTGAGAAAACACCTTTAATTACAGGTTGAAAACTATAGATGGTTTGTTCTAAAGGTTGCATTTTCAAATAGAAATGGTTATGGAATAAAGTATTCTGGACCCATTCAAAAACAAAATAAAATCTTGTAGAAACTATAAAATGGCAGCCATATGAACTGCCTAGTAATGAAAGCAGTTCTTTGTACTAATTTCTTCAATACTGCGATTGATCTTCAATCTGTGGTGTCAAGGAAATGTGCATTCGTTGTATCAGTGTAAATCATCTGTTTTCTTTTTTTAAAAAATGAAACCCTTACCTTCTGTCTAAAAAGCAATCCTAAGAATTGGTTCCAAGATAGAAGAATGATAAAGACTAGGCAGTTGGGGTTGACCAGGGTCACACAGCTAAGAAGTGTCTGAAGTAAAATTTGAACCTAGGACCTCAAATCGCTGGCCTGGCTCTCTATTCACTGAACTACCTGGCTGCCCTACAACTATGCTTTCTTATCCTTTGTCCTATTCTTTGCCCCTATATCTCTTATCCATGACAGAGGAGCTATCAAATATACTGAAGACCCTTTTCTAGGTCTGTGCTGCATTTAGTCTGGCTTTTTCTTATTGTTCATTCTCACAAGATGACCCACCTACTTCCTTTTTTGATCATATATCAAATCAAAAGATCAAAGATTTGAAGATATACACCCCACTTTATAGATAGTGAGTTTGAGTGCCAAGGAGTTAAGCAGTTTGCTCAATGTAACACAGTGTCAAAACTGAAATTTGTATCCAAGTCATATGATTCCAAATAGAGAACTTTTCCCTGTGCATCATAACTTTGTGGATATTTCCTGGATGGTATTTTTATTGTCACTTCTTACATGTCAGTAGTAACTGGAAATATGCTGTAGCCAGCTTATTCCTCTGAAATGCTTCATCACTATTCTTTGAATCATCCACAATCTTGATTTTTTTTGAGGTGATGATATTTCAAGACTCACAACCATGAAATGGGGAGAATATTGCTGGGTTTAAAAAAAAAAAGATGAGTTTTTGTAAAAAGGAGCAGCTTGACATCATTAAAAACATTTTGTCATTTCCGAAATATAATAGTTTGTTCTGTTCCTTCAGTGACATTCTTGGCTTATTATCTGTCTGCAATGCCTATAATGAACTAACTCAAAGGATTGGTCATACAACTTCCTATCACAGTCCAGACAATGAATTTACCTTCTCCATCCATTTGATTTTACAGGCTTGGATGGTTTGTCTAATCTCTTTTGGGTGGCCATGGATTTCATTGAGGAATATTCTCCTGTAGTATTCTGGGTCTTAATGCAAACAACAGAGTGTCATCTGCAAACAGAGAAGTATCTGGAAAATCTCACTACCTAGTAAGCAAGGCAGTTCCCTGTTGATATTGAACAAACATCAGGAGAAAAGGGAATTTAGGAGTTGGTGACTCTCATTACCAGGGAAACTTCCATATTAGAAAAGCAGTCATGAGTTGCAAGTGTTCCCTAATCTTTCAGTTTAAGTCACTCACAGAGCTTAAAGCCAGTTTTTCCCTTATTAAAAGGGATGGTGATAGATAGATAGATAGATAGATAGATAGATAGATAGATAGATAGATAGATAGATAGAAGGAAAGATATTAGGAGGGCTTTGAAAACAAAGGGAGAATGACAAGAATTTATGTAGTGATTCTTCTCAAAGGCAAACATAAATAATGAAAACTATTGGTAAGGGATTTTGATGATAAAACCACTCGGAAGCATCAAGGGCTGGAGCCAGCGGGTCTTAAGAATCATAGAACTGCAGGGCTGGAAGGGATCTCAGAGTCCAATAAAAGCCGAAAGCATGAATCTCATCTCCACCCCCTACTATTAAGTAGTCACCCAACTACCCTGTTTTTTAATATCACCAGGTTCTCTCAGGTGCTCATTGCTTATTTAACCATGATTCATAACAGTCTAATTAAATATATATATATATATTTATATGATTATATTTATTTATTATTGTTGTTGTTGTTGTTCAGTCATTCAGTTGTGTCTCACTCTTTGGAACTCCGTGGACCATACTATTTGTGGGATTTTCTTGGAAAAGATCCTGAAATGGTTTGCCATTTCCTTTTTTACTGGATTAAGGCAAACAGAGGTTAAGTGATTTGCCCAGGGTGGCACAGTTAGTGAGTGTTTGAATCCAAATTTGAATTCAAGTCTTCCTGACTCCAGACTTAGCACTCTATCCACTAACCAACCTAGCTGCCTTGTATTTATTTATACCTTATTCTAAATGTCATTAAACATCATGTATATTAATAAATTAGTGATTCAGTAATATTCATCATCTTAATAGGTTATTTTGATTTTTTTAAAGCATAATAGTATGAAGTGTGGGCTAACTGTTCTTTTGCTCAGTTTTAGGAGCCCAAGAAAATCTTCATCAATATTGCCCATGTAGTCATAGAAAGATATCTCTATTAAAATGGTGACAGCTACCTGAAATGTAAGCACAGTGCCTAAGAAAGTCACCTATAAATAGCTCATCCTTTTTTCTATTAGGATACACATCTACTTTGTAAAATCAGTATACTCTTCGAAATGTGGGTATAAATCAAGTTTATGAAATCGAATCATTTGCCTACCTGACTTATTTAAATATTCCTAGAATTAATTATCTAGGATTTTGGTTGATTGTCAGTAGCATCTAACATTTTGTAAAATACTCAAGGTAAAGCTCTATAAACACTTCACTAGTCTTACTTACTGTCATGGAATATTTATGTGTACTGAATTATAATTTTTGGATTATGTAAATAGTTCCTGGATTGTAAGCTCCTTGAGGCTACTAGAATAGGTCCAATATTTATTTACCACTTATACTTTATACCTTTTTTACCTCCATAGATGATGAACATCAGGCCTTGGATTTAGAAAATAATACCAGTTGAATGAAAAATTTCCTCTAATTTAAGTAGTCTTATATTTGAGTTTTCTTAAAGCAAGAAGACCTCTGCAATCGTGTTTTTATTCTTTACCTTCCAGTTAAGTGTATTTCATGCAATATGTTTATTTTGATTTGCTTTGGCCTGTAGTTAGTGGCATACAAACATAGATTCTTAGACCTGGAAGAAACCTCAGGGGTTACTTTCAGGTCCAGCCTGATGCATGAATCCCTTCTATGACATCTGCAATAAAGGGTCATCATAGTTTTTCTAAGTGGTTTCCTTGAAATGTCCATTCCACTTTGAAACAACAGTAGGATAGAGCTTCAGGATTAAAGACCTGAGGGATCCTCAGTGACTGGTCCAACTCATATCAATGTATAAGTTCTTTCTTCAGTACCCCCAAGTAGCCATCCACTTTCTCCCAAAAAACTTTCAGAGAGATGGCACAATGGATAGAAAGTCAGGTCTGGAGTTGGGAGGGATCTGGCCTCAGACACTTTTAGCTATGTGACCTTAAATCCCATTTGCCTAACCCTTGCCCTTCTGACTTAGAGATGTTACTAAAAGAAAAGATAAGGGTTTAAAAAAAATACCTTTCAGAGATCAAGAACTCATAGCTCATTCCACCTTTATTCACTTCTCTCTATTAGTAAGTTTTTTTTTTTCTTACAATGAACCTGAAATCTGTTCCTGCAATTTCTTATGACAATCTGTCACTCTGCAAATCCCCAATATCTGCCGAAAATGGCCTCCCTAAGTCCCCTCTTCCCAGTGAGATAAGGTCGAGTCCCCTCTCTATCCTGATTGATCTCTTCTGGAAATACTTGAGTTTCTCAAAATCCCTTCTGAAACATGGCTTTCAGAATGCCCTATTCATATTGCAGTTTAACCTTCCATGTTAACTGTTGATCCATCAGCAATCTGATTAGTAGTTGAGATCATAAGTCATCCAAAATATCTATCATATTGACTTTCAGCTGTTTAAATTTCAGATTCTTCCTGTCTCAGATCAGATTTGGACAACTTTGCCATAGCCCTAGTGTTTTTCATTGTCTCTGCTTCAGATCCAATCTCTTGCCATTCCATTTATGCAATATATTTTTATGTCTGTTTTTTTCATTGCTTGTTGATGAGACCCACATCTTCTCTTTTTCTCTTGTTTTGACTGGATTTTAAAGGGTGTAACCTTGGAATTACCTGCAGTTACTTTGCTCAAGACACATACCGTGTGTAATGATGGTTTAATGAGGAGGATCAGAACATTATCTCCATTTTTATGAATTTCATTAAGAAACTTATGGCATCACAAATTAAGGACTCAGCATGTTAAATTTGCTTGTGTTTCTATTATGTGATGCCTAGCATTAAGAAATAGTTTAAAGTAGGAGCACAGATTGGTTCTTGAATTGAATTGTCAGACAATTTTTTAAAGCCAAGCCTTCGAATCAACTTTAAAATTAAAATTGATGGAACTATGCACTATGACACAGTAGAGAAAGTCCCAGTCTTGAAATTAGGAAAACTCAATCTCAGATCCTACTTCTGCTTTTCATACTATGACTGCATGGGTAGATTCCCTTCAAGCTTTGGTCACCTCATCTGTAAAATGTAGACAATTATGTACCTACTTCACAGGATTGCTGGGAGACTCAAATGAGATACGTATAAAGCACACTTAAAATATTAATATACTTTTTTAAAAATTTAAACATTTTGGAATGCATAGATATTTATTTTATATATAACATTATATAATATAACAATAAAGAATGTATATGATTTGTTATAAATACATGATAAATTTCCTTATGCAAGAGAAACAAATTTTTATGTTAGCTATATTCAAAAATGTTTAATTCTTTTTAATTCTTTGCCTTCTTGTTCTTCTAGAAGAAACTAGATGGAACAGTAGATAGAACAATGGACTTGGAGTCAGGATGATCTGAGTTCAAGTCTGGTCTTAAACACTTCCTAGCTATGTGACCCTGGGCAAGTCCCTTTGCCACCATCTATTTCCATTTCCTCAATTATAAAATAGAAATAGTAATAATGCCTACCTTCATAGAGTTGTTGTCAGGATTCCTTTAGATATTTGTAAAGGTCCTGGAACAGAGTAGGCACTTAAACATTTGTTTTCCTTTATTGTTGTTTTTTGCTATTATCATTATTATTTGTGGCAAGTTCATTTTCTGCATTCATTTGGAAAGTTTGGGCATTGGACCAAAATTACATTCTCATTTTTCTTTTTGAAATGCACATAGAAAATATTTAGAGTAACTGTGTAAAAATATGTTATTTGTAATAAGAAAGAATTATCAAGTAGTGAGGACTTTTGACATCAGTGAAAAAGATTCCATTTGCAAAGCACATTCCAGAAGACAGTTAGTTGCTCCAACCTAACTACCCTGCAATTTGGATCCATTTTAGTAGTAATGTTAATGTACCTTTTAAAATCTACTAAAACCATGGAAAGGTACAGCTCACCAGTGGCATATTGCTTGCCTTGTTATTTTCAAAAGTTGTATTTGTGGAAGGAAAAATACAGAGATGAAAGCAGTCTGATCACTTCCATCTTAGGAGCAGAAATATAGAGCTAGAAAAGACCTTAATCCATCTCTTCATTTATAGTAGAATGACTTGCTCAAGGTCACAAAGGAACATAGGATGGGGTTGAGATTTACCCTCAAGTCCAAATCCAGTATTTTTCCTAATATCTCATTCTTCCTACAAATAAAACTTTAGAAATTGGGTAAAGGTAGTATATAAATGCATCTAACATTCACAAAAATGTGAATAGCAATTTAATTAATTAAATCAATATTATACTAATTCATATTTAGTACAGTTTTAGATAGGAGATCCTAGATCCTGGTTCAAAAATTAGTTCTGCCACTTACAACCTGTGTGACCTTTGCAAATCACTTTACTTCCCCAACCTTTAGTGTCTTGTTCATCTATAAAATGAGGGATTGAATCAGCTTTTCTTTATAGTTCCAACCAAATCAGAATCTTTTGATTTTCTGATGAACTGTTGATTCATGGGATTCCAGCTGTTGTACAATGAGACAATTACTTGCCTCTTTCTTTTAAAAAAAAAGTTTTATTTTGATTCTGAACTTAAAAACCAAATGGAGTATTTCCTTACACACATTATAATAGAAAAAGAGCAATTATATAAAGCTTATTTTTTAAGCATATAGTAAATTCAACCTTTAGCTTTCAGTGCTATCCTGCTTTTCTTACCTTCTGTCTGGTCTTCAGTTATTTTCTCTCCTTTCTTGTCTCTTTCCTTCCTTTCCTCTTTCTCTTAATTTTGCTTTCCTTTTCTTTCTCTTTCTCCCCCTTTCCTTTCCCTTCCCTTCTCTTTCTCTTGTCTCTTCTTTCTTTCTATCTCATTCTCTCTTTAACCTCTTTTTTTTCCCTTATACCTTATTGCTCCAGATTACTTCCTTTCTCATTCTAGATAAGGTAGTATTATTGCCTTTTTGGAAATCCACTTTACTCTATTGACATATATTAAATAATATTAGCTCTTATTAACTGCTATTAACTAATAGTAGTCCACCAAAACCTCCAGTTTCTTTTCACATGAACTTTTGTGTAGCCACATCTTCCTCACTATGTCTCCATGAAGCTAAGTCTTTACTCTGAGAGGGATTTTCTTCTTATTTCTCTAAATTTCTCCATATTGGACCCTGCTCATCATTCCAGCCTGTCCAGAAATTTGGAGAAAGTAATTCTGTCATCCATTATTTATCTAGCCCTCCCAACTTGGGTCATCTGATAAGCAATGTGCCTTCTATGCCTTTTTTAAGCCATTTATTAAAATGTTGAAAGGCCAAAAACTTACACTTGCTATTTTCTTATTTGTAAATACCAACTTTGACTATTAGAATAATAGTTGGTCTGTCCCCAAATAATGCTGAGGAAAGCCTTGCTGGCTCAGAATATGGTCAAAGTTGAACTATAGCCACATTAGAAGAAAAAGCTGAGCTAAGGGACATCTCACAGTCACCTTTGCTTGGTGTTTAAAAGGGGGTACCCAAGCATACATGAATATAGGTATCTCAGTGATTAGGGCACTGGGCCAAGAATCAGGCAGATCTAAGTTCAAATGAAGCCTCAGATACTAGCTGGTAAGTGACCTTGGGGAAGTCACTTAACCTTTCTCTGCCTTTCTTTCCTTAATTGTAAAATGGGGATAATAACAATAACTAATTGTAGCATACCAGGCATGTTAGCATCTTAGAAGTATGGTTGATGTATTGATATTGTATCCTATATATTCATTTACCAGACACGTGGTCAGATCAGTTAATGATCATTGTATAGAAGTTACTGTCCAAAGGGCAAGAGAATTCCTGAGTGGCCACAGGGCCCTAGCTCACACCTTGTTAGACCACATTCCTTTACAAGGCATATGTCAGGTTAATCTCCACCTCTTTGATCTCATCATTGTCAATTCAACCAGTGTTAAAACCTATGCCATGTTACATATTCATTGATCACCTCCCAATTCACATTCCTAAAACCTCCAATAAATACTGGGGAACAAGCTCAAATCTCTCTCTTACTTCCCTGGAATTTCTGATTGCTCTGTCCTATCTTTTTCCTCCTAATCTCTCTTTTCTCGCAACGCTGTCGCCCCCATGCTTCCTATTTATCCTCTGGCACTCCTGTCCATAGGAGGCATTAAGGAGTTCTTACTCCCCATCTGTTTTCTTATTTCTAATATTTCCCATTAATTCTATGGCACACTTGTCCATGGGAAATATTCACAAAGATCATGTGACTCCCCACGTGTTTTAATTTGTTGTCTCTGAGTCTTTATTATTCACCTATTTCCTTCAGTCTCCCTTCTCCTTCTCAGGTTATCACCCACAGGTAAAATATATATAGGAACTGCAGGTCGGACTCTATACTAGTAACATTTGTAAAGTGCTTAACAGTGTGCCTGGCACATAGTAGGTGCTGAATAAATACTTGTTCTCTTTCTACCCCCCTTCAACACTACTGCCCAGCCCAAGAAAAAGAAAATGAGAATGTATACCAGGACTCCATTTTTACTTCTCCATAACCCTGGAAATTCATTATTACTTTTATCATTGGGAAAAATATTCTACCCTGTCCTCTTGCTATTTGCACTACCACCAGGCTATCCTTTACTAGATCAACCTTCATGTCTACCTACATTGCTGTCTTCCTTGGAGTGGGCATTGAAAGAGTAACCTAGAAGTGTTACAAGATGTCCTGGGGGCATGGCACCTATGAAGGAGCAGTGCCCTGGAAGCTTCTAAGCCCCAGTGTTAGACAAAAGAGAGTTTTTGCTTGTTTGAGACTGGAAAGAACTAGAATATGGCCATGCAATGAAGTGTGGGACCCAAGAGGCTTAACATCTATGACTTAACGAACTATTAAACCTAGAGAAATTCACTGCAAATGTAATCAAATTGGGGCTTTGGGGGTTCAGGGAAAAATAGCACCTCTGGCATGAGGGTTTGCCAGGTCCTTTCCAGGGCTGCTCATCCACCTTTAGTGTCCATCTTCACCCAACTCTCACGTATGGCTCCAAGAAGCTGTAGCATTCCCAGTAGCCTCACCGCAGTAAAACCAAATCAACAGATGGGCTAAAGCAGGTTAATGGTAACCAATGGCTACAAACCCATTGGTGAGTTAGGATACTGTTTGACTGAAATGTGTGAAGACTTCTCCTGACAGGCGAGACAGATGAGAATAATTTGTTCCAAAGACCATGAAGGGAACTAAAGCTGCCACTGTAGAGTCCCTTAAGCTTGGTCAAACATTGAAGACACCAATAATCTACTGTCCTCCAAGCCATTGCCAGTCATTCTGACTTTTGTTTTACCATTGGACTTTGATGATTCTGGAAGAGAGAGGAAGGCTGACAGTTTTGTTCAACTCTACCTCATTTAAAGCCAATTCACACACAAGTCAAGACATTACTCCATGATGTCATTAGTCCTCTTCAAAAACAAAGGGTGAAAAACATTAACAACAAATTAAATCAATTCTCTTTCACAGAATCATGAGGTTTTAGAATGGAAAGGAACCTCCTTGTCCATTATTCTGACCAGGAATCCATCCCAACCACAATGTCCCAGAAAAAATAGTCATCTAACCTTTTTTTCCAATGAGGAAGAACTATTACCTCCTAAGGCAACCCAATCAAAAAAATAATAATAATAATTCTAGTCATTTGAGAAGTTCCCCATGCTTACATAAAGCCTAAAACTATCTTTTAGCAACTTCCATTCTTGATTCTGATGAGTGGGACCAAGCAGAGCAAGTTTTATTCCCCTTCCATGAGATAGTCCTTCAGATATTTCAAGAAATCTATCAAATTCTCAGGTCTGAGTCTCAATTTGCCACTTCCTCTATGCCTCAGGTTCCTTTTCTATAAAGTAAACATGATTAGATGTATACCCCCTGTAGGTAGGCAGAGTGGAAAGAGTTCTGAACTTGGAGTCAAGGGGACTAGGATTAGAATGTAATGTAATACCTTTGCAATTACTTAATATTGATGGACTTCAGTTTCTTATCTGTAAGAGATGTTCTCTAGGACCCCATCTAAGTCTAAACCTAGGAAAGTACTTTGTAGGCTGTGAAACACTCTATAAATATCAGTAATTATACAAATGTGGGTTATTATCATTGTTTTAAAATTAGATTTTGTCATTTTTTGGATTCAGGTTGCATGTGAAAAACAATCATCAAGGGACTTTCTTTTCCTACTTTGTGAATATAAGAATTTGTCTCAGATTTAGAATCAGTGGAAAAACCCTAAGAATTTTATGCTTAAGTTAGCAAATTTTTCTATTTCAGTTCACCAAGACTGCAGTAAAGTCATAATGGTGTCATAGTAACATAGGGGTCGCTGTAAGTGCACTGATGAACAATTAGACATTTACAATTCTTAAGGTCAATATAAAATAGCTGCTGTAGCATCAAAACTATCTAAATAAATGATATAGTATTTACATTTCACATCACGCCCATGCATTATACATTATCCAACAAAAGGAACTAGGGAAATGAAGTGTCTAAAGTTAAGTTACTAATGTTCTGTTTGATGAATCAAAATATCTACCTGAGCTTCATCTCAATGAGAAACCATAACAATTGCATATAAGAGGCCAGCTGTGCCATTCTACTGTACTAGATTTCAAACTGAATTAATCTAAGGATTGAATCAACTTTCATTTGATTTCATTTATATTAAAAGACCGGAGTGTTTCCAGGCCTTAGTCTGTTACTTTGAAAATGAGTATAGGTCTTTTACAAAGTTAGTAGTTTTAAAATGTCATCTTAAATGTAATTCAATTAAATAAACATTTATTAAGTACCTACAGTGTTCAAGCACTGAGATAGAAACTAGAGTTACAGAGAAGAAAAATTAGATAATCCTTCCCCTCTAGGAACTTGCATTCTAACAGGTATGATAAGACATGAATAGAAATAAACAAGATATTGAGTAGACTATTATGATGGCCAATGAATGACCCCCACCAAATTCCTTAAGAAAGTTTAGGAATGAGGGATCACTTTTAACTGGGGAGAAGGCTTTCAGAAGGAGGTATTATCTGAACTGGACCTTGGAAGGAGAAAAAGGATTTCAAAATGTAGAGATAAGAAAGGATAGACCAAGAGAGTAAACAAAAAAAAGAGCAAGATAGTAATATGGACCAGGAGCTAGTCTAGTTTGGGTTGATCAAGGTTGATGTAATTATATTAAATCCTATTATAGGATACTTTGCTAACTTTGTGTATAATAAAAAAAATTAATTTATTATTTTGAGGAGGTAGAAAACTAAGGAAGTTGGTCTAATGGTGAAATTGATTTATTAATTTCAGTTGTTAATTTGTAATTTCCATGAGTGAGAAACTCCCAATGTGAAAATTCTTCTTACCATGTAGATGTCAACTGATCAGCATAGTAAGTAGAGCACTGAGCCAGGAATCAGGAAGACCCAAGTCAATTGTGGCCTTATACACTAGCTTGGTAATCCTAGGCTAGCAAATAGCAAAGAAACCTGTTTATCAAAATCATGGCAAAACATCAATCAGAGAAGATATGAGATATATATATATATATATATATATATATATGTATATATATATATATATCAGACAATAGAATGAAATAGTTCTTTCATCATAAGGGAAATAACTGTTTAACAAAGTATATGGATCTCACTCAAGGGGAAACTCTCCAAGGTCTCTAGAGTAGCAAGCTAGGAATAGAGACAGGATAGAGACTACGAACTCCTCATATCTGCCCAGAATCTTTTCTTTCAGCAAATGGGGCTTACCTCTTCCATCTTCTCTCGCAAAGGCAGAAGCCAGGATTGCCCCAAGTAAATAGGCATCATGAAGAAGACTCAAAAGCTTAGTGAGTCCCCAAAGGGAACATGAAAGGAATTCTCACTTAAAGAATCCCAAAGCAGGATTGGCAAAGTCTTTTCCTTTCACCAATTCTTCTCTGCCTTTTACATAGGGCAAGACAGTTTATTCCAACAGCTATGAAGGTGCCTGAAGCAGACCCTGTAGAGTGTCTAGAGCTTGGTCAACCATCAAAGACACCAAGGTCATTCACTCCATCATGTGCCATCCCTAATCATTCTGACTATTGTCTTGCTATTGTACATAAATGACTCTGCAAGAAGGAAAGACTGATGACTTCATGCAATTCTACCTCACTTAAATTCAATTCAGGAACAAGTAAAAGACATCGCCCTATGATGTCATTGGTTCTCTTAAAAAAATAGGATAAACAATAATATACCTACACACACACATATATCTGGGTATACACACATATGTGTGTATGTAATATACACATATATACAGATCATTTTATTGGCTAGTGGTCAATATGTGTTATATTAGACATATAATATGTTATAATGGAAAGAATCATATTAGGGGAGAAGTTATTTAGGAAGGCATACAAAAGACACAATTAAAAGTGAGAAAGAGGAAATAGAGTAGATAATAACAGTGCTTAAGAATTGGAAAGGCATAATGGAAGTGTTCTCTTAAGATCAAGGGCCATTCTTCCTCCTCAAATGCCATTTGGTTTCTTAGACTTCAGAAACAGAATTGGAATTAGGGCATTCCATACCTCTCTTGTTTAGCACCTGGCCCTGAGTCCTGAGATCACAAATCAGTTTGACTTTAGAGCTTAGTTAGAGTCCCTACCCACCCAACACACACACACACACAGAGAGAGAGAGAGAGAGAGAGAGAGAGAGAGAGAGAAGAGAGAGAGAGAGAGAGAGAGAGAGAGAGAGAGAGAGAGAGAGAGAGAGAGAGAGAGAGAGAGAGAGAGAGAGAGAGAGAGAGAGAGCAACAACTGGTGCATTGGGAGCACTATTCCTTGTCTTCAAAGTCACAGAAAGCTCAGATCAACTCCAGCCCTTATTTTCATTTAGATGCCTTGTTCAAAGGACTTCAGGACAGCAGAATGCTTTCATCTCCTCTAAATAAACAAGGAGTGGAACAAAAGGTTTTATTTTATATGTTTCATGTTATTCTTCTCACGGTTCTCCTCCCTCTCTCTCTTCTCCCACTCCTTTCATTCCAAGGAAGACCAGAGCAGATGTCCCATCTCTCAGTCCTAAACCTTTAAACTGCAGTTGTTCTGATTAGTTCTTCTTTCTTCCCTTTTATTCCACCATGTCTTGTGAGATTCCCCCAGGTCATTTAGGAATCTCCCCAGTCTCTTGAGGCATAAGGGTTTGGGTCATAAATGGATTTTGTGCTTTGTTTTAACTTCACACTAGATGGTGGAAAAGAGGTTAAATAGGATACTGTGGCCTCTAACAGATGATGAATTATCTTCTTTGAAGAGAAATGAAATGACAACTGAACATTCCACAGCCTGCTGCTTCCATTTCTGTCTACTAGCTAAGAGAATGATAGCACCCAACTACTACGCATTAGTTGTACTCAGATTTGTACTATGTCCCAAACCAAAAATATCCAGAGCAATCCAGGCTAGGGAGGGAAAAGCAAATAGATTTTTGGGTTCTTGTGCTGCTGAGGATTAATTGTTTGCTTTCTCTCTTTTAAAGAATTTTTAAGTCACTGTGGAGTGTTATTAAAACTAGAAAGAAGCACGTTTTAATCAAGACAAACTTCATTTCTATAGAAAGTCATCAGGCAGTAAACATTTATTAAGCATCTACTATGTGCCAGGGATTGTAAATGTGCCACCCCCCCAAGAAAATGACATTTCTTGCCTTCAAGGAATTTATGATTTCATGGGGGGAGACATAACAAAGAAGGAAGCTAAAAGACTTCACCTTCAAAGAAGGGCAGGAGATGTACCAACAATGGGAGAATGGGGCAAGGTAGAGAAATCCAAAGGAATGTTCCTGGTAGTTAATGAAGAGATGATTGACTTGGGGCCCTCTTTAAATGGAAATTCTGGGAGGAGCACTTAATTTCCACCCTCTGCAACCAGAGGAAGGGGCCATAAGGGTGGAAAATGAAGAGATTTCCTTAGGTTTTGAGGGCTGAAATGTTTCATTTTCTCTATCTGTCTCCTGGGCTCTGTCACCAAGAGAGATCACTCTCAAAACTGCTCTCCTCCCTATTACCCGAAATGATCAACACTGTCCAAAAAAACGGGCTGCTTCAACTCTTTTGGTAGTGACTTCCCTCTCTTTGGAGGTCTTCAAGCAGAGGCTGGACCATTACTTGTTGGTTATGGGATGATGAGGATTCTTTTTGTGGATAGATTGGACTATAGGGCCCCTAAGATACCTTCCAACTCTCAGATTATGTGTTTCTGGGATACTGATTCTCTCCAAGGTTGCTGTTAAGAAGTCAAAGTTTTTGTTGTTTATCAGTTGTTTATTCAGTCATATCCAACTCTTTGTGACCCCATTCTTGAGTTCATATTCAGTATTAGACACTAGCTCTATGAACCTGGACAGATCACCTCATCTCTGTCTCATTTTTCTCAACTATAAAATGGGCATAATAACACCTAGCTCCAGGGTTGTTGTGCGGATTTAATGAGATATTTGTAAAGCACTTAATAAATGTTTATTTTCTTCCTTCTTGTTCTCTTAGTATTTCAGACTTATCAAACTCTGTGGTCTAGGCTTTATGACTAATCTACCACCTTTTCTAGCCTATTTTCTATGTTGCAGTTATGGGAAAACTCCAACACACACACACACACAACACACACACACATACACACAATTAAGGACCTGTCCTGGAGAGATATACCTCATAAACAAATAAGTATCTCCTTGGTAATATGAAGAAAGAGAGAGAATTAACAAGGTGATCAGGAAATTTTACATAGGAGGTAGTATGTAAAGCTGAACATTGAAGAATGTGTATATTTTAAGAGGCAAAGGTTAGGAAAGTGTATATTTTAAGCATGGAGGATAATCTCTACAAGGGCTCCTACAGAAGTGGTAGATGGAGTGCCAAGTTGAGAGAATAATATATAAGTTAGTTTGATTGAGTTATATAATGTATAAAGAGGAATAATGCAGAGTAAACCTTGAAGGGTAGGCTGGAGCCAAATTGGGAAGAGCTAAGGAGTTAGTATTTTATCCTAGAGCAATAGGGAACCACTGATGGTTCTTGAGCATGGAAATGAAATGGTTCAACTTATCCTTTTAAAAGATGTTGTAATTCAGCCATGTTAGTGAAATAATTCCCATACTAGCCAAGTGTTTCCAATGAAGGCATCCAATATCATGTGTATTCCATGTGGAATTCTATGTACATTCAGCACAGAAGAATTTAAGATTTGACAAGTATATCACTAATCAGTAATGGTGAGAAGTCAGATCTGGAAAAGTACTTGGAATTAAGAATGTCTGTGAAAATATTTTTGCCCCAGATTCTGTTCAATGTGGGAGAATTTAATGAATTGCACAAGTAGTTGTGGTAACCACCAAAACCAATTAGTTATCATAAGCACAATAGCACCAAGTTATCCTGTTCAGAGGCTATCACTTTTGTCACTTTATTTCACAGGGATTGTTAATTAAAGCTGTGAAGATAGATGATGTCTGGTGGAACTCTTACCCCAGTTCTCCTATAATGTTTCTTGAGGCAAAATTATACAACTTATACAATGGGGCTATAAACCAGTTTTAGATAGGGAAGAAAACAAATGATGACTTCCCTTCTTTTACCAATCAGCTAAAGTCTTAATAAACACAGGCCAGACAAGGCTGGCATCAAACCATATTTGCTGAGGGCCTATAGCACATGGGGTATATTTAAGAAGAACTAGATAGAATTCTACTCAGCTTGGTGCTCCTCAGCTTTCTCATCTCTAAAATGGTTGTAGAAATAATGATATAGGATTTCTAGGAAATATTTTGGGAAACTTTTTTCAATTCCAGATCCATGATTTAATCAGCATGGAGAACTCCCAGTGTGGAAACTTCTTCTACTGAGGCAACTCCTCTGTAATTTAGAATCTTGGAGTATTCCTT
The DNA here is from genome assembly GCF_027887165.1 of Monodelphis domestica. Lineage (NCBI taxonomy): Eukaryota > Metazoa > Chordata > Mammalia > Didelphimorphia > Didelphidae > Monodelphis > Monodelphis domestica. The sequence goes on from NC_077229.1 coordinate 168,490,824, forward strand.
ATGACACTGAGAATTTAGGAGATTTCCCCAGGGTCACACAAGTAAAATATGTCAGAGGCAGGATTGTAATTCAGGTCTCTCCAACTCAAAAGCTAGATATCTAACCATAATACAACACTGCCTATCAGAAACAAATCAGTAATTGTAAACTATACACACTCAAAAGCACAAGTTTAATATACATCTTATTATATGATTTTCCAGACTCATAAAAAGACAGTTACAAAAATTTTCAATGCTACCAGGTCATGTAGCTCTCAGGTCAACAGTTTCAGAACATGATTTTCCAAATTAGAATTGTCATTTCTCATTTTTTAGAGAAACAAATAAATGTGAAGGTCAAAACTATTATCACACTTTCTTTCAATCCAAAAATAAAGCTAACAACAGATTTAGAAAAACCTTAATTTAAAAGGAGACTGAATGTACTTATTGATACAAAAAAACCATCACAGTCATCCCAGTGCGTTTCTCTTTCTAAAGCTCATAGATATTCCAATTATAGCTTCAAATCACTTCCTTACTAAAAATAATCTTCATTCGCTTAGGATCATAAAACATTGTCAAGAAGGAAAATACACCAACATTGTTAAACCATTTTTCTGAAAAATTTTAACCATGGAATTAGGAGAACCAGAATTTAGAAATCACTTCAGTGAACATACTTTAAGATATGGATCGCCTTAGCTAACATCATTCTAGCTCACCACTCTCAAAGTATTTTGAAGTTGAACTCCTCTCCCTCACCTTTGGGGGTCTGTGGATCAGTATCAGGGGGTCTATAAATTTGGATAGGAAATAATTTCTTTTATTTCAATATATTTGATTTCCTTTGTAATGCTGTGTTTTATTCATTTAAGAATATTATTCTGAGAAGGGTCCCATGAGCTTCACCAGACTGCCATAGGGATCCACAATACATAAAGAGTTATATAGAGAAGGTTTCCCAGCTAGGTGGAGCAGTGGATAAAGTGCCAGACCTGATATCATTTCTGATTTCCAATCTGGTCCCAGTCACTAAATAACTATGTGATCCTGGGCAAGTCATTTAACCATGTTTGCATTGGTTCCTCATCTATAAAATGAGCTGGACAAAAAAAATGGCAAACCACTCTAGTATCTTTGCCAAGAAAATCCCAAATGGAGTCATGAAGAGTCAGACATAACTGAGAATGTCTTAACAACAGAGAAGGTGGAACTTGAATTAAACTTTGAAGGAAACGGAATGAATTCCAGACTTGAGGGAGAGCCAGGTCAAAGGCCTGGAGATGGGAAGTGGAGTGTTGTATAAGAGGAACAGCAAAAAAGTCAATTTGCCTAAACTGTCAGCTTTGTGATGAGAAGTTATATATTATGACAATCCTGGAAAGCTAGATTGAAACTATACCATAAAGGACTCTAAAAGACAAACAGAAGAGTCTGGACTTAATTGGAGAGGCAATAGACTTTTGAGCAGAGGAATGACCTGGTCAGACTTTAGAAAATTCACTTTGGCAAAATGAACAAAGGCAAAGGAAACTGGGTCCTCCAGAACCACAAAAACAAGTCTCGTCACTTTTTGGTGTCTCATAAATCTGCTTCCTCCTGCTTGAACTTTGGAGGAGGGGAGTGGGAACAGCCTTGGCATCCAAAAGACCCATGACTGCTGCAAACACCTGCTCCATAATGATTAACAGAATACAATTTTAGATCTTCTCTTCCCCATCTGTCCAATTCCACAGGTATTTACTGAGCATCTGCTATGTTGTCTGCACCCCCATCAATCTTGATTTCCTTGACACCACCACAGTGTTTATTATTGAATAATTACACTAATTAAGAAGTCATTTTGTCTGCATAAATAATTAGACCAAACAAGTAATTTAAAGGGTCCCCCAAAGTGGGAGTGGATTATTAGAGATTCCCACCATTATCTAAGACAGGAGTCTTCAACGTAGAAGCCATAGAATGACTCCAAAAGAATTTGGCTTGACCCTTATGGGATAACAACTTGGCTTCAAGAAGTATATGATTAATTGGAAGAAGGGAAGATGGGTTGTATCCCACTCCCCCTCTGATAATTTATTCTAGGCTTGTCCCCAACACCTCATTCCCTTCAACAGTCTCCATTCTACTCCTTCCCATTGCTGGCTTTCCATGTGACTTTCCTTAGGTGTAAAACTTTAAGAAAGGATATAACCTAACCCAATTCAGTTACCCCCAGCAATTGCCCAGGCAAAATTCCCTTGGATGCCCGCCCCCAGTCACTACAGTAGTTGACTCCACTCAAGGGCAACAACCAGGGAATAAAGTGCTGCTCTGTCTCTGTCTCTCTGTTTCTGTGTCTCTATCTCTGTGTGTCTGTTTCTATGAGGTCTCTGTCTCTATCTCTTACTGACTTTTTATTTTTCAGGAGTGAGTAGCATAGGATGAGGAGTAGATGAATTGTGACTTTCTCTTTCCTCCAAAATTTGTAACTCTTCCAAACTTCCCTATTTCTGTTGAGTGTACCACAATTCTTTTAATTTCACACATTCTCAATTTTCTCATTATCCTTGACCCTTCATTCAAATGAAACTGTTCTCTTCAATGTTAGCAGTAGTTACCAAATTAGTTATTATATACCATTAAATACTGTTAAATTTAATTGGGGTTGGACTTGAATATTTGATTGGTTGTCACCAGGGATTTAATTTTTAAATCCCAAAATAAATTACTAAAGTAAAATGGAATTTATGGTAGTTTTATTTACAATAGAGGGAAGATATTAAGGAATGAGAGAGGGAGAGACAACTCCAACTTCCTCTATGCCAGGTAGAAATTCTAAGGCCCTAATCAGGGAAAAAAGTCTCAAGATGATGGGCCTTTCTCAGAGGTTTACCTCTGAGAAAGGCAAGTTACTAAGTCAGCCTTTCACTAACCAATGCTGACTGTTTAAAATGAAAGCAGTCTGAGGTCTCCTGCATGAGGTCCTCCAGGGGTCCAGTTCCTCTTCCAGTCTCTCCTCAATTGTCTGTCCTCCAGTCCAACTCCAAGTCAGAGTTCTTCCATCTATCTTGAATATTGAATATCAAATATATCTTCTTCTGGCCTCTGGTCCTCTTTTTAAAGATCTTTTTCTCTTGTGTCATTTTCCCTAAATTTCACATCTACCAATCACAACAGACACTCCTCTGCAGGACTGCCCACTCTTTAGTTCATGCCTTCTTTGGTTAGATTATACTTTTTTTGGTTTCTTAATACCTTTTTTGTTTAGTTCACCTTTTGTAGTTAAAATGTACTTAAAATACTGAGTTACCACCTTTTGGGGATTAAAATCTAAAAATAGATTGTGGATTACAATTCAATCTTCCCAATAAAGGAAGAGCTAAGTATCTTCATTGTTACAATCAGGGGAGAACTAAATCCAATCTTCACAATACCAAATTAGTTAGCAATTAATTACCAAATATGGTCTCCTTTTATCAATTCCCAATCTTCTTAACCTTCTCAGAGCATTGGAAGCTATTGTTTTCCCTCTTCTATTTACTTATTTTTTCCTCTCTGGATTTCCATTACTTTGTTCTCTCTTTTGGTTCTCCTGCTTGTTTGACCACTCCTCAGTTTCCTGAATCTGAGTATATCTCAGGGCTCTGTCTTCTTCTCTTCTACCTTTACCCTCTCTCAGTTGGTGTCTTTACCATCTATATATACATATACATATACATATACATATACATATACATATATATATATATATATATATATATATATATATATATATATATATATATATATATATATATAACTTCCAGTTCCATTTACCTAGCACTAGTTTATCTTTTGAACTACAATCTCTAATCATCACGTCAACTGTCTGTTGGATATTTTAAACAGGAATCTCATAGGCATCTCAAATTCAACTTGTCTAAAATAGAATGCATTGTTTTCCCACAAGTCCACTCCTTTACCCAACTTCATTATGTCTGCTGAAGACACCATCTTCCTTCCCATCACCCAGGTGTGCAAACTTGGTCTCATCTTTGACTCTTTACTGTCCCTAACTATATGGATGGTATTGCCAAATGTTACCATTTCTACATCCACATCTTCTCTCCCTCCATTCCATTCATGTACTCACCACTCTAGTTTAGACACTTATTACCTCTGATCTGGATCATTGAAGTCATCTTCTAACTGTTTAGGGATCACTGATCTGAGTCATTTAGCTTTATTTATTATCATAGAATCTCAAAGCTGAAAGATAACTTAGAAATCATTTAACTACTCCAATGATATTATTTTACACATAGAGAAACTGAGGGTGAGAGAGTCGAAGAGATAGATTTGCACAGAATCCCATAGCTAGTAAGCAACAGAAACAAAACTTCAGTCTATTTCTCTTGACTCTAAGCCTGGTATTCATTCCTCTAATCATGTAGCCTTCCACATGGCTTATTCACTTAGGAGAAGAACTATACAGTATAATATCTATGTGCTTCCTGCCCTAGCAATAATAATAGTAACAGTTAGCATTTATATAGTACTTTAAGGTTTGCAATGAGCTTTATTAATATTATCCCATTTGATCCTGACCACAGCCCTGGGAGGTAGAAGGTATTATTTTCCCTATTTTACAAATGAGAAATCTGAGGCTTGCAGAGGTTGAGTGATTTGCCAAGATTATATTGCTAGTAAATGTCTGAAGCTAAAATTGAACTTGGGTTTTCCGACCTAGTTCATGTATCTTTTGTATCAGGGATTTCAGGCCTATTTCATTATCCTTTGTATTGGTGTATGGTAAATAATATATAATAATAAATAATTAATAATTAATAAATTTTTAATAGTTTATAACAACAAATAGTTATGATTAACAATTTTATGATAATAAACTATTTATAATGAATAGATTTATAATAAATAATATATAATAATAAATAATTTGTATTTTTCCCTCTGAACCTGTGATTTCTTAGCTATAAGGAACTTGCAATGAGGCAACTCTCTCAACTATGCATCCTGGCATTTGTTCTGCAACTTATATTCTTCAAGGCCACCAAGCAATTAAATGATTCCCTGTGACAGTATGTTTCAGAGGCAAGATCAACCCAAATATTGGTGACTCAGAAGCTAACTATTTATGCATTATTCCATTCTGTCTCTTGGGTTGTTTTGTTTGTTTGTTTGTTTGTTTTTTTAGCTTATACCAATAAGAAAATAGATATCTATCTTCCAAATCAGAAGTGCCAACCATGCAGGCAGCAACACTTCTGAGTGTGGCCCCAACCATGGAGTTCCTATCTGATTTTATGTGTTAAAATAATTTTAAAAGAAATTATATAAACACGTGTGCTTTTCTAATTTACTGTGGGCCTGCAGGGATCCTTATGTGTGGTTTAGTGACCCTTGTTTCTGTTTGAGGTACAGACACCACTGCTGTAAATCAAGTTGTTGAATATCACAATAAGTTACCAAGAGAAGGTATGGTTCTTCCTCTTAAAACACGAACCCATTTTTAGCTGTCTAGAATCAATAAAGGAGTCAGGGTGGCAAGTTCCTGCAGCATCTTACCACCAGGGCCCTCTAACTTCTGACACAGGAAGGCCTGAGTGAAAAGGGCTTAGAATGTGTGGTCTTAGGCAGCTAGAACTGACCTTGTGAAAGAGTCACCATTATACAACCTTTTGGTCTTCTCTATGACCAAATGCTCAGGAAGTTTTAAGCATAGGATGACACACAATATTTTCCCAGTTGAATTTACAATATATGTGATCCCAGATACTGACACCCACCATCAAACCCTCTCGTTCTCTGATGTGAAGAGTTGGTGCTCTGCTTTCTGTCTCTCGTCTCTGTTTCTCCTTGTTTCTCTTTCTCTGTCTGTGTGTCTCTGACTGTGTCTGACTGACTGTGCTTCTCTGTATCTTTCTGTTTCTCTTTCTCTGTTTTTATGTCTTTGTGCTCTGTGTGTTTTCTCTTTGTTTCTCTCTGTCCCTGTGTGTCTTTCTGTCTGATTCTCTTTGTTATCTGTCCTTGCATCTCTTTCTCTTTCTCTGTGTCTTTCTGTCTCTATCTGTCTCTGTCTCTGTATCTCTGTTTTTCTTTCTCATTGTGTCTGTCTCTGTATCTAACTCAGTCTCTGTCTTTCTATCTGTTTCTCTTTGTGTCTCTCTGTCTCTGTGTCTAACTCTGTCTCTGTCTTTGTATCACTCTGCTTTTCTTTCTCTGTGTCTATCTTTGTGTCTCTATGTCTCTGTATCTAATTGTCTCTTTGTGTCTCTCTGTTTTTCCTTCTCAATGTGTCTCTCTGTCTCTGTGTCTAACTCTGTTTTTGTATCTCTGGTTCTCTTTCTCTGTCTTTCTGTCTCTGTGTCTAACTCTATCTCTGTCTTTGTATCTCTCTGCTTCTCTTTGTCTGTCTTTGTGTCTGTTTCTCTTTGTGTTTCTCTGTTCCTCTGTGTCTTTCGGTCTGACTCCACCTCTGTTTCTCTCGTTCTGATTCTCTTTCTGTGTCTCTTTTTCTCTGTGTCTAACTCTGTCTCTGTTTTGTATCTTTTTTCTCTCCTTTTCTTCTTTGTTTCTGTCTTAGAATTTCTTGTTTCTTTTTCTATTTGTGTCTCTGTCTCTATATCTGGTTGTGACTCTGTTTCTATGTCTCTGTCTCTCTCTCCCTCTACCTGTCTTCTATGGACAACCATCTCTATAAGTAACAGAATAATGGGCCAACCTAAAATATCTTTCCAGAGGTTCTAAGTCCTCTTGCTTTTGTCTGCTGGCTGCCTCAGAGTAGGAGAGAGGCTGATGGAGTCTCCAGGCCTACTGAGCTCTTGCCCACAGTGGTTAGTTATTGACCCTTCAGTTCAATAACTCTGGCTTCCTTATTGTGACAACACAGAGGGATGCAGGAGGAGGATCTTTGAGATCCCTAGAAGCTTTTTCATTCATGATTTTGTATTTTTATACTGTATTTAACAATAGCAGTTTGTATATCTTTTTTTTTGCTGCCTTCTTATCTCCCCTTCTTTCTTCCCTGGACTCAATATATATATGTATATATATATATATATATATACACATATATATATACATATATATATGTATATATATATGTACATATATATATTTGGTTTTTGGTTTTTTAATATGATGCCTGTCTGAGGAGCAAGAAGTGAAAATCAGATCTTTGTGGAGGTTAGATAATTGCTCTCTGCCAAATATAATTTCCACTCTAAAGCAGGAAAACTTCAGAAATGAAATTAGCATCTTGTTTAATAGATGACAAGGTGAGATGATCTACTCGAAGCCAACAGGAACATTCTCAGGGCCAGATCAAAGCACTTATCCCTTTGGTTAATTTTGAAAGCTGGCTGCTAGCTGAGAGCCCTGTATGTCCCTTTTGATAAGTGCTCTCTGCAGCAGGCAGAGTTCAGAGGAAACACAAAGCCATTGCCAGAGCAGCCATTGTCGGTCAGCAATTTTTAGCTTCATTTGTACAGGAATCATTTCAGAAGAGGGAGGGCTACAGTGTGTTTGCTCTTTATTCCAATTGATCACATTTCCTCTTTAAGAAACTTGTGGTAGATTAGGACTGCATAAATTACAGTCAAAATCTGGGTTTGTTTCGTTTGGCCATTACATGAAAATGATGTCTATAATGCCTCTTGGGGCTTCAGAGCCCCCATTATATCCCCAGCTGGACCTCTGTGTTCTGTGGTCTGCTCGACAGAGGCCAAGCCATGCCCTGGATAATGCAAGATCATCTGATTGCTACATTTGGGGCCAACTGTCCTTAGTCACGCAGCTCACTTTATCACAGACCCAATTGAATCACTGAGGTTGGTGCTGGCTGTAATAAGGAGGAAAAAATTTCATTAGTCTGAGCTATGACTTGATATAGCTATTCACAGCCTCTGGGGCCTACAGTCATGCAATCTGGTGCAAAGACAAGACTGAAAACATAAGCAAAGCATCTCCTCAATTGATTCCATATTCTAATACCAGCTGTGTGTAAGGTCATGGCCAAGGACATGCAGGCTATATGAAGGTTATATTGGATGCTGCATTTTAAATCATTCAAAGGTTGAACAGACATTATTAAGCACCAATTTGAGATGCCTAATGTCAGTTGGAAATGTGATTCGTGAGGTTAGGACAGATATTAGGACTGGCTAAGTTTATTTGAGAATCTTCATCATAAAAGTGATCATTGAATCTATGGGAATTGGTGAGATCACCAAGTGAAATAGTGAAAAGGAAAAAGAAGAGGGTGCAGAACAGAACTCAGTGGACACCCATGGTTAGTGGTTGTTACTGGATGAAGATTCAACCAAAGAAACTAAGCAGTAAGAGAGTAAAATCAGACAGGTAGGTGGGAACCAAGATAGAGAACTGTCGTGTAGACCTAAAGAGGAGAGAATTTCAAGGAGGAGAGGGTAATCAATAGGTATAAAGAAGACAAGAGGGGGCAGCTGGGTAGCTCAGTGGATTGAGAGCCAGCCCTAGAGATGGGAGGTCCTAGGTTCAAATCTGACCTCAGACACTTCCCAGCTGTGTGACCCTGGGCAAGTCACTTGACCCCCATTGCCTAGCCCTTACCACTCTTCTGCCTTGGAGCCAATACTCAGTATTGACTCCAAGATGGAAGGTAAGGGTTAAAAAAAAAAAGAAGACAAGAAGGAGGAAGACAAGAAAAGGCTATTAGATTGTGCAATTAAAAGATCTTTAGTAACTTTGGAAAGAGCAGTTTGAGTTATATGATGAAGTAGGAAGCCAGATTTCCATGAATTAAAAAGAGTAAGAGGAAAAGAAATGGAAACATCATTATAGAAGTCTTCTCAACAAGTTCATCCAACAAAAGAAGGAGAGATATGGGATGATAGCTACTGGAGATGAACAGGTCAAGTGAGGATTTTTTGAGGATAAGGTAAATATGAATGTATTTGTAGGCAGTAGGGAACCATGTAACAGACAAGGAGAGCTTGAAGATAAATTGGAATGGGGATGACAAAGATGTCAATATGCTGGACAAGATGGAATGGAGTAGGATCACCTGTACATATCGAGGGGTTTGCCTTGGTAAGAAATGCCTTCTGTTCATTTGAGACAAAGATGAAGAAGATGGTGGCAGTAGCTATTATGTAAAGTGTTGGGTTATGTAAGATGAGGAAGACAGGAGAAAAGGGAGCTGTCAGCAAATGGTCTCAGTTTTTCAGTAAACAATGGGACTAGGTTCAATGGGTGAGTAGGGGATCCCAGGGAAAGTTTGAGGAGTGATGAAAAGGTTTAGAAGAGCCAGTTCTGTGAATGGGATCATTCTGTTAACTAGGGTGTTTTCAAGTCATTTATTTACTCTACCTTTGTAGTGTTTGGAGGGATGGAGGAGTAGAGGGAAATAGTGACTAATTACATTTGACAAAGGCTGCCAAGCATCTTAGGCAATTTCTTGATCTTTAGTGTCTACTCATTTTGAAATTTTCCACCGAGAATGAATAGTTTTAAATGAGCTGCAGTGTGAAAAAAAAAAAAGCATGAGCCTGCATATCAAGCATGGAAGAAAAATTTTGCATTCAGTTTTTTGTTGTAAATTACAAGGTAAATTTTAAGTTTTAAGCATAGTAGCTGAGATGTAGAGATAAATCCAAAATGACAAAGATAACACCCCACATTTAAAACTTCTCTGACCCAAATCATTGCTACTCACATTTACAAAAATCAAAAGGCAAAATTACCTTTTTTTGGGGGGGGGATGTTTTTTCTTTTATTTTTTTAATTTTATTTAGTCAATTTAGAACATTATTCCTTGGTTATAAGAATCATATTCTATCCCTCCCTGCCCTACTCCTACCCTTCCCATAGCCCACACGCAATTCCACTGGGTATTACATGTGTCCTTGATCAGAACCTATTTCCATGTTGTTGATGTTTGCACTAAGATGTTAATTTAGAGTCTACATCCCCAATCATATTCCCCTCAAGCAATGTAGTCAAGCAGTTGTTTTTCTTCTGTGTTTCTACTCCCACAGTTTTTCCTCTGAATAGGTACAGGGTTCTTTCTCATAGATCCCTCCGGGTGATTCAAGATCACTGCATTGCCACTAATGGAGAAGTCCTTTACATTTGATTGTACCACAGTGTATCAGTCTCTGTGTACAATGTTCTCCTGGTTCTGCTCCTTTTACTCTGCATCAATTCCTGGAGGTTGTTCCGGTCCCCATGGAATTCCTCCACTTTATTATTCATTTGAGCACAATAGTATTCCATCACCAACAGATACAACAATTTGTTCTGCCATTCCCCAATTGGAGGGCATCCCCTCATTTTCCAATTTTTTGCCCAAAATTCTTTTAAAGATAGAACTTAGCTTTAAAGGTTAGGTATATATTTTGATTCGTCAAATACAACATTAGTTGCAACTTTAGGCCCTTCATTTTTCCAAAACTACTGAAACCTTCTTTAAGTATTCCCTTTAATGAATCTCTTTTATACTTGGTCAAAGGTAAATTCAAGAGATACTTATCTTAATTGAATTAATCAAAGGGGCTCTTAGTCTGATCATTAACTTAATTAGTTTTAGGGAAGATTCTTTCTTGGGCTGACCATGGCTCTCCCTTTAGAAACTAAAAATGTTTTCCATATGAAAGACATAAAAATTTTTTAGATCAGAATATTATCACATATTATTATATGCATTTATCAAATAAGTACATGATTAGCTTTTTAGGAGGCAAGAAAAGCACTAGCAGCTAATGGAGGTGGAGTTAGGAAAAACTTTATGTCAATGGAGGTACTTGAACTAATCCTAGGAAACCAGAGATTCTAAGAGGGCAGAATATATGGGTTCAAGGTAAAGAAGAGTGAGAGTAGGGAGACAATCAATGCAAAGACACAAAAAAGAGAGATGGTGTATCAAGTATTTAGAACATTAAAAATCCACTTTTTCTTGAACACAAAGGGAAATAAGGGAAATAATATCCATTAAGACTGAAAAAGGAAATTTGGAGCTAGGATTGAAAAGGCTTTAAATGCCAAACAGAGGACTTTTTGGATTTGACTCCAGAGGCAGTTGGCAAGAGTGCAGCTTTGTATTTCAAAATGGTTCCCATTGTACAGGGAAGACAGTATAAGTTCCTCAATAGTACATCTGTTAAAACTTTACAATATGTCTCAAGCCTCCCTTCCCAGACTGATAAGATATGTGCCTTCATCTACTCTGTGGTCCAGAACATCTAGGGGAAGAGAGAAGGAAACAAACATTTATTAAGTATGTATTATATGCCAAGGGCAGTTAGGTGGCTGGGTGGATAGAATACCTGGCTGAGAATCAGGAAGACCAGAGTTCAAATCCAGCCTTAGGCACTTACTAGCTGTGTGACACTGGGCAAGTTTGTTGACCTTATTTGCTTCAGTTTCTTTATCTGCAAAATGAGCTGGAGTCTGAAATAGCAAACCAGTTCAGTATTTTTACCAAAAAAGTCCCAAATGGGGTAATGAAAAGTTGGACATAACTGAAATGACTGAACAATAACAATATGCCAAGGACTGTACGAGGACTATTAGCCCCTCATGGCAGGAAACATAACTGGCATTTGGGCACACAGAACTTTCTTATTTGTTTCTGGTCATGAGCAGCAGCCCAATGTTAATAAATAAGAATTTGGACATTTGGACCAGTCTACCCTTCTTTGTGGTTGTACACCTCTTTATTAGATTGCCTAGCCACCTAGAAGAAGGTCCCTAGCAACTTTTATATGGAATTGACTCTAGATAAATTATTATGATCTTCATACACTTCAGTTCACAACAAAGAATTCTATCTAGATGAGTCTGGCTTCCTAGTTTAAGCTGCCTAGTGCTGCTAATTCAGCCCTGACTGGGGTGACTCACATGATCCTCTCTTGTTTTGCTGTCAGTTCAAGATAAAGGCATTTGCAAAGGCATCCAGTAAAATAGGAAGTCATATTTTGGGATCTGAAGACCCCTGCCATCTTTTTAAATTAATCCCAGATATTTATCTCAGTGATTTCTTTTTCTTTCTCAACCTCTAGCTTATTCTAATCATGACTGAGAATCTCTTATTTTAGTTCTCCTTGATCAAAGTAAAGAAAACAAAAAGTACCTCCTTGGTCCAGCTTTGATATGGTCTCTTTTTGTTTAGCTCTGTGTGTGCTTCATCTTTTCAGATTAGAGAAGGCTCTTAAGAGCCATACTTCTGACATTCATAGTGGAGGAGACCAAGAGGAAATACCTAAGAGCTTAAAAAAAGAAAATCACATCTTTGCCATTATCAGTAGCTCATTGAGGAGAAAATATTCTGATTTAAGTTTTTCAAGAAACAGAAGCTTAATTATTTAACCATCCCATTTTAATGTTTTTTTGAGTACCATTCCAGAATAAGAGCTCTGAAATTGGGGGCCTTGAACTTGTAAATTAAAACTATTTTGTTAATTACATTCCAATTTAATTGCTTTCCTGTGTGATATACATTTTATACAGTTAACATTATTCTGAAGAGTTCATAGGCTTCCCTACTCTACCAAAGAAGCCTATGACATCTTTATTCCTCACTTTCTCTCTCTTTCTCACCCTCTATGTCCAATTTTGCCAAAGGCTGTCATCTCTACTTTTGTAATAACTCTCACATTCCCCCCACCCCCTTCTTTCCTGTGACAGCTGCCTCCTTGATACAGGCCCTTATTGCCTTACACTTGGGATTATTCTTCTGGTTGTTCCCTTTTCCTCCAAACTCTCCAATACTTCCTCCACTCATCTACCAAAGTAATCCCCCTAAAGCTCAGGCTTGACCATGCTACCCCCTACCCCACTCATTAAACTCCATGGATTTTCCGTTACCTACAGAATCAAATATACAATCCTATTTGGCTTTTAAAGCTCTTCACAACGTAGCCTTTCCCTACCATTCCAGGCACCTTCCACGTTATTTCCCTCCAGATAGCATATGATCTGAGGACTCTGGCCTTCTTGTTCTTCCTAGAATAAGATACTCCATCTTCTTGCCTTTTCACTGGCTGTCCCCCATGCCTAGAATGCTCTCGGTCTTCACTTCTGTTTCTTGTATTCCCTGGCAATCCTACATTCTCCAAGTGGTCTTTCCAGCCTCCCCATCCCCCATTTCCCAATGCTTTCATTCTGGGATTATCTCTCATTTGTATGTTCCTAATTGCTTGCATGTTGTCTCCTCCAACAGAATGTGAGCTTCTTGCGGGCAGGGACTGTTCTAGCCTTTCTTGGTACTGTCAGCTATTAGCACAGTTTCTGGTATGAGTAAATGCTTAATGAATGCTTTTTGATTTGACATGACACAGAATGTTTAGGAACTCCTCTTCTAAAAAGTACATTTGCTTTATTAAGCAAAGGATGCAGAATATAATCTAACCTTATCTTAAAAACTAATGGTCATTCTTAAGAGTTTCCTTTCTTGTGCTATGTGTACTATATAGTGATACCCTCAGAGGTCTTGACTTCCATATGTCTTAGCTTTCCCTTTTCCTGAATACCCCCTACCTAGACAGCTGTGCTGTTATTATTAGAGACTTTTTCTATTTCTTTTTCTCCCCCCCCCAAAAAAAAACACCCTGTAGGGACCACTGAGGTACAGAAATGAATATAAAGGCAGCTAGATGGGAAAAGTAAATAGAGCAATGAGTTCTAGAAGACCTTAGAACTTGGGTTCTTACTAACTGTGCAACCCTGAGCAACTCACTTAACCTCTTACTACCTCAGTTTCCTCAACTATAAATGGGCATAATAATAGCACCTCTCTTAGAACTGTTATAAAAATCACATGTGATATAATTAAGTGATTGGCATAATTATTATTGTTATGATGGAAAGAGAATTTTCTGATGCGCTGGACTCATATTCTACTTCTAATGCTTATTGAACTGCATATTTGAGAATCACTCCATCTCCATGAGCCTCATCTGTAAAATGAGGTGGGCTGGACTAGGTAGCTTTAGATTTTTTAGATAATGATCCTATCTTGGTCCTTATAATAAACTTCACTGTTGTACTAGTTTAATTGTTTTTTCTTCTGGCTCTATCCTCTTAAATATCTTTGATTCTCAGTGTTGGCGAGTCTGATTTTAGATCCTTGTCTCCTTCATATAGCTACATAAATGACTTTCTAATGTGTGTACATAACTCTAATATCTTCTCTGAGCTTCAGTTCTATAAAAATCAGCTACTTTTCAGACATGTCCCTTGGATGTCCTGTCAGATTTTTGAACTCAACTTATCCTTCATAATTCATCTCTCCTCCAGAACTCTTACCTCTCACTACTAAGGACACTACCATCCTTTGAATCATCTAGGTTTTTATATCTTTGTAATTTTCCTTGATTCTTCCTTTTTATCTGGGAAGTTTCCAAGTCTTATTGATTCATTTTCATTATTTTTCTCATATCTTTTCCCTTTTCTTTTCTACTATTGCCATTAGCCAGGCCCAGGTTCTCATTACCTCCTTCCCCAAGTGAAGTAGTCACTTCCAAATTGTCTGAAGAGGAATATGGTGTTTCACGGATGCATTTATTCATTTGTCCTGCAGATGCTTTCAGTGAGCCTAGGAAAAGTAAACTTACATCCCCAAATGAGTATTCAATTACAAAGAGCAGTTATTTTATCCCCTTGGTCTGTCCCTAGTTCACAAACCATAAAAGATGAATGGAAGATTGTTACTTGTCACGGGAACATTTCTAGTTGAACTGCATAGAAAAAGATGAGAAGGATGAGATAGAATAATGATAAGGAAAAGAGAAGAAGGAGAAGGAGGGGGATGTTGTTTATTTCCCAATTCACAGATGTTGTTTACAGGTTCATGGATAATTAGGATTGTAGGATTTCCAGAAATTCATTTGAAAATATTTTATAAGACTAAGATTTTTTAGAGCTAGAAAGGAATTTAAATATGATAGGATTCCAAGAGCAGAGGTCTATAAAAAGACTTCAGAAATCATCTACTCCAATCTCCTTTTTTTACAAGGGAGAAAATAAAGGTCTAAAAAGATTAAATAACTCCCCAAGGCTGCCTTCTTCTCTCTCCTCCCCACTCTTCTCCTCTTCTTTTTCTTCTCCTCCTCCTCCTCTTCCAAACTATAGTTCTTCTTTTTCTTCTCTTCTTCCCATTTTTATTATTCTAATCTCAACTTGAAATCCACCATTGCTTCTTCTACAACACTCCACTTCATCTACTAGGTAGAAAGTTTAGTTTAGTTCTAGCAATAATGTTAATGGTTACTCGCATTTATGTTGGAAATCAAGGATTATAAAGCACTCCCTTCACCATAGCCCTGTGAGGAAGGTAGTACAGATATTAGCTCCATTTTATAGATAAGGAAACAGAGGTTCAATAGGTGGTATGGTTTACTCAACATCACCTAGCTAGTAGATATGAATCCAAGTCATCTACTTATTACAAATTTTGTGCTTTATCCAGTATACAATATTTCTTCACAATAACTTCTTAGGGCTTCTGTCTTCCTCTTTAAGGCAGATTGTGTGTGTGTGTGTGTGTGTGTGTGTGTGTGTGTTCCTGACAAAGATAGCAATAATAAGATTATAAATAAAGCTTCCCATCATTCTGTCTGTGGATAAAAGCAACCTGTCAACAATGCAAAGAAAGATTTGTCTGCCCATTTATCTTTCAATTGAGCAGCCAAAAGGCATTCTATATTTTTCCATTTTTGCTTTGAGTAATTGAGCCCTGGGCATAATGTCAAAATGTTATGACTTAACTCATAAGGTAATAGAAATGTCCCCTTTTCTTCCAGATTATTATTTTCCTTTTTCTCTTCCTCTATTTATTTTATTCTGAAGAATATTGACTAGCCAAATAGATCTGAGAAAAATCTTTGAAATATTTCACAAGTAGATTTTTTCCTTCTCTAAATCAAGGAGATCATTATTACTAATTATGATCACATGATGATATATTAATACTCTATGTCAAAATACTGTACTTTACTGTAAACCTGTCTTAAAGATTTGGGAAGAATTTACACAATCTCACCAACCAGAAGAATTGGCCCAAGCCACTCTCTCTATTTTTTTAAATCCTTGCCTTTCATCTTAGAATCAATACTTATATTGGTTCTAAGGCAGAAGAGCATTAAGGACTTGGCAATGGAGGTTAAGTGACTTGTCCAGTATCACATAGCTAGGAAGTATCTGAGGCCATATTTGAACCCAGGACTTCCCATCTCTTAGGACTGGCTCTCAATCCACTGAGCAACCCAGCTTCCCCCACTCTATATTATTAATAGTAGTAGCAATAATTAATAATAATAATAATAGCTTTAAGGTATGAAAAGTGCTTTCTGTAATCTTATCTCATTTGATCTTCACTTCAGCTCTGTGAGGTAGATGGAATTATTAGCTTTATTTTGCAGATGAGGAAATTGTGACAGAGATTGCTTTGGCCAGGATCACAAGGCTAATGGGCTTAAGTAGTAGAATGTGAACCAGATCTCCCTGGTTGAAAATTGAATGTTTCTAGTCACTATAGGATGCTGCATGATGATGATAAAGCTGGTGGGGGCATATTCTGAATGCCAGAATGATAGTTGAAGGAAAACTGAGCTGCTCTTCTGGAGAGATTCTAAAACTTGGCAATCATTAAGGAATACTAGAAGTCAAGGAGAAGAATCATGCCCATGTCCAAAAGGTGGATCTGGTTTTTTTGTTTTTTTGTTTGTTTTGCTTCTTTTCCTAAAAACAAACAAATAAACAAACAAACAAAAACTCATGAAAGCAAGATTACTTTCCAACAAAGCCAAAAGAAAATACCCACCCTTGGCTTTTACACCAAGAAGATGGGTTTAGCATTAAATGACTCTGCCCTTGGGCATAGGACTACGTTTGTTATGTGTGCCTTGTAAAAAACATTCCCTGTTATTCTTTCTCTTGAGAGAAAGGAGAGAAAGAGAGGAAACAAACATTTATTAAGTGCTTACTCCAATGTCAGGGGTTGCTCTAAATAGTGAAGATATAAATAAAGGGGAATAAGGAAAGCCTATCCCTGCCCTCAAAGAGCTTCCATTCTAATGGGGAAAAACAACACTCTTCTGCCTCTCTGCACAGAACTAGCTATCCCACTTCTTTGATTTTCTTGGCTTCCCTCAAGAATCAGATCAAATCCTACCTTCTACAGGAAATGTTTCCTAGTCCCTCCAGATGCTAGTGATACCTTCTCTGAGATTCCTTTATATATATTTTCTCTCTCTCACTCTCACTTATTCTTTCTCTTCTCTATTTTCTCTCTCCCTCTCCCTCTTTGATTTTATATTATATTTATTTTCTCTCTCTCACTTATTCTTTGTCTTCTCTATTAGAGAATGCTAAAAAGGCAAACATCTCTATTAGAGAAGACAAAGAGTAAGTGAGAGTGAGAGAGAGAGAGAGAGAGAGAGAGAGAGAGAGAGAGAGAGAGAGAGAGAGACTAATTGTGTAAGTGTTGTTTTCCCCATTAGAATGTGAGCTCCTTGATTCCAAGGAATATTTTTACATTTCTTTGTATCCCCAGAGTTTAGTCCGGTGTCTGGCATATGACAGATATTTAATTAATGCTAACTGATTATTTGGTTACTCAGAGAAATTATTATTTTGGGAGGGGCATTGGGACTCCTTGGAACAGTTTCTTTTTTGCTACACTCATTACAAGAAACTGTGATAATTGCTGATAAAATGCAATGAATAAATTCCTCTTTCTCTCTTACTATGGGCAATATGCAAACTGTAGTGATTAATGGAACACAGAAGGACTGCAAGATCTCAACAAGAGAAGAAGAAAGGCACAAGGAAAGGATCATCATCCAAGGACATGGTTCAGATCCTACTTCTCTTTGACCTTCAGTATCAAGACTCTATGGGCCTGGATTCCTCATGTGTAAACTGAAGTATTGGATTAGATGGTCTCTTTGGTCCCTTTTAGCTCTTGATTTATGATCATATTAGGAAGATATCAAATACTCCAAAATATCTTTCTCTCCCACATGCATGGCTACCATATCTTGGAGCTGTTCCTTTTTAATTCGTATGCTAAAAAGGCAAACATCTTATCCAAAAGGATCAAGACATAAATTCATAGTCACTTATTAATATGTTTTTATTATATTTGCTCACTATCCATAAATAGCAAAAAACTGACATGGGGCAAAGGGCAGGAAAATTGTGATGGGGGAGAAGAAATTAGGAAAAACTCCAATGATGCAGTGAGGGAAGGACAGATGCACAGGGAGAGGGAGGAATCGAGTAACAGGAAGTAGAAAAAGGTCCAAGACAAACTGTCATCATATTCATGATTTTGCTTAGGGCATGTCCCGTTGGGATGTTGGATTATACATTGACCTTTTCAGCCACACCCAACCACATAAATAGTTGTCATCACCATCAAAGTTTCAGGCTCAAAAAACAAGTCAAATTACCCTTACAGTTCAATGCCTACCTCTGGAGAGGATTAAAGAATTTGTTCTTTGTTTCAGAGACAAATCATATTGAAAAAATAGAAAAGACTTGCAAAATTTGGGCTATTTTTTCCCTAAAAGTAAAGAGATGGCCTGATAGTACTCAGAATGGTTTCAGAATGAAAAGGGTTTGTTTGTTTTTTAATGTAAAATATCATCACATGTGGTCAGAACAAGAAAAAATAATATCTGAGGCCTTTCACAATTTGAAATCCCTTTCCCTTTCCAGTCTCATGGCATATTACTGGATTCCATTAATTCTGTGATCCAGCAAAACTGCATCCAATCTTCTAAATGTGCAAAAGTCAGAGAATGTTATGTTGCAGTGAGAGTCCAATTCAGTTCGATAACATGAACTTAAAGTGAACCCAGTCACTATCCCTAAGGAGCACAGATATAGGAGCAAAGAAGGGTGGTAGTGGAGGTGATCCTGAGTTGAGTATTGGCAGGGATAGACAATGGAAGGGCAAGGTAATAAAGGAGTCAAGTTGTAACAAAATATATGGTTGATCTATAAAGCTATAAAGGTAAAAATCATTGAGAGGAAAGTGAGACCCAAGCATAGACAGACAGATGTATAAATATAGATAGCTGATAGATAATAGGAGGGAGAGACAGAGAGAGAGAGAGACACCGAGGGGGGGGGCATTTATTAAGCAGTCACCACTATGATAAGCACTAGGTATAGAAACACAAGATGGTCCCTAAGGAACTTACATTCTAATAGGAAAGGACAAAATGTAAAGAAGAACTGGAAAGCAGGGACTGGAAGAGGGAAGGGAGCCAGTGGGGAGATGGAGTGGACCAGAGTGGTGATGGAGTAGGCTAGTGTGATAGTGGAGAAGACCAGAAGGTGAGCTCAAAATGGAGAGTGAGCATTGTGACTTGCTCTTCTCATGATGTGGCGGTTCCAAGTAGTTACTGAGTTGGTCTCAGGTTGGAGTCATCCTCCTACAGCCAGATAGCTGATGTGACAGAGTGGAGCAGATAGAAGGATGAGCTAAATGTGGAAAGTGGGAGAACAGAGTGAAAGATAATGAATGAATAGATTTAGGAGTAAGACAGACATAGACAAAAGGGTGTGAAATTCTTAACTCCTTAGTCCCCTAACTTCATCTTACATATCAAATCAGTTGTCAAATCTTGATATTTTGTCCCTGACAACATCTTTAGTATTTGTTCCTATTGTATGGTCGCCAGACCAGTTCAAGCTCTCATCTTTTCCCCAGGGGAGGATGCCAGTCTGAAATAATGGCGATGTCATCATCATGGATGAAGATAAATCTAAGGCATTAGCATCCCCATGGCTGTCTATGGCTGAAGGAAGATGTAGATCATGGGAGCTGAAGATGCTTTTGAACTAAGAGAAACTATTCAAGGGAACAACAATATGTACATTGATGTTCCCAAATATAAGGAGAGAGGCAGAGATGGGGAGGAAGATGGGGAGCTAAGTGCTGGCTTCCTTGAGAAAAGAGGCTTAATGGCCTGGCAGATAATAACAGCCAGCATCTAGATGGATGGACAGGTGAAAAGGGAAAGCATTCCAGCCATCCAAGGCACCTGGTACAAAGGAATGGAAATAGAAGATAGAATATCATGTGTGAAGAACAGGAAGAAGACTACTTTTAATTGGATCATGGAGTATAGAAAGCAGAGTAAAGTATGAATTATCCTTGAAAGATTGATAAGGACAGTCTGAAGCTTTAGAAGCCAGAGTAATCTTACTCTACAGGCATTAGAAAGCCACTGGCTGGAGTTTACTGAGTAGGGAGTGACATGGTCAGACCCATAGTTAAGGAAAATTACTGGCAACTGAATGGAGGGTGGATTGAAGTAAGTAGGCAGAGTAATGGTGCAGTGGGGAGATGATGAGAGCTTGAACTAGTCTGGTGACTATACAATAGGAACATATACTAAAGATATAAGGGAAGAAACATCAAGACTTGGCAACTGATTTGATTTGTGAAGCAAAGTTAAGAGCCAGAGGAGTTGAGAATTTCTCCCAGGCTGTGTACCCAAGAGATCAAACGAATGGAAATGTTCTCAAAAGAAATGAAGTTTTAAAGAACATTAATTTTGAAGGGAAAGATAGTGTTCTGTTTTCACATGTTGAGTATGAGACGTCTATGGACAAATGGTTTGAAATGTCCAGTAGTGAGCCTTTGCTTGAATACCTTCAGTGTTGGAGAACCCACTACTTCCATTCATTTTTGGAAAGAGTGATGAGAAAGATTTTCTTTGCACAGAGCTTGAAGTTGTATCTTTGCAACTTTCACTTATTTCTCCAAATCCATCTCTGGGAGCCAAATAGAATGATAACTAATCACTCTTTGAGCTATCTTTAAGACAGTTATCATGACTACTACTGTCTTCCATTCTCCAGGGTTTCTTCACCTGACCTTCATACAGCATTATATCAAAGTCCTTCACCATTCTGGTTGTTTTCTTTTAACATTTTGCAGCTTATCTATCTATGCCTTTCCTAAAATGTGGAATAATGAATGTAAGACAGTTCTCCAACCATAGTCTGGCCAGGCCCTTTCACTTCCTTATCCTGCCTCTTAAAGCAACCTAAGATCCAATTTAATATTTTCGATTAATGCTTCCAGTGTGGCTTTATATTGAACTTTTTGTAGGCTAAGATCCTCAGATCTTTCATACCACTTGGCTCTTGCTTTTTGAATCCCTGGAAATATTGATACTCTACTACCTTTGGGACCACAAGGCTCAAAATCTCTGATGATTTCCTTGAGATCTCTAATGGATGGAGCTGATGTTAGTATACATCTTCTCATGCCTCAGAATTGAACAAGGCTATGGCCTAACCAGGGAATAGTAAAATGGGGCCATCATCTCATTCATCCTGACACCACTGATTACTGTTGCATGTCATCTCCTACTTGATGTCATGGACACTGAACTTCCCTGGTTTCCCAAAATTATGAAGGAAATTTCATTCCCTGGAAGTTTTAAAGGGAAAAAAAAGAATACAAGTTTGACTATCTACTCATCTGTGATTTGTTGTTAACTTGAGGGAGGGAATGTGAGGATTGAATTAGTAGGGAAAAGAAAGGCTATTATCTTTACTCTCCAAATTCCATTCATAGCAGCTAGTGTTTTTTTTTTTTATTCTCTACTAATAATATTTTAATGGAAAATGGAAGCTTTACAAAAAGCAGATCATTTCATGGAACCTCTTTGAAAACCCCATGCCTTCCTTTAACCTGGAATTTTCACTAGATCGACATATTTCAAATCTTTCAGGTTAAGAGATTATTCCTGTTAACTGAGTTCCATACCTACATTGTCAGAGCTTTAATTTATTCTCTAGTTAATGAAACCCGTGAGATTATAAGGCCACAAAAATGATATCATAGAGATTTGTTCAAAGATTAAAATTGTGTGTATGCATTTTAAATTGGAAAAAATTAGGTCCTTTTTCATAGACAAACCAAACCATGGATAGTTAATGCTAATAGTCTCAATCAAAAGA
Source organism: Monodelphis domestica (assembly GCF_027887165.1). Lineage (NCBI taxonomy): Eukaryota > Metazoa > Chordata > Mammalia > Didelphimorphia > Didelphidae > Monodelphis > Monodelphis domestica. The sequence goes on from NC_077229.1 coordinate 168,512,757, forward strand.
ATTTGTCTAGTCAAGAGACTAGACTTTTGGTTATTTTTCTAACTTTTTTTCCCCAGTTACAAGCCAGTACAGTTTTCAGTAATCACATTCTGACATTTTGTAATCAATGTTCTCTCCCTATTGCTTCCCTACCTTCCCCAAGACAAGTGGGTAACATAATACAGGTTGTACAAGTGTTAATATACAATACATATTTCCATGTTCATCATGTTCTGAAAGAAGACATATATTGCTTACCCTAGGTAAAATTTCATGGAGAAAATAATGAAGAATGATATGTTTCAATCAGCATTCAGACTTTGTTAGATTCTTCTATGGCATTGGTTCATCTTTTCTGTTATGAGTCCCTTAGAGTTGTCTTAGATCCTTGTACATGGATAGGTTCTTGCCTCATCAAATAGATTGTTAATAACTCAAAAGCATGGCTTATATGTTATGAAATGTTTTTAGTAATTACTTTTCACCTTTCCATTATGTATTATGGCAATCTACAAGTAATAGATATTCAGTAAATTCTTAGTGATTGACCAGTGCTGATTAAATAAAATTCATAACTAGAGTGAATCTTCCCAGGGGCCTGAAGGGGCCTCAGGTGTCATTTAATTCAAGCCCTTATTCTATAGATGAGTTGTGGAGTGAGAAAGGAAAGTGATTTGCAGCAAGTCAAATAGGTAATGCTCAGTGGAAGACAAGTTTTGCACTCAGATCCTGTGATTCCAGAGCTAGCACTTCTTTCTCCTATACCAGACTATTTCCCCAATTATGAGCTAGATGGGTTTTTAGAGGCCATTTAGTCCAATTCCTTCCTTTTACAGGCAAGGAAACTGAGGTTCATACAAGTGCTGTGGGATGGGTCAGCCTCCCACAGGGGATGGAGTCTTGGAGGTGGGATGTTGTCAGCAAAAATGATGGATGGGACACAGCTTTCACATTAAACCTGCAGCACAGATTTCACAAGATAAACTGCTCTGCCTTGACTGAAACTTGGCTTTATTTTATACCCTCATGATCACACATCTACTTGGCACACAGTTTCATTCTCAACATACATGTTTCCATGGAACCAAACAACAGACAGGAAGCCTAGGGAGCTAGTCAATGAAACATTGTTGCTAAGTGCAAGATCAGAGGGTAGAATCAACATGACCCAGATATAGGTTAGGGAATTCAGGGCACAGATTTGCCAGAAGTTTTTATGCCTAGAAAAGAGGGTTCTATATAAGTGGGTATATAAGAATCCTTAGGTTTAATTTTGTAAGTGGGATCTCCTGGTAATATCCTAGGGGGACAGAGTGGGACATCTGTATTAACCCTGCAAACGCTGCTCTCATCTATTTTTCCTGGGGCTACGTAAGAATAATAATCATAGCAATTCCAATAATAAGGGGATGTTAATAATGAAAGTCACTTGGGGGGGGGGGTTCAGTGGGTGTTTTCATCCTTTCTGGGGGCTGCTTTGAAGTTCCTGGTTTCCATGTGGACCATATCAGACAGCGTGGTCTTTGATAGCTCCCAGCAGACAAGTTAAATGACTTTTCCAGAGTTATACCACTAACAAGTAACAGAGGCAGCATTTGAACCCAAGTCACTGAATCCAGAGTCAGTGCTCCTTCTCTGACCTGATGGCCTTTAAATCTTGTCAGTGATTGTCTAAGGAAATCCTATCTGCTGCTTCTTCTTTATTCATAATTAAATAAACATCATTTGTCAATTGTCCCAGAAGAGTCCCAAATAGCTGGGCTCTTAATGTTGTCACTAAACGTGAAACACAAGGCACAGAATATGTTTATTATTTTAAACCACCACCTGATCTCACTAGCCTGGTAAATACCGGACAGGCTAGTGATTAATAAGGATATTTCCTCATACAAACAATGCAGTTTCCAACATAAATATTGAGGGTTTCTGACCTCCACGTTCCTTGTACAGTAGATGAGTATGTTCTTGCCACCACAGGGGAAACTATTCCCAATTAGCCATCTGCTCATGTCGGTGTCTCATTCTTCACCTGAATGGTGAAGTAGAATCAACATGACCCAGATATAGGTTAGGGAATTCAGGGCACAGATTTGCCAGAAGTTTTTATGCCTAGAAAAGAGGGTCCTATCTAAGTGGGTATATAAGAATCCTTAGGTTTAATTTTGTAAGTGGGCTCTCCTGGTAATATCTGGGGGAACAGAGTGAGACATCTGTATTAACCTGCAAGCATGCTGCTCTCATCTATTTTTCCTGGGGCTAAGTAAGAATAATAATCATAGCAATCCCAATAATAAGGGGATGTTAATAATATATATTATTATATAATATTATAATATTATATATATTATAATATAATAATAATAATGAAAGTCACTTAGGGGGGTTTCAGTGGGTGTTTCCCTCCTTCCTGGGGGCTGCTTTGCAGTCCCTGGTCTGAAAGGAGCATGCCAATCCTCTCACTGGCATAATAAAGTCTCTGCATTCCTGGGGATAGATTTCTTAGAAAAGTTCTCACTAACGAAGCATCTATTAGAATTCTCTCTGAGTTGGTGACCATATTAAGTTTGGTTACAGATAGACAACAAGTTTCAAAGCACATTGTAAGCTGCTCTAATAAAAAACAAGTTCTCCAGTCAGTAGCAGCTAGTTCATCAGGCATTCAGAGGTGTGGATTTTTCGAATGAACATCTGATATTAACCAGCCAATCTCAACTTTAGCCAAAACTACCAGGCAAGAACCAAAGCAAGCAACAACATATTCCAAACGTTAGTCACAAGGAGTCATCTGACACATGGTTAAAATGGACATTAGTGTTTTAGACATGCTAATGCTGATTCACCAGAAACACTGGACAGTTAGCAGGGAAGGCTATTAATTTATATGTTACGATGATTTTGATTTTAGTCATCATATACAGTTTCCCCCAAAAAATATCTTATAGTGTTGCTGAAGAGCCTGAAAAGCAGTGGGGTTCAGTGATGGAAAGTAACTTAGGCAACTTTTTATAGCAGAGCCAGAATGCAGACCCTTCTTTGACTAAAATATCCAGGGTTCATTTCCATTCCCCCCCCTCCCCCTGCAAAGTGCGCACTTAAGTCAAGATATTTACAAAGAGTTTCCAGGATGACACCTGAGGTCCCTTCAGGGTCTAGATCTCTGATCACTGGCTGTGCTCCATGCCTAGAATGCTCTCCCTGCTTATCTCTGTTTCCCTGGCTTCTTTCAAGTCCCAGCTAAAATCCGACTTCCTGCCACAATCTTTTCCTCATCCTCCTAAATGCTCATGCCTTTCCTTTGCTAATGATCTCTATTTATCCTGTACATAGGCTGTTCCTGCATAACTATTTGCATATTATCTCTACCATTAAGCTCAAGCTCTTTGAGAAACTTTTTTCCTTTCTCTTGTATTCCCATCAATTAGCACAATGCCTGACACATAGGAGATGTTTAATTAATTTTTATTAAGTAACTAGTAAAAAGGCTTTCAGGGGAACTAGATAGTGTAGTGGATAGGGTTCAGGGCCTGGAGTCAGGAAGACTCAACTTCTTGATTCCAAATCTGGCCTCAGACAATTACTGGCATTATAACCCTGGGCAAGTTATTTAACCCTATTGGCCTCGTTTTCCTCATCTGTAAAATGAACTGGAACAATCCCAAAGGGCTCATGATAGAAAATGCCACCTGCCTCCAGGGAAAGTACTGATGGAGTCTGAACACAGAGAAAAAGCATATTAAATTTCACTTTCTTTCTCCAGTTTTTGTTTGAGTTTTCTTCCTCAAAAGGACTAATATGGAAGAATGTTTCACACGATTGCACATGTAAAATCTATATCAGATTTCTTACCATCTCAGTAGGGGGAGAGGGGAAGAAGAGAGCATTTGGGACTCAATTTTTTTTTAACGTATGTCAAAAATTATTTTTACATGTAATTGAGGAAAAATTAAAATGTTTTTATTTACAGTAAAATAAATGAACAAAATGAGCTGCAGAAAGAAATGGCAGATGACTCCAGTATCATTGCCAAGAAAACCCCAAATGGAATCACAGTCAGACACAAACGAAGATGATTGAAACAGAATAAGTTTTAAGAGGGGCAAGTGTAGAGTAATAAACTTAGATATAAATAATCCAAGCCATATCCATAGAAGAATAGTTCTGAGAAGTAGATGAAATGGACTCAGGAATGGTTCTCATGGCCATTGTAGACTCATTCCTAAATATAGTAGCTCAAATAATTGCTGTGGACAATAGGTTTATAGCATGCTATATAGGATCAAAAGATGTATTGGAAACAAAATAAAAGGTAAAGTAGTATAACAGATAACTTGCCTCAAAGATGGAGAGACCAGGGTTCAAGTCTTGCCTCTGACATATCTTTTCTATGTCAGTTGGTTAAGCAGCATTTCTTAATTGCCTCCTGTGTGCCAGGCACTGTGCTAAGTGCTAAGAATCCGAAGAAAGGCAAAAGCTAGTCCCTTCTCTCAAGGAGCTCACAGTTTAACAGTGGAGAAAGCATTAGAATGAACTATATACATACACATACACACATAAACACAACACAGAACATAATTGGAGGTAACAGAAAGAAAGCACTAGCATTAAGTGGGACCCTGAACAAATCACTTCAACTCTCAGTGTTCTGGACAACTCTGTAATATAGTATACATTACAGAGAAGGTGCTGATCTGAACTCAGAGAACTTTCCTCACACAGCAGCTCCTGATATAATGAAATCAAAGATCCAGGCCCAACCTCTAGTCTTGTAGTAGACCATGGCATGTCCAAAATGGAGTACCAATGGCAGTTCTTTCATTATATCTCAAGAGAGATATAATACAAATAGAGAAGATCTAAAGAAAGGCAGAAAAAACCTAGGAGTATATCTGCCAAAACAAATTCAGGAACTAAAAATCATTATAAAGCTTTTTACACTAATAAAGTTAAATCTAAATAATTAGATAAATATTAATTATTCATGGATGGGCAGAGTTGATATAATTAAAATGACAATTCTACTTAAACTAATCTACTTATTCTATGCCATCTTGATCAGAGTACCTAAAAATTAGGTTATTGAGCTAAATAGAGAAAAATAATAAAATTAATTTGGAAGAAAAACATTAAGAATATCAAAAGAATTAATTTTTAAAACATAAAAGATTGAGTTTTAGTGGTACCATATTTTAAACTATTTCAAAGCAGTAATTATCAATACTATGTGATACTACCTAAGAAATAGAAAGGTAGATCAGTGGAACAGAACAGACATACAACAAATAGTAGTAAATGATTATAGTAACCTTGTATTTGACAGAAATATAGACCCACGCTATTGGGATAAGAAATCACCATTTGGTAAAAATTATTGGGACAACTGAAAGATGGTTTAGCAGAAATTAGGTATAGAAATATCTTATATCATTCATTAAGATAAGATCAAAATGGAAACATGACTTATACATAAAAGGAATTAGCAAAATTATCAAGAGAATTAGAACAAGTAACATGTTTTCTATTAGATGTAGGAATAGAAGAGAAATTTAAGAGTAAACAAAGATGGAGAATATTGAGGTAAAATAAATAATTTTTAGTACATTAAGATGAAAACTTTTTGTACAAATAAAACAAATATTTTCAAGATTAGAAGAAAAGCAGAAAATTGAGAGGGGTTCATAGATAGTGTCTAGGATAGAAATGTCATATCCAAAACAGAGAACTTTGTTAAATTTACAAGAATAAGAGTCATCACCCAACTTAAAAATGGGCAAAAAATATGAATACGCAGTTTGGGGATGAAGAAATCAAAGGCATATGTAGGAATATGAAAAATATTCTCTAAATCACTACTGCTCAGAGAAATGGGAACCAAAACAATTCTGACATACCATCTCAAATCCATCAGATCAGCTAAAATGACAAAAAGGGCCAAATGACAAAAATTGGAGGGGATGTGAAAAATGGAAGCATTACTATACTATTGGTGAAACTGAACTGATTCAACCATTTTGAAGTAGAATTTGGAATTACTCCCAGAGAGTGAGAAAACCCTGTATGCACCCAGACCCATTAAGAGCCATTGATGAGGGGGCAGCTGGGTAGCTCAGGGGATTGAAAGTCAAGCCCAGAGATGGGAGGTCTTGGGTTCAAATTTGGCCTCAGACACTTCCTAGCTGTGTGACCCAGGGCAAGTCACAAACCCCATTGTCTAGCCCTTACCACTCCACTGCCTTGGAACCAATACACAGTATTGATTCTAAAATGGAAGGTAAAGGTTAAAAAAAAAAAAGAGAGAGAACCATTGCTGAGTCTGTTTCCCAAAGAGATTAGGGGAAAAGGAAAAGAAACTATATATTCCAAGATATTTATAGTAGCTCTCTTTGTGGTAGCAAAGAACTGGAAATCAAGGGGATATCCATCAATTGGGAAATGGCTAAACAAGTTATGGTATAAAATTGTGATGGAAGACCACTGTGCTGTAGGAAATTATAAGCAGGTTAATATTTTTTACAAACTTGGAAAGAACTGCATGAAATAATGAAGAGTGAAATTAGTAAAATCAAGAGAACATTATATACAGTTACATATTTAATATTTGAAGAATAACTTGTGAATTTTCATCCCCAGAGAATGAACTGAAAAATGGAAACCTGAAAGACATAATCTAAATTTACATGTCTGTTTGCTGGATGATTCCTTCTATGGTACAGGGAGGGGCTGAGATACCTGGAAATAGATTATTTTAAGAAAAGAAAAGGCAAATAAGGAGATAGAAGGAAGACTTATCTTCTTAGGGAATACTCTATTAAGAATATTAGGACTCTTCAGTCTAGGATAATGAAGGCTAAAAAGAAGAAAAAACAAAGTTGATGTACCCTTAAACTTTTGATAGGCACAATCTTTAAAAAAATTATTTTATCAAATTCCCAAATCCCAGATCAAAGTGGCACCTGTTGATTCTTGAGAGCTAAGATGATGTAAAATAAAATAGGAATTGTACTTGTAAAAATCAGTCAATCAACAAGCATTTGTTTCACACCTACCATGTGCCAGATATGGTGCTAGTCACCGCTCTAGAGATACAAAGGCAAAAATGAGCAGACCCTACTTTCAAGGAAATTACATTCTATTAGAGAAACAACATGTACATTGAGATGACTAGAATTCTTATATTGTTCAAAATTCCTGACTTATAGTGTTATTGTCACTGAATAAGTGGTTCTCTTGGTTCTGCTCATTTCATTCTTCATGATGAAAGTTCTTATGAGCAAGGTGATGGATCCAGGGTGGAGAATGGGACATATTTTTTTGAATGTGGTTGATGAAGAAATGCATTTTGCTGTAGACTGTGTATTTCTTACAAGGAATTTGTTCTCCGCTCCACCTCCCCAGTGGAATAGAGGGTAGGAAAAATAGATTTTGGTCAATTAAAAAATAAAATGTAATTTAAGAATAAACAATATGTACACATGTAAGTATGATCAAACATCAAAATTAGTAACAAGTGATGAGGGGAGGAGATACTAGGAGGTAAGGAGGCCAGAAAAGGCAGTAGCACCCTGGGTATCACTGTAGATGGTAATCCTTGAGCTGAACTTTAAAAGAACCTAGAGATTTTGAGGTAGAAAGAAGGAGGGAGGGCATATGAGTCACGAAGACACCATAAATACATGAAGGAAGATAGAAGGTTGCACTATATTTGAGAAATAACAAGAAAGTCAGATATGTGGGACTGTAAGGTATGTGGAATATAAATCATTTCATCAAGAGATGAAATTATTTTCATATAAATATAAATATGTTCAAAAATGTTTCAGATAAATTTGGGGCTCTTAGGATCATATAATTAAAGCTTGATCAGAGTTCATGTCAAGTAAAGGTCAAGTCCATTTAAAGGTGAGGAAAAGAAAGTTTATGGAACTGAGTCTCAGAGAAAGTAAGTCTCTTGCCCAAGAATGAGCCAGTTAGTAAGCATGGGATGTGAGCTTTGAACCTATGTCTCTAAATTAATGCTCTTCCCCCTATACATGACTATATCCTTTTAACTTTTATTATCCTCTTAATTAGCTGGGTATATGGTATGTAGTCATTAATGTTTCTAAAATGAATAGTAAAACAATTTTTATCTCCATGGACAATTGTCAAGAGATATGGTTTGCTCCTTGGCTTTATACAAGTAGGTGACATGATAGTTCCCCCTAAATAAGACTGAGATTCACAATCATCTAATAGGCCAATGATTTTCATTCTTGAAGACCTGGATTGGTTGTGGGTGTAATGTAGAATGGCATTCAGACATGACAAACTGTAAACTCCTTGAGGTCAGGAGCTGTTTGATTTTTCTTTTTGTCTTGTACCACTACCACTTCACACAGTGCCCACTACATAGTAGAAATTTAATCAATGACATCTTTTATTTAGCCACTAAAGTGATTTTCCTAAAATGTAGATCTGATCATTTTATTCCTCAACCCCTCCTTAATAATCTCCATTGACTTTTTTCCTGGATGAAAAACAAAATACTCTATTTGGCATTCAAAGCCCTTCATAACCTAGCACTGTCCAACCTCTTCTTATACTTTACTCTCCAACATACAATATTCAATCCAGTAACACTGGCCTCTAGCTATTCCCAAACAAGATACTCTTTCTCTCAGTTCTGGGCATTTTCTCTGGCTAGTCCCTGTACCTGGAATATTCTCCCTCTGCCCTCTGTATATTAATTTCCCTGGCTTCCTTAAAGTCCCAGCTAATCTCTCTGATCTCTCTTAATTCCAGTGATTCCCTTTTTAAATTGTGTTCTATTATCTTGTATCTTGGGTCCTTTGGGCATATGTGTTTACCTGTTGTCTCCCCTATTAGACTGTAAGCTTTTTGAGAGTGAGGACTATCTTTTGCCTTTTTTGTACCCCTGGCTCTTAGCATAGTGCCTGGCACAGGAAAGGCCCTTAATAAATGTTTATTGAATTAATGAGTGATCAGGCAGGAGGATGGTCAAGATGACCTTTATGGGCCTTACAGGTTCTAGGAATGTATGCTCCCTTTTTCTACAAAAGAGGAAATAAATTTAAAAGTTAACCAAAAAACAATTTATAACAGTCTCTAGAGAGCCCATATCACATATCTTTGAAATACAGTCAAACGAATAACAATACTTACAGTTGAGAAGACCTTTCCACAGCAGTCAGTTTACATTATCTTTTGCCTGAAAGGAACAGTGGTATTCTTTCCAACTAAGTACTACATTGTATTTATTGCATTTACAGACCAGCGTTTCTAAATGAAAATTTGGAAATGCAATCTATTATATATAATAATAATAACAACAGGGCCTTGTTCACAGACCATTCACTAGCTAAGGTGGTCAGGGTCTTGTACACATTTTGTAAACAGGAATTCTAAAGCCCAGAATTACCATACAAAGCTTAATACCAGGGGTAATGCCAAGGGTGTTTGGTAGACTAAAGGGTTGGCAGAATTCAATAATAAACAATACAATTGCTACAGTAAAAAGAAATTTCCAACTTTAAAAGTTGGAAATGGACAGATATGGTGGATGTGCTGGCACTTAGGTTCCATATTCCATTTATTAAGGACATTTCCTGACTCCATTCCTCTCTTTCAAAGAGCTTAAGACATACCGCTAGTTAAATGAAGAGATTTTACAATTAAGAAAACACTGATCATAGGGCTTCACTTGTTCCCCCTTGACAGTACATTAAAAACACAACCAGAATCTGCTGGACGAACTGTCCACATTAAACTTATGCAATGAATGCCAAACTTGTTTTTTTCCTTCAAGCTTTAAAAGACAAAACTTCACATCTTTTCTGGTAATAGAAAGAAGAAAAACCTTGCATCTCTCTCTCTAATCCTCTAAGATGGATGGTCTTAACTTTGTCTTTCCTCAGATAACTCCATTACCACTGCCATGGGCATATACTTGAGTGAATACAAAATTCCAATGCTGCAAAACAGCAAAAACAGGCTGAAAATTAATGTACAACAACCCTAACCCCATGGTTTTTATCTTGTCAGCAAGCATAATCAACCACCACAATACCTTGTAGTATCTGACATCCTAGCTTCTCCATCTTACTTCCCTTCCACAGGATTAAATAGCTCTGGAGAGGAAAGGTAATGAGTTGGGGTGGAGGGACACTTCTGCAGATTAACTTTCCTTCTAAATAAACTGGAAATAAAAAAGATCAATCCAGAGCCTTTTAAAGTCCTTAAATGCTAAGGTTGTGAAGCTTACAAAGCACAGAGCCCTCAGAGAATAGGACAAAAGCTTTCCTAAAGGTAGAATGGAGTAAAGGGTCCCTTTTCAATCTTTGCTACCAACTCCTAGAATATGGACCATTGATAGGAGCAATCTACTCCTGCCTTTTTTGCATTTTTTTGCATCGATGGCAGATATTTTTTGCATCGATGGCAGATATCCCACTGTTAAGAGTAAAATTTATGGTTGAGACTGAATATATTATTTAGTGGTCGCCAGGGATTTAATTTCTAAATCCCAATGAAATATTCAAGTCAGAATGGAATTTTATGGTGGTTTATTTACAATAGAAGGAAGAAATTAAGAATGAGGGAGAAAGAGGGAAAGAGGGGAAGATCTATTCCGGCCTGGCCTGAGCCAGTGGGAGTTCAGAGGCCTCTCAGCCAAGGGGTCTTCCCAGAAGATTAAATCTAACTCGGCTTCCAGCTAGGAGGCCTCCTCCAAAATGAGGGGCCTCCTTGGATGCTGGTACCTTCAGAAGGTCAAGGGAAAGGGGAGTCAGCCTTATCACTCACCTTGTGGCCATTCAGGGAAGCCATCTCACTTAGACCATGCTTCAGAGCTCCTCCAAGTCAAATTCCACCACCCAAGTCCGCCAAAGCCTCAAAAAGTCCCTCACAGGAAGTCACATGAAATATAAAAGCCATTCTTTACATCACTTCCTGTGTATCACATGTACCAATGGGGACTTAAACTTGTCTTAGGACAGCCCAGGAGGTCAGTCAGTTGTTTCTGATTTGTCACTTGCTAGCACTCACAGGTCACAGACCATCCTCCCCTACATATAATCCTTAAGTGGGGGTGAATACATTCCTGGTTGCTAGAATTCTAAAGACTAAGCAGGGTGGAGTAAATCTAAAATTCACACCACTAAGAGTTTACAAAAACCTGTTCATAAAATCTAGTTAAAATGCAATCAATTCTGAGAGTATTTTTAAAATACTTTACCCCAACCTTGCGGATGGATATTTTAGAATCCATCAGCCACTCAGTGTTCACTGGCTCCTTCCACATTTTCCGTTGCCTTGGAAAAAATGTTTCTAGCAATATAAAAATAGCTATCTTTATACGTAAATATATAAAATAGAAAGAAGCCAGAAGAGTGTAACCACCTGGAGAGCAGGCACTATTGAGTTTTGGCTTTGTATCCCTTGGGTCTAGAATGTTATCTTGCTTATAGTAGCTAAAATTTATGTGTTCAGTAGTCACTTAATAAATATTCATTAAATTAACTCATTTAAGAAAGGGCCTGAATTTCTATTTTCAGATACACAACTAGCTCTGGCTCTCAATTTTTGGGTTCCATTGATAGTTTAAAGATAGTGTCAGCCTCACAGATTGAACCTTGTTAGAGAATACCTATGGATGGTTTGAATGGTGTTATATTGAATCATGTCTGGAAAAAGTTTAGAGGTCAACTCATCCAACACTTTCTTTACAAGTGAGGAAAGAGAGTCTGAGACAGGTGAAATCCAACAGGTATGCTCTGAATCATAATTCTTTTCTTTTCTTTTCTCTACAAAATTGACTGCTAATAGCCCTTGTGACTACTACCACATAGTATTGATGATCCTTGACTTGGTAAGGAATTTTATATTTTCTGGTCTTAATTGGCTGTCATGTGTGGCAAGCCTACTAATGGCAGAAGAGGATCTCAAATGGATGATCTCTTTGAAATTGCTTTTTCCCCTATCACTTTTCCCAAAAAACTAGATTTTTTTAATATTACTGCTCAGGTCTTCAATTTATCATTGTCATTTAATCGATTGGATTTTTTTTTCCAGTTGTGTCTAATTCTTCATAATCCCATTGGGGCTTTCTTGGCAAAGATACTGGTTTTATCATTCCTTCTCCAGTTCATTTTACAGATGAAGAAACTGAGACAGAGTTAAATAACTTGCCCAAGGTCTTCAATTAGGTCTTTACATTTATAGATTCAACCATCAGACACAGAAGGAACCTCAGACTTAAATTGAGCCTCTCCTGAATGAACATTCTCCATGCATCTCACCTACCAAGAGGTCATCTAGCCTTTAATTGAAGCCCTCAAGCAAGAAGGATTTTACTTTTCCCTGAAGGCAGTACATTCTACATTGACATAGCCCTAATTGTTAGCAAGTTTTCTTTACATTGTTCTACCTAGCTACACCTAGGTCCCCAGAGGTCTACCAAAGACTTGCTTCTAGGTCAACATCTAACCATTATTGATTATTCTTTGGGTAATTATTCAAAGCCCTCCAATCCTGGGCACAATCTCCATTTTAACTGTAAGACCAGCATGAAGGATTTTGTCAAATGTTTTTGATAAAATCTGAGGAAACTACATCTATCATATTACCTGTCTAGTAATTCTGAATTTAAGTGTCCTAGTGAATGAAGTGTGGAGCCCAGAGTCTGGAAGATCTGAATTCAAATGTAGCCTCAGATACGTACTAGCTATGTGATTTTGGGCAAATCACAACCTCAGTTTGTCTATTTCCTTAAATGTAAAATTGAGATGATAAGAGCAACTACCTCCCAAGTTTGTTGTAAGGATCAAATAATATAATGTTTATGAAGCTCATAGCACAGTGCCTGTTATACTGTAAGTACCTAATAAATGCTCATTCACTTTGCCTTCTTTGCCTATCAAGATAAACTCAGAATGGGTGAATGACCTGAATATAAAGAAGGAAACTATAAGCAAATTAGGTGAACACAGAATAGTATACATGTCAGATCTTTGGGAAAGGAAAGACTTTAAAACCAAGCAAGAGCTAGAAAAAAAATCACAAAATGTAAAATCAATAATTTTGATTACATCAAATTAAAAAGGTTTTGTACAAACAAAACTGATGGCATCCAAAATTAGAAGGGAAGCAACAAATTGGGAAACAATCTTCATTACAAAAACCTCTGACAAAGGTCTAATTACTCAAATTTATAAAGAACTAAACCAATTGTACAAAAAAATCAAGCCATTCTCCAATTGATAAATGGGCAAGGGACATGAATAGGCAATTTTCAGTTAAAGAAATCAAAACTATTAATAAACACATGAAAAAATGCTCTAAATCTTTAATAATCAGAGAAATGCAAATCAAAACAACTCTGAGGTATCACCTCACACCTAGCAGATTGACTAACATGACAGCAAAGGAAAATAATGAATGCTGGAGGGGGTGTGGCAAAGTTGGGACATTAATGCATTGCTAGTGGAGTTGTACCATTCTGGAGGGCAATCTAGAACTATGCCCAAAGGGCACTAAAAGACTGTTTGCCCTTTGATCCTGCCATAGCACTGCTGGGTTTGTACCCCAAAGAGATAATAAGGAAAAAGACATGTGCAAAAATATTCATAGCTGCGCTCTTTGTGGTGGCAAAAAAATTGGAAAATGAGGGGATGCCCTTCGATTGGGGGATGGCTGAACAAATTGTGGTATATGTTGGTGATGGAATACTATTGTGCTAAAAGGAATAATAAGGTGGAGGAATTCCATGGAGACTGGAACAACCTCCAGGAAGTGATGCAGAGCAAAAGGAGCAGAACCAGGAAAACACTGTACATAGAGACTTATACACTGTAATGTAATGGACTTCTCCATTAGTGGCAATGCAGTGATCCTGAACAACTTGGAGCAATCTACGAGAAAAACCACTAGTCCACATTCAGAGGAAACACTGTGGGAGTAAAAACACCAAAGGAAAACAACTGCTTGAATACATGGGCCAAAGGGATATGGTTGGGGATATATATAGACTCTAAATGAACATCCTAGTGCAAACAACATCATTGAAATAGGTTCTGATCAAGGACACAAGTAATACCCAATGAAATTGTACTTGGGCTGCAGGAAGGGTGGGTGGAGGGGAGGGAGGGAAATAAAGTGAGTATTGAAACCAAAAAATAAAAAACATAAAAAAAAAGATTTGCAAAGCATTTTACAATTATTATCTCATTTTTATCTTCACCACAATCCTAGTAGTAAGGCAGTGTTACTAACCCTGCTTTCCAAATGAGAAAACAGAGGCTCAGAAAAGTCAAGGGACTTGCCCAGTCATAAAACTAGTAAGAACCTGTGGCATGAGTGTGTAGGGTTTTCAGGGAGGCCCAGCACTTCTGATGTGATGACTTACCAACTCTTTTTTCAGGTCAGCTTTCCTTCTTCCGTGTCTACCTTTCACCTAACTCTTATCTGTAGTGCCAAGAAGCTATATTATGTGTATTGGCCACAGCCCAGGAAAATTAGGCTAAACCAGGTTGAATGTAACCAATGGGCCTCACACCCATCAGTGAGTTAGGAAGATATCTACCCCCTAAATATACTAAAACTTCCCCCAGAGGAATGGATAGATGAGAATAATTTGTTCTAGTGGCTATGAAGGCAGCTGAAGTAGGTGCTATGGAATGCTTAGAACTTGAGTAGACATCAGTGTCCAAGGTCATCCATTCCATCCTAGGCCATCATCAATCATCTTAACTTTTGTCTTGACACTGAAGCTTTGTGCAATTCTGCCCCACTTAAATATAGTGCTCTTGGGGTCAAGAAATTACCCCATGATAATTAGTGCTCTTTGAAATGAAAGACAAACAACTAGTGTGAACCCTATTTGAGTTCAATCAATCAATGGGAAACATTAAGTGTATACTATGTGCTAGGAATTGGGGATAAAAATAGTAAAAAGCAATCCCTACCTTCAAGGAGTTTACTATATATTGGGGTAGCAATATGGAAACAAATGTATACAAGACAAACTACATACAGGATAAATAGGAAATAACTAACAGGGGAGGCAATAGAATTAAGAGGAGTTGACAAAGGCTTCACAGAGAAGCCTTTGGAACTTAAAGGTAGCCAGGGAGATCATTAGGCAGAGAAGGGAATGTTCCAAGCTTGAGTTTGCCTGGAACCAACATATAGAATTATATACTATAGATAGCACAAATAGGAAATAATTAACAGAGAGAAGACACCAGAATTAAAAGGGACCAGATCTTGTACTCTGTCCACTATAGAACCTAGTCTGGTGTGGTTCTCCGTGATGAGGGTTCTTTTATTGAATATTAGTGACCATTTCTTTGTAATATTTTCTAGATTTTTTGCCAGAAATTACAGTCAAGCCCCCTGGTCTGTGGTTTGCAGATTCTACTTCCTTTCCTGTTGGGAGATGGGGGTAGCAAGTGGGACATTTTCCTGTATAGTTCTGAAGCACTTTCCTTTTTCTTTATAATTTTTTCAGAGAAAATCAGCTGTGATTCACCAGCCACATCTTATTGTCTTTCAATTCCCTAGAATTTCATTCATGTGGCACTGCGATAAACTCATCAAGGGCAGTTAGGTTGGGTACCAACTCACTATTTGCTAATTTTGTTTTGTCGTTTCCAAGCAAAGGCTATTTTCCTTGGCAGAAAAAAATAGAAATAAAATGAATTGAGTAACTCCTCTCCATGACCTGTTTGATCCACCCCAAACAGCTTTCCTTTCTCTTCTTTGATCATTTGAAATCTAATCAGAAACTATTTAATTGAACTCTTCTTAAATACTAAATGTTACAGAACACTTTTATATGTCTTCACATGGTTTACAGAAAACAATTGTTTTATTTCCTGAGTGCTTGAGGGTTTAGATGTCCTTGTTCCTTGTATGTGAGATGATCATGGAACACTAAAGTAAGGATTCTTCTTTCATTAAAGACAGATCTTTGGGGGCTTAAATTGAGGCGATGCATTGCACTCACTAGCCTATCTCTTGAGTGAATAAATGGATATGGACTTCATTCTCAAGGACATTTTCTTAAAGGGAAATTCTATTTCTTAAAGTGTTCAGATAGGAAGCGTCTGAAATTAAATTGTGTTCATGTTATGAGTATATAATATTTTCTTCACCTACTAATTCACTTTTTTTGTGTTCTAAAGGTTTCTTTGAACAGTTGGGTTATAATGGGCTTGGAATGAGGAAGATATGTATTCATGAGTTCAAATCTGGCCTCAGACAATTAGTAGCTGAGTGACCCTGGGCAAGTCATTTAACCCTTTTGCCTCAGTTCCTCATCTGTAAAATGAGTTGGAGAAGGAAATGGCAAACCCCACTCCATTATCTTTGCCAAGAAAACACCAAATAGGTTTGTGAAAAGCCCGATTCAACTGAAAAATAATTGAACAATGGTCAGTCTTTAGCACATACAATGTTACTACCCAAACTGAAAAGTCCATTTCTTGGGATCACTGGTAACTGTCTTGTAGTCAGAAAAGAAAAGTGTATGTAGAAAAAAGTACTCAGGGACTCAGGTTCACCTAGGTAAACAGATATCCTCACTACTGTATGCTTGTAGCCTCTTCCCAATGTTGCCACTGGCATGAGATGGAGACAGAAATCCTTGAACTCCACCCCAATTCCTCACCAGAAGTCAAAAGGCACAAAAGGCCTGGGATCAGTCTCAAAACAGATTGAGTGGGTTCTTCCTTATTACCCTTAGTGCCTACTGAGTAGGTGGCTTTTCCTGACTCTATGGTCTATCATCTTTAATTCAATCCCTGCCACTGGTAAGGAATCAGTGATGCTGTCTCAGCTTAAAAGATGCATGTTCTTCAGCAAAGGTCCAGAGCACATGCCTGCTCTGGGGACCCAAGAAAGGGACCCAAGCTTCTGCCTAGTTCCATGGAGAGTGGCCCAGTTCAGAAAACTGAGAGTTCCCCTGATGACCTGTGATCGTTATGACTTGCTTCATTATTTGAACTATGCTATCAGCAGTAAGGCTACTCCCTCTACTAGGGCAGAACGCCACTCCTTTACATCTTAGTAGATTCTTTTACAAGTTTATTTGGATAAAAAGAGCATTATGATTACTAAGGACAATAATAGTTAGCATTTATATCATGCTTTAAGGTTTGAAATGCATTTTATTTGCAAGATATTCCAAGCCTTTGTGGATATTCTGTATATCACTCAATTAACTTGCAAACTTCTGATAATCATAAGCAATATAATTTATACCAGAATCAATAATATCAATTGGCATAACATAAATACTAATACTAGAAGAGATCAATCTGTGCTCTGGACCACTTGCATAACCTGAAGAATATGGCCCTTGAACTATAGTGCCTTTAGAACCACTGGTGTAGAATGTGTCATTCTTCCTTGAGAAAGATGCTCTGTTGCTTAGTATTTTATGTTGTCAGTCCAAATTCATAGATTCTTAAATGAGACCCAATAAAATCCAACATATAAGTTAGTAGGTGAAGAAAAACAACTATAAAAGTCAGGACTACATTATACTCTATTTATCTTTATAAATTAGAAATACAAACATATATATGCATGTATATAAATACATATATTTCCTTTTTTTTTCCTGTCTCTATTTCTTCCTTTTTTCTTTTTAACTTTTTTCTTCTTTCCTTTCTTCCATTCCTCCTTCCTTCCCCTCTATTTCTTTCTTTCTTTCTTTCTTTCTTTCTTCCTTCCTTCCTTCCTTCCTTCCTTCTTTTCTTTCTTTCTTTCTTTCTTTCTTTCTTTCTTTCTTTCTTTCTTTCTTTCTTTCTTTCTTTCTTTCTTTCTTTCTTTCTTTCTTTCTTTCTTTCTTTCTTTCTTTCTTTCTTTCTTTCTTTCTTTCTTTCTTTCTCTCTCTCTCTCTTTCTTTCTTTCTTTCTTTCTCTCTTTCTTTCTTTCTTTCTTTCTTTCTTTCTCTCTTTCTTTCTTTCTCTCTTTCTTTCTTTCTCTCCCTTCCTTCCTGCCCTCCATCCTTCCTTGTCCTTTTCCTCAACTTATTTTATCTCCTCCATCCTTTTTTCCTCTCTCTCTCTCTCTCTCTCTCTCTCTCTCTCTCTCTCTCTCTCTCTCTGCTTTTTTTTTGTTGTTGTTTGTTTCTCTCAAAATTATGTGGTTCTTAGAGAACTGTAGTTGGATTCAGGAAGATTGGGGTTCTGACATATGATAGCCATGTGGCCCTGGGAGAGTCATCGAACTTCTTAGTGTTCTAGTCAATTTTTGAAGACTATATGCAAAGGAAATTTAATACACCAGCAGTTTTTGAAGTCACAAGATCCTTTTATGGGGTCTATAAAATGAAAACTTTTAAAAATTATTTCTTCCTTTTTTCTTTTTAACTTTTTTCTTCTTTCCTTTCTTCCATTCCTCCTTCCTTCCCCTCTATTTCTTTCTTTCTTTCTTTCTTTCTTTCTTTCTTTCTTTCTTTCTTTCTTTCTTTCTTTCTTTCTTTCTTTCTTTCTTTCTTTCTTTCTTTCTTTCTTTCTTTCTTTCTTTCTTTCTTTCTTTCTTTCTTTCTTTCTTTCTTTCTTTCTTTCTTTCTTTCTTTCTTTCTTCCTTCCTTCCTTCCTTCCTTCTTTTCTTCTCTTTCTTTCTTTCTTTCTTTCTTTCTTTCTTTCTTTCTTTCTTTCTTTCTGAGATATTTTCATTTCTAAAACAGTAAATATCAATTATTCAGTGCCTACTGTGTGCTAGGCACTGTCAGTACATAAACTAAATCTTTTGGGGAGGATCTTAATAATTTTTAAGAGCATAAAGGGTCTGAGAATCATTGCCCTACACCAGTGGAATTGCTGGTCCTACACCAGATAGATAGAAAGGATCAAAGGTTTAGAACTGGACAATGGCTTAAAAGCCATCTATTTACAAATGAAGATGAACGATGTCGACGTCTTGCCGCTGCGCGTGAACGTCAACACCAGGCCACAACCACACCTCCTGTAACAACTGGCGTCCCATGCCCCATGTGCCACAAACTCTGCGCCTCAGCCTTTGGACTTCAAAGCCACATGAGGGTACACCGTAGATGAAACTGCACAAAGACAATAATCATACTCAATCACCGAGAGACTACCACTATTTACAAATGAAGAAACTGAGGTCCAGAGAACAGTATTAAATCACTTGTCTGGTCACATGGTTAATAAACATTAAGACTGAACCCAGGTCTTTTGACTCCAAAGTTGGTGCAGTTTCAACTATCTGATCCCAATTTATCATTGTATCATTAATGTTGACAAAGGTCACAAGGTTTTGTCAATGAGAGATGTTAAGACAAAGAGGTTTCCTTGTACCTGCTATGATTGAAGCATTACTACTGCCAGAGGGCAACTCTATGTGTGTGTGTGTGTGTGTGTGTGTGTGTGTGTGTGTGTGAATGTGAGAAGCAGAGACAGAGACAGACAGAGATAGAGACAGAGACAGAGTAGATTTTTCCCCTAAGAAATTCTTCTGCAATGCCATTCCTTATCCTTTATAAATAGGAATTACACGTCAGGTTCTTTACCATAAATAGAGGGGTTTAAAACAACAACCACCCACCATACTTAAAAAGACTCTTTTTCTTTCATGCATTCCCAATGGTTGGCCATTTGCCACTTCCTGTTAAAATACAGCTAAGCACAGGGGGTGACATAATATAGGTCAGTACTAGCTGAAATTTGTGGTCCCAGGAGCAAAGTTCAGGTACATTGTTTGGAAAAGTCTGGAAGCAGGAGACAGAGGCTCCTGCTACTTGTAATGAATTCAAATTTGAATTGGAAATGCAGCATCCCAAACCAGGCCTCCTTCAGAATCCATCTACACCCTCTGTGGAGGTTTCTCTTCGTCAACACACAGATCTCTTGTCATCTCACATCAACGGATTGTTCTACCATTTGTTAGAAGATTTAAAAACTAAAAAAGATTGGTTTTGTTTTCCTTTTATCTTGTTCCAATATCAAGATGAAATTTGGAAAAGCAACAGCTTGTATTACTTCTAAGTCACAACACAAAATAATATTTCATGAACTTTTTCCCTTTTGTAGCTCAACAAGGAAGATTTTCATGTTTCCCAAAATTATCATGTTTCAAGTCAAATAAAAAAAGCATTATTGAGTGCCTACTACGTGCACCCTTATTAAGAAAAGCAAAAGAGAATCCCTTTTCTTCAAAGATCCCAGTCTAATGGGGCAAATAAAATGTATATAATGTGACACACCCTGAGACTTTGCTCCCTCCTAGTGATATGGTTTCCCTGACCTCCCTTACCAGGTCTGGTTACTCTTTCCCCTATTCTCCCAAATACACTGGTCATAACTGGAATATCTCTTGTTTCCCCTTTCCATTTTCTAGCTCTATCTCTACTGCCATCACTCAGTAAACTTTCCTTCTTCGAGGTTCATTCTATCTGTTTTTATCGTCCAATCAAGATTCTAGAATTACTACCAATTAAACTCCAGGATTAATCTCTTTCCTTCCTCAGAAAGTTCAATGCCTGGCTCATAGTCATTCTTCCCTCTCCCAACTTCTGCCCTCATATTGGGAGACTTGAACACCCATGATGATAATCTTTCACATACTAGTTTTTTTTCCCAATGTCCTCAATTTATTCATTTCCCTTTTTATTTAAATTGTATTTATTTATTTGTTTGTTACATTAAAATTCCCAGGTAAATCTCTCTCTCCTTCCCCTCCCCACTTTAGAGAAGACATCATTTGACAAAAATATATATTTATTTATAAAACTATTTCTTGTTTGTTTCTATTTATCAGTTCTTTCTCTGGAGCTGTAAGAATTAAAATTAGTCTCGGAAAATAAAATATTATATTTTAAGGGATTTATTAATGATCATTAGAAATCAAGGAATAAAGAGGATACAAAATAAAGGCTATGTGCCCATGGCTGATTAGCCATTTCAAAATCCCCACTCACTACCACCATACTTGCTAAAAGGGTCAAAAAGAGGGCAGGACCCTCCACCTCCCTGCCTAATATCCCCTGTCTACAGGAAGTATGTAACAACAGGAAATCGGTGGGCTCCTGGGAAATTTAGTTCTTTTTTAGGGTAATAGATTTCAATTATATGTTCTGCTCTAAGATTTGGTGAAAGACTCGTCTCTCCAATGGATCTTGTAAGCATAACCAACTTTTAAATTACAATAATTTGTGGATAAAAGGGAAAAGAACAAAACCAATGATTTCTAGGCACATTGACCAAAAAAAGCCAATTGGGGGCAGTCCCATTCAGTGTAAGAGTATACATACAAAAACAAATGCATTCAACCCCACACATTTCAAATCACCACATCCCAAAGTTCACTCTGGATCTTCTGGTACAGTGTGTGGTCTGTAGAGGCATCTTCATGATGCCTTCTCCAAAGAGTTAACTTTCTGGATTCAGAGAGGTATCATGTTTCTTAACTTAAAATTACTCTCAAAAAGAATTTAAACTTTGAAATTTAGAATAATAATAATACATCCCCCCCTGAAGAGGGTGTTGAAAAACACAGGGATGACTTAGGAATGCATGACTGAGTTATGAGGTATGTGAATCAGTTGGCAAGAGAAATCAAAAACATCAAAGAATCCAAATAAAAGAGAAAAGATAACTTCTGGATGAAATATAGATTATTAAAGTCTTATGTGTAAAAATTCTACATAAAAGAAAAATAAATTTATAGCAGGTCCTTGAATCAGGGCCAAATTAACATAATTTCTATCCCACAAGTCTGTAGGAAAAAATGCAATAATATTTCACTTACCCATTTGCAAGCAAGACTACAGGAAGTTGCCATACTATAAGACAGAAAAGAGACTAGATTATAGGAGCAAATGGGAGACAGAATGGAATCAGAATAATTTATGTCGTGTATTTTATATAGAGTGTACAGTACAGGGAAGACCTGCATTTAACACATGTTAAACAGCTGCAACTTCACGTCTCACACATGATTAAGTTCTTGTACTCTTTGCACAGAATGTCATCAATCCACGTAGGATTTGTTTGATCTCTTTGACTTTGCGCTCTATTGGCTCTATGCAAGTAGCTTTGTGCTTCTTTGGCACTGTGCAATGACTTTTTTTGTATTCCCTTCTCCTGGAATCAGACAGAATCATTAAGCAAAGTCCCATAATTTTTTTAAACAATCAGTGGCATCATTTTTGGAGTCTAAAGCTTTTTGGGTATGCATTGACATCAGGGCAAATTTATTTTAAACTTATATTACTGCCAAAGCAAAAAAGTTGAAGAAAATCTTAATACTGGTGACCTGCTTCAAATACAAAAAGGAGGAAAGAAATAAAACAAATAGTATATTGCACATGCAAGCAAAAACAATAATAAAAAGGTTTAAAAATCAAAAATATATAGCTTATAACCATTGACACACTGTTGGTTAAGAAAAGGCAGAATACAAAGGTTTCTCACCCAAAAAATGAGATCCATTTCCTCTTCAAACTTGGCCATGATCCACTGCTTACAAAGTAACAGTTTATGTATTTGACAAAAGTATGGGTCCAAGTTTTAGGGATAAGAACTCACTATTTTATAAAAATTGCTGGGACAACTGGAAAGTAGTTTTGGAGAAACTAGGTATAAACCAGTATCTTATACCACTTATGAAAATAAGATCAAAATGGATACACAACCTACACATAAACAAGATATCATAAGCAAATTAAAAGAGGGAGCATATTTGTGGATAAGAGAGGAATTTAAGAGTAAATAAGAGACAGAAATCATTTTGAAATATAAAATGAATAATTTTGATTATATCAAATGAAAAGTTTCTTTACAAATATAACTAAGGTAGCCTTGATTAGAAGGAAAGCAAAAAATAAGGGGAATATTTGTAAACAGTTTTTCAAATAGAAGCCTCATATTTAAAATATATAGAGAACTTTATCAAATTTATAAGAATAAGAGCCATTCCCAAATTCTGCTATTTTTGTTGTTGATGTAATCAATTATGTTAATAGTTTTCCTTTTATTACACCATTCTTGGTATGAGCCCTGTTTGGTCATAGTGTATGATCTTTGTGATATATTATAATTTCCTGGCTACTATTTTATTTAGGATTTTTGCATCCATAATCATGAATGAAATTGGCCTATAATTTTCTTTCTCTGTTTTTGCTCTTCCTGGTTTAGGTACTATCACCGTATTTGTTTCATAGAAAGAGTTTGGAAGAACTCCTCTTTACCAATAGTTCAAAATAATTTATTTAATATTGGAATTAAATGATCTTTAAGTATTTGGTATAATTCACTTGTAAAAATCCATCTTGTCCTAATGCTTTTTTCTTAGGAACTTCATTTATGACCTGTTCAGTTTCTTTTTCTAAAATGGATTTATTTGGATATTCCATTTCCTCCTCAATTAGGTCTAAACAATTTATATTTCATAAGTATCCTTCCATTCCTCTTATATTGTTAAATTTGTTGGCATGTACTTGGGCGAAATAATTCCAATTTATTCATTTGCCACTTCTTTATTTAATACATTTCTTTGTCTCCCTATTGCCTCCAGGCTCTTTATAACCCAACTCCTTCCTATCTTTCTAATCTTATACTTTCTTCCCTTCAATATATTGTATGTAACACTGGCTCCTTGCTGTTCTTCTTGACTTTGAGACTTTGAACATTTTCTCTGGTTGGCCTTTCATGCACAGAATTCTTTCCCTCCTCGTCTCTGCCTCCTGGCTTTTCAGGCTTCCTTTAAACCTCAGCTAAAGTCCTATTTTCTGAAAAAAAAAACATTCCCAGCCCTCCTTAGTATCAATGCTTTCTTTCTGTTGATTATCTCTAATTTATCCTGCATATTTCTTGTTTGTGCACAATTGTTTGCATGTTGTCTCCCATATTGAACCATGAGCTCCTTGAGAGTAGGAACTATCTTTCCCCCTTTCTTTGTATTCCCAGCACTTGGTGCAGTATCCAGCACAAAGCAGATACCTATGAATAAATGCTAGTTGACTGACTATGTACCAATAAGATATAGAGAATATAAATTGAGATAATCTTACATGGAAGTAAGTAGCAAGAAGAGACTAGGGAAGCCTTGCTGCAAAAGAAGAGATTTAAAATGGGACTTGCATGCTCTCCTGTTTTGGGACCTGGGCAATATGAGAGAATGGAAGATGAGATCATTGCAAGGTCAGAATGCTGGAAAAAGCAAATATTTTGGAGTCAGAGGGCTTGAGTTTTAATATCAGCTCTTCTATTCACTACCTGAGTCACTTTAGCTAAATCACTTCACCTTTTGGGTCTTATCTATAAAATCAGGCAGTGGGACTCTATGATCTTTGAGATCTCTTTCAGCTGTATGAGTCTACAAAAATAAGGGCTGGAAAAGTGAAGCGAGTTCCCTGAGGTGAGAGAAGTAGTGCCTACTAGAGATATAACTTGAACCCAAATGAAATGCTGATTCTAAATGGAGTATTTTTTTTTCTACAGCTTTGGACAAGAGTAAGGACATTCATTGACTACAGAAAGAATACATTTTTAGTATCAATTCTAAGAATAAAAGTAAGGATTTTGTTTTGTTTTGTTTTTAAAGGGGTGGCAGCTAGGTGGCTCAGTGGATAGAGAACTATGCTTGGAGATGAGAGGTCCTGCTTTCAAATGTGGCCTCAGATTCTTAGCTAGACTGTAGGCAAAGCTCTTAACCCCAATTGCCTAACCCTAATCACTCTTCTGCCTTGGAACTGACACTTACTATCTATTCTAAATCAGAAGGGAAGAGTTTTTAAAATAAATTAAATTGCATTAAATGGGACCTGCAGGGAGCTAGAGAAGCCAGGATGAGGAGGAAGAGAATCCCAAGTGTGGGAGGCAGCCAGTGAAAATGCCCATTAGCAAAAGCAAGGAAGGAGGTGTCACTGGATCACAGAGTACATTGAGTAAGGTGTAAGAAAACTGAAAAAGTTCAAGGGATCAGGGTATAAATGGCTTTAAAAGCCAAACAATTTTATATTTATTCTGGAGGCAATAGGGAGCTCCTAATGTTTATTGAATAACAACGGTGACATAGATAGACTTGCAATTCAGAAAGATCAGTTTTCCTTTTTTTTTTTTAAACCCTTACCTTCCATCTTGGAATCAATACTGGGTACTGGTTCCATGGGAGAAGAGTAGTAAGAGCTAGGCAATGGGAGCTAAGTGACTTGCCCAGGGTCACACAGCTAGGAAGTGTCTGAGGCTAGATTTCAACCCAGCACCTCCCATCTCTGGGCCTGACTCTCAATCCTCTGAGCTACCCAGCTGCCCCCAAGATCAGTTTTCTAGTCATGAAATATGGTAGAATTCTCAATAGAGGAATTCCCTTCCCCACTACAGGGAAGTAATTTAGGCTAAGATCACACAGCCAATACATAGCAGAGGCCAAACTTGAACTCAGATCTTTCAGACTCCAAAGCTAGTCTTCTCTCCACCACACCACTCTGTCTTCCTATATGTTATATTAGTATGAATGTGACTCTTTTGAGCTTATCATCTAAAGACTTCAAATATACCCTTGAAACCGTGGTCCCAAAATTGTATTAATGCAGTGTTACAGTTACGACATATAGTTTTATCATTGCCTGTCAACCACAATCCCTCTCAATAATATAAAATCAGTTCAAATATTTACCTTCACCTTCATCACTGTCACAGGGACAGGGAGCTGCCACTCTTGCAAGTTGATCTGATATTGACCAGTCATATAGTATCACATCCCCTAAGCGTTGTCAAGTTAATGCACCCACATGTTGGATGCAGTTTTTCTGATTCTTTTTCTATCATTTATGTTTGGCTAGATGGGGGGAAGGGTGGTGAATAAGATACTGGAGTTCAAATAAACCTGGCTCAGACACTAACTAGTCATGTGGACCTAGACCAATCTCAACCTTTCTCAGCCTTAGTTTCCTCGTTTGTAAAATGAGGATCATAATAGTATATGCTTCATGAACTGTTGTGAGCCTCAAATAAGATAACATGTAATGTGCTATCAATCACTCTCTCTCTCTCTCTCTCTTTCTCTCTCTCTCTCTCTCTCTCTCTCTCTCTCTCTCTCTCTCTCTCCCTCCTTTCTCTCTCCCCATCTCCTTCTTCCTCTCCCCTTTCTTCAAATTAATACTAAGTATTGGTTCCAAAGCAGAAGAGTGATAAGGGTTGGGCAATTGGAGTGACTTGTCCAGGGTCACACATGTAGGAAGTATCTGAAGCCATATTTGAACCCAGGACCTCCTGTCTTCAGACCTGGTCCTCCAGCCCCTGAGCCACCTGCTTGCCCCTATAATACAAAATACAAATTTCATAATGCATCCCTCTCTATTCCCCTTCCAAAGGAACCATATCTTATTGCAAATAGGTGAAAAATAGAAGGGGGGGGGGAAGAAATACAGTAAAGTTAACAAACAGAATCATCCAAGTACACATCCATAGTCTTCCAACTCTACAAAGATAGGAGGGAGAGTGCACCATTTTTCAAAGCTCATTTGGACTGAATACTTCAGCAGATTGTTTTCTGATTATATCATATTGATGGCAAAGAAGAAGAAATAATATTTAGACAAACTCCTTAGAGTAGAGAAATGGAAAAAGATTTTTTTTGTAAAGTCAAATCTGCTCCAAAATTCAATTAATCTAGCATTTATTAAGCACCTGCTTTATGCACGTCATTGTACTAGGTGCTTGAAACACAAAAGCTAAAAGGAAACTTCTTAAAAAGAGTCTCTGATTTCTAGAAACTTATACTCTCCCTTTTAAAATCTCATCTGCCCTAATGCCTTCCTAATCTTTCTTCATGCCACTTCCTTCCCTATTATATTATCTCCTATTTGTCCTGTATATATTTTTTGGCACATAGTTAATTAGCACTTACTAAGTATTTACTATGTGCAAGGTGCTGTGCTGTGTTCTGGGGATACAAAGAAAGGGGGGAAATATCCCTATTCTCAAGGAGCTCACAGTCTAATATGGGAGAAAACATGCAAACCATTGGGTACTAGCAAGCTAATTGCTGGATATATTGGGGATCAAAAAAAAAAACAGAAGGAATAAGGACACTAAATATAACTTAAGGAGCAAGCCCAAGTTATTAGGAAGATCAGGAAAGAGTTCTTGAAACTAGGAGGTGGCAACCTGGGCTGAGGCTTGAAGAAAACCAAGGAGGAAAAGGTTGAGGTCAGGAAGATAAAGCATGAGTGAGGCACACACAGCCTGTCCTAAAAAAAAAAAAAAGAGCAACAATTGCCCTCTGGTTTCTCTTAGGGATGTTTTGAAGTCACTTTACCAGGCCAGATTCATGGTAGACAATGGGGAAAAGACTGTTAGTAAAACTTGCTTCTTTCTTTTTGTTTCTTTTAAAGATGCCTTGTGTGAATTGGGATATTTTTGTGTTTGGAACTGAGAAGTAGAGTCTGTCTTGCCTTTGTCAAGTCTTTGGGGGATGATAGAACATCTCAGTTCCACTGAGTTTGCTAATATAAAGGTGGGCAAGATTTGACCAGAAATGATTTTCTTCCTTCTGTGATATATCAGTATTGGGACACTGCTTGAGGAGAAGCCCTAGTGGTTGTTTTCCAGTTCTCTCAAATGAATACAGCAACTATTGATAGAGTTAGTTGTTAGTTTTAGTAGTTCAGCAGTCCTCCATCACTTAATCTCTCTGAATGTTAGTTTCCTTCTCAGGAAAATAACAATCATAGAAATCATCATCAGAGGAAAAAAGGAAGAGGAGGAGGAGGGGAGGGAGAGAGGAAAAGGAGGAGGAAAGAGAAGAATAACAGCAGCTAACAATTATATAATGCCTACTGTGCGCTAGGCATATAAATTTTTGAAATGACCTGGAGAAGGAAATGGCAAACCACTACAGAGGTTTTGCAAAGAAAACTCCAAATAGGATTACAAAGAATAAGGCATGACTGAAACTACTGAAGAACAAAAATGTACCAGGCCATGCACTAAGCCCTTTACAAATATTATCTGATTTTATCATCTTAGCAACCCTGGAGGTAGGTGCTATTATTATTTCCATTTCACAGATGAGTAAACTGAGGCAGACAATAGTTTAATGAATAACTCAGGGTCACACAACTAATTGTCTGTGGCCAAATTTGAAACCAGGTCTTCCAGACTCCAAGTCCAGCACTCTATCCACTGTGCCCCATAGAATAATGCACCTGCTTTGGAAGTTTGCTAAGAGAATGAAATGAAGTCATGAATATAAAATGCTTTGTAAACCCTAGGCTACAACCTAAATTTCCACTAAGAAAGAAAGAAAAAGGTTCTGAACTATTGCTTCATGTTGGCACAAAGGTCATGTTGGATCCCTAAAGGCTATATCATTGGAGCCTGAAGTTTAGCAGGTCCTAAACCAAGCAGGAAAGTTCTGTTACAAGCCAGCTTGAGGTTGGACTATTTGTATGTCTGTATTCCAAGGATCTTAGCTTAGTCTCAAGAGGTTCAACACTAAGTTGGTTTCAGGGGGTAGTGAAGGGGGCTTATGTGGATTTTTTCAGTCATAAAACTTCAAAGGGACACCATCTGTTCAGGCAAAGAGGGTTTGGGATCTGGTCATTGGACAGAGCATCCATACATACACATGCTTAAAACAGTAAAATAAGAGCATAGGTAGAGAGCTGGAAAAGACCTCAGAGGTCATCTAAGGAAGCTGAGACCAAGTGAGGATAAGTAACTCATCCAAGGTCACATAGATAATAAGTGTCAAAGGAGTGATTTGAACCTAGGTCCCAGAGTTATTGCTGCTTCCCCAGTGCCACTCTTCCTCCTCAGTTCAGCTATGAAATGTTAGCCTTTTCTGAACAGCCATAATGTTGGCTTAAAATGGGACTGATTATATCCTTATCCTCTGAGAGGCTATTTTCAGAGAAACTGCTGCCTTAGATGTCTGATCATCCCACACCTGTGAGAATATATTATTACTCACTGAGAACCAAATCCTATTTGAAATTTCTTGTGCCAGAGGTTCTAAAAGCCACCAAGAGGGGAGGCTTAGTATTTCCTTATAATGCTGCATTCATGGGAAATCATCTTCCACCTGATCTGCTTGGAACAATGGCTCTTTCAGCTGCCAGACGGCAGTGAATAGGATACACTGAATGGCATCTCTTTAGTAGGGTTGTTCTTCTGAAATCACTGTTGTTTGGATGACTTTTGGGGGCAGCTGGACAGTGACACACATCTTCCTGTCAACCTAACCCTTTACTACTTGGCAATCAGATTTATTTTTTTGGCTTACAAAATTTTTTTTTCTAAGAGTAGTGAAAGCCAAAGGCAACCAGAGTTGATTTCTACACACCTGCATTATTTATGCTTCCAGAAACATGAGACTAGAGATTGAAATCCTGTGATTGTGAGCATGGGTGGTTGGGGGGAAGGGTGCAGAGAGTGGAAAGAATTTCTTTAATGTCAGTGGCATGAACTTAAAATTATAGTTTGTAATAAAGTTTTCCAAAGGATGAATCCTTTAAAGTATTCACTAACTAGCTGTAAAATAAACATTATTCCTTAATTAAATATCCTCTTTATTCTGTGTGTCAGGCTTACTTACTTTATTGACTAGGAAGGAAATATTCTGACTTTCAGGCCCAACAGAAAAAATGGGAACACAGGGGAATGAATCCTTTTCTAGCTCATAAAACATTGTTGGGAGGATTATGGTGTTGCTAACCATGAGGTGAAAGACAGAATGGTTAGCTTTCTACCAGAAGGGCCATTTTTGTGATGCTGACCATTCCAAGAAACCATTTTTAAGAAAATTTTAAATGGATTCAAACATTTGAAAAAAGTAACCAGAAAAGGGAAATGGGTTTGGGATGCTATGATCTTCCATGGCCATGTTTTATTATACTCAGTGAAAGACAATTGACAAACATGAAGTTCCATGGATCCCAAAATGATGGGGAGTAGAGACAAATGTTCAACACCCTCGTAGTGATTGATAAACCTCTCCTGTGACTCTTTATGTTCCACATGCCAAGCTTAGCATGACCAATGAGAATGGAAGTCACTCTTTCCCTCCTTTCCCCCAATTAAAGAAGGCATAATTTCACACACACCCGTGGTGCACACATGCACACACACACACACACATAAATTAAGTCTTGCTTATTTCCATTTATCACTTCTTAATCTGGATTGGACATAGACAAATCATTCTTCAAACAATATTTCTGTTGCTATATATAATGTTTTCAATGTTTTGCTCATTTTGCTCTTTATAATTTCATGTGGGTCTTTCTTCATTCAATCAGAGCAGACAGGTGATGATGACCTGTCCAATGCTGAACTACCTTAAGAAAATGAGTTTTTCTTTCACTGGACAACTTTGTCAGAAAATCCTTCTGTATGAATTGCAGTTCATCAGCTCACTCAAATCCAATAAGTGTTTACATCAAGCTTCTACTTGTAAGAGGCATTGTGAATAATAAAATGAAATGAAATGAACCAATCACTCTGTGCCCTAGAGGAGTTTACCTTCAGTGGGGAATGATGGCAGCTAGAAGAGGGGATATGTGTTCCAGAAATGCTAAAAGGGAGAATGGCTAAGTTATCTGGGGGTAAACTGGGCATTTATATAGTTCAGAATGCTGAATGGGTCTTAGAGATATAGCCAAAGAGGGGATAACTTCTGGTCAATTGACTGTTCCATGGATATAAGGTTTTCTTTCACAGAAACCATGATAGGTCAAAAAATACACATTGAAACTGAAATATTAGCTACATGACACATGTACAAAGGGAGAAGTCCAAAAGAACACAGCAGCTAGTGGGAAATGAAGAGAAGTCTGGTATGTAGCCTCCTTAAATGGAGAATCTAGGAGGAGCTCTCAGCTCTCCATCCTCTACCCTTTTCAGTCCTAGGAGGGGTCAAGGAGTACTGATGCAGTGCGATAAGTTCCAGTGCTGATATGATTTTGATTAGGTTGGGGGCATGATAAAGTCCAGAGGAGCACAACCAGGTGGGAAATGAATTAAATTTAATTCAAAGTCAAGACACAAGTTTCCTATTTCTTAATCAATATGATTTTTGTTCCTCTTTTTAGGTAAAATATTTGATGGTGTTTAAATTCATAATAAAAAAGAAAATTTAAAAACTAGATAGTGCTACATAAATAATAGGTACTATAATTATATGAAAGACTGTAGCAGATGCTCTGTGGGCTATGAATTATCCCATCCATAGTCCTTTGTCTCAAGCAGTTTGTAGGAGAGACGGCACATATAAACAAATATCTATACAACTAAGTAGGATTTTCCCCTGCCCTTCCCTTTTCTTTTAGGCAGAAGAGTGGTAATGGATAGGCCATTGGGATTAAGTGACTTGACTTGGGTCACATAGACACAGTGGAAGTGTTTGAGGCCAGATTTAAACCCATATCCTCTGGATTCTAGGACTGGTGCTCTATCCATTTTGATGCCTAGTTGCCCCTACTACATAGAATATTAATTACCAAGAAATTAGCTCTATGTAGGGGCAACTAGGCAGAACGATGTGCTGTGAATTGTGAACTCCCTCTCCTGATGTAGACCTTGTTCGTAAAGTAGATGGAACTTTATAAATTGCTCTGACCAAACAGCAACTAGATGGCACAATGGCTAGAACACTGAACTTGGAATCAGGAAGATTTTTCTTCCTGAGTTCAAAACCCACCTCAGACATTTACTAGATGTGTGACCCTAGGCAAGTCACTTAATCCCAAATCCCTAGCCATTACCACTTTTCTACCTTGGAACTGATACTTAATATTGATTCTAAGGCAGAAGGTAAAGGTTGTTGTTGGTTTATTTTAAGTACATAGGAGCAAGTAGGTTGCACAATGGATAAAGTGCTGGGCTTGGAGTCAGGAAAGGCATCTTCCTGAATTCAAATCTAGCCTCAGACACTTACATAGCTGTAGGATCCTGGGCATGTGACTTAAACCTATTTGTTTCAGTTTCCTCATCTGTAAAGTCAGCCAGAGAAGAAAATGGCAAACCACTCCTGTATCTTTGTCAAGAAAATC
Source organism: Monodelphis domestica (assembly GCF_027887165.1). Classification (NCBI taxonomy): domain Eukaryota; kingdom Metazoa; phylum Chordata; class Mammalia; order Didelphimorphia; family Didelphidae; genus Monodelphis; species Monodelphis domestica. The sequence continues at coordinate 168,544,759 of NC_077229.1, forward strand.
CCAGATGCGGGGACAGCTGGGTAGCTCAGTGGATTGAGAGCCAGTCCTAGAGATGGGAGGTCCTAGGTTCAAATCTGGCCTTAGATACTTCCCAGCTGTGTGACCCTGGGCAAGTCACTTAACCCCATTGCCTAGCCCTTATCACTCTTCTGCCTTGGAACCAATACACAGTATTGATTCTAAGATGGAAGATAAGGGTTTAAAAAAAAAGAAAAGAAAATCCCAGATGGGATCATGAAGAGTCACGCATGACTGAAAAATGACAAAACAAATGGCCAAACAAATTTTCATCAGCCAATATACTAGTGATGGGCCTCAATATACTTAATTAGGTTGGACCTTGAATACCAGAAACATAATATTTTGTGGAATTTTAATTGAAGTCTTTTCGTCTTGGTAGTCCCTCCCAGTGTTTGAAAGCTGCTGACATAGGCTCTAAGAATTCAGGGTTATTTACATACCACAGTACGGTTTTGAAATGGGATTCTAGTGGGTAATACCATGAAAAGGGATGACTTTCTAGAGATGGGAGGTTGCCCTATACTCATTTTTCATTTTTTTCTTTTCTTTTATATATTTTCAGTATATACAATATACCAAAGTCCCAAATCTGTTTTAAAGTAGACAGTCTTATTGTTAAAGACACAGAAATACCCAATTTGTAAGGTCTTGCCTCAAAGAGATTTCCTTAGTATAAAAAACTCCATCTGCCAATACAGATCAGCAACTTCTCTGTAATACGAGATCCCTGAGTTTCCTAGAGCAACTTACTGATAAAGACTAGAGAGGCAGCATCACATAGAGATGACAGGATTGGTCTCCTCCTCCAATGATACAGTTCCCAGCCCATCCATACCTTCCCCAACCAGTAACTTTTGGTCTAAGGCCTCCCTTTAGATCCCAATAGAGTCCACTCAATGAGCTAGAAGCCTTTCTTAATTTCTCCCAACAGCATAAGGATACCCTAGCCATCCACCTATCATCCTTGATTCTTACCTCATGACTAGTCCATCTTACTTCTTATATAACCCTTTGATGGCATCTTTGATGCTATTCTTCAGAGTTCCTCATCGGTTATATACTGAAATCCATTCCCACCCCTCTCTTTAACCTTATATTTTAGCAGTTTCATCCAAGATCTTCTGCTCTGGAGAAAGCAAAAAGAAGACCAGTCCCCTTTGGTGGATACCTCGGACAGTTGTTGCTAATTCATCCCTTTTTCTTTTCCAATTATACCAGTTGTTTCTCTCTTCTGCACTCTGCATATAAGTTGCTAACTCCCACTCGATTTCACAGTTGTACAGCTCCTTACACTTCCTTACTATTAGAGAGAGACCTTCAGATATAGATACGGGTTTCATTTACATATAGGGAGAGAGGGAGGAGAGGGACCTGGAAGCTCTTAGTGAGACCTTATATGAGAACTAAGTGCCTCAGGTACTTATTAGCTGCATGACTCTGGGTGTTACATCTCTCTGCCTCAGTTTCCTCAATTGTAAAATGGTGATAATAACAGTACTTTCCTCCCAGACTTCTTGTGAGGATCAAATAAGATGCTTTTTGTAAAAAGCATGGCACAGGGGTCAGCTGGGTAGCTCAGTGGATTGAGAGCCAGGCCTAGAGATGGGAGGTCCTAGGTTTAAATCTGGCCTCAGACACTTCCCAGCTGTGTGACCCTGGGCAAGTCACTTGACCCCCATTGCCTCGCCCTTACCACTCTTCTGCCTTGGAGCCAATACACAGTATTGACTCCAAGACAGAAGGTAGGGGTTTAAAAAAAAAAAGCATGGCATATAGTAGATACTAACTAAACTTGTTTCCTTACTTTCTCTGGAGCTGACCAGAATAAGCCTAGCCTCCTTTCTTCATGAAATAAGCTTCCCTTGAAAACATCTGTCATATTCCCCAATAAGTCTTCTCTTCTGCAGTCTAAACACCTACAGATCCTTCAACTAACCTTTGTATGGACGGCATGTATTCTGCTGTGTACTGGGTGATGTGTAATTAGAATTTTGTACCCCAGGACTCCATTTCCCAGAATCTCACTTTCATCCTCATGATACCTCCTTACATTTTGGTGATAACGTTTCAATAACCCCACCTCTTAGACTCTTGTCCTGCTAATGTGGTTGGGAAAACATCTCTTTACTCAGATTTTATTTTTAATTTTGTCTTTTATTTCTTCTACTTTAAGTATTATTAATAAATCTTATAAAATATAATACTTGGGTATTAATTTTAATCTTACAGTGAAGTACAAAATTTCTACCTTCAGTAAGCTTACAGTCCAGTGGAGTAGGAGGTGGGCAGAATATGAAACTTAAATTTCTATTTTAAAAAAATGAGATCATTGGTTTAGAGTGGGAAAGGACCTTAGAATGTCATCTAATTCAACACTCTCATTCTATAGATGAGGTTTTCATTTGTGCAATGTCAAATGGGTATCAACATCAATGTCTTCTTGTCTACTTTAAACCTAGGACCCTTGTACTCAAAGGTAACAATGTGCTAAGTGAGATCTGAAAAGAGAAATGTCATTGGCACTAGGCTTGCGACAGACTTGGATTCAAATCCCACTCTTCAATCACATTAATGGTAGAATCATGAGCAAATCAATTAACTATTCTCTGTCTCATTTTTCTCATTAGTAAAATGAGGATAGTAGCACCCACATCAAAGAGTTGATGTGAGGACTGAATAAGATAATGTATATAAAGTGCTTTGTAAACCCTAAACTATATACAAATGTCTGTCATTTATTATTAAAAATTGTAATTGAATGAGCGAAACCTTCCTGAAAGGGTTGGTATTTGTGATAGACCTTAAAGGATGAGGGAGAAAGTAAATAGGTGAAGAAAAGGAGGGGTGCTATTCTAGACCCAAGAACTAAGAAAAGGCAAAATATGGTCAGAAAGATGCAAGACTTGTTTATGGGATGATAATATCCTCAAAGACAGAATGCTGTCAGGTAGATAATAGGCATTTATTAAATGCTTTAGGTCAAGCATTTTTCAAAGATCCAATACAAATACAAAAAGAAACATAGTTCTTGCCCTCAAGAACCTTACATTTTAATAGAGGAATATAACACATAAAAGAGAATTGAAAAACTGAGGATGCAAGAAAGGGGGAGGAGATAGGAAGAGAATGCGGGATGGAGATGTCTAGTAAGTCAGAAGCTTAGCAAGGAGGTTGGCCATCCTGGGTCTGTTCCCAAAATGGTGGCTCTCCACAGATGGCATGGCAGAGGGATATCCCAAAGTGAGAAAGCTGAGGGAAGTTTCATGGTAAGATGGCAAGTGTCAGATTCTGCATATCTTTGAATGCCAGAGCTAAGAGCTTGAATTTCACTTGAAGAAAATGTTTCAAATTTGCAGGTTTCCCTTGTTATTTGCAAATTCCTTGTTCATACTACGCATTATATTTTAAAAGTTTTATTAATAATAACTAAAGCAAAAGATCTGCCTGAACTCAGCCTGGTAGCAGGTCAAAGAGAGAAAGAGAGTGGAGTTTGTGACCATGAAAATGTGGTTTCAAGACTTTGAATTGCCAAAATTGTAAAGATAATTTTAGTGTCTTGATTTAAATAAAAAATAAGTAGTCGCCATGGGAAAAATTCCCAAATATGAAATACCCAAGTCAGCTGGGTTTTATGGAGATTTTAATTAATACAAATGAAGGAATTAAGGAAAGGGAAAGAGACAGAGGAAGAGGAAATAGTAGGAAAAGGCCTAGGCCATGACCTAAGCCTTAAGAGAGACTAGTCAGTCTTTAATCACTTACCACAAGGTCGTTCCAAGCAAAACTCCAGTGTTCAGAGAGAGACCCTCCAATTCAGCTTTCAGAGCTGAACTCCTGAACTGAATTCAGAGAGAGCTCTGACTCCTGACCTCCAATTCAGCTTCCAAAGCTGAACTACTTCAGAGGCCTCAAGCTCCTTCCTTTTAAAGAAAATTTTCTCTCGTATCACCTCTCCTAAATTTTCACATCTACCAATCACAGTAGACGCTTTTCCTAAGACTGCCCATTCTTAGTTTTCACCACTCTTTAGTTTTCACCTTCTCTGGGTAGATTATATCTTCTGAGTACTTCACACCTCTTTGCTAAGCTTTCCCTTTGTAAGTTGCTTGACCTTTTATGATTAATTTTTTGTATTAGATCTAAAAATAGACCTAGCTTAAGGGCTTTTGCCTCACTGTAAGTATGGGTTGGGGACTTTTTCTCATTGTTCCATCAGGAGTTTACATCTTTATCTTCCCCTAAAGTATTCCTAAGTATGGGTGAAGTAATGTAAAGTACTCAATACATTCCTGACCAAGTACCTTCATTGTCTAAAATGGGGAATAGCCTTAACCAAATGTTCCAAGGTAGAGTCTGAGAAATTTTATAATTCACAAATTACAACCACTTATATAAGAATAACGTGATTGCACAAACTTGAAGACCCAGAAGAGATTATAGGGAATTTGGGGAAATACTAAGGACTTCTTCCTTGCAGATGAAGTCAAATGTTCAAAATCTCCATTCATAGAAAGTTCTATAGAACTAGGTTCATCTAGTTAAGCTCAGGTTATTCTACCCTTTATACAGAACAGTCTGGCTCTATATTTCTCATTGTTCTCTATATCAACCAACACCTTACCTTCTGTCTTAGAATCAATACATTTATGTTGGTTCCAAGGCAGAAGAGCAGTAAGGGCTAGGCAGTGGGGGCTAAGTGACTTTTCTAGGGTCACAAAGCTAGGAAGTGTCTGAGGCCAAATTTGAACCTAGAACCTCCCTTCTCTAGGCCTGACTCTCAATCTTCTGAGCTACCTAGCTATCCCTGAAATGCTGATCTTTTAATGTCTACTCCTTTCTCCCTTCCAAGAGCCATGATCCCTTGACATTGCAGTGGGCAACCCATTTTGTTTTGTTTGTATGTTTTTAAATTTTCTTAGGCTAAAGGACATGTGTTCTTATTGATGGGTCTTTGCTTTAGATGGTAGGATCCTCTCAGCTGATCAGATAGCGTATGCAAATCGACTATGAAGTCAGAGTGAAGCCATCTGTATTGTAAGGGGGAGAAAAAGAGGTTTTTATAAAAGGTTGAACTAGATTATTCAAGAATAGGATCACCAGGAATTTTATGAAATTCCAAAGAGATTTATTTACAATATATTTACAAATTATAGAACGAGTGAAGTAAGAAATCAGAGAGAGGATAGGGTAAGATATCTAGCCTAAGCACTAAGAATTTTGCTCTGGCCCCTGGCTCAACCCAGCAGGGGAGTTTAGTACTTAGCCAGAGAGGCCTTGGCCCTTGTAGCGGAGGTCCTGGGGATGCAGGGAGCCTCTCTCAAGAGGTAGGTCTCTCCTGAGGCTAGTCTCTTCAGGAAATCCAGGAAAGGAGTCAGCTCTTTCACTCACCACATGTCAGTCCAAAGGGAGAAATTTAAGAACAGTCTTATCAAGTACAGGGTCGCAGGTCCAGTTAGCAGATTCTTCACCAGCCTCCAACTCAAACTCAGAACTCTGAAGAATCAGAGAACTCCAAAGTCCCAAGCACAAAGAACTCGAGAACTCTCCAAGAAGTAGTTGAAATTGTCCCAAGAAGTTGTAACTCCCTTTTAAAGACACTTTATTTTTCATCACTTCCTGTGCCCCTTCCTCCACTTTTACGTCTACCAATTACAGTTGAAGCTTTGCTTAGGACTGCCCAGGGGGCAGCAAATTTGATTCTAATTTGTCACCCATTATTGTACACATGGGTCACAGCCATCCCCCACTCAAGTGTGAATGGGGTGTTTACACTTTTGGTGATTAAATCTAAAAAATAGGCAGGGGAGTTAATTTAATCTTCACAGTATTGACTATGTCTTTATGTTCCAAAAGTACCTCCTTTTCCCCTCCTACCATCCTGCCATAATTTTCATAACTGAACCAAAAGTAGATCTGAATAATTCCCCCAATAACAAGGTTGAAACACAAGAATTAAGGCAGTTCTCTAAATCTTTCAATTCTCTATCTTAGACTGTAAATATCTGGTTGCAGGTACATAAATGAAGAACTAAAGAAACAGCTCGGTGGTGTTCTGCTCCGTTAAATTACTTGAAAATCTGAGATGAGTCCAACCTGTGAGGCAGAGGTTTGAAAATTAATGAATAAATTTGGGCTGCTGCTGAAGTATCTCTTAATTGATAGTATACCCTAAAGTAGTTATGACAGAAGAAGTGAGCTCCCTGAATCAAAGTATATCATTTGCTCCTAATGGGGTACAGGAAATGGGCAAAGTGATGTTAGCCTAAAAGACTTCTGTGGCTGCTCAGTTTGGTTAGGAGTCCCATCCCTGAAGTGAATCTTTCTGACTCAGTTTGGTAACAGTTGGCTGTATATCCCAAACAAGAAGCTCTTTGCTTTTATAAGCAAACAGAATTAGACATAATAATTGACCAAATAAATTAATTCATTAATTTAAGAAAAAGAATTAGACATATTAATTGTTGCCTTACCTCCAAACGTCAAGGTCCTTGGCATTTTAACCACAAAGTTGTCTTTCTCCCAAATTCTTGACCTATTAGCATATATATATATAAAGAGTAATTGGAGCAGATGAAGACCAAAAGATCAAGAGATCATATTGTACGGTGGAAGGGAAGATGGTTATGAGTATGATGGATTTTGGTTTTGCCTTTGCCACTTACAACCTTGGTTAATTTTGAGCAAGTCATTTCGCTTTTATGGATCTCAGTTTCCTCATCTGGGATATTAGAGGGGTGATGTTAGGTAATCTGTAAGATGCCTTCCAGCAGTGGATCTAATTTTTGAATCTGTAAGGGCAATAAGATGATTCAGGAAGGCTGGGTTTAGAATCAAGAAGATCTGAATTCAAATCCAACCACAGATAAGTACTAGTTGTGTGACCTTGGATAAGTCACTTAACTGCTGTTTGCCTTAATCCACTAGTGTTTATGTGCATGTGAAGCAAACTACTCTAGTAAAGTTGCCAAGAAAATCCCATGGATAGAATGGTCCACAGGATCATGAAAAATTGGAACAAGAACAATAACAAAATCCCTTCTACTTCTGAATTCTATCATCTGCTCATAAAAATGTGTTTACGGAGGAAGCTAGGTGACTCAGTAGACTGAGAACCAGACCCAGAGACAGGAGGTCCCAGGTTCAAATAGGAACTCAGGCACTTCAAATCTGTGTGACAGTAGGCAAGTCACTTAACCTCCATTGCCTAGCCCTCACCACTCTTCTGCCTTGGAACAAATATACAGTAATGATTGTAAGATGGAAGTTAAGGGTTTTATAAAATGTGTATATGTCAAGTTTGGAGGAAATAAAAGCAAGAGATGGTGGGGGAGAGGGGAGAGAGAGAGAAAAGAAAGAAGGGAGAGAGAGAAAATGAAGGAAAGAAAGAAAGGAAAGAGGGAGAGAAATTTGTGTTGTGTCTCATTTTGCACATACATACAAATACATATATGTGCTATAAAACAACTTCCATTTAAAAATTTTACATGTAGCCTTTGAAGCTCAGATACATTTGATATTATGGTCCATGATGATGAATACCATATAATTATCTTTCCACTTATTAATATAATAGCCTAGAAATACAGAGCTTTACTATCCATTCACACCCATGTATAAAATATGCTTTACACAGTACCCAGCAAAATCAATGCTCTATACACACAGTTGATGTTTAATAAATGTGGTTAAAATGAATGTCCTTAGCATGGGTCAGTAGTTTCATCTTTTGAGCACATACACATACCCAAAGAATCTCTTTCTCTCCCCCCCCCCACCCGACTCCCAAATATTGATTGATTAGCAGTGACACTTTATGAAAGGACTGGGCAATGAGTTGGATGAGAAAGATCAATGTGAGTGGAGTTAATGCAAATATTGCAGATCTAACAATTCTTGAAGATGATCTCATTACAAGACTATTTCAAAAAAACATTCAGTACATAGCACAATTTTGGAATGTGTACATATGTGATTGCAGTGTGGACGAGTATCTCCATTCCTGTGCAAATATTTTATAATAGAGGAATGCATTATCATCTAACTTCCTTCTCCTAACTGGAGCCTGGCTGGGAGAATCTCAAGCCACTTGCATTTTTCTTCATCCCATCTTGCCTTGGAGTCTTTAAGGTTTGTTTGTTGTTGTTGTTGCTTTAATCATAAGATCATAGCTTTGGAGCTGGAAGGAAAAGATGACCTCCTTATTTTTAATAACAACAATAATTACCATAATAATTTTATATAGCTCTTTAAGGTTAGCAAAGTGCTTTATCAATATTACCGTATATGTTCCTCACAATGACCTGGGTGGATTGGTGCTATTATCCTCATTTTACAGATGAAGATACTGAGGCAACAGCAGTTAAATGACTTGCCCAGAATCACACAGCTAGCAAATGTTTCTGAGGTTATTGGTGAACCCAGACCTCCTAATTCCAGGTCCACTGCACCACCTAGCTGCAAAACATGCCTCTTTCTACCACTTCTTTGCCAAAAGAAGGGAGCTGCCAGGTATTCTTTTCTTCTTATTTCAATCTTCCATCAGCACAAATTTGGGTTCTCTGTCCCGTTGAATAGTCTTCCCCTAGTTTCCTTCGTTCATAAGAAAATATCAAAGTGAGATAATTTTTTATAAAGCACTTTACAAACCCTCAAAGGGCTCCATAAATGGTAGCTATTATTATTATAAATTTGGAGCCAAAAGGGCCCTTTAAGCCATCTCATCCAATTCCCTTAGTTAATGGATGAGCAAGCCAGGGCTGGGAGAGGAAATGTAACTTGCCCAGGATCACCCAAGATATCAGGTGGCAGAAGAAGGAATAGAGCCAGATCTTCGTGATTTGGCAATCAATGTTCTATCCAGTACACTGTCACCTCCTTGGGCTGGAGCGGGGGGAGAGGAGGAGGGCGGAGGAGAAAGAGAGAGTCAGAGAGAATCAGTCTTGCTTTGAAAGTTTTGAGAACCTTTGGTTCTGTTTTAGAAAAGGACACATGTTGCGTACTGCGCAGGAAAAAGTTAGAGGAAGCCCATGAGTTAGGACTTCTATGCATTCAGGTTGTCAGAAAGCAGTAGCCTGCGATGGCTGGGCATACGAGCGTGAGTGCACACACGCGCGCACACACACACACACACAGTGTGACAGATGACCTATTGAAATAATTTCAGAGCAGCTCGGTGGTTGCTACGACAACCAATGCTCTCTTGGCTTTCATCTGGCCATGTGACAGCGACTTTGACGTCAGCTGGAGGCAGAGTCTGTGGTTTAGTCCACCGAGCCAAAGGCTTGTGAGAATCTCTTGGATGCTGGACTTATCTCCGCTCGCTGCCTCTGCTGCCACCGCTGCCGCCACTACCGCCGCCGCCGCCGCTACTGCTGCTGCTCCCGCAGCCACCGCTGCTTTCCAGGGGTTGTCGGAACATGGACTATTAAACTCCTGCATTTCTTCCGTGTGAGGTAATCACTTTCCTTTCCATTCTAGCCAGATATTTTTAAAGCTTATTGTGGTGATGTTTCTCCCACACACACCCCACCCCCAGCTGCTGCAAGTTGGTCTTAATGAGTAATTTGCAGGAGTATCTTTTTTTTTTTAAGTGTGAGCCAGTTTCTAGCTTCCAATAATACGTGCAGTCTCCGAGGCTCCGTGAGGTAGGTGGGATGGTCCCAGCCGAATCATCTTTCCTGCTCCAGCATTCGCTCACTGCCCCGGGGGAGCAGCTGGTCCAACTTGGGCCAGATCGCCCCCCTCCTGCATTCCAGCAGTCGCTTTCTCTGACATTGCTGGGGATTGCAAACTCCAGCGCAAGCCAGAGCCACTGCAGCTTAGTCGTTGCCCATTTGATTTCTTCACCATCCGCTGCTACCCTCTTTTGCCGGCTCCGGCGGAGGACACTTTAAAACTCGGTTTCTATTTTCGTGTGCAGAGTTCATAATTAGCAACAATGGGAACAGAGCGAAAGGAACACCAAACACAAACAAAAGTTTGTGTGTGCGTGTTTCCTTTTAAAATAAGGTCGCTTTCAGTGCACATTAGGTTCGGACAATAGGAGGGAGGGCCTATATCAGTTCCTTAGCTAGTCTGTAAATATGAGAGAGACACAGACAAACAGACACGCAGAGACAGTGTGTGTGTGTGTGTGTGTGTGTGTGTGTGTGTGTGTGTGTGTGCCCTGTACTAAACTCTTGTCAACGACTTCCTGTAAAAAAAAATTTTTTTTTTTCAAAATTAAAGTCAGAATTGTGCCAAGGAAATGGTGCTGTATGTAACTGATGATGAGTGTTCAAACATTTCCTTTCCTTGTATATAGAAATGAAAGACCTTAACATTTCCTTGCCATTTCCCTCCCCTCCAAAAAAAGATTAGGCTATAAATTCTGGTTTCTTTTAAAAAAGCAGTCTTGACTTCTTTGCCAAAGGGGATAATGAAGCTACTTGTATAAAAAAAGAGAACTGATTACTTATATAAGAAATGGATACTTCTCATCCAAAACTAAATGTAGCATTTTCAATTCAGACTTATTGATGTAAAGACTTCTCCTTTCTAGTCTAGATTATATTGATAACACCACCAACTGTTGCCTTTGCCAGATAAAGACAGAATTAATTGATCATTACTTATAAAAGCCTATTTCATGATAATTTACATAGCATATGGATTCTGTCATTGGTTTAAGTAGCATTTTCTGAATACTGTAGTTCCTTTCCCTTTGGACCTTGGTATTTCCTAGCAGTTCTTTACCTGTCAAGTAAATAATTTTACAAGTTGTGATTCTAAGAAAAAATCTTGGGAGTTCTTTAAAGTTTCAGTTTTGGTGTTCACCTGACCTCAGAGCCTTTTGAATTTAGCATCAACTGGCAATCTCACTTGACCTAGCAGCATCACATAGAAGTCCCTCTTGTGGTATTCTAAGTTCTACAGAAGATTTAAATGCCTCATAATGTAAAAAGGAAATAATTCTTAACTTTTTGTGTAATGTTGAATTTCACTGTGCCTGAAATGCTACCTGGATTTTTTAGTGACTTATTCTAGGTAGTGAGTAATGGATGAATGGTATGATGGGATAAATGTCTATTTTGGCATGATTTTCATATACATACATATATATATATATATATATTCATTTATACATAAATATATATGCACGTATACATATGCAACTAAATGGCACAGTGGATAGAATGCCAGGCCTGGAGTTAGGAAGACATATTTCTGAGTTCAAATCTAGCCTCAGACACTAACTATTTTACCCAGGGCTAGTTATGTAATCCTATTTGCCTCAGTTTCTTCATCTATAAAATGAGCTGGAAAATGAAATAGCATGAAAACCCCAAATGGAGTTAGAGAGTCAGACACAACTGAACAACAACAAAATATATATTCCCATTACTCATTTGGGTTTGTGGTTATTTTTTTTAAATCCTTATCTTCCATTTTAGAACTGAGACTAAGTATGTGTTCCAAGGCAGAATAGTAATAGGAACTGGGAAATTGAGGTTAAAGTACTTGTCTCACAAGGCTCACAAGACTAGAAAATATTTGAAATCACATTAGAACCCAGGACCTCCTCTCTGCAGGCCTGGCTCCCTATCTACTGAGCCACTTAGCTGACCCAATTCATTTGTTTTTAATATTAGCTCCAGGCCAGGGTCCCCCATGCAGAAATTGCCAGATAGCACAGTACATTAAAGCCACATCTACAAAGACAACATATGAATTCATCAGTTTAAAAAATATCACAAACCAGAGGTTAAGCCATTAATATTCTTTGAAATGTATGTTAGTTGAAATGTTATACTGTAGTTGAGCATGGGCCATTAATTCTGTCATCTAAAAACCTACTTAAAAATTCCATCACTGAAAATGGTTTGCCTTCTTGATAACTGACTTTTAGCCACAGAGATTGCGATTTGTTTGAATGAGGGAGTCTTATTCATCTCAATTGCAGGGATCCTCTATTGCTCTGACACTACTGCTGTATCTCTTTTCACTTAGGGATAATAAAATAATGAAGGTATGGATTTCAGAGGCATAAAATAAAAATACAGGAGAAGGTAGCTACATGATCCTATGGATCAATGAAAAAAAGGAGTAGCAAAAAAGTTTGTCACTGTTAGGCCAGTCCTGAGCTAAGAAGACATTTATTGGTTTTTGCTTGAGTAAAAATCAAAATGGCCCAGTTTTTTTTATAGCACTGAAAATAAAGATGTATCAAGCTGGTATCAAACTCTTCTTCAGAAAGCTTCAGACTAATACCAGACACACAGTATCACAGAATTTCAAAATTGAAAGGCTCTTAGTGTTTACAAATATCTGAGTAGGAATCTTCAACAAGTGGTATCTAGCCTTTGCTAGATGACCTCCTTGCATATATGGATTGGTAGGAATGGCATGATTTACTCAGGAGACTCTGGATATTATGCTTTAAATACTTGTGCACAGTTAATTGAATAACATGACGGCAAAGCTAAAAGAAGTCATAGAACTGTCTTATTCTACACTCTCCACCCTGCCATTGTCACCATTTCCAGCATCCATTTTGACCCTCAAAGTTCATAATAATGTGTTCTATCACCTCTGCTTAGGAACAACTTGGGTGAGTACAAGGTAAAGCAAAATCCACCTTCCTTGAAACTCCATGTCAGCCTTGCATATGCCTGTGGTAATTTGGAGTGAAATAATCCTACCCAGTTGGATGGGCATTAAGAGGAACAATGCCAGCATTAACTTAAAGTATGCATGTTAACAGCTCCCCCTCCATCAAGGTATAGTTGTATATAGTACACATAAAGGTACCTGTAACAGCTCAAAGGATGTTGGGGCCTTACACAAAGAATTTGGCACAGTAGATGATATCTGGACTGACAACATAAGAGAAGCCCCTTTTTTCATTCTTCTAAAACTAAATTTGCGTGCTAAGGAACTTAGCTGATGCTCAAGTTTTATATAACACACTTATCTGGTGGAACAAATTAGCAGCCCTCAATACTAAGGAGGGATTTTACATGCATCAAACCCAGAAACAGCTACAATGAAATCAATCTAAGTCAGGGCTCTGATTTACTTATATCAGTAGAATCTAAAATTGGGCTTGCACAGTTGCAGGTAATTGAAAAATTCAGAAAATTTCCCTTGTAATCCAAATCCTAACCCATACCTCTCCCCTATGCCCCTCCAAAACAATTCATTTCATTTAGTAAGTAAGATGGAGGGATTTGATCTCAATTGTCTCGAGTCGATTCCATTCCATCCCATTCCCATTTATTAACATTCTATTTAATCATATTATTGTAGCTATGGTTCCTCATTGCTCTAGCTTGCTCTGCTTGAATAGACAGCCTGATTTTTGCTAACTAGCAAACTTTTCAGTCACTTGGTTGGCAGTAAAGCTGTCCTTTGAGGTGTATCAGCATTAACCCTTTTAATGTAAGTACGTGGAACTAGAGCTATGACATTTTGCACAAGCTGTTATCTCAACACCATCCAGATGCCTAACATTTGAGAATAGAAGCTTATCAACTTCCTCTTCAGTTCCCTCTGGAATTATAAAAGAGGATTTTCTAAAATGGTTCTCATATTTTGGGGATAGAAAAGTACACCTGCTCAATGGGGAACCACTTGCTGAAGGAATTTGGGAGAGGTCTCATATGCTTGGCTTTTGTCATCCCGAATTTTAGTGCCTTGGAGGACAAGGAGAAAGATTTAAGTTTGGCAAGAGTGCATATAATAATGACATATATCACACATTTCTAGTTAAATAAAAATTGCATGACTAAAAGTCAATGAGAAACTATGTTTCCAAATGTACTCGCTTGAATCTTTCTAAAAGTGACCATAGAAAGTTGAGGGTCATCTCTACCTGATATTCTATATTCATATAGATCTGTGATCTCACCAATTTGGAATTTACTTCAAGAAAGACTGCAAGCTCATCTGTGCTTGACATTAAAATTATATTTAAAATCTCCCTAGTTGCTAGGGCTTTCTCCCAGATATCGAGGGGGAGAGGTGAGTTGGGGGAGCAACTAGGTGACCCAGTAGATGGAGTGTTGGCCTACAATCCATAGAACATATCTTCCTAAATTCAAATATGGCCTTAGATACTTACTAGCGATGTGACCCTGAGCAAGTCTTTCGATTTTGTTTGCCCCAGTTTCCTCACTTTCAAAATGAGTTGGAAAAGAAAATGATGAACTATTCCATTATCTTTGCCAAGAAAACCCCAGTTGGGGTCACAAGTCAGGCATGACTGAAAACAACTGAAGAACAACAAATATGTGTGTATATTTTAGTGTTGTATCATCCCTCTCTCTCTCTCCAGAAGAATGTAATCTTGTTTTTTTTGTTTTGTTTTTTTTCTTAAACCCTTACCTTCTAAGTGTCAGTTCAAAGGCATAAGAACGGTAAAGGTTAGGCAATTGGGATAAAGTGTCTGTGGTCAAATTTGGACTTAGAACCTGTTGTCTCCCTGCCTGATTCTCAATCCACTGAGCCACCTAGCTGTCCCAAATAGAAGTTTCTTGAGGACAAGGACTGGTTCCCTCTTTGTCTTTGTATCTTTAGCTGATAATACTTGGTATGATTGACACATACCTAATAAGCACTTAGCACAAGCTAGTTGACCCAACAAATGTTCAAGCTTATTGAAAGTTAAGTTCTTTCCTTTAAAGACAGTCTGTCTTTTTTTTCATTCTTGAATTTCAGTTATTATTAGGATTCCTATCTTTTAAAAGCTTTTCACTGGAAACAGCATTCATTTAATATTAACCAGAATTTTTGCAATCCTCTGTCTCTGAAGAAGCCCAGTAGAGTAAAATTTGCAGGTAGGATATGCCTAGGCTAGAACTCTTGCTGTCTTTATGGCTGGCAGCATCTGAGACATGTCCATATTTTCCAAAGGCTGCCACAATGATCCCAGGAAATCTTCATGTTCCCCAAAATTCTCTGTTCTGGTGCAAAGATGACATTTTCTAGGTGGATCAAGATTTTCTTTGCTTTCCTGAACTCAATTTTCATCCTTAGGGAGATAAATGTTAAGTACTGTGTTTGCTGTTTCTTGGCTCTTCTTTTGGCTCTATGACTCCCACAGCCTTTGGAATGATTCATGCAGCTAAAACCACGATCTAGACTATGACGACTGGTTATTTACAACAGCCTTGCAGATAGATCAAAGAAGATCGGCCTACAAAAGTCATCTCACGCCTGCTGGCAATGATGTATTACATGATGAACGTTCCTAGCCTGAGGTATTATCAATCAGCCCATCAATAATTTTTAACTGACTACTTGGAGTCCTGGACTTTATGAGGCACTATGTGAGGATAAGTGTGACCTTATGAAAATAGGCTTGGGCTTGGATCTATGTGGGTTCAAATCCCATCTCTAATACATACCAGCTGTGTAACTAATCCTGGTAAGTCACAACTTCTCAACCTCAGTTTGATCATCTCTCAAATGGAGATTATAAAACCTGTAATATTGACTCCACAGCATTGTTATTAGAATCACAAGTCTAATACTGGTGGATCAGCAGAAGCCTCCTAGACCAACACTCTTATAAGGAAAGTTAGGCTCCAGGGAATTTAAATGATATGGCCAAAATAACACAAGCAGAATCGGGATTTAGATTCACAGTCCACAGACTTTAAGGCATCACTACAAGATGTGTATCCCAAAGGGATAACAGAAAATGGGAAAGGACCTGCTTGTACTAAAATATTTATAGCTGCATTTTGTGGTGGCAAAGAATGGAAAACTAAAGGTATTCCCCTCAATTGGAGAATGGCTGAACAAAATGTGGTATATGATAGTGATGGACTACAATTGTGCTGTAAGAAATAATGAATGGGATGATTTCAGAAAGAGCTAGAAAGACCTATGTGAACTGATGCAGAGTGAAATAAGCAAAACCAGAACACTGTACACAGTAATAGCAATATTGTGGAATGATCAAATGTGATAGACTTAGCTACTAACAACAATGCAAAGATCCAGAAAAATTTGAAAAAGAATGCTGGGGGCAGCTAAGTGGCTCAGTGAATTGAGAGTTAGACCTAGAGATGGGAGGTCCTAGATTCAAATCTGACCTCACATACTTCCTAGCTGTGTGACCCTGGGCAAGTCACTTAACCCCCATTGCCTAGCTCTTACCACTAAATGGCATAGTATCCATTCTAAGACAGAAAGTAAGGTTTTAAAAAAACAAGCAGGGGGTGGAGGGTGTCACATGTTTCTGGGTCTATTCTATTGCTCTGAATAAATTCTGAAACCTTTTATGTAAATATAAAGAGTTACCATTTCTTACTTGCATATAGAATAGAGCCTCCTCTTAGCATCTCTAGAGAATATCTTTTTTTCTTATACAGCTGCAAAGAAATATCTTTTTTTGCATGCAGAAATGGACTCTGCCTTCTCTTAAATTGATATATTGGGACTATAGGGAAGTACTTACTTAAATCAACAGAAACAGCCAAAGGAAAAAAGGGTTAACTTATTAACAGTTAAGGTTGTGAAAAAAGGAATGAATTGCCTACAGAATAATTAATTCTCTTCCCAATCCACAGCCACTTGATAGTCACCTTCTCTCTCTCTCTCTCTCTCTCTCTCTCTCTCTCTCTCTCTCTCTCTCTCTCTCTCTCTCTCTCTCTCTCTCTCACCACTCTCTTCTCTCTCCTCTCTCTCTCCCATAGCAAAAAGAAAACAAACAATTCTTCCCAACACCTAGAGGATGTAATCATTCCTCACCACCTCGGTCTCTGCCAAGGAAAGGGGCATTAGTTTTCCAGCTTAACTCAGTCCCTAAATAGCATCAAACTGCCAAGTTACAAATTCAGTGTCCACCCCCTCCCAGTTCATGTCTTGGCACTCTGACTTCTCAGGACTTCCCTCTTGGGCTGTTGGCCACATAACAGCCTGAAATTCTGTCTTTAGAGTTGCCATGGCTGAAACTCCCAAGCTCCCAGGTCCTGGATTTCCACTGCCTGTACCTAGAAGGGAAAAGAATAAACAAAAGAGACCAAAACCTCAATCCTGTTTCTTGAGGCCACTTGGCCAAAGGAAGTGGGGAAAGGTTGCCCTTCTCAGTTTAGTTTATTACTCATGCTTCTGGTGGGTAAGATCTTCACCCCCTGGGAAAAAAAAAACTAGAAAAGAGGAGGGGGCTTACATTTTAATTAGGGAAAGCTAGTAAGGACTATCACAAAAAGGAGAGTAGTGAGGGCTGTGGTATGGCATGGAGATAGTCTAGCAATGGAATGAATGAAGGCCTAGTTCTAGCAAAGGGGAATAAAAAATCATCAGAGCCCAGGGTGACTCCAGGCTTCCTGTGGGAAGGAGATGGGAATGATGATTGGAATGGAAGCATTATGGTATAGAGATGCACATGTTTTTCTTATTGGAGACATTCCAGGTTTTTAAATGGCTAAAGGGCAGCCTGGACCCATTATGATTAATCAATAGCCAATAAACATTGATTAAGTGCCCTTCATGTGCCTCAATACCACAGTCTTTATAATGAAAAATACTATGCCAGTGGCCTTTTTGTGATTAGTTAGTTGATATTTGTGAACAATTCATTTTCTCCCATGAACCCCCTTGGTCCTCCTCTGGAAAATGGTGGACCTTTCTAAGGAAAACATAGGGCAGCTAAGTAGTACAGTGCATAGAGTGACAGACCAGATGTCAGGAAGACATCTCCCTGAGTTCAAATGTGGCCGTAGAAACTTAGTAACTGTGCGACCCTGGGCAAACCACTTAATCCTGTTTGCCTCAGTTTCCCCAACCATAAATGAGCTCGAGAAGGGAATGGCAAACTAATCCACTATCTTTGCCAAGAAAACCCCAAATAGCGTCATGGAGAGCCAGACATGCCTGAAAAAATAATTGAAAAGCAATAGCACCTACCTCCCCGAGTTGTGAGAATCAAATGTGAAAAATATAAAGTGCTTTGCAAACCTCAAAGGGCTATTATTAAGTACTTATTTTTAAGAGTTTGGGGCCTGGGAAAGAAAAAAAATCAATTTTTAAAAAGGGAATCAGTTGGACTTATAGAGTTGGGAGGTGATAAAAGTTTTTTAAAATGGATATTCCAAATTGTAATGACAGCTTGCTTTTGGAAGGGAAATTTGGAATGTTATTAGACTAGCTGATTCCTTCCAGTTGCAAAATTCAGTTAGTTCAATGAGTCTAATTTGGGAATCTGACTACTACTGAGTGTATTGTTATTGGTCAGTTGTGACCCTATTTGGGATTTTCTTGGCAAAGATACTGGAATGGTTTGTCATTTCCTTCTGGAGCTCATTTATGGTTGGGGAAACTGAGACAAACAGGGTAAGGTGACTTGCCCAGAGTTACCCAATTACTAAGTATGTAAGGTCAGATATGAATTGAAGAAAATGAGTCTTCCTGACTCCAAGTCTGTCACTCAACCCACTGCATCACTTAACTGAACAAGTTCCTATTATTATCTCTGTTTTATAAGTGAGGAAACTGAGGCAGACAGAGTTTAAGTGACTTGCCCAGTATCATACAGCTACTCAGTGTATGAGGCAGGATTTGTACTCTGGTCTAATTAACTTCAGCACTCAATATACTGTGCCACCAAGCTGCCTCTCCTAAGGTAGCTAGGACTGAAAAGCCATTAACTTTCTAGTAAATCTTACTCTGCCACAACAGGAAATACCTTGACTTTGCTAAAAATCAGGAAATGTCTTGCAAAAGACCCATATTAAAAAGAGCTCCTTAAATCATAGATAAAGACTCAAGTTTTCAGTGGGAAGTATTATTGAAATTAAAGGCAGCTAACATAGCACAGTATACTAGGTTCTTCTTGGAATCAGGAAGACCCAAGTTCAAATCCATCTTAGAGACATGAGCTGTGTGACCCTAGACAAGTCATTTTACCTCTCCTGCCCCAACTTCCTCATCTGTAAAATAGGGATAATAATAGAAACTATCTCCCATGTTTGTTGTGAGCAAAAAAATTGAGATATCTGGAAAACATTTTATTAACCTTGAAGCGGTTAATTTTTTGTGAACTCAGAAATCCACAGGATACCTAAATTTTTTTTCTTACATTTCAAGGGGAGTTTTTAAGGCAGAAATGGAAACATCTCTATGGTATCCTCTTTCTCTTACAGAATTTCTATAATTAATAAAAGCAGCCGAAGAGATGTCAGTGGGGGCCATGATGGCTAGTATTCAAGGATCTGAAAAGCTGTCACATATCACATGTCACACAATTTCTCCCTGCTCCTACTTCTGCTCTCTGTTCTACTTCACCCCAAAGAGCAGAAGTAGGAGCAGGGAGAAATTGCAGAGATCATTTTAGATTGTCAATAAAACCTTGCTAAAAATCAGAGCTATCCAAGAGTGGAATAGGCAGCCTCTTAAGGCTCCTGCCAAGCCCTTCTCCCCCTTGTATTGGCATTTTTTAAGCAGAAGCTAACTACAGTTGTTGGATGTGTTTAGGGGTGTGTTCATAATTGTTTAATAACCCCTCTGCAGAAAACAAAATGTATATGATACACTTTCAAGTTTAATATGCTTAAAATTTTTTCTCCAATACTTCCTCAAGTCAAAGCAATCAATAAAGCAATTAATTAAGCCTTAATTTTTAGCTTTTACCATTTCCAGCTGGTTTTCTCATACGAAACAAATGTTCACAATGAAAATTTAGCAATCAGCTAGTTGGAGCTAGCTGGGTAAGTCGTAGGGGATTTTATTCTGATGTGTGTTAGGCTAGGCCTCCTCTAAGTCCCTTCCAACTATTGAGATTCTGTGATTCTAAGCAACCATGTCTACTGGGTTTTAGCATAGAGTCTCATCTCTGAAATTTTGAGTTGCTCAGGCAGCCAAGATGCTGGTATCAAGAAGTGGAAATTGGCATTAAATATCCTGATATTACAAAAATGAAAAGATACAAAGGACAAGAGAAAAATTGATATTGAACATATTGAGTATTTCTCCATTTTTCCAATTTGGCTACCTTCCTTAATCATATTTTCTACCTCTACCCTTAATTCAGCCAATGTAGTCATATCTAAGTAGTGTTTTTCTTTTATAAATAGTTTTATGGGATCGAGGAGTGATTTCCTTGACAGTTGAAATCATGGCCCTAATGAGTGGAATCTACAGCTCAGTCTCAATCAGATATAATAATAGGATGGATCATAGATATAGAGAGGGAAGAGGTTTTCAAGGTCATCTAGTCCAACCCCACTATTTTTATAGTGATATCTGACATGCACATAGGGCATTGGGGTTTGTGAAGCACTTTACATACCTGATCTTAGGGTATCCTCATGACCCTGTGAGATAGGTGCTATTATCATTCCCATTTTACATATGGGGAAACTGAGGCTTCAAGTTTTAAGGGAATTACCCAGGGTCACATAGCTGATAAATATCTAAGACAGGATTTGAACTTATGTCTTTCTGACTCCATAAGCCAATGATATATATCCAGTGCTTCTTCTGAAATGAGGCCCAAAGACATGAGGAGACAGGAGAGAGCTCCCTGGATTTGAAGTCACAAGACCTGGATTCTAGTTGTGCCACTTTCTGTGTAATTGTCAAATCATTTGACCTCTCAGCCTCAGTGTAAAATGGCTTAGATGACCTTAGAGATCCCTTCTAGCTCCAAATCTTTGATTTTATGTGATTAAATCACTTGTCCAATTACTCAGATCCTGAATAACAACCTAGGGCTTAGTTTTTCCTTAGTCTGTGGTCATACCTAATCCTGGCTGGCCATATTGAAAGTGCAATCGGGTGGTACCAAAGAAAGTGAATGCCAATCCATTCTCACTGCTGGAAAAGATGCTTAAAGCATACTCCCTGCTTCGAGCTTGTCAATGGTCTCATCTTCAGATATGAAAAGCTCAGGACATTGGTTCCTTAAGAACCAAAGCTAAGTTGTTGAGAAGAAAGAACATGATGCTTTTGATAATGTGTGCAGTCAGCTTCAGTCTCTTATTGCAGCCCCTTTCTTTCCTGAGTGGCAGCCTGATTATGGGGTTCTCACTAGCTTTGCCAGGTCAGTAAGCACAGATCCAATTAGAACAATTAAATTTCAGCAGAAACCCTGGATGCTGTATTCTATAGGTGTCAGTCAAACATCTATTCCCTGCTCTGTGTGTTTCCGTGTTTGTGAGGGACTGGGTAATTATAAATCCCCGCTGGCCACATTCTTGGATTCCTATTACAGTCTTTGCATGTGCTGGCATAGAGTGGCACCAGGTGTGCATGGGTGGCAGGAGTGGTTGGAAACCTCAGTCTTGAGGCTTCTGGACAAACTTGCCATTGGTGATATGCAAGTACTTTCAGTTCAAGAGTCTTCTTGTTGTCTAGTCGTGCCCAACTCTCTGTGACCCCATTTGGGATTTTCTTGGCAAAGATACTGGAATGGCATACATTTCCTTTTCCAGCTCATTTTACAGATGAGGAAACTGAGTCTAATGGTGTAAAGTGACTTGCCCAGGGTCACCCAGCCAGTTAAGTGTTATGGACGGATTTATACTCAGGTCCTCTTGACTCCAGGCCCGATTCTCTGTCTACTGAGCTACTTAGCTGCCCTAAGGGAGTCTTGATGTTTCATCAAATACCCGAACTCACCACTTCCAAGGTATACTATCTGACAAGTTCTCCCCAGAGCCCTGTGCCCCTCTCTTCCATTTTTGGTATCTTGATAACAATGCCTACTTTCCAGATGATTTGAAAACTTAATGGTTCCATAGAAGAGTTTTAAGACAGCAAGGTGGAATAATGGATGGATGATCAAATGAGGATATAATTTTGTAGTATAGGGTAAACATTGACATGCTTGTAAACTGTAGGGAATGAGCCAATATGCAAGTATACATGTAAACTAATTGATAGGACAATAACTGGGTGGCTCAGTGGATAGAGACTCAGGTCTGAAGTCAGGAGGACTTGGGTTCAAATCTGACCTCAGACACTTCCTATCTATGTAGTCCCAGGCAAGTCACTTATCTCCAATTGCCCAGCTCTTTCCACTCTTCTTCCTTGGAGATACTACTTAGTACCAATTCTAAGAAAGAAGGTAAGGGCTTAAAAAAAAAAAAGAATTGATAGGATTGGTATGTCAGAGGAGACAATCTGTTGGAGATAGAATAGAATGGGATCTCTTCAGCAGGCAAAAGGGTTAGCCTTGGTAAGGAGTAAAGCCATAACATCATGTGAGGCAGAGGTAAAAGAGGAAATTGTGGAAGAACACAGAGGAGTAATATGGGATGGGGAAGAGGGAAGAAGAAACTCATGGTGAATGACCTCAATTTTCTCATTAAAATGGGGTAACATTCTCAGCTGAGAAGGAAAGGAAAGAGGGAACAAAGAAGTACTGGGAGGAGTGGAATAAGGAAGTATAGTAGAATTGCCTAGCAGCAGTGAAAACCCACGTTGTTGCAACTCAGATGAGAGATGGTATGAACCAAACTAGTTGGTTGTCAGGTGAGTCCCTGGAAATTGAAGGGATGCCTATCAATTGAGGAATGCCTAAACAAGTTATGGCATATGATTGTAATGTAATACTACTTCACCATAAGAAATGATTAGCAGGTTAATTTTGGAAGAAAAAAAAACATGAAAAGGCCTATATGAAGACTGGATAAGCAGAACCAAAAGAACATTATCTACAGCAACAGAATTATTGTTTGAAGAATGGCATGTGTATATCCTCTGAAGAAAGGACTGATGAATAGAAAAAAGTAAAATGTAATTTTATATATATGCATATCTAACATATTTATATAACTTTTATCAAATGATACTTTCTCTAATGGGGAGAGGAAAGGAGTTAACCAGGTATTTTAATGTAACAAGTAAATAAATAATATTTTTAGAGGAGGGGAAATTGCAAGAAATGTTTAGGTATAAAATTGATAAGATCTGACAACTGATTGGATACATGAAAAAATATTAGCAGGGCAGCTAGATTGCTCAATGGATAAAGAGTCAAGCCTGGAGGTCCTGGATTCAAACTTGGCCTGAGATACTTCCTAGCTGTGTGACCCTGGGCAAGTCATTTAATCCAGTTGCCTAGTCCTTACTGCTCTTCTGTCTTAGAACTTATATATAGTCTTGATTCTAAGACATAAGGTAAGGTTTTTGGAGAGAGAGAGAGAGAGAGAGAGAGAGAGAGAGAGAGAAGACAAGACATTAAATTTTCTAGTTCAACCTTTTCATTTTACTAATGAAGAAACTGAGGCTGCCAAGCAAGATTTGCTCAAGTAATTTGCTCAAGGTCAGATCTGGAATTTAAACCCAACACTCTTGACACAGCTCACTTATGTTTGCTCTGTTTAAATTCTTCTCAAGCATTTTATTTATAGTTATTAGAGTTTTTGGCAATGTTTAATAGCAAAATTTCTCAAATCCCTTTGCTTGTCATTAATAAGTGTTTTAAGTTTGTCTATTCAGTGCTTCAAGGCCATCTGAATTAGTCATTCATCATCCCTTTGAAATTGATTAGTATGAATTTCCTTTTGAAAAGCTGGGAAAACAAAAGCCTTAGGAGGGTGATGACTAGCCCTAGGATATGGAGTAAACCAGTAGTCAAATAATGTAGACTCACTTATGTAATCCTAAACCAAGCTAAGAATGGTTATTGTCCCTAGAGCACATAGGTGGCACAGTGTGAGGGAGTTCAGGACCTGAAGTCAGGAAGACTCATCTTCCTAAGTTGAAATCTGGACTCAGATACTTACTAGCTGTATGACTCTTGGCAAGTCACTTAACCTTGTTCACCTCCATTTCCTCATATGTAAAATAGGCTGGAGAAGGCAGCCACTCCAGTATTTTTGCCAAGAAAACCCAAATGGGGTTATGAGAAGTCAAATATTATGTCAAATACCACACTTGGGAATGGCTCATTTATATATAATAATATCCTAATAGACAAAGAGGATGTTCTTAATGCCTATTATCTTCATTGACTTGTACCCCAAAAGACCTATTGTTTTGTATGAGAGAATTTGAGCCTTCATTGTGCCTTATGCAACTTAACTTACTACCTCTAAACAGGAGGAAACAAAAATTTTCAGGATGAAAAATATATGCATTCATATAATATTTTAAATGTTGCCTATTTCACATGGCATATCCTAGTTCCATGTTGGCAAACCTATGGCATGTGTACCAGAGGGCACATAAAAAGCCTTCTCTATGGACACACCCATCATCACCCCAGCACAGAGTTCACCAGAGTTCTTTACTAGAAAGCCAGAGGGACATGGGGCTGGGCTGCTCCCTTACCCCTCTCCACACACCCTGGGTGAGGATATCACCTGTCCCTCTAAAAGGTTTGCCATCACTGTCATAGGTAGTTGCCCACTTTTCTCATTATTAGTCATAGCTGTTCATTAGTCTTCACTGAACTGAGCTGTCTTTCATCCACATTCTGAAAATACTGGGGTCTTTCACATTCAAACCATATTGTTTTTCAGTTTTTAACCTAAATATCACACTATTTAAATCCTCATTTTAAAAAAATTGCAAAGCAGATCCTTGATGTTAGTGCTGCTCCATATACAATTCCCCTTGAATATTGAAACAACTAAGAGAGATGTTTACCATTCTAAATATGTTACCAAACAGGTTACGAGATCTCAAAGGCAGCTATGCTGTCCTAGGATTGTTAGAGAATATGTGTTGGGAGGCTGAAAGAGGAGCAGCAAATAAATAAAGTAGAATTTACAGGTTTGTTTGGGACTTTGTCTTCAGTTTTTCTACCATGATCTATAGACAGTCTCTGACTTTTGAACAAGTCATGTTAAAAGTTTGTTCCTACCTTATTTAGAACTTGTGAAGATTGGATTTCACTATCTCCTGATTGTAACAATGAAAGTACTTAGCTCTTCCTTCATTGGGAAGATTGAATTGTAATCCCTAGTCTATTTTTAGATTTTAATCCCCAAAAGTGTTAACTCAGTATTTAAAGTAGATCTACCCATTTTAACTACAAAAAGGTGCAAACTAACTACAAAAGGTGTGATCTAACCAAAAAAGGTATGATCTAGCCAAAAGAGGTGTGACATTCATTGCATGCATTGAGTGAGAGGTCTGTGACCCATGTGTGAAAGAGTGGGCAGTCCTGGAGAGGAGTGTCTTCTGTGATTGGTAGACATGAAATTTATGAGAGGTGACACAAGAGAAAAAGATCTTTAAACAGAGGACCACAGAGGCCAGATAGGAGAGATCAAAGAACTCTGACCCAGAGTTGGACTGGAGGATCAGTCTCTCGAGTCATGAGTGAATAAGACACTTGAGGAGAGACTAGAAGACAGACACTTGGACTTGGCTGTGGAACTCAACCCTGGAGGAGCTCCTGCAGGAGACCTCAGACTGCTTTCTTTTTAGACTGTCACTGTGGTGAGTGAAAGGCTGACAGTCCCTTGCCCTTTCTGGAGTTGTGAACCTCCAAGAAAGGCCCATCATCTTGAGACTCCTTTTCCCTGATTAGGGCCTTAGAATTTCTACTTGGATCAGAGGAAGCTGGAGTTTTTTCTCTCTCTTTCCTTAATATTTTCCCTCTATTGTAAATAAACTACCATAAATTCTAATTTTACTTTAGTAATTCACTTTGGGAATCCCTGACAACCACCACTTTAATATATTCAGGTTTAACCAGAAATAAATTTAACAAACTCATAGCCCCATCTCCCATTGAAGGATTATATTTGGTGGTTAGGACCCCAGACCAACCTACAAAGATTTTTTTAACATTCAATTTCCCAAAAGTACAGGACTATATTGATAGGCATATGGGATCTCTGTGAACTAGTATTTCATTATGCCTCCCCATCTTTCAGGGATCTGTAAAAACCAGGAGTTAACATTGTGGTCTACCATTTCCATGGCCATACCAATCAGATACTGTAAAATCATCTTCTAAGACAGTTTCAAACCTGTGAACAGAAAGAATTGGTCATGATCATCTTGTTTAGTCTAGTCTCATCATTAAGCAAGTAATACAACTAAATCCCACATTAGGAAGAACCATGCCCAAGATCCTAGCCATAACTCTTGGTTCCAACACAGAATTTGGGAAATACTCATTTTGACTTCACCAATATCCATAGCTAGGTTGATGGAGCTACGATTAGAATCTGAGTCTCCCAGGCCAATGCAATGAGTACTCTTTCCACCACAACCCATTGTTTTTGTTGTCCTATCTTATAGTTTTCTCTATCATCGATTGCCAATGGGGGAAAGCCACAGAGTATAAAGAATTTGTACTTAAATCAGTGCTTACATGAGTTACTGGGGGTTAGTTCACCCTTCATGGCAGAGAAAAGAATGCAAGGTTGAGAGTCAGGGACCCAATAATGGAGTCCTTACTCTGTCATTGAACTCACTGTGTGATCTTGGCTAACTCATCTGACCCCTCTGTGCCTCTATTTCCTCACTATCCAAATAAGAAGGATCATAATATCCATCTTACCTATCTGATGGGGGTGTTGTGAGGATAAAAATGAACCAAGGGGTGTGAAAATGCCTTGAAAAAATTAAATGTGTGATAATAATGGAAGGCACAATTCTTATTACCACCTCCAATTGTGCCTTCTCAGGTCATTTTTTGCCTGGGATTTTTTTTTTTTTGGAGAGGGGGGTAGTATCCTGGTGTGTCTGACCTTATTGGAAAGTACTAGATGTGAGACAATCAGAGCTATTCCATATCATTTATTGCTGTGGATGTTGCAAGTGAAAACAAAAGAGAAAGAAGATGTGTGTGTGTGAGAGAGAGAGAATCGAAGATCTATTTATTCTCTTGGTCTGTTTTTGGAGGAGGTAGTGTTTATTTTAAGCAGCATCTGCTGAGTTTGTAAGTGTTTTTCACCCATTCTTCTTCATCTCTGCTATAGCAGAGTGATAAGGACTAAGGGACTGGTTATTTTGGCAATTAGGGACCCCTCTTTCCCCCAGTCTTCCTCCTCATACATGCTTATTGACCCTCTCATGCCCTAAGGCCAGAATAGGGATCAGAATAAAACTCTGAACTATATCATAGCATAAAAAAGCTTAAGAAAGCCTCTCACCACTGACAGACACAAGACAGGGCCTGGTAATGGCTCTGCTCTTTGTCAAAATCATAAATTGTTGCTGCTTCCTTTGTGATGGTTTCTTTCTCCTGCGTCACCTTCCAGGCTTCATGGATGATTTGTTGAGGGGCAAGAAATAACTGATCCCTCTGGATAAAGTCTCATTTTATTGACCTTGGACCTGTCTCAAGACCACCTCAGACTTAAGAGAAAAAGAACATTGAGTATAATGATGACTTAAGTTGCCTCTAAATTAATTTTATTTTTGAAGATTAAATTTAAGCCCTGTTAGCATGCCAGAAATTCCTTAGTATTTCTTTTATACATTACTGAAATGGAATATAAACTAATCAGAGATTTGGGCCTAGTAATTCTTCCTTAATTTGGCCAATTTATGTAATAATAATAATAATGGCAATAATAACAACAACAAATATTTATGCAGTCCTTTAAGGTTTGCAAAGAGCTTTACATGTTACTACTTTTGTTCCTCACAACAGTCCTATAATGTAGTTTTCCTCTGTGTGTGTGAGACAGAGATGGAAAAAGAGACAGAGAGATGAGGAAGGGATGACACACACACACACACACAGAGAAAGAGAGAGAGAGAGAGAGAGAGAGAGAGAGAGAGAGAGAGAGAGAGAGAGAGAGAGAGAGAGAGAGAGAGA
Organism: Monodelphis domestica; assembly: GCF_027887165.1. Lineage (NCBI taxonomy): Eukaryota > Metazoa > Chordata > Mammalia > Didelphimorphia > Didelphidae > Monodelphis > Monodelphis domestica. The sequence continues at coordinate 168,572,498 of NC_077229.1, forward strand.
GAGAGAGAGATCCATTGAGGAAATTAAGCTTCCAGTAACCTTAATTCATAAGATCATCTATTAGATCTAGAAGGGACCAGGGCCCTTAGAGATCATCCTGTATAATTCCCTTGATTTATTGTTTAGGAAAATGAGGCTTAAAGATTTACCTAAGGTCTCAAAGGTCATAAGCCACAGGGCTGGGATTCAAACTCAGGTCCTCTTGACATGGGCATTGTACTCCCAGAAATTTTCTCTTTTTGTTTTTAAGCTAAGTTTTGGAGTCTTGCATTCTTGCAAAAGGTATCCTTCCTGAACCCCAGGGGTATACTTCTGCACCCCCACAACACTCTGACTGTGCTTCCAGTGTTCTTCCCACAATTGATATCTCTGGCAGGACTTACTCAACACTCACCTGGGCAAGCCACTGTTGAAACTTTAGACTTAGACTGACAGAAATATAAAACGTTGACCACAGGAATCCTGAAAGGAGTCAAATTAATGAACTTGACAATTTCAACCATTTCCCAACATAAATGGTCATCAGTGTCAGAGAGAAAGTGGAATATCTGGAAAGGTGAGCTTAGATGGTAGAGAAATTGTGGAAGGAATTTTCTATATTAATTTTAGTAAATATTCATAAACATTCTTGAAAGAATTTCACCTCTAAATGAAATGAAAATGTAGTTAGTGGTGGTGATGATGGACTCTGCTAATATAATTCAGATGCAGCTTTGAGTTAGTTTAATAATAATAATAATAATAATAATAATAAATAAATAAATAAATAAATAATAATAATAAAAGCAGCTGCTCTCATTCAGAAATTCCAAGAAATCCAAAGGCACAATGATACCTGTATGAGGTCACATTTGCATAGCCCTTTCTTAAGTACTGCTTAGGTAACCTCCTTTTGCATGTGAAAGACATCCCCAAAAGCTATCCCAGGTTCAAGATCACTGGCCTCATTTGCATCCATTCAAAATCTTAGGTTTCAAGCCCCCATTGGTGATTTATTTTTATCTATCAGCCACAGGATGTCATTAGTTTAAAGGGAAAAAAATTAATGGAATAACATAGTAAGAAAAGTAACAACAAAGCCATCTCTTCCCCTAAAACTTAGGATGCATATTTTCTCCCACAAATACACATGAATGCACATAGGTCATCAATAGGAGAGTGGAGACAGGTAAGCATCATTTATGAGAGACAAACATGGAAACACATGTCCAGGACATATGCATGGAGGGCCAACCAGTTTATCTATCTACTAGGATACTGGTGTCTTCCTTCACATGTTTCCTGATCTTGCTACTCTCTTTGGTCCTGCTTCCCATTGAACTATATCCGAGGATTATACTTGGGTGTCATATCTCCACTCTCTTACTCACCCACTCCCACCATACTCCTCTTTTTATACAGAGCTCGAGCAGAGGTTCTACTTCCTCAAGCCATCTCTCTTTTTATCCTAGCCCCTCCAAGCTAAGTTAAAAAGACTTGAATAGAACATAAGCTCTTTGAGCTCTAGGCCTGTATGGGTTTTGTCCTTGTATTTCCAGTGCCCCCTTGAAATGTAGGTGCTTAATAAATGCTTGTTTGATGAATAAATAAATGAATGAACCTTAAGCTTTTAAAGTAGGGTGCTCATGCTGGATGATAAAGCTATGAAGAAAAAACATAGTTGCAAAGTTGCTCAGTGGAAGAAGTAACTACAATCCAACAAGTCTCAGGAAAACCAAGCTTTCTGAGACTTCTAATGATTTCCCTAGGAATCCCCATATTTTCTAGATTTTTAAAGTTGGCGGATCAGGGGCTTCAGGACCTTGCTGGATGTTCAGTGTGCTACTCTTCTTCCTTGTGAGAAAAGTTAAAAAATTCTGCCTGGTTCAGTTATCACTGCCTCTCCTCTTATTTAGATTTCATTCTGAAATCCATTGAATGACTTACTCTTTCAGCACTGCTCTTTGGCTGGAGAGTCCCTCCATGGACTAACCCAAAGGCCTCTGAGCAAACAATGCTGAACTCTCTCTGCCTTGTAAATTAGGTTATCAGATTTTTTTTGCAGGTGGCTAATTTTGCTGCAGATTTCACAGGGCTTCTAAATGTGAGTGCAAAAAACACAGAGTGGCAGGCACTTCCCCAATTTATTTCATAAGAACCAAAATTAGGAGAACTCTTGACCTTCAGTGGTATGAGGAAGATTAGCAATGCCTTTGTAGGTATCTGTTAGAAACATCCACAGATTGCCTCATCATTAAAGAATTGAAATGCTCAAGTTATTTTGATTAGGAGAGTTTTTCACTATTTAATCTCAATAAGCTTGCTGTTTTTTTCCTTTTCATGAAAGAGGTTACATATTTCGTTGCCTGAAGGATCTGTGATTTTGTCTATGTGAGTACTCTTTCCACCTATGTAGATTGTGACCCCCCAAATTTAGCCAGGTCCCCATTAGTGTAAATAATGAATGAATCCCATGAAAGGGTCACGTGTATTCAAGGCACCCTGAAATTATACAAACTTCTAATTATGGAAAATATAATAATGGATGCCTGCCCAATGGAACCACATAGTATGAATTAAATAATGCAATATTGTCACAGGATTCCTTATTTGCACTAATTGGGACTTAGCTGTAGACATTTTTTTTCTGAACAGAAAAATTCATCTTCTGGGCCTCAAGCAATGAACTTCTTGGAATTTAAGTAGGCTAATCTTTAGATGATTGCTATAGGGCAGTGATGGTGAACCCATGACACAGGTGCCAAAGATGGCACACAGACTACTCTCTCTGGAAACATGTCCACCTTCCCCCCCAACCTCCACCCCTAGAGTTTTTTACTAGAAAGGCAGAGGGACTCTTGGAGCTGAGGAAAGTCTCTTGAGGGAGATTATACTTAAGCTGATCATTAAAAGAAAATACAGATTCTGAAAGGTAGAGATGAGCAGGGAGAGCATTCAACCCTTAGGGCTTTTTACAAATGCCTGGAGGTGGGAGATAAAGCACTAAAATTGAGGCATGGCAAGTACACCAGTTTGGTGTGAATGTTGAGGGCATGATAGTCACATGAAATTAATCTGGAAATGTAGGTCAGATCTATATTTTGAGGAACTTTAAATACCCAAAGAGACCAATATAATATGAAGCCTTGTAAATTAGGGTAAATAACTGTTATAGTGCTTAGATAGGAGATATGGCATGCAATCTAGTGGGTAGAGTGCTATACTGAGTCAGAAAGATCTGGGTTCAAATCCTATTTTGTTATTCAATCATTGAAATCATGTCTCATTTGAGATTTTTTGGCAAAGATAATAGAGTGGCCTGCCATTTGAGAAATCTGAAGTCAATAGAGTTAAATGATTTGCCCAGGTTCACATAGCTAGTAAGTGCCTGAGACCAGATTTAAATTCAGGAAAGTGATTCTTCTTGACCCAGGCTTAGCACTCTCTCCACTGTGATACCTAGCTACCCCAGGCCCTCAATGTCCATTAACCTCAGTTTTCTCATCTGAAAAATAAATCAGTAAGCATTGGTTAAGCAAGCATCTACCATGTGTTAGGCTCTAGAGATACATAGACAAAAGTCCAAAGTTCATACTCTCGGGAAGCTTACATTCTATCAGAAAACTCAACATATACAAAGTAATTTTGTGCCTCTCCTTTTCCCTCTCCCCAATCCCAGACACTCACAGTGGGAGAATCAAGAAAAGTATCATTTATAGAAGTCTTGGTGCATGAGCTGAGCTTTGAAGGAGGTCACAATGTCTTATGATCCAGATGATATCTATATCTATATAAACCTTTACCTTTTGTTTTAGAAATTACTAAGTATTGCTTCTGAGAGGGAAAAAAAGTGGTAAGGGCTAGGAAGTTAGGATTAAGTGACTTGCCCAGGGTCAAACAGCTAGGAAATGTTTCAAGTCAAATTTGAACCCAGCTCCTCTCAACTCTATCCATTCTGCCACCTAGCTGCCCTTGATACAGATGATATATTAACCTGTAGTGCTTCCCTTCACAGAGTTGTGAGGCTTAATGCAACAATTTTTATAAAATGTTTTGTAGACTTTAATGTGTGCTACAAATACCAGCAGCTTTCATTAATTTCATCTGGGTACCTTAATTCTGAATGAAGAACAAATCTTTCTCATAGAGATGGAATATGATAGAGGCATCTAGGCGGTACATTAGATAAAGCATAGAACTTGAAAGCTGAAAGACCCAAGTTCTGCTCCTGTTTCAGATTCTTACTGGTTGTGTGACCTCTGCAAAATGAGGATAATAATAGTCCAGTGGATAAAGCACCAGACCTAGAGTCAGGAAGACCTGAGTTCAAGTCCTATCTCAGATACTTCTTTTCTGTGTGACACTGTGATAGTTGTCTATCCTCTGTCCACCTCAGTTTCTTCAAATGTAAGATCATAATAATAATAGTGCCTACCTCTTGAAATATTGTTAAGATCAAATAAGATACTATCTGCAGAGCATTTTGCAACTCTTAAAGCACTTGTTATTACTTTGGCTCATTTGGAGAGAATAAGGAAAATAGTATCAGAAATCTAAGTCTGGAAGGGACCTCGGAGGCTCTCTAATACAACCCCCTTGATTTATATATGGGGAAACTGAAGTTCAGAAAACTTAGTTTGCTCAAGGTCACACCAAAAATAAGAGAGAATGGGCAAGAAGAGTCCGTCATTTAAGATTATAGCAGAGAGTTCTGCCTCTTAGCTGCTCTGAAGATGGATACATATGCTTTCATTGTAGCTTAAAGTACATTAAAATTGGAGCTAAAAGCTGCTTTTTTCCCTTCTCTGATGGGTGGATTTTCATAATTGAGAGATGATGGCAAAAATATGTACTGAAAAAATTCAAACACCCTCTCTTCGTTTTTAAGCCAAATCACAAGATTTCTCTTTGTGCAGAGGAATTGTTATAACGTTTATAATAAATAAGAATGGGGGAGTTGGGGAGGGTTTGGGGGTAGTCCACAAAAATCATTCTTGCCATCTTAATCAGAAGAGTAGCTCTTCAAAATGACCGAAAATATATGCAATATGTTTGCAACAAAGCATCTGGGCATGCTTTATGAGAAAATCAAAATGACCTTTATCATTAATAATTGTACCTCATGAATCTTAAAGGATAAATTAGGTTAATGCTACATTTAGAGGAAAAGAAGAGAAAGTGGGTTATAATATATACCTATATGTGATCACAAATTATCCTGCTGAGAGGATAAAATCTGTCCCAGTGAGGCCTTTTGTTTGAAAATACCTCTTAAGCCTAATTTCAGTTTGGCTTGGCACTAATTTCTATTGCTCTTCCCCATGCTCGATAATGTTTAAACTAACAGTTTACTGGTGCTCTTGACCTGCTCTCCAGGACCCATTTGAAAGCTTAGATCATCTTACATTAAAAAATGCTTTGCTGAATTGAGGAAAGAGCAGTGAGTAGTTTCTCACACACCCCCCCCCCCCGCCATGCCCACCCCCATTGGCTTTATAGTGAGTGAGTGAACTGGAGGTGATCCAAGATAAGAAAAAGGCTCCCTCAATCTTTGTTCAGGGTAGAGAGTTTTGGAGTTTAGGTTCTGATACATAATGGAGAATTCCTGTTGTACCTTATTATATACAATGGCCTTTCTTGGTACTGTGAGGATCCAAAGAAAGAATGAAATAGTCCCTGCCCTCAAAAGAGTTTACATTCTATTGAGGAAGATGATGACATGTACATATATAAGTATATAAAAATAACATAGTTTGGGGAGAAACTGAGTCTTGAAGGAAGTAAGAGATTCCAGGGGATGGAGTGAATAAACATTTATTAAGCACCTACTATGTTGCCAGGCACTGTGCCAAGTGCTGAGGATTTTAAGAGTCAAAAGATGGTTCTTGCCCTCAAGGACCTTACAATCTAATGAGGAAACATCAAGCAAACAAATGTGTACAGATAAGCTATCTGCAGGACAAATAGGAAATAATTAGTACAAGGAAAGCACTAGGATCAAGAATGATTAGGAAAGGCTTCCTGTAGATGAGATTTTTGTTGGGACTTAAAGGAAGCTAGGGAAGCCAGTAGGTTGGGATGAATAGGGAATATCCTAGACATGGAATGTCAGAAAAAAATGTTCAGATCTGAAAGTTAGAGGTGAAAGAATATGGAGTTAAATTCTAGACAGAAAGCCAGTGCAAAGGTTTGGAGGCCAGAGATGGAGGATTAAAAATCCTTATCATTTATCTTAGAATCAATACTAAATATCAGTTCTAAGGCAGAAGAGTAGTAAGATCTAGGCAATTGAGTTAAGTGAATTACCCAGGGTCACACAACTAGGAAGTATCTGAGGCTGGATTTGAATCCAGAACTTCCTGTCTCGAGGCCTAGCTCTCTATCCACTGAGCTACCTGCCTTTAGATTATTAAAATTTAAAACAAAATAAATCAAAACAAAACAAAAACAGAAGATCAGTTTGACTGGACTGTGGTAGAGGAAAAAGTATTATGTATAGCGGAACATTAATGTCATGAAATTCAGAAAAGAGAGAGCATCCAGGAGGAAAGGGTGATAGACAGTGTTAAATGTTGCAAAGAGGTCAAGGAGGATGAAGACTGAGAAAAGACCAATTGATTTGGCAAATAAGAGATCCCTGGTAATATCAGAAAAATCATTTCAGTTGAGGGATGCAGAAAGAAGTCAGATTTTGAAAGATCAAGAAGTGAGATGAGAATAAGGGAAGGCAATAAGCACAGACAGCTTTTTCTAGGAGCTTGGTTAAGAAAGTTAGGAGAAATATGCAGCAATTTGAGGGGGAATGGTAAATTCTAGTGAAGGTTTTTAGGGCTGAGAAATCTTGGTATGTTTGTAGGTAGCAGGAAAGGAACCATAAATAGAGAAAGAAATGGTTTGTGAGGAGGCAATCTGCTCCAAGAGGCAGGAGAGAATACTTGTAACTCCTAAGAACTATATCATTATTAAACCATTTAAAGGGATATTTATAGATAGAGGGCAAGGGGAGGAGGATGTCTAGACAAGATAGGAAGGGATGGGATCAAGGAGGAAAGCCGTATATAATCCATCACCAAGTCCATACACTCAATATGCTTTCTTGGGTCATAGCTTTAGAGTCAGAGCTAGTTCAATCCCTCATTTTATTTTATGCTTTCATGTTTATTATAGTTTGCATAAATTTACTTATTTTTAAAATGACCATATTATATCTCAAGCTAGAAAAAGAAAATGTGTCCTGTTCAAACTTTCTGTTACTACCTTCTCTTAGCATGCCAATATTGCAATTCCCTTTAGAGATGAGAAAACTGAGTGAATTACCTTAACTTATAAAGGATGGTAAGGGTACTCGTAGTATAGTTGGGTAGAGTGCCCTGCGTGGAATTAAGAAGTCCTGAGTTCAAATCAAACCTGAGACACTTTCTAGCCATTTGTCCGTGGAGAAGTTACTTAACCCTGCTTGCTTCTGTTTCCTTATCTATAAAATAAGCTGGAGGAGGAAATGGCAAACTACTCTAATATCTTTGCTAAGGAAACTCCAAAAAGACATGGCTGGAAATAGCTGAATGATAAGAACATGCAGTTGTTTAGTGGGAGATAATGTCTTCACATTGCTTTTTGGGATGATGCTCTCTCCTTGTTTTCCTCCTACCTATCAGACCACTCTTTTGTCTCTTTTTCTGAATTCTCATCATCTTTAAGCATAGGAGTTCCACAGGGAGCTTCTTGAGAATAGGAACTGACTTTTGCTAATAATATCCCCCCTGGTGCTTAGCAAAGTGCCTGGCACATAGTAGATGCTTATAAATGTATGTGAACTTGTCGTTAGTTATGGTGAAGCCTCATTCCTGCAAAATTTGTCATTATTTTATGTACATGGTTATAAAGAGATGCACTGAATCTGAGGGGCAGCCTGGCATAGTGGATTCATGAAGTCCAGAATTCCTACTGTGCCTCTGACACTCACTCTGTGATCATGGGCAATTCATTTGATCTCCTCTAGCCCTTGGGCAACACTGAGGTTTGCCTTCTATGTTGTCTACTGCTCTGATCTTTGTGGAAGCTCTTCCTATACCAGCAAAAGAAATCATGTTTAACTTTCTCATGACAAAATAGTTAAGAACTGTAGGGCACTTTGATAGAAATGGCTGTTGCTAATTAAAAAGAAAGTTAGAAAGAAGTCCAGTGGGGCCTCTATTTTGAAATGTTCACTTAACCTATAGGGTGAATTTCTTCTTGTAATTCTGTCAAAGTAATTAACTGTATCTTTCACTAGAGACTTTTCATTAATTATCTACTAAGAGGCCCAGAGCAAGCAAGCAAGCATTTTATACTAATAGCACCCCAGGGATGACAACTGGGCACATAAGAATATAAGTGACTATGTGTGGAGGTTTCAGGGTCCCCATCTCCCACTGTCTAAAATGGAGCCAATTTCCCCCAAACTTACGTTATGGTTATAGCCAATTATGAATGATGATGCCTATAGCCTGAATTAATGAGCTTTTATTTAGCATATATCACAGAACTATCATAGTTCAGAACTGGAAAGGACCTCAGAGGCCAGTAAGTATAACTTATACCTGAAAAAGAATCCCCTTTACAATACACCCAGTAAGGAGTCATCAGGCTTTTGATGGAAAACATCTAATGAGGGCAAAGACACCCCTTCTGAATGCATCCCCATTCCATTTTGGAATTGCTCATATTTTTTCAATCTTTCCTGACATTGAGCCTAGATTTTCCCTAGCTCTTACCTCTTGGGACAAACAGAATTAGTTTAATCCCTCTTTCATGCAGCTGCCCTTCAAATGCCGAGGAAGACAATCATGAGATGCATCCTGGCCAGGAATACCTGGATTTGAGTCATACTTCTGACCATTTATTATCTGTGTGACCTCTTTGAGACTCAGTCAACCTCCAAGGTCTCTTATAGTACATCCATATTCTTATGATTCTTCTCCCACCCACCACCTACCCTTGAATCTTCTCTTCTCCAAACTCAAAAAATCCCTGGTTCCTTGAACCATTCCTCATAGGACAGAAACTAAAAGCCTAACTAATGTTGGTACCAACTATCTCCACCTTTTCTAATATATCAATGTCCTTCCTAAAATTTTTGCTGAGAACTGTCTGTTTAATCAAGACCCTCTCAAGTTACCCTGTGAAGTCAACTTTTTGAAACTCCTATTCAACTTTATATTAATAGATTCGGATCTTTTTGGATCCTGAGCCTGGCATCCAGTATGTTGGTTATCTCTTCTAACTCTTTATCACCTAAAGATTTAATGAGAAGTGATTTCTATGCTTCATCCAAGTCACTGACAAAAAAATTAAAATTACTAAATTGTAACCTCCAAGAATGGATCCCTGATGGATCCACTGGAAACCTTCCAAGATAACATCAAACCATTATTATTTTTAACCTTTACCTTCTATCATAGAATTGGTCCTAAGTATTGATTCCAAGGCAGAAGAGCAGTAAGGAATAGGTAATGGCAGTTAAGTGACTTGCTCAGGGTCACACATCTAGGAAGTATTTGAGACCACATTTGAACCCAGGACCTCCCATCTCTCAGTGTGGCTCTCTACCCACTGAGCCATCTAACTTCCCCAACATCAAACCATTATTAATAACCATTATTTTATTCCCAGTCATTTTTACCAATTCCAAGTTCATCTAAATGCATTATCATCTCTGGAATTATACTCAGTTATAAAACTGCATATCTTTAACCCAGCAATACCACTATTTGATCTGTTTCCCAAGGTCATCAGGGAAATAAGGAAAAGAAGCTATGTGTTCTAAAATATTCACAGCAGTGCTCTTTGTGATGGAAAGAACTAAAAATTGAGAGGATATCTGTCTGTTGAGGAATGACTAAACAGATTGAGACATTATTTTTTATATTTTATTTTACCACTTACATGTAATAAGTTTCCACATAATTTTCTAAAGTTATATGACCCAAATTGTCTCCCTCCCTCCTTTTTCTCCCCCTCCCAGAACCAGCAAGCAATTTGATCTGAATTATACATGTATTATATCACAAAACATCTCTATATTGTTCATTTTTGTTAGAGAATAATCATATAAAGCCCAAACCTCAAAATAAAAACCCAAATAAACTAAAGTGAAAAATTATCTGCTTTCATCTGCACCCAATTCCAACAGTTCTTCCTCTGGAGGTTGAGAGCATTCTTTGTCATAAATCCCGCAGAATTGTCCTGAATCACTGTATTGCTGAGAGTAGCTAAACCTATCACAGTCGATCATTTGTGGCATATAATTGTGATGGAATACTACCGTGCCATAAGAAATGATGAGCAAGTTAATTTTTTTAAAACATATGGAAAGATCACCATGAAATTATGAAGAATAAAATGAGTAAAAACAAGAGAACATTATGTACAGCAACAGAAAATTGTTTGAAAAATAATTGTAACTATCTACCTCCACGTAAAGAACTGCTAAATAGAAACATGCATGGCTGTTTTATATATTATATATATGTGTGAATATTTTTTTGTCAAATTATGTGTGGAGAGGGGAGAGAGGGAGGGAGATATTAGAGAATTTTAATGCAATAAACAAATACATTAAATTTTTAAAAATACATTATCATTTAACCTGATCTTTTTAAAAGATTAGCATGAGAACCTTTAGCAAATATTTTGCCAAAATCTATATAAACTATGCCTAAAGCTTCTACTCTTCTAACAGTTAAGTAATTGTGACCAAAAGGAAAATAGGGTTAGTCTGACATGACATATTTTAATTGTTTTATTTTTAATAAGTATAATTTAATGTCTAATTAAACTATTTTTTTAATTTTTTCTATTGGTAGCATTTATTTCTACTATCACCACCCCACTCAAAAAAAGAAAGAAAAACAAAATCCTAACAAATATGAAGAGTCAAGCAGAATAAATTCCCAAATCAGGCACATCCAAATATATATGTCTCCTTCTAGATATTTAGTCCATCATCTCTCTATGGAGAATAATAGCATTATTCACCATTGGCTCTCTGGAATGACAGTTGATGATTGTGTTGATCAGAGTTCTTTCAAATTTATTTACTTTTACAATTCTATTGTTATAATAAAAATTGTTTTCCTGTTTCTGCACTCTCTGCATCAATATGTACAAGCCTGCCCAGGTTTTTCCAACACCATCCATTCTTACTGCACAATATAGCATTTCCTAATCATATATCATAAGTATTTAGCCATTCCTTAATTGATGGGCACCCCTTAATTTTCCATTCTTTATTACTACCAAAAATAACTGCTATAAATAGAGTTTTACATATAGGACCTTTCTTCTTTCTTTGATCTCTTTGGAATAAATACCTGCTAGTGGTTTCTTTGGGGTATTCATAGTTTGGTAACTTTCTAGGCATAGTTCCAAATTGCTTTTCAGAAAGATTAGGCCAATTCACATACTTGTCCCAATGATTGTTTTCTCATAGCCTGCCTCCAACATTTGTCATTTTCCTTTGTTATCAGTTTTCTCAATATGATGGATATGCAGTGGATTCTCAGAGTTTCTTTAATTTGAATTTCTCTAATTATTAATGATCTGGAATATTTTTCCCAAATGAAGAGGGGGGGGAGAGTGGAGGAAAAGAGGGCGGAAGGGAGAGAAAGAGAAAGAGAGAATGAGAACACATTTTCCTCCTTGATGACTACTCTTTCATAATCCTTGAACATTTATGAATTGACTTTTTATCTTATAAATGAGGTGTTTTTTAGAAAAACTTTTTGCAAAAAATTTTCTCCCCAGTTTACTGTTTTCCTTCTAATTTATGTACAGTGGATTTGTTTCCATAAAATCTTTTAAAAATTGATGAATTCTGTGAGCCTAGGTGTCCCCCATTTGTTTTTCCATCAAACCTAGATGATATCTAAGATTTCTTCTAACTATGGGATCACAGATAATTATTTAGTATGGTAAAATTATGCTAACACTACTTTCATAAACTTGTATATCAGCTACTACAATTATATCATCAATCTGAAATCTGCTTGCTCCTCTAATCTGCTTATGGTATGACCTCTTGGATCTATGTGACATGACCTGTTCTTATTGAATCTCATTGAAACCGTCATTGTGAACATCTCTTCCTTTGTTATATGTCCTCTGTCCATTTCTTCATACTTTGTTGTAACTTTCCTCTGCTCTGATCCAGTCTTGTGTTTAGTATGACATAGAGACAACCCCCCCATGCCCATTCCTGCCATCTCCATTCTCTCCATATCCTCACCATTCATCTTTTAAATTAGATACATATGTTTGTTTCTGGCCAACTGGGGTTCTCTTTCCATAAGTAGAAAATGTGAGTGATGCTATAGGGAGATCTCAGCTCTTCTGGCCCCATGCTTTTCTTTCCTTCAGTTGGCTGAAGGTAGGATATCAGGCTAAGTGATCATATCATATGAGTGTGAAGATAAATACTGTAAAAGTAGAATAAATAAGCTAGACCAGGAAAAATAACCATGTGGACAGTCTCTTGCTAGATTTCTATCGTTGCAAGAGAAGAAACCATGGTTCTTAGCACTGAAAATTATAAGTAGGCAAGGCAATCTAAATTAAAATCTAGGGGGACACATATCCTTTCTGTTCTGAATTTGCTCTGTGTACATTATCATACTCTGGAGTAGTCATATCAGGCAATAAAACTAGAAAAACCATATCAGAGCTAAGGCAAGGAACTGATCTGTGGCCAACTTTTTTTAAACTCCAATCCTGGCTTGCCTGTCACAGTGAGATATGATTATATAAACTGATATATATGTTTATTATGATAATATTAGAAACATTTTACTATACAAAATGATTATCTGGGATCCCATCATTAGAAGGGACCTTAGACATCATCAAATCACCTCTCTCATTTAACAGATGAGAAAACCGAAGCCAAGAGAAATGAGGGGACACAAGACCACTATTAATAAAAGCTAGAATTTCTATTGCATTTCAACTTTTGCAGTGTTTTACATGTTGCCTGCTTCAGTTTTCACAAAAGCCCAATGAAACACATGCTATCATTATCCCTACTTTATAGTCTGAGAGATCAAGTGATTTGTCCAAGGTCACAAGTAGTATGTATGGCAGAATTTGAACTCAATTCTTTCTGATTCTTAGTCCAACACTATAGCTGCTGTACCACCTAGCTGCCTACTAGTTGGGAAATTTAGAACAGTGAGGTGGCAGAGTGGCTGGAATGCCAGGCCTAGAGTTAGGAAGACTCATCTTCCTGGGTTCAAATCTGAGATCAGACACTTACTAGCTGTGTGACCCTGGGCAACTCACTTAACCCTGTTTGCCTCAGTTTCCTCATCTGTGAAATAATCTGGAGAAGGAAATAGCAAACCACTCCAGTATCTGCCAAGAATACTTCAGAGTAGGATGTGACTGAAATGACTGAACAAAAAATTGGAAAATGAGGACTTGGAAAGTTTGTTGGCTGGTTATCTCTCATGTGATCCCTCAAACCTTTGCTCCTAGTTGTCGATTATGAACATGTCTTGGATAGAAAGCTTAGATCACCTCTGGTTGACAGTGGAGCAAATGGGATAATGACATGTTTCATAGTTTCTAAGGCAGGATGAGCAAAATAGCTCTTAACTAGAAGTGTCCTTGTGAAAGTTTAACAACCAGCTCTCCCAGGACCCACATTTAAATACAATCTGCATTATTAACATTTTTCTATCCCTTTCTTAAGTGAAGACACTCAACAGAAAACAATAAACCAATCAATGACATTGGTTACTGACTTCTGAGGTATAAATGCTCATAATAAAAATTTATCAATCAGCTCCTTTAAACTTGTACAAGTTAGCTCCAAGATACCTACTCATAACCCTTGAAAATTTATTTAGGAACCTTTGGGTGTGTGTGTGTGTGTGTGTTGGTAGAGGCATTCTCTTTACCGTTACTGCCAGAAACTCTGCCTAGATGATGAGCCAGCAGTCAAGTTTCAGAGACTGCCCCATGGGCACTGAGCTCTAGCATCAAGTTCACTTGCTAGCTGCCCATTAGTAAGCAATACCAGTTTGCATAGTGCTGGTATTTGAATCCTCTGATTGGGTGAACACTGCATCCTCTCTCCTATGTTTTATTTATATCTTCCTTCACTGTAAATATGGCTGATATTGCTTCCATTAGGCACTAGAGATCAGATCATTACAAGTTTCTTCTAGGTTCACTCCTGAGTACTTTCTATTGGGGAAAAAAAAAGAAAGAAAAGTCCTGTGGCTATTGGTGTTAAGCACTGTGTAAATCAATAAGGCATTTTTTACTAGCAAATACGTGGATTTGGGGGATATTGTGTGGGCAAGTTCATTGGTATAATTTGAAAATGGTTTCTGATTAAAAACTACTGTTTTGGTGTGTTTTCCCCTTTCAATGTTAGATTGATGTTGTTGAGTAATCTGGAATAGCTTAAAGATCATAATAAGAAGCCACCTAATTGAGTTAAGAACTGATGAGACAATCTAGAGCAGTAATAGCGAACCTTTTTGAGACCAAGTGCCAGTGTGCCCTGTTCCCTCACCCTTACTCCACACAGGGGAGGGGGAAAGCATTCTTATTGGGCTGCTGGGTAGAGGAGTGTGTGAAGTAAGGAAATGTCCTCAGTGAGTATAGAAAGGGGAGGGAAGTGGTCCAAGTACTCCACTCCCCTCCAGGTCTGTTGCCTGTGAGCTGCCCACCTTATCCCTGTGCACTCCCATTGGGCTGCTGGGCAGAGGGGCAGTTGATGTAAAAAAAATATCATCATGCACAGTGGAGAAGGGGGACAGGAGCAACTCTGCCCAGGTCCCTCTTCCTTTCTAATAATGAACTGGGTGGGGAGAGCAGCCAAGTGCCCACAGAGAGCACTTTGAGTGCCATCTTTGGCACATGTACCATAGGTTTGCCATCATTGAGCTAGAGGGTTCATGCCCAGCTGGTTTAGGAGCTTTTCAGAAGTCTGAGAAGTCTTGAGACCTTCATGATGCCCCTGAGCAAATAGAGTTGGGAACAGTATACTTTAATCTTCTCTCTCACAGAATGCCCAAATAAAGAATAACATATATGGAATACTAATATTTGCATAACCTTTTGTACATATTATCTTATCTGATCCTCATAAAAATCCTGGATGAGAAGTGCTATTCTGAAGTAAAAAAAAAAATGAAATGATTTGACCAGAATTACATGGCTAGGAAGTATCCGAAATGAGGGGGCTCAGATACTTACTAGCAGTGTGACCCTGGCAAGTCACTTAATTGCTCCCTGCCTCAATTTTTAAAATGGGGATTATAATAGTACCTACCTCTCAAGATTGTTGTGATAATCAAATGAGATAATATTTGTAAACACTTTTAATGGTGCATAGTGGTAGTAGTCTCTCGGTAACCGAGGATGACGATTGTCTTTGTGCGTTTTTGTGCACAAAGACACCTGTGCATGAAGATTTAAGTGGAAAAGTCGATGCACAGAGACAGTCCCACTCTCTCGGCGTTGGAAGCCTGGGTCCAGGGGCACGAAAAGTCATTACACCTGGAGACTTCCTCAGCTGCATTGGATGGCCATGTTGTCTTTTGTGCTCCATCACACCCTAAGCACTCCACAGTGCCTTGCTGCATCGCCATCTCAGCCGTTGAACCTTCTTGTTGGTTTCTTCCGCCTGTTCCGCCGAAACAGCCTTCACATGCTGGGTGAGCAAAACCCTAGTTCACCAGGGGTCCACAACGACCCAGTGTCTACCCTCACAAGGTTTAGCCGGCCTGTCGAAGCCATTGCCTGGGGTGTGGCCGCTGCCGCATGCTAGCAGCTACTAGGAGCCACAAGTGAGAGCTGGGTGTCAGGTGAGGGTCAGAGGCTGGAGAGCTGCCCTAGGAGGGCACGACAAGCCCTCCATACCAAAGATATTACTCCTCCCTGAGCACCCCATACACCCCATAGTAGGTGCTTAATAAATGTTTGTTCCCTTGTATGAATCCGAAGGCTCTATCCACTATATCACCTCCTGGGTTGCTGAATTCTGAAATGTTTAGATTATAAAAGGAAAGCTGAAATAAAAACCAATAGGAGAAGAGGGAAATTGATAGCCACTGGTGTTTAATCGTGGGGAGACCTGTACATTTCTCACTTAGCTCCCTAGTCAGGAATGTTGTATCTAAATTTAATGCCAATTGTAAACATGGAAAAATAGCTTTATATTGGCCCCAGTGAAGGTCCTGCTCCTTTGGATTTGGTAATTAGCAAATAGTCTCACCAGTCAGAGAAGGAATAGGAAACTTCTTTGGGTCAGATGCTTATCAAAGAAGCACAGATTTTTCTTTTTCTTCTTCTTTTTTTTTCATTTGTTTGGTCTGACATTCTTCTCTCCTCCTCAGGGAAGAGGAGGATCTCTTGCTGACTAAACAAGTCCCAGTTCTGGGACTCAAGTTGAACTGAAATCTTTAGCTATGTGAAGGGGTATTGGGCCTCATTTAGAGAAGATTTCACATGGAATTTAGTTGCCAGGCTGTGGCAGAAACTTTACTTCACCCACCCCTCTGCCCAGCAGCCTAATGGGAGTGCTTCCTCCAGTCTGGGGTAAGGTATGAGGCTCACATGTGGCATGAGGGTTGTAGTTTGGGCACTTGGTCTCTAAGGTATCTAAAAGGTTCACTATCACTGCTCTAGACCTAATCGTAACTTCCCATAGATCCATATCTCTTCTAATGAAGTAACTATTAATTTTTTAAAAATCATATCATTTGATTTTACACAAGTTATATTCTCAATATGCCCCTTGCTCTACCCTTTTCCAAAGAATCATTCATAATAAAGGATGGGAAAGAGAAAAATAAAAACAATTCAGTAAAACAAACCTAATGGTGAAAAAGTTTGATATCAATTAAATGTAATGTTTTGTACTTATAACCTATCTTTACAAAGAAGAAGGGTAAGATGTAGCCGTTAAGGGGCTAGTTGAGATGACAGCTAGGTGACACAATGGTTAGTGTGCTGGGTCTGGAGTCAGGAAGACATCTTTTCTTCTCTTTTCATCTTCCCCTTATTTTCTTGATATTTCCAATATTTTTTTCAGTTCTAATAATGTAACACGATCCATTTCATTCAGATATCACAATCAATTCAGCCATTTCTCCTGATCATTGCATTTGTGTTATTTCTAGTTATTTTGTCATCACAAAGCTTACAGGAATATTTTCATACATACACAGCTTCCCTGGACAAGTCACTTAACTTTGTTTACCTCTATTTCCTCATCAGTAAAATGGGCTGGAAAAAGAAATTGGCAAACCACTCCAGCATTTTTGCCAAGAAAACCCCAAATGGGGTCACAAAGTATCAGATATGAATGAACAATAACAACAGAGAGCTTTGTTGAAAAAAAGATTTTAAAAGTATTCAAATAGGTTTAACAACTCCTGGAAGAAAACTAAACAGGCTTTACTCCTGTTTGTTAAGTAACATTTGGAAGATACCTCTGGTGCCTTTTTTTTCTCCAAGGTAACAAATGTTTTGAGTGTAGCTTTATAGAGCCTTATTTTTGTCTGCTGTGACACATTGGTATTATATACATTTGAAAGCATCTTGTCAGTGGGTATTTAATAAATATATGCATTATTAAGTATATAATTTTAAAAATTGGGAGAGAAAAAAAGAAACAAGTAAGTTGTGTGGGGCACTGAGAAGGTGAATAACTTTACCAGAGTCACACAGCCAGTATGTCATAAGTGGGACTTCAACTTAGATCTTCATTCAGTCTGCCACAATTGCTTCAAGATGCCTCACGGAGCACTTTGGGGGATATATATTATAAAAGATGTTCTTTGCTTCCAGCCAGGGAAAGTTAGGGAGTAAATGTGCAGGAAGAACTCTTCTCAGCCAGAAGCCTTTGGAAACACAAATGACAGAACACCTGGACTGGTTGTGAATTGCTGTACTGTACCTTTTGGAAGATGAACATTTCAGTGTGCAGAGCCTTGGGACCAGTTAACTGAACAAGTTTCTGTTGCTAATGTTCGCTCCCATCTACAGCCTGTTATCTCAGTTTCTCAATCTTTGGTCTTTTAGGTTCATTGACTTAAATAAAAGTTTTTACCCCAGTGTCCTGAACCTTTATCTCTCTAATGACTAACCCTACCCCTTCCTCAATCCTACTCCAACCTGTTTTACTAATCATCATTCTTATTTCACATTACTCTTTGGAATTCTATTTCCAACAAACTCACATCCTTGAACTTTTCCTCAAACATTCCTTCTTGCTTTTACTGAACAGGCTTTCTCCTGAGGATATTAGATCCCTTGAAAGCCTATACCTTTATAGTCCTTCACTTCCTTCTCTGCATTGTTAATTCAGATATTTGAAGCAGGTGCTATGTAGTTTTTAGAGCTTGGTAAAATTCTAGAAAACCCAAGTGGGAAAAACCATCTACACTTTCCAGTCCAGTCACTGCCTACCTGTAGATGCTCAAACATGACATTCCATCTCTCATCTCCATGCCTTTTCACTAGCTGTTACCCATGCCTGGAACACTCTGCCCTTTCATCTTTGCCTACTGGCTTCCTTCGCTTCTTTCACGACCCAGTTTACAGCCCAAGCTATGCTAAGAATACCTTTCCTGGTCCTGCCAGATGCTTGTGCCTTCCCCTTTCAAATTACTTTGCATCCCCTCCATATGTCTTACCTGTACCTAGTTATATACATGCTTTTCCCTCATTAGACTCTTTGGGGCATGGGCCAAACTTGTTGACCACCTGATGTTAGAGGTGATGAATGGAATTTCCAGGCCTAATTTTGACTTGAGGTAAAGAAATACCTCTAAAAGACTAGTTGTCATTAAGGTGTTTTCAGCCTGATTCTTCTTGACCCCATTTGAGCTTTTTTTGGCAAAAATCCTGAAGTGGTTTGCCATTTCCTTCTCCAGTTCATTTTAGAGATAAGGAAACTGAGGCAAATAGGTTTAAATGACTTGCTGAGGGTTACACATCTGAGGTCAGATTGGAGCACAAGTCTGCCTGACTCCAGGACCAGCACTTTATATACTGCTCTACCTAGTAGCTTCCTGAAGTACTAGACCTGCTGAGAAATGGAATGGGTTTCACCTGGCAACAGTAGGTTACCAACTAAAGGTTTTCAGGTAGAAGCTGAGGGGCCATTTGTTGGGGATGAGTTCAACTTGATAGCAGCTCTGAAATGCTGTGATTCCTTTTTTCTCCAGCATAACTTAAATGATGTCCTGAGCAGTCCCTGACATATGCAGGTTATTTGAGCTAAAGTTATCCTTATATTATTTTGTTTTAAACCCTTACCTTCAGTCTTGGAATCAATACTGTGTATTGGTTCCAAGATAGAAGAGTGGTAAGGGCTAGGAAATGGGGATTAAGTGACTTGCCCAGGGTCACACAGTTGGGAAGTGTCTGAGTCCAAATTTGAACCCAGGACCTCCCATCTCTAGACCTGGCTTTCAATCCACTGAGCTATCCGGCTGCCCCCTCCTTATATTATTCTTAAAGGAGGGTTTGCTTATTTTTCTCACCTTGCCCTTGTTTCCATCTTCAATTCATGTCTCTCTAAAAATCTGGATTAGTTAGTGACATCAATCTCTTTAAATAGTACTTCTTTTACTTCATCAGAATTTTTTTCTTGTTCCCCTCTTCAAAATTTAATCCTTGAGATTTAATCCTCCCTTAATCCTAATTTAATCTTTCAAATCCCTCTTGTTATATGTATTTTTAAATCCTTACTTCCCATCTTAAAATCAGTACTAAGTCTTGGTTCCAAGGCAGAAGAGCAATAAGAGCTAGGCAATGAGGGTCAAGTGACTTTCCCAGGATCACACAACTTGGAAATGTTCTTTTGGACAGTTTTAATCCATGGGATCCTAACTATTCTTTCTGAAATTCCTTTGAATTTTTCCCTCTCGGAATATAGAGTATGTGGCAAATGATGCCTGACTTTTCCTTATGTCTATCAGAAATTCTGTGTTGGAGCACTCAATTGGCCCATAGGTTCTTTTCATTTTTACCCCAACCGGTTCCTACTAGTTTGTCAGAATCATCTTTGGAATAGCACCTTCCCTTGTTGCTCCTTTTGCCTTTTGCTTCATGAATGACTCTTTTTGTCTCCAGCAATTATAATCACAACTAATATTTATATAACATTTTAAGATTTACAAAGTACTTTATATGGATATTATCTTATTGAAACCTCACAGTATCTTATGAAGTTGATCCTAAAGGTATTTTAATCTCTATTTTCCAGATGGGGAAATTGAGATTCAGAGAGGTTAAGTGGCTTGCCCAGGGCCACACAGTTGTCTGAGACCGTGTCAGAGATGGAATTTAAACCAGCTTTTCATGACTCAAAAGTCCAGCATACCACCTACAAGTGTTTCTAATTAGAAATGTCCCCAGTGTATCTTTGGCTTTATTTGGGGGTTTTGGTTATGTCTGAGTGTTCTCTTACAACAATGACCAATATAGATGTGTGTTTTGCTTAACAGTAACAAAATGAAAAAATGAAAAAAGAAAAAAAAGGAAGTGCCCCCAGCATCTCAAACTCAGTGAGTTTAAAGCCTCAGTTACTATCTTTCCCTTCAAAAAACTCTTTTTTGACTTCCCTATTTCAATATTTATTAGTAGCATTATTATTCATTACCATTTAAAACATTGGAATTCTTCCATTTCCCCCATCACCTCTTACATTGGTTATATACATATAAAAATATTGGTTTCATCTACTTATGGAGCTATCATTATTCCCATTTTATTGGTGGAAAAACTGAGACAAACAAATTAAATGTAGTTAATTGGTGCCTCAGAATTTGAAATCCATTCTTTCTGACTCATTAAGTCCAGTTCTATAAAAATTCAGGTAAGCCAGGAATCATTCCTTATCTAAACTATATTTTGTCATGCATCTAGTAATGTACTCTGTATGCAATTTAAACAGGTAATGTTATCATTTTTGTTGAGCTGTTTAAGTTACGTCTGACTCTTTATGATCCCATTTAGTGTTTTCTTGACAGAGATACTGAAGTGGTTTGCCATTTCCAGATCATTTCACAGATGAGGAAAGTGAGGCAAAAAGAAATTAAGTGATTTGTCCAGGGTCACACAGCTAGTAGTGTCTGAGGTCAAATTTGAATTCAGGTCTTCCTGACTCTTGGCCAGACACTCTCTCCATTGTGTTGCCTTGCTGCCCCACATAATGAATAGATTTTTGTTTAGTTCAATTATTGAATCTAATCAGAGGGGCAAAATATAAAAAATATTACTAATAACTCAAGGCAGTTATATGGCAAGTATGAAATGTATCACATGGAGCATAAATGCTATAAGATGACAGATTTAGATCTATAAGTGACCTTAAAGACTATCAAGTCCATCCTCTCCATTTAACAGGTGAAGAAACTGAGTCACCAAATGATTAAACAATGGGTCCAAAGTCACCCAGTAAGAGTCTGAGGCAAGTTTGATCTCAGTCTTCCTTATTCTTTATTTAATACCCTCTCCACTGTACCAGCTTAAAGAGTTCTGGGATAAGAAAGAAACTTGAACAGGAGTGATTAAAGGGGATTTATTTTGGTTATTATATACATATATATGTATATGAAAAAAAATTTTGTTATGTAGGATGACCCTCTGAAAGAAGGGAGGAACAGGAATAGGGGCAGAAATTAGGTGAGGTAAATAATAATGTAAAATTTTAAAAATCCATTTTAAAAATAAGAAGATAATAGATTTTATCACATTTTCTATTCATGAAAAACTACATAAGCTAAAGTCCACAAGTGGGAATATAAAAGGCATGCATGAAGGACAGAGGGTAGACTGGTTTGGCTAAAGTGGAGTATTTATGGGAAAGATTAATAGAAAATAGTGTTAGAAAGGTAGGTGACACAGTGGATAAAGCACAGGGCATAGAGTGAGGAAGACTCATATTCTTGACTTCAAATCTAGCCTCAGACACTTACTAGGTAGATTCCCCCAGACAAGTTACTTAAGCCTGTTTGCCTCAATTCCCTGATATGTAAAATTAGGTAGAGAAATAAATGACAAACCACTCCAATATCTTTGCCAAGAAAACCTCAAATGGGGCAAAGAAGAGTCAAACATAACTGACCAACAGCTTCTCAATCATTTTAGCTTGACTAAAGAAATGGTACCCATTAAGATAGTACAAAAGAAATGACTGAACAAAAACAAAAACAAAAGTTTTGAAAGGTAAGTTGAGACCAGAACAGGAACAGCTTTGAATTCCAGGCTCAGGATATTAGACTTTGTCCTATTAGCAGTGGAGATCCACTGGAGATTTTCCAACTGTCCCCTGTTCCCTGCTATTCCAGCTTAACAAGCATGGTGACCTTAGTGTAAATGACATTAGATGTTGGTGTGGCCTTCTCCAGCCTGAGGATTTGGGAAGCCATCCAGATCAGAACTCATTCCTCAGGGGAGTTCAAAAACACAACCTCCCAGTGACTCTATGGTCTAGCAATTAAGAGCACCAGTTTGAACAGCAAGTATTTTGATTCCATTACTTAGTAGTCCTCCTCCTCCTCCTTCTACTCTCTCTGTCTCTCTGTCTCTCTGTCTCTCTGTCTCTTTGTCTCTCTGTCTCTTTCTCTCTCTCTGTCTCTCTCTGTCTCTCTCTCTCTCTCTCTCTCTCTCTCTCTCTCTCTCTCTCTCTCTCTCTCTCTCTCTCTCTTTCTCTTGCTCTCTCCCTTTTCTTCCTTCCACCCCCTCAATTAAACAATATGCCTTCTCTCTGAGATGGCATTCCATCCAGTTTTCATTTATCTATATTGTATGGGCCTGGGTATTTACAAAGTCTGTCTCATTAGAATGTAAGTGCCTTAAAAATAGGCACTGTGTTTTGGCCTTTCATTTTATACTGAGTGTTCACCTCAGTATCTGGCACATAGTAGGTGCTTAATAAATTCTAGATAATAATTAACTTCAAGGTTTATCTATAATCATGATGATAATTATATGTTCTGCACTAAATTACATTTATTCAATTAATTAATTAAATGCTTCAACTTTCTGATATAAACTATACTGTCTAGAACTCATAGCTAGTAGAGTCTGTTTAGGACCTGTTATCCCTACCAGTAGTAGTCGCTGTTTCTGAACTCCAGAAGAGGATATAAGATTTACTGGGTTCTCTCCACTGCTCTGAGTATTCCCGTAAGGTATTGAAAAGTTTGAGAATTCTCTTCACCTCCAAAGAGAGAACTGATGGACTCTGAGTGCAAATTGCAAATGTAAACACACTGCTTTTACTTTCTTTATTTTTCTCCTTTTGGGGTCTATCTTCTGTTGCAACATGACTTCACAGGTATAATCAAAATTAAATTGCTTGCCTTTTTAAGGGGGGAAGAGGGTAGGAGAGAGGGAGAGAATTTGGAGCTTAAAATTTTCCAAGATGAATATTAATTTTTTCATGTTATTGGGAATTATTTAATGAAATAAATACACAATATATTGAAAAAAGTTTGGGAATAGGCTTGGGATATATATGGTCAACTTAAGACTCAGTATGGTGATCAGGAAGGGCCCACAAACTGAATGAAGAGAAGGACCTGGACTTTAATGTCGAGATTAGTTTTTCAAGCTTTACTAGTTTTGTTTCAAGTCTCAGAGACCTGCTGCTTCAAATCTGAACCATGAATTTTGCATTTTGCTAGATATTGTCTGTTACCATGACAACAAACTTCAGAATATTCTGTCTCTCTCTTTTTTTTTACAATTGTTAATAAGAATAAAGGAGCAGAGGTATAATTACTCTATTCCTATTCAATTCCATTCAATTGCAGCTGGCAGTCACATTTTTTCCCACAGAGAAAAAAAAAAGATATATTTTTTTAAACTGAGTATTATTTTTCTAGTAAGGATTATTTGAGAGGATTAAGAAAATCTACTTAGTCCAGAAAGTATCAGGGATAAAATTCATATATAATGGATACATTGGATTAGAAATACTGAGTTTATTTTTAATATTAAGTGACCAGAAATATAACTGTATTTCATGTAACCACAGGGAAAAAAAATTCTATTGTTTGGGAGAATAATTTTCAAAGAGAGAATTAGAGGATTACTAGTCTAGTACGCTAAAAATCGTGAGAACATTAACATTTGTGGTCATAAATCATACACTGAAAATAAGGGAAAGAATTGTTTGGTACAAACCCCAGAGGTGAGAGGGCTCAAGTGGCCTTTGAAAATTGGACTCCTGATTGAAGCTTCTTTTCCTCTGGGGCATGGAGTCCCTGGGAACAAGCAGAAACAGTCATTATGTCAATTATTTTCTAAGTAGGACTATTGTAATATGCTCTATTTACTGCATTTGAACAACATCATTGTTTCATTTGCTTTTATCTAATATCGTTTCCTGAGATAAGTCATACCAGAATGACTTCAAGGATGAGTGCCAGATGTAAGGAGGGCTGCCAGAGGCAAATACATGCATTTGGGAGGGGGGAGTTCTATTCAGGTGCCCAGATAGTTCTTATGGTGGTTGTGATGCCCAGATAACTTCATTGTGATGGGGGGGGGGTGAGGAAGAACAATGGCCCTATGGGCATCTCTGGGGGAGAATCTGATTCTACTGAATTAGGAAGACCTCTATGAACTAATGGGGTGTGAAGAGAGCAGGTTCTCTGAAGGATGGATTAAATGCTTACACTGATAGAATGAAAACACTAAAAAGAGAGTTGAACAGATTAATTGTAATAACCAATTTAGTCTGCGAAAAGAGGATGAAATATATCTAGCACTTTTCTGGGGGGAGAGAAGGTAGATAAATGGGGTATCATGAGTGTGCCATGCTCCATTTGCTTTCAGACCTAGCAATTTCTGTTGTTTTTATAATAATCATAATATCGTTGTTGTTGCTGTTAAATTGATTTTTAGCCTTATCTGATTCTTCATGACCCCATTTAGAATTTTCTTTGCCAAGATACTGTAGTGGTTTACCATTTCCATCTCCAGCTCATTTTATAGATAAGATAAGGAACTGAGGCAAAGAGGGTTAAGTGATTTGCCCAGGGACACACAGCTGGTATACTTTGAGGCTAGATTTAAATTCAGGTCACTCAGGTCCAGAGTACTGCTCTACCCACTATGTCACTTAGCTGCATTATGATTTACTTAACTATTTTTCCATGTTATAAGGGAAAGTTCTGTGTGTGTGCACGCACATTTGCATTAAAGGTATCAATAAAACATCCTGTTTTATTGATGCCTTTTGTCATCAACAAAACTTTTTATAAAAGAGCAAGTTAGCTCCAGATGTTATGTACTTTCTTGTAAAGTGAGATCCTGTACAAAGAAGCCTCCCTGGGAGAGACCTGTCAATAAATCAGAGATCAATCAGTTGCCTCTGGTTCGACTGGAAATATATCCAAAAAGAGAAGCATTACTTTCCCAACTGAAAGAAGACAAAGCAAGATATCTGTATATCTCCATAGCAGCCACCCTTTCTCATCCAAAAAGCACTGATGGAGACTCTTGATGGGTATCCTGGATGGAAACTCTTCTCCATTTGTATTGTGAACTTGGAAAAACACAGAACTACTGAAGTTGTCAGAAAAACCAAGTCTTTAATCAGAAAAGAGATAAGTCCAATAAGCAGCTACTATCACAGAGCCAAACACCAAAAACTACACAGATATGTGCAGGTAGACTTTGGAGACTGTTCTATGACTTTTCCAAGAAGTCTGCTGTCCTTGGATCCAATATTCTGAGCCCATCGTAAGACATTATTTAGAAGCAGAATGGAATTGATTATGAAGTGTAAATTGTTTCTAAAGAGAAAGCCCAATGACCCCATTTCCAGGGTAATGTAATTATCATTAAGAACTCTCTTTACTCAACCATAGAAACTTGGATACCAGACAGGAGTATTTGAGAGCAATGAAACTGGCCTAGAATGTTTTTGTTTTACTTTGTTTTCATTGAAAAGGTTTTGATAAAAGAAAACAAAAGTTTATGTGGATCTTTAGGGGAGGAAAGAGGGGAATTGTTCCTTCTCAGTGTTTTAGCAGTTATCAAGACACTACACAATCACACTGAAACATGATGGTCACATACATGCACAGAGCAGGAGGGACAAAGTGGAACTCACCTATGTTATACAGAGACAATGTATGCACTCAGGCAGAATCTTCAAAAGCATCAGCCCATTGCAGAGAGAGGGCAATCATATCCTGCCAAGCACCCTTCATTAATACTGTTTTCCATTCCCACTATTCAAGAGTCCATTTGTTTTCTCTGTTACTCTTGTCTTTTTCTGTCTGTCTCTGTCTGTTTCTGGTTCTCTATCATCCAAGTACTTTTGCACATCCCAACCTTTGATAAAGCTCTGGGGTAGTAGAAGTTCATTTCAGAAACTTAGCTTCATATATAATTACTTGCTAAACAAATGAGACTCAACTCTTTTCTACTAAGATTATTTTTTCTGAAATAGTGACATCGGGTCAATAGAAGCATAGAGTAGATACTTTAAAAATATTGATTGATTTATCGAGAGACAATGCTTGTGTCAAACAATTAGTACCAAAGACTTTCTGTTTAGTTTTGCAATTAAACAACTCTATTCAATTATTGTTTTAGAATCTTCTATCCACTGAGCATTGAATTTGAAGTCAAAAGATCTGGATTCAAATTCTGGCCCTGCCTCACCACCTATGTAACCTTGATGTTTTTCCCCTCTTGTTTTATCATCTATAAAATGAGAGGACTGGCCTAAATGCCATTAAGGTCACATCTAGCTCTAAATCGTGATCCTGTTATTTCATTTCGAATTATCAGTAGTCAGTAAACATTAAGCATCCACTATGTGCTAGGTACTGTTATAAGTCCTTAGGATACAAATAAGAAAAAACAAAGACAGTCTCTACCCTCAAGGAACTAACAATCTAATGGGAAAAGACAATATAATGTGGAAAGCACAAAAGAATATCCATTGGTCGCATGATGTTTATGGAATCAAACCAAGCAGAGCAGCTGGTGGAAAGTGAAGAATTAGAAATTCTGAGCCCACTATGAAAGAATGCTTTGGGAGGAGTTTTTTGTTCTATCCTCTAACCTCCTGATCAGAGGGGAAAGGCATGGAAGCATTCTCCATGATGCTGATGAGATTCCTAATGATGAGCTTATCCAATCAGGGAGAAGCAGCAGAGCAGCTGGAAGGAAATAAAGAATTTCAAAGAAGCATAATCTATGGGAATCTATTTAAGGAGACTTTTTGATAACTGATTTCAAAATGCAGATGGTATCTAACTCAGATTTCTCTGGATATTCTTATAGATCCCTTTTCTCTAGCACTTCTCCATTTACCAACAGTTACATTGCTTTGGGACTTCTTTGATCCCTCTATCAGATATCTTTCCAGCATTCTTTTGGCTGTTATCTTCCCCCATTAGATTGGAAGTTCTTTGAGGGCAGGAATTCTCTTCATTTTTATTTGTATTTGTATCCCTAGCACTTAGCATGGTGCTTGGCAAATAGCAGATACTTAATAAATATTTGTTGACCAACTGACTAAGATTTCTTAGTTCTTCCCTTCTGCTGTGAAGAAAGCAGGACACAGATTATAGTCCCCACTTATAGGTGAGGAAACAGCAACTCAGAAGTTATATAACTCTCTCAAGGACACAGAACCAATAAGTGTAAAAGCTGAGATTCAAAACCAGGTCTCCTGACTCCAAGGCTACTCCTCTCTCAATTATATCATTCTATCTTTGGAATAGCTCTGATTAGATAATATCAACTTTCATTTATACATCATTAGACACATCAGCAGGGCAGCTAGGGAGTACCTTGGATAGAGGGCTGAGCCTGAAGTAGAAGGACTTACCTTCCCAAATTGAGATCTGGCCTCAGATACTTACTAGCTAGGTGACCCTGGATGAGTCGCTTAACCCTATTTGTATCAATTCCTCATCTATAAAATGAGCTGGAGAAAGAAAGGACAAATCACTCTAGTATCTTTGCCAAGAATACCCCAAATGGGGTCACAAAGAGTCAGATATGATTGAAATAACTGAATAACAGCAGGCACATATATCAGTGGATCCTCAGAATGACCATGGGGGGTAAAAAATAAGCTTTACCACCCCCATTTTACTGATGAGAAAATTGAGGCTTAAAAAGGTTAAGTGACCTGTCTAAGAATACATAAGAGAACAAGGAGTAGTGCCAGCTTCCAAGGCTAAGTCTTCAGACTCCCCAGTGACAGCTCTTGGAGTTGGTGGCAGCAGCATGGGAGGGGGGGGGGTAATATTTCTTGTCTGGTCTTAATTGTTTGTTCCCAATCTGCCGCACAGGGTAGAGCTATACATTGCACCCAGACTTGGGTGTGCTACTTGACAGAAGTGTTCCTTTTTCTGAAGCCAAACTAGGAAATGAGGAGACCAGCCCAGAAATCAATAACACTAAATTCAGAAAGAGGAAAGAGTGGCTGAGAAATTATTGAGTGTCCTTAACTGACAGCAAGGTAGCGAGTAAATCTTGTCTCTCTTTGCTTGTCCTATGGAAAACCTGTGTCAAAAGGGTTTCTCTTCACACCATTAATGGGCTAAATGGGAGAGAGGGAGCTACAGGGCATTTCATATTAGGAATCATTTTTAGGTAGATGAAAAGAGAACCAGATAGAAAAGCCAGTATGGGGTCAGTAAGGTCCTGTTTTATCCCCCCAAACCAAGATCGAGCTGCAGGGATAAATATCTGCCAATTCTCAGAATATGTCTTTGTGTTTTGTTCCTTAACTTGGAATGCTATGGAGTCCTAGATGTTGCTAACATATATCCACAAACACTAGCTTAGCTGACTACCTCAGTTGTGAAAACAACACAAATCACATATTGTTGATGTCCAAGATTCAGGTATTTATTTTAAGTTCCTTTTCTTTATAAAGTAAAGGATACTTAACAGACTCCCTGCCAGGCAGTCTTATCTCTCTGATTCGGAGAGTTCAGTAAATTGAGGTCCATGAGTCCATTGAAAGATACTTCGAAAGCCTTCTCTGGAAGCAGATGAAGGTAGGGACTGTGTCTTACCTAAACTATATCTCTGCCCTCTGCATTCAGTTGGTGCTTAATAAATGATGAATGAATGAATGAATGAAACTTTGCAAATTGTATAGGTATGTATGTGCTTAAAAATATAGGGGCCCTCATTTGGAAATGTTTACTAGATCAATAGTATCCTAAGTTCCTGGGGGCTAAAAGAGACACTGGAAATGATTTAGTCTCAGCCCTTTGTTTTACAGATAAAGACCAAAGTCCTAGACAGTTGAAATAACTTGACAAGAACCACACAGGAAAGAAATGATAGAGTCTATATTTCTGAGTTAACATGGAAAATCCAGTCCTGTATTTATGAAGAGTCCATCATATTCAGAATTGTCTAGGTGAGAAACTTGCTCTCTCTTGGCTCCCCATCTTAATTGCAAGTTTGAACAGAGCAAGATAGCCCAGTGTCTCAGCTTTAGCTACCCTTATTTCTGGCCTTTATAAAAGATTAGGGTAATGCTTGATGTCCTTTTCTTGAACCATCATAACTGTGAGATTTAATCTGATAATTGTGGTTAAGGCTCCCTTTACATTCTCCCATTCAGTCTCAGGCACTGCCTCCAAGTCCTAGATTCAAAGAGCTAAAACTGAGATTGACATTAAAGATCGAATAGTCTAATCCTATCATTTTACAAGTGAGGAAACTGAGGCCCAGGGAGATTTTTTTTTTTTTGCCTGACCCAAAGTCATTTGGATGTTGTCAAAGGCAGGGAGGCAGGAAGGCAGGACTGGAACTCAAATGCAAACTCTAATTGCTGAGCTAATGTTTTTACTACTATCTACCATGCCACCTCCATATTTTCTTTTAAGCCAGGAAATTCTGAACTTTCATTTCTCAGTGTTTAGAGTAGAAAGAAATCCTAAAATGCACCAAGTCTTCTCTTCTTATCCAGGTAAATGGAAACTCAGAGAGTTAAAAGGGCTTGTCCAAAATCACACAGCTGAGATCTGAACCCAAGCCTTTCCCCTCCAAATCCAATGACTGTTTAGCAGAGCTAAGCTTAAGCAAAATAAAAATTTGAACTCTGATCTTCCCAACTCCAAGTCTAGCACCCTTTCCACTATGCCCCCAAGCAGAGAGCTTGGTCTTTCACAAATAGGACATAAGACCTAAGTTTGGATGGGGAGAGTGTCAGGGAGGTGTTTGGTCTGGTAGAGTAGTCCCTAGTGTTGGAGAATCCAGAATGAGAAGGGAGACTAGACAGTCAAAGAACAAGCTCTGAATTCCTTTGGGGAAGTAAATGAGAGGAAGCAGGGAGCAAAGAGCAATGTTAGTAGCACTGAGCTGGCCATAGTGGTTGGGAGGCCAATCAAGGTCATAATGAAATGCAAAACTCACAGCCTCCAATTGACCATCCATCACCCTCTCACTTCTCTAGCTTTTTCTCTTCAATGATGATTGACTGTGCTTCCTCTCCAACTCAGGCTATCTATTGTTTTCATCTGGCTGCTATTTACTTCTTTCTTTAAGTCATTGATAAAAGAGTCAAGTGAGGAAAATCACCAACCTCCAGGATACCCCTTCTAGCCCCCTTCTCCATTGATTCTGACCATTGAGAATCCTAGCTTGTTTTGGTAGGGAAGAATTCTTCTGTGCCACTTTTGTGGTCTCTGGAACTATGTTCTTATCAAAGGAAATGGGGATGTGTATGACATGTCAATAGTTAGGAGATACCACATTGGATGTCCCCATTTCCTCATACAGTTTATATTTTGAATTGGGGAGATCTTTTGAGCCTGCCTGGAATCAATTGTCTATGTATAAACCCTTGATGAGCACAGTTCCTTACCATCTTCTGTCCTTTCCTTCCAGACTTCCCCTCATGCACTGTGTTCCAGCTGAACTAACTTACTTAGTATTCTTTGTGGATGACAATTCATCTCGTGCCCCTGTGCCTAGACTGCCCCCAGTACTAGGTATGCATTCCCTTCCACCTCCGATTCTGAGAATCCTTAGTTTCCCCTTAAGGCTCAACTCAAACATTATCTTCCAACAACATCCAATTGGATAATACCCCACAAAAATTACTTTATATAAAGTTTATGCTCATTTCTAGGTACACATTTTGTCTTTCCTCTCCACCCCAACCTCTATGAGAATGTTTGTTTCACCAGGATTCTAGGATTCTCCAAGAGTATAAGTCGCGAATTTGGTGCCTATGTGCATTGGTAAAGGGAATTCCTTCATTAGAAGTTCCCTGTATCAATGAAAATCCAAGTCTAGTCCCCAACCCCACCTCCAGGACCTAGCACAGAATCTAGCCCATAGTCACCACTTAATCGATCCTTATTGAATTAATTCATCATAATTTGGATAATGTTTACCTAGAAGAGATCTTAGAGGGCATCAAATCCAACTCCTTCATGTTGTATGACAAAGGAAACCAAGGCATAGAGGAAATAAAGTGACTTATCCAAGATCACACAGATAGCAGCAAGTATCTGATGTGTATTTGATGCCTTCTTGATTCCAAGTTTAATGTTTTCTCCATCATACTACACTTCATTTCAATGAATACGAATGTCATTGCAGCTATGAACAAGTCCCATCAACTTATTCCTAGTATCACTTGTTGACTTTTGCTCTCAGACCAGTAGTAATCATTCAGAATCACAACTTGCCCTTTCTACCAATACAAGCTCTGCCCCAAGTTTGTGGACAGAGCTACACAAGTGAAGCTCTGCTGGAATCCTGAATCACCCAAGGGCTTCCTCTGTGTTAGGTGCCCAAACAGGCAAATTGGAAACCCTACTACTGGGCCTTCTTCTCTGCTAAGGCTGAGCTCCAAGTCTGTGAAGTCTTCCTACTCAACATTTAATTATTCATTTAACCATCTAAAATATGCCCATTTAGCCCAGATTGAGCCTCTATGGCCTCTGACTTCCTAAATAAACTTTTGAATGTCATTCATATAGGAGAGAGGGAGGTTTTCACTTTTCTCAAATTTTCATTCTACTACTCCCACGCCTAATAATAAGAATAGTAGTCAACATTTATACAATGTTTGAAGCACAGCACTTTGCAAATATTAATTAGTCAATGAGCATGTATTAAGCACCTACTGAGTTCCAGGCACTATGCTGAATTCCAGGGATACAAAGAAAAGGGAAAAGATTGTCTCTTGGAGCACAAGCAACAACAAACAAGTTATATACAAAACAAATTGGAGATAATCAACAGAGGGGAAGGCATTAGCCTTAAGGGAGATCAGGAAAGGTTCCCTGTAGAAAATTCAATTTTAGCTAGGAAGCCAAGAGGCCAAGAGAAGATAAATCTCGTTTTATCCTTGCGAAAACTCTGAGCTTGGTAGATGTAATAATTATCCCTTTTTTACATATGGGGGAAATGAGGCAGACACAGGTTAAAGTGAATTTTCCTTTGTCATATAGTGAGTAAGAGTCTGAAGAGTACAAGTAAGATTTGAAATCAGGTCCTCCTGCCCTATCCACTAGGCATTTTTGCAAGGGACAGAGCCAAGATTCCATCCCAGGTCTTATAAGTACAATCCCCTTTTTACTGAACTGCTTTCAAAAATACATACACACACACACACACACACACACACACACACACATACCCCACATATGCAAACACAGTGTCAGTGTGCTTATTTTTTACTTTTTTTAAACATTCGCAGATTCCAGGGGTGTGCTGGTAAATTAACAACTATCATTCCACTTTCGTTTTATGAAGTTTTCTTTTAATTATTGTATCAAAGTACATTTTTATAGACACAAGATGAAGGAGGAGGAAGCATCAGCACATAGTAATTCAATCCATGCATTATTGGTTAATTAATTAAAATTAAAATTAATTAAATGCTAATTTAATACTTAGCTATGCTTTATGCTTATAACTAAAGAAGATATTCTGAAGTCAGTGAACTGTTTTAAAATGAATACTTTACCTGTTCTCAATGCTTCAGTAATTTTAATTCTTCAGTTCAGCAAGTGTCCCATGTGCAAAGCACTCTGCTGGAAGCTAGGGAAGCAAGGACAAAAAAAAATGTCCAATTGGAATTTAGTGTATTGTTTTTATCATATAAACTCTTTCCTTGATTTTGTTCTTTCATTCTTCTTTAGTTCATTCCAGTCTTCAGAACTGTTCATTTTTATAATATTGATGTCATAGTATAAATTGTTCTGATTTTACTTACTTCACCCAATGTCAGTTCATATAAGTCTTTCCGTGTCTCTTTGAAATCATCCATTTCCTAGTTCCTTACTGCACAATAGTACTCCATTACGTTCATGTACCACAGTTTGTTTGACCAGTCGCCAACTGATGGGTATCACCTTATGTTTACAGTTTTTTGCCACCACAAAAAGAGCTTTTACAAATATAACAACATTGCAAAGACAAACCACTATGAAAGACTTAGGAACTCTGATCAGCACAAGGACCATCCATGAGTCCAGAGGACTGATGATGACTCATACATACTACGACTTGGGGGCAGAATGAGCCCAGTGTTTTTGGTTATGTCCAATAAAGGAATTTTATTTTGCTTGACTAGACATATCTTTTTCATTTTTATTTTTTCCAGACTACATGTCAATACCATTTTTAATATCCATTTTTGACATATTGCAACCCATGTTCTCTCTCTCCCTCCTACCCCTCTCCCCTCTCCAAGAAGGCAAATAATATGATATAGGTTGAGCTTATATTATCACATAAAACATATTTCAGCATTCATCATATTGTGAAATAAGATACATATTGCTTACACTAAAGAAAAATGTACATATTTGTTTTAAAATATTTTTTTCTTTTTCTTCCCAGTAGGGTGGGAGGAAAAGAAAATATTTCTGTTATTAAAAAACAAAATGTAATTTAAGAAAGAATTTAGATCAAGCTAAGTTGAAAACACCAGGTGCCTCCAAAGAAACCTATGCTTATAAGGGGAAACTCTTGTTTCTTTCAGTTAATTAGGTGCTTGGGGTATAATTGTGAATGCTTCTAAAGATTAAATTTTCAAAAAGGTAGAATCAGGTTTTCTAACAATCATTCAGGAACAGTCAGTCAACAAACACTGAGTTCTTACTTTGTGCCCAACCCTGTGTGAAGAACTATCCCAAAGTGGAATGAATGAGCTTGCTGGGAAGGAGGTGGGGAGGAGCAAAAGAAAATGATTTCCCTTATATTGAAGGTCTTCAAGACTACTTGAGCATTGATTGTAGAGAGGATTCTTGTTCAGATCATTCCCTGCTATCTCTGATGTTCTATGACTCTTTTTCATTTCTCTCAGAATATAAATATATAGAGAAAATAAAAAATATATTAAAAAAACACAACCACAAGCCCATTATACCAGTCCTAGAATGCTGACTTCTGATGAAGGTTGGTCCCAGGCAGGAGCTTCAGTTATCTCAGTTATTCTGGCTGGAAGTAATACTTAATTAGAGGCAGCTAGGTGGTTCAGTGGATAGAGTACAGGGTCTAGAGTCAGGAAGACCCAAGTTCAAATCTATCTTCAAACACTTACTGTCATATGGCCCTGGGCAAGTAACTTAACCACTCTGTTTGTAATCCTTTGGAGAGGAGACAGTTAGGTGGCTCAGTGTATTGAGGGCCAGGGCTAGAGACAGGAAGTCTTGGAATCAAATCTGTTCTCAGATACATCCTAATTGTGTGATCCTGGGCAAGTCACTTAACTCCCATTGCCTAGCCCTCATCACTCTTCTGCCTTTAAACCAGTACACAATATTCATTCTAAGATGGAAGGCAAGGATTAAAGAAATTCTTTAGAGAAGGAAATGGCAAAGGATACCTCAGTATCTTTGCCAATAAAACCCCAAATGGGGTAAGAAAGAATCACAGACACAATTGAACAACATGTTTTCATTGAAAAAAATGTTTCATTTTGTTGAATATTTCCCAATTACCTTTTAATCTATTCAGGCAACACTGGGAGTATTGTTATGGCATGTACCCTGTGTGTTTGACACTTCTCCTTTAAATCACTTCATGGCTTCTGGGGGTGCCTTGGGAGGACAGGTAAGCACTCCATCCCTAGTCCCTTATTTTAAATGAGATAGAGTGAGTCTGACATGATGAGCAGATATGGATGGATTCCATTATATTACAGATCTATATTTCCCCTCAAACCCTTCCCTCTTCCAAAGTTCCCTATTCCTGTCCAGGGCATAAGTTGACTAAGTCACAACCTTGATGTTATTGTCACTCCTCATTTTCCTCCATCTCCTATTCCCATGCTGTTGACAGATCTTCTTATTCTTACCTCAACAGAATCTCTCACATCTGTCCCGTTATCTGCATCTGCAGTCACCACCCTAATTCAGTTCCTCATCACTTCTTGCCAGGGCTACAGTAATCACCTCCTGTTTGGACTCCCTGCTTCAAGTACCTCTCTACTCCAATATATCCTTCACACAGTTGCTAAAACCATTTCCCTAAATTATATGCCTGACCATGTCACCCACGCACACATGCTCAATAAACTTTAGTAACTTCCTGTTAACTGTCAGATGAAATATCATTTCATCTTTTACTAATCTTTTTTAATGTCCATTTTGTGTTTTATAATGTATACAATAAATAGTATTATAATACATCCTTAGGTCAAACAACAAGCATGTATTAAGGACCATGAGGTACAGACACTGTTCTAGGCACCAGGTCTATAAGCACAAAGAATGAAACGATCTCTGCTCTCAGAGAGTTTCTCTTGTAATGGGGTTCTCACATTCTTTAACTTATTATATATGTTCTAAATAAGCAAATGAGAGATGACATGTCATGGTGGATAGAGAACTTGTCTTAAAGCCAAGAAGACAAATCCTGCCTCTGGCACACTATGTGATTTTGAGACAGTGATTTAACTCCTAGGAAACCATCGAAAATTGTAAGTTAGAGCAAAGTTGCAAAGTGCAATGGCAGCGAGAACTTCCTCATCTGGGAGTTCCCTATACTAATCAAAGCATCTGCCCAGTGCTGCCCAACAACTAAATAAGTGAGTCTATATGTTTTGGGAGTAAACTACAAACATTTTTTTACTTCTAGGTTGCACAATCAAAACAGTCTGGAGACCACCTCTTTAGAATGTGATCTAGAACCAGGGAGCAGAAACAGAGTGGGGCTCCACTAGGTCATTGGATTGAGCTCATCTTTGTTCCTTTCCATGTCTTATTCTACCATGTTCTGTGCTCTGATGTGACAATAGCACAAGAGCATCGTATTAGGCATGTAGTAGCTCCTCAATAAATCTGTCTACCCTAGAGAATGGATTGATGCATGAATGGATGGATCATTAGACTGATAAGTTTATGTTCCCTGGGATGGCATGTATTTGAACTGGAATTTCTCAACAATTTTACCTTCTGTTGCTTCCCCCTTAATCTCACCAAGGGTACAGATCATATAATATGGATATTAATTATATTATGGACTATATTATATTATTTTTTTAGATTTTAAACCATATTTTTAAACCATTCCCTTCTGTCCTAAAATCAATACTGTGTATTGGTTCCAAGGCAGAAGAGTGGTAAGGGCTAGGCAATGGGGGTCAAGTGACTTGTCAAGGGTCACACAGCTAGGAAATATCTGAGGCCAGATTTGATACTAGAACCCCCAGCTCTAGGCCTGGCTCTCAATCCAGTGAGCCACTTAGCTGTATTATAGTATGTTATATTTAATTATATTATATTACATTGCATTATATGCTATGTTGTTATAGTTTGTTATGCTATATCAGTACATATAGCATCATCTATTTAGTATGTTATATTTAATATATCTCATTATATTATATTACATTACACTATATTGTATACATATAATATTCATTCTATTTTTTTTCATAGCCTGGCTTCTTCTAGGATTAACTGTTGGAAACTCTTGCCAGATCCAAAGCAGGCATCTGGATTGCTGCATCATTCTGCTCATCTTCATCTAAGTATCGTGCTCCTGTAGTGTATTCTAAATAGCATAATTGTTTTGGGGCATTTGACAAAGACAGACAACAGGATGTGCAGCGAATTCTAAAGAGCTTTGGATGTGCCTTACTCGGCGCTGTTTCTATACTAGATTGTTTTCTGAGTCTTCTTGGGGCTTTAAAAAAAATCCTTGGTAGCAATCTGCTTTGATTTGCTTCAGGAATAGTGTTTAGCCTAGTGTGTACAAATTAAAACATATATCTATCTATCTATATGTGTATATATATATATCTTTTTTTTAACTATTAAGTCTTGGTTAAGGACCTGAAGCCAGGCCCTTTCCTGCTTGGAATGCTTTCTGGCTGGACTGAACAAGATGGCATTCCAAAGCCCCCTTTCATTAATCCCTAGCAGATCCAATGGATTTGCATAGGCTCAGGCTCAAAGCACAATGAAAGGCAGAAAAACTGTCCTAGCTGAGTAGAGTTTGCATTTCGTAACCTGTATTTCGGCATCAGAAGCACAAATGCACTCGCTGCTTAAGAGTTTGCTCTTAGAAATGTGACCTCATAAAGAAGAGGAGCTATTTTAATGAATTTATACTGGGAACTTAGAGTTAGCAAGCAATGAACATTATGGACTGAAATCAAGATAGAACTTTGAGAAAACTTAACTGCATATATAGTGAAATAACCAAGTCTCTGACTTTAAAGGTCGTCTTTGTGTAACCAAAGCCATTCTGTGCCTTAGAGAAGATCCAGAGAAGTAATATCAATTATATTAAATTACCCCCACTTTGAAATCTCCCTCTGGCCAAATGGGAATATTTTTCTGGTCTGAGTACTTAATCATAGCTTTTATGTTTGTCTTTTCTTTTCTAATTTATTTCCTAACATTTCCCTTTATGCATAACAAGAGCATGTTTTACTTTATACTTTGTATCATATAAATAAATGTGTGTCTTCATAATATATAGGGCATCCCAAAAGTCTTTGTGCGGATTTAAGTCTTAATTGCTGAACGTGCACTGACTGTTGGGATACCCTGAAAAATATATACATATGTATGATGTGTGTATAAACAGGTTAAGTGGACTATGCCTGCTGTCCAAGGAATAGCATAATTGGCCAAGTATATAAAAGTTGGCGATCTCTAGCTCACTGGTCAATAGATGGTAAATTTGGGGCAGGTAAGTTGCTTGATGGATTGAGAGCCAGGCCTGGAGGCAGAAAGTCCTGGATTCAAGTTTAGCTTAGATACTTCCTAGCTGTGTGATCCTAGAGAAATCACTTAATGCCAGTTGTCTCGACCTTACCCCTCTTCTGCCTTGGAAACATTATTTAGTATTATTTCTAAGACAGAAGAAAAGGGCTTAAAAAAAGAAAGGGGAAAATAGATAATGCATTTTGGGGCAATGATGATCTGTTAATTTTGATATTAATATTGCTATAAATCGGTTACTATAACCAAAAATTAGAGTTAGGAAATGATTTAGGAAATCCTGGGTTCAAATTACATGCTAATTTACAACCCTGTACAAGTCACTTCAGCTGTGTTTGCCTCCATTTCTGCAACTATAACATGGGATATTAATAACATCTACTTAGCAGGGTTGTTGTGAAGATCAAAATGAGATAATATTTGTAGACAAGCACTTAACACAGTGCCTGGCACATAGAAGACTACTTAAATGTTAATTTCCTTTCCATTTACCCCCTTCATCTATACTTAAATATATAACTATACTTATGCCTCTAGATTATCTCTACCCATAATTATATCTACACCTAAATAGGATGTTTGAAAAATCTTAGTTTATTTTTAAGCTATTGAGCACAGAAACCTGTATAAAGGCTTTGGACACCCTGTGTATTTCTTTTCCAATGACTAGACTAGCTATGTTCAGAGATTATTCTAGGGTGATTAATGTATAATCAAGGATCATAGATGGAGTGCTGGAAGAGGTCATACCATCTAGCTGAACTCCCTTCCCCCTTTTTTCATAAACATGGACACAAAAATCCTAGAGAATGTAAGTGACTTGACCAAGGTCAATGAAGTATTAAGTAAAGAGTGATTATTCAAAAGCAGCTTTTCTGATTCTAAAGCCAATGAATGGTTTTACCCAAACTGTACTTTTCTCTAAGGTCATTCAAGTTAGAATGTACCAAATATCTACTATCTAGTACATTTACTAGGTGCTGGGATACAGAGGTATAGCAAGGGGAAGAGAGAGAGAGTGGGGAGAGGGAAAGGAGAAGAGAGAGAGGGAAGAAGAAAAGAGAGGAGAGGAGAGAGACAGAGAGACAAAGACCTCAGAAGCCATCTAGACAAACTCTGACTAAATATGCCCATGCACTTTCCACTTTTACCATGTTGTCTCAACATGAAATTACAGATAATAGAAATTTTCTTTTGTCTATCTATCTATCTATCTATCTATCTATCTATCTATCTATCTATCTATCTATATATCTATATCTATCTATCTATCTATCTATCTTTATATATATATATGTCTATATATCTATCTTTATCTGTCTATCATTTATTTCTTTGTTGTTGTTGGGTCATGTTTGATTTTTCATGACTTAATGGATAGTTTTTCCAATGGGTTTTCTTGCAAAGATACTAGAGTGGTTTGCAATTTACTTCTCTAGTGTATCCCCATCTTACAAATGAGGAACTAAGGCAATAGGGGTTCAGTGACTTGCCCAGAGCCACATAGCTAGTAAGTGTTTGAGCTCAGATTTGAACTCAGATCCTGACTCCAGATCTGGTGCTACATCCACTGTACCACCTAGCTTCCTACATATCTCTAAATCTATCTATGCATCCACCCATCCATCTATCTTTCACCTATTTTTTATGACAGTATACATCATAGAATTTGAAAATTGGAAGAGACCTCAATAGCCATCTGGTCCAACCCATCACTATAAAGAAATCCCTCCTGTCATAGCTGATAAGTGGTTTAAAGACTATCATAGACCATGAATAACCCAATTCTTGAACCACCCCAGTCTACCTGAAGATAGTTCTAATGCCCTGACATTAAGCCTAATTCAGACTCTTTGCAGCTTCTACCCATTGCCCTAGGTTATGCCTTTGGTGACAAATACAACAAACTGAATCTCTCTTTCCACACGAGAGCCCTTCAAATACTTGAACACAGCCATTGTGGAAAAGTAATATAGAACTGGGATGTTTTTTTGAGAAATGGGTTTCCTTTGGCACCCAAGAACAATTTCATTTTTAATAACTACAAAGCTGTCTCACTCCCAGACTATGAAATTGGATTGGATTCTCCCTGCCTTTGTCTGGATGTAAAAACTAGTGGGATGGAGACCTCCCTATTTATCTGCAGATAAGGGCTTGATTAGGGAATGAGGATGGCTAGGCAGCAACAATATTAGGGGGAAGCTTGAAATATAATGGCAGGAAGGCTTCTTGGCATCCTGAGAACCACCTCTTCCTGTGATGAAGTGGTAAGGGAAGAGTTGAGGTCTCTGAGGTCTAGCCTTGTGTGTCTGCTCACCAATCAAAGATGGCCCAGGAAGGGAAGGGACTAAAGTGAAGATGTCAGATGATGATGATTGGTTTGCACAATAGGAATGGTCTAGCTACTCACTCATGGCCCCTGTCTTCTGGCCATGTTGTCTCTGTCTCTCTCCTCCTCCCTCTCTCCCTCCTTCTCTCTCTCTCTCTCTCTCTCTCTCTCTCTCTCTCTCTCTCTCTCTCTCTCTGTCTGTCTGTCTCTCTCCCTCCTTCCCTCTCTCCCCTCTCTGTCTCTCTGTCTCTTTTTGTCTCTCTATCTCTCTCCCTCTGTCTCTGTCTTTGTCTCTGTCTGTCACTCCCTCCCCCCTTTCCTCCCCCTCGCTCTGTCTCTGTTTCTCTTTCTTTCTCTCCTCGCTGTCTCTCTCCCCTTCTCTCCTTCCCTCCTCCTCTCTCTGAATGTCTCTCCCCCTCCCCCCTTTCCTCTCCCTCTCTTCTCTGTCTCTATCTGTCTCTCTCCCTTCCCCACCTCCCTTGCCGATTTTGCTCCAGCTTAAGCCTCTGACCCAGCTCTCCTGCCTAGCCAATAATTTTACTTGCACTTGGGCCTCTGAGTGCTCTCTCTCTGGTCTCTGGCCTGGCTTGAGTTCTATGATGTGTGTTTGGAATGGGAGGGAGTTCATTGGCTAGTTAGGTTTTCTTAAGTGACAGATTAATAAATTGATATTTTTAAACTAAAAATACAGCCTCCAGAGAATTTCATTCATTCCACTGCCATGGCCCCTCAGAGTCTTTTTATCTACAGGTTTATCATCTCTAGTTACTTCCATTGATCCTCTTGTGACAGGGACTTAGAGGCCTTCATTACTGCTGGTTGCCTTCCTCTGGACCATCTCCAGCTTATTAATGTCCTGCCTCACCCATGGCATCCAGAAATGCACACAGTATTCCAGAAGAGGTCTGGTGAGAGGGAACAAGGCTCTCTGTCCCTACGTGTGAATATGTATGCATGTGTGTGAGCAGATAGTTATATACATATATGTACCTACACACACATATACACATACTGTGTAGAGGTGTAGGTGTGTATATAGGAGTTCAAATGCAGCCTCAGGCATTTACTATGCATGTGGCTCTGGACAAGTCACGTAACCCTGTCTGCCTCTGTTTCCTCATCTGTAAAGTGAGCAGTAGAAGGAAATGGTAAGCCATTCCATCTTCCTTGCCCAGGAAGCTCCGAATAGGGTCACAAAAAGTGAGACACGACTGAAAAAAAAAACAAAAAAAACCAGTGAATAGCAAAATATAGGTATAAGCTCCCCTATCAAAACTGTTTAAAGAAGCATCTTCCAATTAGAAAACTAAAAACATGCTTTCAAAAATATATTTAATCTATTTTGGGGACATGAAAAGGCCTCTAACATCAAGATTTGCTGAATTGTAGCCTTCTGTAAACTCAAGGTGGCTAAGACTGCTAAAGGCCAGGCTATCCCAGGTTAGTACGTTCCTCTCTTTGCCTATGCCTTTTTATAATTAGTTTCCTCATTTAGAAATGCTCCATGAGGTGAAACTTCAAATGGAATGTAGGCCAGCCAAAGTGCTAATGTCCTGGCTGTGCCAGTCTGAGTTAGCTGAAGGGCCTCCTCAAACCACCTTCTCTCCAAGCTCACGTGACGGCCAAGTCATTGCCAAAATCTGCTTGTAGCCACTAGTGTTTGGCAAAACCCATTTCAGGAGAGTCAGAATCTTTCTGCCACTTGCATTGGTTTGTTCCCTCAGTCCACTACTTACACTGGACATCCCAAGATGTCCAGTGTAAGTAGTGGACTTTGCCCTGGAAAATTTTAACTCTTGATTCCAAAGAAATAAGTCACAGGGCTTTTAAGGCCTTGGAAGGCATTGAGCTGCAAAAGGTCTCTTATTGTATAGGAAGTAAGGAAGGAAGGAAGGAAGGAAGGAAGGAAGGAAGGAAGGAAGGAAGGAAGGAAGGAAGGAAGGAAGGAAGGAGGGAGGGAGGGAGGAAGGAAGGAAGGAAGGAAGGAGGGAAGGAGGGAGGGAGGGAGGGAAGGAAGGAAGAAGGAAGGAAGTAAAGAAGGAAGAAAGAAAAGAAGGAAGGAAGAAAAGGAAGGAAGGATGGAAGGAGGGAGGAAGGGAGGAAAGGAGGAAGGAAGGAAGGAAGGAAAGCATTCCAGTGACTTGTCAAGCCTCTGATTTTTCCCATCCTTAAGGGGTCACTTTGGGCTGCTATTTTATTTTCTCATTCTTTATAAACTGGAAAATTACTAAATATTTTAGATTTTTGGTCATGGTTGACTTCTTGTGTTTATCATCTTGTTTGGGAATGGATTTTTTTACTTTTTGCATCTGTGGTCAATTTTTTAATTTATAGTTGAACACTAGGAAGATTATATTTGGCCCACATGAGTCGGGAAAGTCTGCAGTGTTGGTCTCTTGAGTAATCTGCTCTGTAATGAGGTGTCATAGCATTGATATAGTTTATGTTCTGAAATTCCGGTGTGAACCAGCATACAAATAATTCACTCTGCAAATGAATTCATGCAAGTTTCCTTTCAATGAAGAGCTGCCTCAAGTGCATTGTAAATACGCCTCATTTTACAAAAACTTTTCAGGGATTTTTTTTTTCTTTGTGTGTGTACGTGTGGAACTCTATTTGAAAACTTGTTGGTATTTAGGAAGAATTAACACCTTCCTCCAGGGTAGGTCAGCTCCTGCTCCAAAACTTCCAGTCATCAAGAACCTCTCTAAGGCACTGCATGACTTGCTCAAGGTCACCCAGCTGGTGAATAAGAAGAGACTTGAACCTAATTCTTCCTGATTCTGAGACCAGCTCTCCAGCTACTACTATTCTATGGTACCTGTCTTCAAGGACAGAGCTAGTTAGAAATCAATCAATCAATCAATCAATCAATCCAACAATAAGCAGTTATTAAGTCCCCGTTGTGTGATGGGCAGTGTGCTTGGTATTGGAGATTCAAAACAAAAACAAAAACAACCCAGGCTTTTCAGGGAGCTGACATTCTATCAAATACAAAATAAATATGAGGCAATTTTTTCTTTTGGTGAAGTGAGGGGAGGGGTGGGAAAATAAGCCGCAGTTGGAGAGATCAGGAAAGACCTCATGTAGGAGATGAGATGATGGAGAAGGAAATGACAAGCCACACCAGCATCTTTACCAAGAAAACTGAAAATAGGCTTATAAAGAGTGGGACACAACTGAAATGGCTAAACAACAAACAGGAGATGATATTGGAGTTGAAGTTTAAAGGGAAGTAGGAGTTCTTAGGGGTAGAAACGAGGAAGGAGTGCCTTCCGGGTGTCTGGGTTGGAGAGGTGTAGGGGAAGGGCAGCCTGTACAAAGTGAGATGGAATTCTGTGAAGACAGTAAGAAGTATTGTTCAGCTGTCCCATAGGGTATGTAAAAGGGAGGAAAATATAATTCAGACTGAAAGTGTAGGTTGAAGCAAGGTTGTAAAAGGCTTTCTTTTTAAACCCTTACCTTCTGTCTTAGAATTGATACTAAACATTAGCTCCAAGGGAGAAGAGTGATAAGGGCTAGGCAATTAGGGCTAAGTGACTTGTCCAAGATCACACAGCAAGGAAAAATCTGAGGGCAGAATTGGACCCAGGAATTCCTATTTCTAAGCCTGGTACTCTCTCCACTGAGCCACCTAGCTGCCCCTTAAAGGTTTTAAATGACAAACAGCTGTTTCTGTTTAATCCTAGAAGTAACTGGAATGATATAAATCTATATATGCATATCTATTTAATGTAGTATTAACTACATTAACTAATTAACTAATGTAGTATTAACTACATTAAATGGATATTCATATATATTTACATTTTGTGGTCATTCAGTTGTTTCAGTCTTGACCAACTCTTCTTGACCCTATTTGGCATTTTCTAAGTAAAGATCCTGGAGTGGTTTGCTATTCCCTTCTCCAGCTCATTTTACAGATGAGGAAACT
Source organism: Monodelphis domestica (assembly GCF_027887165.1). Classification (NCBI taxonomy): domain Eukaryota; kingdom Metazoa; phylum Chordata; class Mammalia; order Didelphimorphia; family Didelphidae; genus Monodelphis; species Monodelphis domestica. The sequence continues at coordinate 168,616,944 of NC_077229.1, forward strand.
GAGACAAACAGGGTTAAGTGACTTTTCCAGGGTCATAAAGATAGTATATGTTTGAGGTCAAATTTGAGCTCTACTCTTCCTGACTGCAATCCTGGCACTCTATCTACTATATATACCACCTAACTGTCCTACTTTACATTTATACATACATAATTATGTCTGACTCTCTGGGGAAAGTAATATATATATGTATATTTGTGTATACACATATACACACACATATACACTAAAGCCTTATATATACTTTCTTGCCACTGGATATTCAAGTAGCCAGCTATTCTCAATAACTATACTAAATAAGTTAATTTAAATAACTAGGACATCTTGCCTAGAATATAGTTTCCAATTGTTAGTTCTCTACTTAGTGTTTCTTAATAGTTAGATACATTATCATTATTATTATTGCTCAGGACATTCGGGTCCTATGTGGTTTTCTGAGTGGCACATTTCTTCCATAATGCCTGACAGAATTCTAGTAGCATTCACCTTTACTAACAACCCAAGGGAATAGCTTCCTTGTCTACAGGCTCTAATCTACTGAGTGTTCTCAGATTCCTCTGGGCAGTTTTGATGGCTCCAATGAGTAGGGCATGATGTTAGAAAAAAGAAGTGATTAATGGTTGTCCTTTGGCATGTTAGCATGGTTGTCTTTGATTGTCATCAAATGTGATATAGTCATAAATGTGTAGTGGGCTTTTTGCCACTGTCAACCCTTTTAATCCCCTTACTCCTATCCCCAGTCCTCTCTTTCAAGAATCCTTTTATCACACCCATTCTCCTCCTGATCTTTATTTTCCTATAAAAATAATTTATTGATGCTTGTTTAACCTTAATTTGGCTCTAAATGAAGAAGTTTTTCCTTTGCTACATACTGTCTACATAACTCTGGACAGGTCAGTTAAACATCTAATGCTTCCAGACAATTTACTAAGACTCTTAAGTTGTAGAGAGATTGATAGTCAAAGTTCCTCAAAGGGAGCTTTCTCCAATGAAATCACAAGGCTGCTCACAAACAGAAATGCTTAAATGTATTCTTCATCTTCCACTCCCCAGGAAGCCAGCTTTTAAATCAAATAATTTTCTAAAAAATTAATTTGACAAAAAATAAGCCATATATCAGCTGAATCTAAAAGTACATGCAATGTTCTATACCCATAATCCCTCACCTCTATAGAACAAAGGGAACAAGATGCATTTTCTAATCTCTTCTCTGAGGCCAAGGTTATTTATATTTATGTTATTTATTTGTTATGTGTATAAATATTTTTTATATTCCACATTATGCAGTTTTGGTTTTTGTTGCTGTTTTATTTTTCCATCTACATTGTTTTAATTCATTGTACATATTTTTTTCCTGGTTCTGCTTACTTCTCTTTTCATCAGTTCATAAAATTCTTCCCACACTCCTCAGTATTCTTTATGTGCATGTTTTGTTAATAGCAAAATAGTAAGCTGCTCTGTTTATCCCTTTTTGTTTAAAGAGAGTCACCTTGGTACAGCAAATTGAGAACTGGCCTTGAAGTCAGAAAGACCTGGATTCAAGTCCCACCTTGATTATATACGAATTGCTCAACTCAATACTAGTCATGTAACTTTTCAGTGCTCTAGGCAATGGTCTGAGACTAAATTGGAGAGCAGGTCTCAACCTGCATGGTAGATGAAGCTTCTTGACCATATGCAAATGAAACCATAGGTTCAGTCCCTACATAATATGCTGTTATTCCTCAGTTGATGGGTATCTAATTTCTTTCCATTTCTTGACAGCTAAAAAAGTGCCATTTTAAATGTGTCGGTGAATATGAGAATTTTCTCTCTTAACTTCCTTGGAATCCATGTCTAGTAATGGGATCTCTGGGTCAAAGGACATTCTGGTCATTTTCTTAACATGATTGCAAATTTCTTTCCAGAATAGTTTGTCTGATAACAGCTATATTAGCAGCATTTTAGAGGCTGGTCTTTTTACAAATATTCTATCACTGTCCTTTCTTTCCTTTGTCCTGTGCCTGAGCCCCCTGAGAGAAAGTTGGGGTGACTCACCCCTGGGTTTGGCCCCTTGGCCACAGTTCAGACTCAGGGCAACAGGAGCCAAAGTAAAGTCCAACAGAGATCTTAAAATGCCTTTCCACGAGGTGAAGCCTCAAAGTTGTTTTGATTTGCAATTTTCTCATTATTAATGACTTGGAAAAATCTTTCCTATCAAATCAGCAAGCACTTATTAAGTACTTACTATTTGTTCAGCACTAGGCTAAGCCCTGGAGTTACTGAGAAAGACAAAAAACAGGCCTTGTTCTCAAGGAGCTCACAATCCAATGGGGGACACAACATTCAATCAACTACATATAAACAAGTTGAAGGTGATCAGCAGAGGAAAGGCACAAGTTAAGGAAGATCAGAAAAGGCTTTCAGTAGAAAGTGGAATTTTAATCAGAACTAAAGGAAGCCAGGAGGCACAGATGAGTAGGGAAAACACTCCAGGGATGGGGAAGTCTCTTTTATGTTTTTATTTTTTAAATCCTTAGTTTTTGTCTTAGAATCAATACTAAATATCAGTTCCAAGGCAGAAGAACATGTAAGGTTTAGGCAGTTGGGGTAAAGTGACTTTGCTCAGGGCCACACAGCTAGGAAGTGCCTGAGGCTGGATTTGAGCCCAGGACCTCCCTTCTCTAGGCCTGGCTCTCTATCCACTGAGTCACCTAGCTGTCCTGATTTCCCCCATCAATAAAAAAAAAAAAATCAGTTGATCGTACTATCCCCTCCAGTTATTGTTATATCTCTCTCCTGCCTTTTATAGCCAAACTCCTAAAAAATAGTTGCTTGTACTCCTTAATTCTCCCTTTTTACCTGCTCCTGATTTTTCTATCCTTTTCCATTCTTGTTTCTGTCTCTACCATTTGACCAATAGGCTTTAAGTAGCTTTTACCTTTCTTTGTAACCCCATCACCTAGCACACTGCCTAGCAGATAGTATGCATTTAACAAGTGCTAGCTGACTGACCCATTCTGGTGCCACCAGAGGATAATTTATTATCAATCCAAAGTCTTTTTTTTTCTTCTTAACTCTTGTACTTCTCAATCTCTCTACAATATTTAACCCTATTTGCCTCCCTACTCCTTCTAGCTACTTTGTCTTCCCTGATTATTGTTGATACTGCTCAGTTGTTTTTCTCCATCTACATATGATGATGGTCTTTTCAGAAACACCGTCCATGTCCTATCCACTGAGCAGGGATGTTTCCTAGGGACCTTATCTTGGGCTTCTTCTCTTCTCTCTCTCTACATTCTTTTTCATGGTGTTACCATAAGACCCTATGGGTTCTACTATCATCTCTACGCAGATGATTCCCAGATCCACACATCTAACCTTTAATCCCTTTCTTGAGCACCAGTCCCAAATCCTCAGTGGCTTACTGGTCCTTCCTACCTATGAATTCTATATACATCTCAAGTTCAGCATATCTAAAACTTAACTGGTTATCTTTCTACCTAAACCTTCCCATTCTCTTAATTTCTGCATTTTTAGTGAGAGGACAACTGTTCTTCCAGGCAACTGTTCTTCCATGTTTGCAGTCCAGGAGCCATCCATGATTGTTCCTTCTCACTCCATACCCACCCATATTCAATCTGTTGCCAAATATTATTGATTCTATCTTCTAGGCTATTGCAGTAGTCTCTTGATGGGTCTTCCTATAGCCAATATCTCCCTTTGCTATTCCAACCTCTACACAATTGCCAAATTAATGTTTTTCAAGGACAGATTTAACTATGACCAATCACTCCCCTACTTAACCATGACTCCCCTACATAAGAACCTTTTTGTTATTCAGTCATGTTCAATCCTTTGTGACCCCATTTGGGATCTTCTTAGCAGAGACATTGGAGTAATTTGTCATTTCTTTCTCCAGCTCATTTTGTAGATGAGGAAACTGAGGCAAATAGAGTTAAATGATTTGGCCAGGATTATACAACTTGAAAGTATCTGAAATTGGATTTGAACTCAGGAAGATGAGGTTTCTTGACTACAAGCCTGGCACTCTATCCACTGCACCACCTAGTTGTCCCAACCTCTAGAGGTTCCCTGTTGCCTCTGGAATATAATACATATTAATTTGTTTGGGACTTAAAATAATTTACACTCTGGCTCCAGTCTTATCTGTATGGGACACCATCTAATTGCAGCATCTATCTTTCAGGGTTGTTGTGATGGCCAATTGAGATAATATATATATATATATATGTATATATATATATATATAAACCTTTACCTTCTGTCTTAGAGCCAATATATTGGTTCTAAAGCAGAAGAGCAGTAAGAGCTAGGCAATGGGGGTTAAATGACTTACCCAAGGTCATACAGCAGGAAGTATTTGAGGTCAAATTTGAACCCAGGACCTCTGGACTCCAAATCTGGCTCTAAAATAGCACCCCACCCCAAGATAATATTATATTAAGTAATAATAACAACAATAGCAATAACTAGCATTTATATAGTATTTTAAGTTCCTTGTAATGTATTAAAATATTTAGCTATAAATTTGACTAGATAGTGTCTGAAGTCCCTACTGATTCTATGAAATGCATTAAACTTTTCTTTCTCTAGACCTCTTCCAGTCAGTACCCTTCTTCCTTTTTTGCTTCTGATGACTTTTTTTCAGAATGAAGTCATGGGGTGGAGTTTGGCTGTAGCATTTCATAGATCTCAGAGAAATATATTTTGCAAGAACCACTCCTCCAATCCATTGATGCAATTAACATTTTATTATATCCTGCCTCTTCTACTTGCATGACCTTAATATCTGTGAATCTCAGCTTCCTTAGCTGTCAAATGAAAGAGGTTGCACTAGATGACTTCCAAGTTCTCTCCAACCTTAAAGGCTGGGTGGCGATGTATCTTTGTATAAAAAGGCAGTAGGCTATCCATAAACTGATGCTGAGTGAAATGATGGAACCAGGAGAACTTTGTACACAGAGACGGAAACATGATGGGACAATCAAATATCACTGACTTTGCTGCTGATAGCAAATGATTATTCCAAAAATGATTAATATGGAAATAGGTAATGAATGGTAATACATGTATAACCCAGTGGAATTGCTTGTTGGCTCTGCGTGGGGGGAGGGAAAGTACATAAATCATGTAACCATGGAACAATAAAATATTCTAAAATAATAAAAAATTTACAACATTTTAAAAGACAGTAGGCTAGAGGTAGGTGCTTCTAAGCAACATATAATATTTTGGAAGAGGAAAGACAGGCAAACAACTGTAATGTGAAACAATGTAAGTACACAGAAACATTAAGCAGCATGTAACAAGAGTTCTTAGGAGAGCTATTGCTTTGAGCTGTGGGGATCAGAGAAGGCTTTCTCAAGACAACACTTGCAATCAAGGAATTAGTTTTGAATCCCAGTTTTGCCATGATTTGTGACCGTGAGCAAGATTCTCAACTTCAGTAATAATTAGCATGTAAATATAAAAATACTAGCATGTAAATAATAGTACAATTAACATTTACAAAGCACTTAAAAGCTTACAAAGCCATTGAAAGAGCACGGTATAGTTATATGTATATATTGATATAGAGCAAAATAATTTGTTGCCACATACTATAGATACAATAGGACCTTGTTTTATGCAAATACAACACATGTGAATTTGGGTATATGCAATTGGAAATTGAAAAAACGAAAGGTAGAAAAATACATAGAATAAAATTTCTTAATTACACACTGACATCATGCCATTCTCTCAAGCAACAGAAAATCTTGCAATGGTTCGTCTGATCACGCTCATTCTCACTCTGAGAATCGTTCATTGTGAATCATTGTTTTGCACCAAACATTAGCTCCCACATTAGTCTTGTCTGGAGTTCTCCCTTGTAACAAGTTCTGTCTGTGTCAGAACAGTGCTTCTCTTTGTTTCATTAACACAACTTGGTAATTAAAAGGGCCCCAAAGTAGAAGAGTCGTGAGGCTGATAGCTCTGATAAGCCTAAGAAAAGTCATTGAATGCCTAGGTATGTTCATATAAGAAATACCGATGCAATAATGGGGTTCATTATTAGTTGTGATTTTCAACTTCAGTGAACAGGCTTGGAACATATTGGTCACTTAAAACATGTTCCTACTGTATATGTGTGTGTGCATGTTATAAAATTTAATCTTCACAATGGCACTATGAGATACTATTATTATTCCCATTTTGCAGATGAGGAGGCAGAGGCAGGTGCAAATGACTTGCCCATAGTCACATGGATAGTTCATGTCTGATATAGAATTTGAACTCAAGTCTTCTTGATTTCAAGTTCTGCACTGTATCCACTATGTTAGTTGGATGTCCCCTGTAAAATGAAAGGCTTGATTTCTTAAGTCTTGCTATCTGTGATTGATCTGTGCTTCTCTAACCTTTGACCCTGAGTCCCCCAAAGTGTTTGGACTCATATGGACTAAGTTCAATACTATTTTATTCAATATTTATTCAAATCCTTGGGGGTTTTTTTTGTTGTTGTTGTTTTTAGTCGTGACCTATTCTTCATAGCCCCATATGGGGTTTTCTTGGCAAAAATACTCAACTGGTTTGCCATTTCCTTCTCCAGCTCATTTTACAGATGAGGAAGCTGACACAAACAAGGTGAAATGATTTGCCCAGTGTAATTCACCTAGTAAGCAGCTAAGGCCAGATTTGAACTTAGAAAGATGAGTCTTCCTGACTCTGGGGCTCGTATTATACTGTGCAATCTAGCTGCCCCTCAGTCCTAGGGCCTGACCCTAAACAGTTTCTCTCATCCAAAACTGGAGTTCTTTCAGGGGTGAGGGAAAAGGGGGAGGAGAAAAGGGGGTACTTTTATGAAATCTTTGGAGAGAATCCTTTAAGGCCTCCATATACTGGTTTTAGGAGACAGAAATCCATATCTCCCAAATGAAAAATATTCTACTGGACATTACTCCAACTTAAAAAAAATAGGAGGGAGGAGGGAAGACTAGATTATATCCCTGTAGAGATTTTTTGGCATATAATCGGATAAAGTCCAGATGCTTCACTTAAGTTAGAAAAAAATGTGTGCAATTCTAGCATGAAACATATTCTAGAACTAATCACAAACATTCATTTCCCAAGTTATATGTTCCATGCTCTTAAGTCTTGTTTCTGTTAGGGTCTTCCTGTGCTAATGAATTCAAAAAACCCTTTTTAATTTCTGTTTTTCAAGAAATAGCTCCATTTAGTTCAATCAAAGTGAGGGGCTTAGCCAAAATGATGGGGAAATTGGATAGCAGTGTGGAAAGTGTTCATAAAGGAGAACCACTTTTTAAATGAGCTACACTCAGTTTGGGAGGAATGGGGTTTTAAGTTTCCAGAAAAGCCTAATCATATCTTCCTCCAAGGCAGAAGACTTAGATATTAAAATAGCACTTCTTATCGAGAATAAGGCACATAGTAATTTTCATTTTTTTAAAATGTAATTCTGATGTATCAGTTGAAAAAGGCAGGGGGACGGGGGAGAAGAACTATATTCTAAAGTATTTCCCAAAGGCAAACTCAAAATTACTTTAATATTCTATAAATAATTTAATGTTCTCTTAATCTGTCTGCTATGTATTTCTGGGTGTGGATTTCCTGCAATAGCTAACATGCCACTGGAACACAGTTTTAAAATTCTAAGAAAAACAAATAAACACATGTTTAGCTCAAATGGAGAAGAAAGGCAGTATAAGATTCCCAAATCATAGAATCTCAGCATTACAAAGGACCTCAGATGCCATCTGTTTCAGTATTCAGTCATTTCAGTTGTGTCCAACTCTTCGTGACTCCACTTGGATTTTTTTGGCAAAGATACTGGATTTTTACAAGTTAGGAGACAGACAAATTCGGTTATATGACTTGCCCAGGGTCGCACAGCTAGTAAATTTGAATCCAAGAAGACAAATCTTCCTGACTTCAGGCTCAGCACTCTATCCACTGTACTATCTAGCTATCCTATATAGTTATGTCAATTTATAGCTAAAAAAAAAAAAATCCATTCTACGGCATTCCAATAAGTGGTTAGCCATCCTCTGAAGACCTCCATTGAGGGGTCTCCACTCCCTTGTGAGACAGTCCAACCAACCTTGGTTTTAGCAGCTCTAATTGCAAGAGTTTTTTTTTTCCCTGAAATTGAGTCTATCTTCCTCTTTCTCTCTCTCAAACATTCACCCCTTGCTTCTTATTCTGTTCTTTGGGATCGAACAGAACAAATCTAATTTCACTTCAATGACCCTTTAAGTCTTATAGATGGTTATCATATCCTCTGCCTTCTCCAGGACAAATATGTCCAGTTTCTTCAATTATTGGTCCTATTTGAGGCAGCTAGGTAGCACAAGGGATAGAGTTCAAACCTGAGTTCAAATCCAACTTCAGGCATTTACTAGCAGTTATAACTCTGGGCAAGTCATCTAACCTCTGTCTGCCTCAGTTTCCTCCTCCGAAAAATGGAGATAAAAGTAGCATTCACCTCCCACTGTTATTGTGAGAATTGAATGAAATAATAATTGTGAAGTGCTTAGCACAATCCGTAGGTACTATGTAAATGGTAGATATGATGATGGAAAATGGATGGTTATCAATCCTTTTCCCCACCTGGTTGGTCTGTATTGCTGTGTTAGTTCCCTAAAATGAAACCTCCCAACACCCAGAACTAACATGAATAACAGTGGGACTGTGGCCATCACCTCTCTCTTACAGACATCAAACATTTCCTAAAATGTGCCCTAGCATATAGTCTAAACTTTTTTTGGCTGCTACTACTCACATGGAGCTTGCAGATCTTTTAACATAAGAACTGTCTTCTAGAAATTTCCTTGCCATCCTCTATTTGGTAATTTGATTTCCTGAACTTGAATGTAGAACATCAGAGGACTGGTTTGAATTCATCCCTAATATTTCCTAAAACATTTGGTCCTTTGTTTTGACTTACCACAATCTCTTTGTATTTTCCCCCTTAGCAGGTAAGTCCCCAGCATTGCTCCATCTGCATATTTGACAACTATGCCTTCTAAATTACTGATTTAAAATATCCAGATGAGGGACAGCTAGGTGGCTCAATGGATAGAACACCAGTGCATAGTGTAGATAGGGTCAAGAAGACATGGGTTTGTGAGAATGAAAATTAATATAAAATAACTCAAGTATTATATTTATAAGATTTATTAAAATAAAAACTAGAATTAAAAGGGAGCTAGCTAACTCCAGCCGCAGTCTCCATAAAGAAGAGAGAGAGAGGGAAGAGCCACAGAAAGTTATTAACAACGCAGACATGAGGGAGCAGGCAAAGGGATGCTGGGAGATACAAAAGGAATTCTGGGGAATGAAGCCCAGGGGCTCAAAATTCTAATTAATACAAGTTCAAATCTGTTCTTAACTGTGTGACCCTGAGTAAGTCACAATCCCAAATGCCTATGCTTTACTGCTCTTCTACTTTGGAACTGATTCTTACTACTAATTCTACAACAGAAGGCAAGAGTTTTAGTTTTGTTTTGTTTTAGTGTCCAAGTGGTGGCTGGTCTGTGTTGAATTTAGGAATATTGGAGTTCCTATTTTCTAATTAATGCTCTACTATTCTCTGAATATATCCCAAATTTTCTAGCCTTTGTAATTTCATTATGCCTGGCATGCTCTCCTCCTGGGAGTGCCTTTTATAGATAAGCTCTCCCAACTCTAGGTCTTACATTCTTTCCATTACACTAAATGTCTCTCTAACAGTTGACACTTGGGATTTCCCCACAGTCGAATGGGCTGCCTCCATTAGGAATGGGTTTGCTTCTGATGTCAAGGCAAGGTTAGAGGAAAAATTTACAGGGATGAAGAAGAGAGGATTCTCATTTATTTACAGGTTGGACTATGTAGCATTTCTGTAGTGCTTGAAGCTTTATAAAGCACATTACAAATGTTATCTCATCTGCTCCTCACAACAATCCTGGGAGGCAGGTGCTTTTACTACCCCCATTTTATAGATGAAGAAACTGGGTCAGAATTAAGTGACTTGTCCAGGGTCACACAGCTAGTAGATATCTGAGGTGGGATTTGAACTTGGGACTTTGTGACTCCAGGTCCAGCACACTATCCATTGTGCCTTCTGGTTTTAAGAGGTGATATCTGAACAATAAGGGTACAATCCTACTTGGAGGATAGAGTATGGAAGACGCCCAAAAAGAAACAAAAAAAGCAGTCAGACAAAGGAAAAGTCCAGAAAGAACAGTATTGTGAAAACTTAAGGGAGAGTGATAGAAAATGAGAGTTTCAAATACTACAGACAATTTAAACAGAATGGAATCTGTTAAAAAAAAAAAGACAATGAATTTTTAGTTAAGAGAGCGGTTTCAGTAATGTCAAGGTGATGTGGCCAGTGACTGGGGGAAAGATTCATAGAGAAGAAGGAGGCATTAAACTATTCCCAGAAAGAGGATTTCCCCCCACCTTTGAAGCCTAAGTTTCTATTTTGCCTAGTCAGGAAGTACAGGGTCCACTCATGGTCTCCATCCCAAAATGGAGCGCTACAAAAGCCTTAATGTGCTCTATTTTTCTGATGTGGGCCAGTTTGGACCCTCTTTGGCAGCCTTAGTGACCCTCAGCTCCTGAAGGCTGGTCATATTAATGCTGGCCTTGGTGCATACATCTGATTGGCTTTAACCCTGCTGTGGTTCAGAATGTACCAAGGATTACAAGTATGCCCCTACCATACCTTACTGACAGCTGGGATTTCAAAAGGCAGATATGGGTAATTCCCAGAGATGGACATTCCAGGTATTTTGTTGTTGATTGTTCCATCATTTGAGTTGTATCTGACTCTTTGTGATCCCATTAGGGGTTTTCTTGGCAACGATATTGAAGTGGTTTGCCATTTCCTTCTCCAGCTTATTTTTCAAATGAATAAACTGAGGCAAACAAAGTTAAGGGACTTGCCCAGGGTCACCCAGATTTGATTTCAGGAAAATGAGTCTTCCTGACTCAAGGCTGAGCACTCTATCCACTGCACCTAGCTGCCTCATTCCAGGAATGGTAGAGACATAAAAGCTAAAAATATGAGACATGTTCATCAAACAGTCATCTAGTTTCACTGGATGTGGAGTACTGGAATAGTATAAAATAAAGCCAAAAAGGAAAGCTAGATAAGAGTTCTTAATCCTTTTTTGGGGTCATGGATGCTTTTTATAGTCTGCTGAAGACTAAGGACCCCTTCTCAGAATAATGCTTTTAAATGCATAAAATAAAAATTCATAGGATAGCAAGGGAAAATGTATTGAAATAAGGAACATTTTTTTCCCATCCAAGTTCATGAATCCCCTTAAGATCTCTCCACAGATAATTTCGACATCTGTGGATATCACATTAGGAATCCTTAAACAAAAACCATGTTGCAAAGGGCCCAGAATGCCAAGCTAAAGAGTTTGGACTTTATCTGATAGGTGAGGGCTGTGAGAGGAGATTTTAATTAACAAAACATATCTGCCCTTTTGCGAAGCCCAGTTTTTAACATTTCAACTTTTTCACTCAACAGCTTCAATTATCTCTCTTGGCATGATTTAGTTAACTGGCATTTAAAAAGATCTTTTCTGTTTGGCCCTTCCTTATCCTCCTTTATTACGTTCAGATGACATTTGAAAATTGCCTAATTTGGAAATATTAATCAACAAGTAATGAAGGTGACAGGTGTTATTCTATGCCACATTTTTCTAGTCCTGGATTAGATAGGAGAGGCCCGAATGTTCTTCACTCTTGCAAACTGATGGACCAGGGTTATCTTTTTTATTGCATTGACAGCTCTTTTCCTTCACACTGTTCCCAAAGAGAATCCCAAAGCTAATTCTTGGCAAGGCTTTGGTTAACTTTCATATGTTAACATAACCTTCTGTTCCTTGAACAAGCCACTCCATCTCCTGACTCCTGGCATTTTCTCTGGCTCTTGCCCATGCCTGGAATGCCTTCCCACCTCAGCTCTGCTTCTTGGCTTCGCTGGCTTCCTTCAAGCCCCAGCTAAAATCGCACCTTCCATAAGAAGTATTTCCCCATCTCCCTCAATGCTAGTTAGTTCCTCATCTCTGTTAATTATCAACCAACTTAGCTAATTTGTACATGCAGTATGTGCAAGGTAGCAGCAAAGCAGAGCGAGCACTGAGCCTGGAGTCAGGAAGCCTCATCTTCCTGAATTCAAATCTGGCCTCAGATACTTACTAGCTTGGTGACCCCAGGCAAGTCACTTAACCCTGTTTGCCTCAGTTTCTTCATCTGTAAATGAACTGGAGAATGAAGTGACTTGAGTGTTTAACTTAAGGTCCTCTTTGTTAACCTAAGAGCATGCCTTATACACCTATGCTCAGCTTGGTGGAGCATTCATTTTCTACAGTTGAATAAATTTAATTTTTTGTAAATAAATAAATATATAAGTATATGTTTTATAAACAACTATAGAAATATATTTTATAAATATATATCTGCCTATTTTATAAATAAATGTATACAATTTATATTTTACTAATGTATAAATATATATTTTATGAGTAAATGTATAAATATTATATATATATATATACATACATACATATAAAGTTGAAGGACAAAGAAAATAAAACAATGTTTTTGCTACAAAAGCCCCAAATGGGGTCATGAAGAATCAGGCACAACCTAAGAAAAATGACTGAACAACATGCTATGTACATACTGTCTCCTTTAATACGTTGCTAATTCCTTGAGATCAGGGACTTTTTTTGCCTTTCTTTGTATGTCCAGCACTTAGCACAGTGCTCAGTTCATGGTAGGTACTTAATGTCAATTGACTGACTAACAGTTATAACAACCTAATTTTTCCCTTTTTCCATTTGCAGCTGAACCTCTAATACCAGGATGGGGAAACAAAACAGCAAACTACGCCCAGAGGTGATGCAGGATTTGCTGGAAAGCACAGACTTTACCGAGCATGAGATCCAGGAATGGTATAAAGGCTTCTTGAGAGACTGCCCAAGTGGTCATTTATCCATGGAGGAATTTAAGAAAATCTATGGGAACTTTTTTCCTTATGGGGACGCTTCCAAATTTGCAGAGCATGTATTCCGCACTTTTGATGCAAATGGAGATGGAACAATAGACTTTAGAGAATTCATTATTGCCTTGAGTGTAACATCCAGAGGGAAACTGGAGCAGAAGCTGAAATGGGCCTTTAGCATGTATGACCTGGATGGAAATGGGTACATCAGCAAGGCCGAAATGCTGGAGATTGTCCAGGTAAGTCTTATTCCTCTGTTTTCCTTAGTTCTTGAAATCAGATACCATCAGGAACACCAGAACCAAATTTATGCCCCAGATCAGAGGCAGAGTGAAATAGTAAATAGTACATTAGACTTGGAGTTGGGAAAATCTGGGTTCAAACTCTGCCTCAGACATTAAACTAGCTGTGTGACCCTGTGCAAGTCACTTGAACTTATCTGAGCTTCAATTTTCTCATTTATAATGTGGGAAGGTTGGATTCGATGACTTCTAGGGTCCCTTCCAAGTCTATAATCTAAAAGGGAAGAAAAACTACAAAGGTTGGAGGTTCAGAAGGTTTTAAGGAAGATCCTTTCATTTTGAGGAATCAGGGAGGGGAAGTAGTGGAGGAGACAAAGATTCTTCTTATAAAATGCTTAAAGAAGCCAAATTCCTTTCCCAAGTATCTGGAAGCTTCAGCAAACACCAGAAAGTGAGACAATCAGCTTCTGAAGTATCTCCATCTAGCAAGAATTCTAGGAGCATCACAAAGACTCAGAGAATAGTGTTTGCAAGAAAGGGATGGTCAACAGTGTTAAATGTAGCAGAGATGTTGAGAAGGAGGAGGATGGAGAAAAGAGCATCAGTTTGGCAACTGAGAGATCACTGACAATTTAGGAAAGAGCAGGTTGAGTATTAAGGTCAGAAGCCAGACCACAAAGGACCTCAGAAGACAAATGAGGGGCAACTAACTGGCTCAGTGGATGGAGAGCCAGGACTGGAGATAGGAGATCATCGGTTCAAATCTGGCTTTAGAGACTTTCTAGCTTTGTGACTGACCCTGGGAAAGCACTTAATGCCCATTGCCTAACCCTTATTACTCTTCTGCCTTAAAACCAATACTCAATATTGACACTAAGAAGATAAGGAGGAAGGAGGAGAGGAAGAGGAATAAGTAATTGAACTTGTCTTTTCTCTAATGCTAAGCAATGCTTCATCTAAAGGTTGAGGAGTTGAATATAGTCAACTTTTTTCAGAATTTTGACTGAGAAAGGGAAGTAAGATGCCAGGTTACAGGTCAAGTGAAGGTTCTTTTCCTTTTTTAAAGGACAAGGGAGAATTGGGTATGTTGGAAGCAACAACTGCCTTCATCACTCATCATTCAAGAACCAGTTTCCTCCATATAAGGGAAAACTTCTTATAGAAGAGTAATCCTTTAAACATTTCCTCTGCTGACTTGTATGTAGAACCCTTTATACAATAGCAACAAACTGTAAAGACAAATAACTCTGAAAGACTTAAGAACTCCAATTAATGTAATGACCAACCACAGTTCTAAAAGACCAGTGATGTAACATTCAACCTACTCACCTCGTCTTTTGAAACAGAAGATGGATCTATGGTGCAGAATGAGACATAAATGTTGAGATATGGCCAATAGAGTAATTTTGCTTATATGATACAGGGTTATATTCTTTCAGTTTGGAGATGATTATTGGCAGAGGGATAGGGACTACCAATGAGGGTCATTAAAACATTTCTAAAACATGCACATAAGAGAACAGAATAAGGCCAACAGGAAACACAGACAAACAAGCTAGCTCTGAAAATAATATGGTGAATTCATTACATATTTTAAAAGAAAAGTGAGCTGCTCATAATACAAATTCACAGCTACATATGCAATCTTCTTTTTGTTCTACTTTGTATCTGGAAGTGCTTCACCTTTTTTTGCTGTTAATGAAGTTCTAAATTTTGTAAAAGAGAAAATTAATTCTCTCTGCCTTTTAAAGGATTAAGTTACCATTAATACAATCTAAGGCATTAGCTGTTTTGGTTCTGGCAGAAAGAGCTTCAGAAGATGCCTGGATAATTGAAAATCTGCCATCACTAGTATATCATATACTTGTACCAGGCTTGTGATCTATTTTCCAAACTATTCATCCATGTTCTTCTGATTAGGTTGTCCTAGTATATCTACATAAAAATAACATATTTCTGCTTCTTTTAATTTTCACCCAAATATTCTCTCTCTGGTTGACACATAGCAACTTGAAACTTATTTTGTGCTTAATAAATGTCTTTTCATTCATTCATTCTCACAATAGTTACTTCAACGCCTCTTATGTATCCCCTTCTTTTTGAATAAGGCATACATTTTCTAGAATCATATTCCATTCAGAAGCTCCATCCCACCCAAGTCTCAGTGATATCTATGAAGCAAAATTCTTCTTATAGTAGGAAAATGGGCTTTTATTGCTGGATCCTTATTTGGATTATGCCTCATTTGAATAATAAGATAGCTCTATTGCTATTATTATCTCTACAATATAGTTATTCTCTATGTTATCTAATTTGGTAGACATACCCTACATAAGCAGATTTATACTCCATTCCTTTTCAATTTAAAACACTTTAATTAGATTAGAAAGACTCTGGGCAACTATTTTTTCCAATTATTGTTAGATATGCTCTATCCTTGGCCAAAGGTTTGTCAGCATTCAGAAATCCAAATCCTCTAATCAGATATATCTCCTTAACAACCAGTAGTTCAGGAAGTGGTGTGATGGTACTGGAGAACCAGGAGGAAATATAGCCACCTTCTTTTTCCCTTTCAGAACAAAAACAAACATGCAGACAAACAAACTCCTCAAGTCTATCTAGAAACTGTACCAAACCAAATCTTGATCAGGAAATTGGGAAAAAAATCACAAGAAGTCATTTTTTTCCAGCCAAGGTCAGCATAGGAAGACCAATATAGCTGTCTGTAGATCTAGGGAACAGAGCTTTGCCAGAACTGTACAGTACAGAGCATTTCAGCCAAAGGAGAGACGGTAGACATGAGGAGATCCCAGATTCAGCCCAGAGGGGTATAAATTTGTGTGGGGTGAAGGAACAGTTGCCAACTCGAAGCTTTAACACTCACTAGTGAAGAAATTAAATTGATTCTGTATCAGTTTATAATTAATTCTATTCTGTAATTGACCCTATGCTACATTACTACTATTTTGAATGACTGCACAAAACACATGAGCTGTTTAGAATTTAGTACTGCCAGTCACTGTTCTGTTCTTACCTCAAAGAAATTTGTTATTCTTAAGGGATTCAAGTGAATGCCATTTGGGCTGGTATAGTGTCTTTATCACTATATCACCCTCCATGATGCTTCTAGCTCTGTAACCAGTTATCATATTTTCCTCACATACCTGGGTCTGTTCTTTCTTCTGTGCCAATAAAAGAGAGCTGCACCACTTCCTCTAGGTCATTGGCCTAACTGAGGGGAGTTATTTGTACCACTTTATTAATGGGTTTGCCCCCTGTTAATAAACTGATGAGGCCTTGAATGTTACCTCTTCATTTTTCATTTCTCTATTGTTCATTTGTGTAAATGAATAATTTTATAAAGCTTTAAAACCTCAAATAATATACCCAAATAAACAAATGAAAAATCACATGCTTTCATCTGCATTGTGACTCCAACAGTTCTTCCTCTGGAAGTGTACAGCATTCTTTGTCATACGTCCCTTAGAATTGTCCTAGATCATTGTATTGCCCATAGTAGTTAAGTCTATAATGTGTGATCATTTCACAATATTGCAGTTACTGGGTACAGTGTTTTCCTGGTTCTGCTTATTTTGCTCTGCCTATTTATTTCTCTTCAAGAAGGTCTTTCCAAAAGCTCTGAATTCTCCACTTCATTTTGTCTTAATTAAATTGGCATGAGACACTAGCAAGTTCCAGGACATAGACCTGTGGGAGATCAAGGAGAGGACCTGCACCTAGGGATAATGTGTCAGGAAGAACTGTTGATTACCACACACATTAGGCTATAGAGGAGGCTGTGGGCAAGTTCAGAAGCCAATAGTAGCTGTGGGGCTCACACACAGCAGGAGAAGAGCAAGGTCTCAGCTCCAGCTTCTAACCCAAGCTGAAGCCAGCAGAGGAATAGCCAGGGCAGTAATCCCAGACCAAAGGGAAACTTGAAGTTCTGAGCCTCTGAACAACAGAGCTTTTCAGCAGGTTGATAATAGTTGAGTCTTATTTATCAGCAAATATAATAACTAACAAGTAAAAATGTAGGAAGATGGACCTTTAATGAAATAGTGTATCTATGCAATTCTGATTAAAAAAAAGATCAGCGCTATATAGAAATTATATATGTATATATAAGCTATATAGAAACTAGGGCAAAAATAGAAGTTAAAAGAAATATTAAAATGGAAAATATCAGTGAACAATCATAAGAGATTAACCAAAGACTAATATGGGAAGATGATACATGTCTCGACTGAACCCTATTAGCATCAGGGATCATAGAGGACTTCTAATTAGACAGAGAGCCTGGGAATGATTTTGTTATGTCTTGATTATCTTAAAAGCAGAAGAGAAATAGAATAGGGGGAAGAGGTGGAGCAGGGAGGGAAAAGGGAATATTTGGGGAAATTATCTCACATAATCAGCACACACAAGTAGAAATCTATACAAATAAGGAGGAAAGGGTATGTGGAGTGGAGTAGATGACATTTTAAATCTCAGTTCTGCATCTGAAATGGTCAAAGGAGGAAAGAATGCACACACAGTTGGGTACAGAAAAATACTTCACTAAGTGGGGAAACAGAAGGGAAAGAAGAATAAGAGGGAGGGTAGATTAAGGGAGGAATTAGTCTTAATTAAAAACAAATGCTAAAGATATACAAAAATATTTATAGCAGCTCTTTTTGCAATGCCAAAGAATTGGAGAAGGATATACCCATCATTGGAGGAATGGCTAAATAAATTATAATATGTAAATGCAATAGAATACTATCATACTATAAAACATGGTGAAGGAGATGATTTCAGAGTAATATGATACTCATGAGAATATGTGCTTATAGGAATGAACTAATGAGAATCAAGAGAGAAGAAACAAGAGATCAATTTGAACAATAATAATGTTGTAAAGACAACCACTTTTGAACTACTTAGGATCTCAAATCAGTGTAATGACCAACCATGAAGCATTCAAAATTAAGAATGATACTTTTTTTGCACATGGCAAATGAGGAAATTAGTTTTGCCTGGCTATCGATATTGATAAAAGGAATAATAATCTTCCTTTCTCAAAGAGAGGGAGGGAGAAGAGAAAGAAGGCAAGTTTTTGCTGATTAAAAAATAAAATTAAGGGAGCAGGGGCAGGTAGGTGGCTCAGTGGATTGAGAGCCAGATCTGGAGACCAGAGATCATTGGTTCAAATCTGGCCTCAGGCATTTCCTAGCTTTGTGACCCTGAATAAGTTATTTAACTCTCATTGCCTAGCTCTTACTGTTCCTCTGCTTTAGAACCAATATATAATATTGATCCTAAGATGGAAGGTAAGAGTTTAAAAGAAAATTAAACTACAAATAAAACCCTAGTAGTTTGTTTCCTAAATCTTTCTGAAGCTTTTCATTTGATAGCTATAATTAAAAAAAAAACACTCTTTTCCGCAGATTATCAGTTTTTTTGTCCAAAATTTATAATTCTCAATAATATTTTATATTATTCTGGTAACAATATTTATCCCCACATGAATGGTTAGACATAGGTAATGTGTGTTATATTTGAAAAATATTGGGAGGTTCACCATTCTATCTTGGATTATATGGCCTAGAAACCATAGACCTCATGGTTGTAAGGGACTTGTATATCTCCCTCCTACTATGAAAGAGCTCTATATCTTTGACTTCACTCAATGTTCAGTAACATTTGTATCCACTTTAAACATCAGAAATCGAATCATCTTTAACCTGGTGACACCTATGTAGAGATCCATAGTGTCATTTCTTGAACTATAAGGGTCCCTTTAGAGGGTCTAGTTCCTTCTTAGCAGTTCATCAGTTAAAGAAAAACAAACATCATACATTCATCACAGATCACAGAACTGTTTGTCCTGGGAGGAAGATCTTGTTCTGGCTAGCAGAACTTATAGCCAACTCCTTGGACAGATTTCTAGAGATTTGGGGGTGGGAATGGGGTGAGAGGTTTTTACTCTGGAGTTATTAATCCCCATCTCCTCTTTTAGCATCTTACAGCTGATCTGACTTCCTCCATTGTATCTTTTCAATTTTTCTCTTTCTCCTTCTTCCTCTCTCCACTTCCCCTCATCTTAGAGTCCTAACCCTTCTAATTTTCCCCTTCAGATATTTGACACTGCCATTTTTTTCATGGTTCCAATATACTTTTTCCACAATTTTTGAAATTCAGTTTTCTGTTCAGCTCAAATCCTTCTCATTATCAATCAAGCTATTACCTGGGAGAAACTAAAGAAGAGGAAAAGATATTCAAAGGGCATTTGAACTGCTTGAATAAATACTTGGCAGGGCCACCAGAATGCCTAAAGGAAAGAACAATAGCCTTAGATTCAAAAGACCTGATCTGGATCTTCTACTTCCTAGTTGTGTGACTTGGGCAAGTTACAGCTTCTCTGTGTCTTGGTTTTCTAATGTATAAAAATGAAAAGGTTTGAACTGAGATACTTACTTACTCCAAATTTATGATCTTTTATTCTGTGATTTAATTCCTTATGCAGAATCTCGAAATCCAGGGAGTTCAAATCACAGAAATTATTGCTCTCTCTCTACATTTTCTCCTAAGTCTGTAGTACATGACAATTCAATAAAAACAAAGAGAGAAGTTGAGTGAGAAAATGTGGGTTAGTGCTATTTTTTTTAATGAGAGTTGGAGAATCCCTGAATATGGGCAGTCCATTGTAAAAATTCCTCCAATTGGAACTAACTTCATTTTAGAATACCAGTGAGGATTGTGCTGAGTTATAGGATATTTTAGAATGCCATTTTATTTCTTCCAAGTCTGGTAACACACTATAATAATAATAATAATAATAATAAAGCTAAAATTCCTATAACCCCTGTTATGTGCCAAGTATTAAACTAAATGCTTTGCAATTATTTTCTTGCTATCCTCAAAATAAATTTGGGAAGCAGTGTTTATTAATATCTCCATTCTAGAGTAGAGGAAATAGAAGAAGACAGAGGTTAAATGACTTGCCAAGACTAGCTAGTGTCTGAGGCCCTATTTAAATTCAGGTGTTCTTTTTTAAAAAACTTTAAATGTAGTTATTTTTTTTTGTTTATTACATTAAAATACCCAGGCAACTCTCTCCCTCCTTCCTTCATCCCTATCTTTCCCTCCCAGAAGGTATCATTTGACAAAGGGATATGTGTACATATAAAACTATTTCTTAGTAATTAGAAAAACTTTTTTCTAGTTATCAGTTCTTCCTCTGAAGGTGGGTGTGTACAAGTCATTCTTCAAACAATATTTCCTTTGCTATATATAATGTTATCTTGGTTCTGTTTGTTTCCATTTTCATAATTTCATCTTTCCCATGTTTTTCCAAAATGTACTTGTTCGTTATTTTATATAGTGCAGAAGTATTCCATCAAAGTCATGGCACATCTTGTTTAGCCATTTCCCAATGGGCATCCCTTCAATTTCCAGATCTTTGCCACCACAAAGAGAACTGCTATAAATATTTTAGAACTAATAGGCTCTTTTCCTTTCCCCCTAAGAAATAACCCTAATCGCAGTATTGCTGGGTCAAAAAGTATACACAATTTTATAATTCTTTGACCATAATTCCAGATCACTCTCCAAAATGATTGGATCAATTTGCAGTTCCACCAACAGTGTATTAGTGTCTCCTTTTTTTCCAAACCCCCTACAACATTTGTCATTTTACCCTTTATCAGAAATTAGGTCTTTTTTACTTGAGGTCTAGTACTCTCTCTACTGTGCCACATAATTGCCTCTAAATAAATATTAGTTAGTATTCTAACCATTTGCTATAAGATACTATCCTAACTGAATATTAGTAAAGGCTATTGGGTTTGGGTAGAAGGGTACTGTTTTAATGAATAGATATCATTTTTTGTAACTAGCATATCCATAGCTCATATGTAAAAAGTTGCTTCTGGAGTATTTGATGAGTATTGGAATTCCCATTAATACTTCAGTCATCCTCCTACAATCTTATTTGCACCATTTGTGAGGAAGAAGAAGAAGAAGAAAGGTAGAGTAGTGACTGGGAGGTTCCTCTTCGAATAAGGAAGACATATATTAAATTCTGCTTCTGATACATAACACCTTTATGACTCTGGATAAACCACATAACTTTTCTGCTGTTATTTAGTCATTTTAGTCATGTCCAACTCTTTGTTAACCTTTTGGGGTTTTCTTGGCAAAAATACTTGAGTGGTTTGCCATTTCCTCCAGCTCATTTTACAGATGAGGAAACTGAGGCAAACACAATTAAGTGATTTGCCCAGGGTCACATAGCTAGTGAGCTTCTGAGGTCAAATTTTAACTTAAATCTTTCTGATTCCAGGCCAGTGTTCTATCCAAACTTTCTAAGACTTAAATTAGTGAAGAGATACATTGGTATAGAGAAATTTCACACAGGAAGTTTCCTCATGCAAGAATGGAATAGAATTAGAGATTTACCCCTTTCCCTGCCAACCCATCCCTAAACCTATTTTTTAAAAAAGATTATTAGAGGGCAGCTAGGTGGCCCAGTAGAGATAGTGCTAGATCTGAAGTTAGGCAAACCTCAGTTTGAATTTGGAATTAGGTACTAGCTATGTGAGCCTGGGCAACTCGCTTAACCCTGTTTTCCTCAGTTTCCTCATTTGCAAAACAAGTTAAAAAAGGAAATGGCAAATCACTCTAGTATCTTTGCCAAGAAAACCCCAAATGGGGTCAAGAAGAGTACAGTAGGACTGAAACAGCTGAACAATAACAACAAGGAGGTTCTCGTCTAAAAGGAGCCCATTAAAACCAAATCTTTTCCATGGAACCAATTTAATTCACTCATTGGGAAAAAGAAATGAGAATAATAAGGTACCATCATTCAGAAAGGAGTGAGTCAGTGTAAAGTAACTTTTCTGGTCCTTATTTTAACAGTTTCTGGCAGAAATCCATGCCCAAGCCAGTTAGTATGGTTGACGTTCTTAAAGTCAATGCTGTGAGCTGGTTGGAAACATAATGCTAGAATTCCTCCGGTGAGCCAGAAACAATGTCACTGAGCTCCCCTGTCTTGACAAGCAATTCTTTTTTTTTTCCTTTAACCAGTTGGAGGAGCTAGGTGGCTCAGTGGATTGAGAGTCAGACCTAGAGACAGAAGATCCTGGGTTCAAATGTGGCCTCAGACACTTCTAGCTGGGTGACTTTGGGCAAGTCACTTAACCCCCATTGCCTAGCCCTTACCACTCTTCTGCCTTGGAACCAATACTTAGTATTGATTCTAAATTGGAAGGTAAGGGTTTAAAAAATAATAAAAACAAAATAAATTTTTTCAGTGAGTGGCACATAGTAGGCCTTAAGTACTTTGTGCATTAAATATAATTGAATTGGATTGAAATGAATTGAAAGTTTTGTAAGCTTTAAAAAGCCCATGCAGAAAGGTATTGTTACTCCTGTTAGTGTGACTGGCTTTGCTTCCTTCAAAGAGAAGGTAAGCTGGAATTTGACTTTTAACTTGGGCTCACTTATTTCATTAGTTATGAACCATGTTCTTATTGATTCAGCCAGGAATGCCTTTCAGGCTGAGTTTCAGGAACCTCTTGCTTCAGGGGGAAAAGAAACTAAAAATGCCCAGAGATATTGGAGGGCAGGATATACATGTGGAGATTCACCTCTGAGTGCTTCCAGATCCAGCTGGACCCAGCTGGGCAGGGATGGGCTGAACTGAGCTAGGCCAGACCCCCTGCTGCCCTATAGTGCTTTATTCACCCAGAGACAAGAATAGGACATTTCAAGCTTAATTAAAAACAGGATGTCCCTGTTAGTCTTTTTATTGACATGGCTAAAAATAAAGTAAGGAAGCAGCCTCTTTCCATCCCTCCCTCTATCCCTTCCTTCTTCTCTCATTCCCTCCCTCCTTCCCTCCTCTTTCTCTGTCTCTTTCTGTCTCTTTTTTTCTCTGTTTGTCTCATTCTCTCTGCCTCCCCAATCTCTCTCTTTTTTACTCTCTCCCCCTCCCTCATCCTCTCCCTCTCTTCTGTCTTGCTCATCTCTCTCTCCCCTCCCCCACCTCTCTCTCCCTTTTCCCCTCTACCTTCCCTCTCTCTTATTTCTTTCAATTCTAATTTTTTCTCCCCTTCCTCTCTCCAGGGTTTCATGTCATTAATTTTTTTTTAATCCTGAGCTAATGAATAGCATGACTTGCTTCATACTATTGCCTGAGGTCCTGTCCTCAATACAATTGTATGTCGGTTATTTTCACTGTTAGAACAGAAGCTCAAACCAGCCCAAAGTCATTCCTATTTTTTTTTGTTATTTTTAAACCCTCATATTCCATCTTAGAATCAATACTGTGTATTGGTTCCAAGGTAGAAGAGTGGTAATATTTAAGGAGTTGAGGTTAAGTGATTTGCCCAGGGTCACACAGCTAGGAAATGTTTGAGATCAAATTTGAACCCAGGAAGTCCAGTCTCTAAGCCTGGCTCTCAATCCACTGAACTACCTAGCTACCCACTCTATTTGGTTTTGTCAAAATAGTATGGACCTCGATAAGGTTTCAAACTTAGAAGACTAGGTAAATAGTGATGCCACTGACAGTAGTGAAGATGGAAGGGGAACAAATTTATAGGGCAAGATAATAAGCTTGTTGTTGGACACAAATCTCTACCTAGACTCTAAATCTATGATAAATGCTTCTTTCCATGAAATTCTCCTGAGTTTCTCCAGTAATCAATAGATACCAGCCCCAACCTCAGAGAGCATCTTTTACAATATTCTAATCTGAAATTGGTTTATTCCCCCTAAAAGAGCATAGACTTCATCTTGGCAAGAATGAATTTCACTTGAACTTTATACCTTCCCAGATACCTAGGGCTGGGCTCTGCACAGAGCAGAAACTTAAGTTGGCTAAACTTAATTCAATTAAACTTGAGGTGATGATTGGAAGTGAAATGTATTGTGGGCTTTAGATCTAAAAGGCTCATAACCAAATTTACTGCATTCCTATTCCCCTCCCTCATTGTCAGTTGTAATGGAGCTGATTTTCTGCCAGGATCCCATGACGGAAAATCTTAAGGTCCTAAAATCTGGGAGTATGAATTTGATTCTTAGGAAGAACTCCAAGATATTATCTTTCTTAAAAATCATATGACACATCTCTAAATATCTATATTTTTTCAAATTGGCAAACCCTGGATGAGAAGGATGGGAATGACTGCATGCTGATGAAGAAAGGGAACACACCTTTGAAGTACATGCTTAACTAAGTTTAAGAAGAAAGACTGGTAGTGTGACAGAGGCTGGCACTAAAGAAAAAGTGCCAGGCTGAAGAGTGTGTGAAACTAATCACCTCAATGGGGGAGGGGCCCCAACAGATTGGAATCTTGAAGAGGAGAAGACTCTGGCTGGTAGAGGAGTTGTTCTCAGTCTTAAGAAGCTAAAGATGGAAGGTGGGAAAAGACTTTCTCATGAAGGTTACCCACTTTTCCTGCTGGTGACTGGAAATCTTTCCCCCCAACACTTCCCAATTGAAGGGACTTTCTGAAGAAAAAGCTGAGCAGACTTTACCTCAGCTCCTGTTGCCCAGGGGTGAATCAATCTGATTTTCTCTCAGGGGGCTTAGGCTGCCAAGGCCTGAAAAGGCTATTGTAGAGGAAGCCTGAGATTTAATTAATCTGTTGGATTTAATTTGGCTCCTGTTTCCCTGAGTCTAAACTGTGGCCAAGGGTCCAAACCCGGGGTGAGTCGACCTGACTTTCTCTCAGGGAGCTCAGGCTGCCAAAGCCCCCCCAAACTTGAGGAGGGAGGAAAAAGATTTTAGATAGAGACAGGGACCCCCTTTTCTCCACTTCCCTTTCCCATCCTTCCATGTTAGTTATTCCTTTGTATTACCTTAATTGAGTTGACATTAAAATAGTTATCTTTTCCCCAAGCTGAGTGTGCATGAATAGATCAAGGGGAGACCCTTTGGTCTTGAATAGTGGATGGGGGGACAAGAGGGACAAGAGTGAATTGGGGAGAGCAGCTTTAGCTAAGGAGAGAAGGCAGAAGGGGGAAAATCTTCAAATCCCCTCTCCTCTCTCTGAGCCAACCTTAATATCAGCTGTCTCCTCTGAACCCTGCTTTGAGAAGAGGGGGGGTCTCCACTTTTCCCCCCTCTCAATACTAAAAGACTGAACCCCTCCATACAAATTAACCTCCTCTTTATAATACAGATAGCACCCAGGATTTAAAAGAACTCCATTTATTTTTTTTAAAAAGGCTTTAGTGACTGTCACCAACTGTCATCAACTGTTAGTTGTGAATTTGTTGTCAATTACAACTCCTGAGGTGAGCAGCTTTTGTCACTGACTCTGCCTAGGAGTTTCCACGTAGGATCAAAGACATCTTGATTCCTGATGGGGGGGGGGGGGGGGAGTACAAGTCAGTTATCAACTGCCACTCTGGTCAGTTACAAAACTGAGGAAGAGAGTCTAATGTAAATGGGAGGATGTACTAGGGCTGTAAGCTTATAGGATCTAGCCATCTTGGATCCTATCTAGCTAGAAGCAAAGCTTGTGAAGACAAAAACCATTTTCTAACTTTTAACTCCTGGCAGTTAGAGCCTAGAAAATATCTAATGGGAAACATGTTACAACTAATACTGTGGTCTGTGGTCTGCTGTGCTAGGAATAATTGCCATTTATTGGGGCTACTAGATCATTTATAATACAGTGGCAGGGATGATAGACAATGTTCTGGGGACATTAACCAATATGACTATGGGATGGACACAGTTACCAATGAATTATATAGATGTGAATTACCTCTGGCAAAGTGGTGAAAAGGGTGTCCCTTTCTCTATCTAATCTCTATCTATCTCTATCTCTATCTACCCTTTTCCTCCCTCCTCGAGTTTGAGGGGAACTCAGGCCTTGGCAGCCTGAGCCCCCTGAGAGAAAGTCAGGTTGACTCACCCTGGGTTTGACCCCTTGGCCACAGTTCAGACTCAGGACAACAGGAGCGAAAGTAAAGTCCAACAGAGATTTTAAAATGTCTTTCTCAGGCTTCCTCTTCAATAGTCTTTTCAGGCCTTGGCAGCCTAATCCCCCTGAGAGAAACTCAGGTTGATTCACCCCTGGGCAACAGGAGCTGAGATAAAGTCTGCTCAGCTTTCTCTTCAGAAAGTCCCTTCAATTGGGAAGTGTTGGGGGAAAAGATTTCCAGTCACCAGCAGGAAAAGTAAATAACCCTCACAAGAAAGTCTTTTCCCACCTTCCATCTTCAGCTTCTCAAGACTGAGAACAACTCCCCTACTAGCCAGAGTCTCCTTCTTCTCAAGATTCCAATCTGTTGGGGCCCCTCCCCTGTTGAGGTGATCAGTTTCACACACTCTTCAGCCTGGCACTTTTTCTTTAGTGCCAGCCTCTGTCACAGTAGGAAAGGAAGAATGAAAGTGGGGGTGGAAGGGTTATAAAGAGGAGTGGAACTCAAGAGGGAAAAGAAGGAGAAGAAATGTGGCAAATAAGGAATTAAGATTTGCCATCATTCTTCCCAACCTCTCTTCCTCTTCAGAACTTCCATGAGTTATAATAATAATAATAATAATAACTTTTGTGATAACTTGTTGTTATTGTTTAGCTGTTCAGTCACGCTCAGCTCTTCATGATCCAGTTGACTTGTCTATGCCAGTACTTATCCATGGAGTTTTCTTGGTAAAAACACTGGAATCAGTTGTCATTTCTTTTCCAGTGGATTAAAGCATACAAGAGATTAATTGACTTGGCCAGGGCCACATAGCTAGTATGATTTGAACTCAGGTCTTCCTGACTTAGACCCAGTGCTCTATCTACTGTGCCAACCAGTTACCTCCTTTATAATAATAGTAATTGTGAAATAGTGCTCTAACATTTGCAAAGATTTACATATACATTATCACATTTGGGCCTTATCACACAGCCCTATGAGATAAGTACCATTATTAATTCATTTTACAAATGAAACCCAGTCATTCAGTGAACATTTTCTGATCACAAACCTGTGTGTTTGAACTCCATATGCTACAACCTCCATCTCCTCTACTCTGCTTTTGTAAAATTCTCCAGTATAGGAAAGACTCTGTTAGAATGGAGAGAGACAGTAAATGAGAAAAACAGAGAGAGAGAGAAAGAGAGAGAGAGAAGAAAGAATTCGGAGATGAGGAGGAGGAGAGGAAGAAAGGAGGAAGAGAAAGACAAAGAAAAGGAAAGGATAGAAAAAGAAAGAAAGAAAGAAAGAAAGAAAGAAAGAAAGAAAGAAAGAAAGAAAGAAAGAAAGAAAGAAAGAAAGAAAGAAAGAAAGAAAGAAAGAAAGAAAGAAAGGAAGGAAGGAAGGAAGCAGGAAGGAAGGAAGGAAGGAAGGAAAGGAGATAGTGATGAGGAAGGAGATCAGAAGAGAGGGAAGGAAAAAGAATGAATGTTCAGTTTCCAATACACACAGCTTAATCCCTGGAATGCTAATATGTAGGGGGAGCTGACCTCCCTTAAGTGACCACTCTCTTTAGTCTCACCTTAGGTCTTCTACTGCCCCTAATTCAAATATTCCTAGGACACTCCCTCTGTCACAGCTGAGGGTCAGACTCTTCTGGACCACTCTTTCCCCTCAACTATTTTTGCTCCAGGTAAAAGGATTCCTAGTAATGCTGCTGTTAGTCAATTAGTCGGTCAACAAACATTAACTTTCCATTATGAGCTAGGCACTGTGTTAAAGACTCCAGCTCAAAATACAAAGAAATAATCCCTCCTTGGGTCCCTGGGACACATCCACAGGTTAGTGAGACACTTAGGAGAGAGGGGAGGGAATGAGGTTGGCAAAGAGAAGTCGTTCCCAAACACCTCAACTTAGCCAGAGTGAGCCCTTCTATGGGACATGGAGTCATTTCAGCCCCAGCCCCCAGGGCTTCTTTCCTCAGTTTACCCGGCTCTCTTCAGTGAGTTCCTTCTTTCGGCAGGTGAGGAACCTATTCCCAAAAGAAGGGGCGGGGCTAGGGGAGGGAGGCGGCCTCTGGATGTTCTCAGTTTTAGACAAAACCAAGGCAGAGTGGAGGAGAGGGGTGAAGGTACCACTGGACCCCAAATTCCCGAGCATTATTATGATTCTAACCAGGCTGCTCTGCCTGCAGAAAGGAGCTCTCTCTCCTATTTGTACTTCAAGTGTGCCGCCCACATCACCTCTGTCACTCCAGGAATCTGCCAACCATTGTTCCTTGATGAGAGACTGTCTGAATGTGACCTGACAGGATAATGAGTTTCAAATACCTTTTATTCTTCTTTTCTCTTCAGTTCTAAGATCTCTACGCTTGAGGAACAAGGTGCTTTGATTAACTCATCCTGAGAGAGCTGGGACTATTTTTTGCATTCCTTTGTGACAGTACCTGGCTTATAGTAGGGACTTAATAAACCTCGGCTGACTGGAACACGCTAGGGTGATGTTTCTCACCCTGATCCTCTGTGTTTGAGACAATATCATCGGGTTTGCGGGAGTGGTTTTTAATTTTACCCACCCACCCCCTTCAATTACATGGAAAAACAATTTCCAACATTTTAAAAACAAATTTGAGTTTCAAAATATGTCCTTCCCTCTCTTCTCCTACTTCCCAAATCTTGCTGAGATAGTAAGACGACACGATTGTTAATAAACCCCGATTTTTATGGTCAAATTCATGCCCCAGCTCCCGCTGATCTGATTTGGGGGAGGACAGGAAATGGTAGGAAACAAAGTTATTTATTCCTCAAGGCAACTGAAGATACATTCAGCCTCTTTTTTGAAATTATATGATACATATTATCTCACTTGTGCTTCGTGCTGTGAGGTAGGCAGTGCATTTGTCCCCATTTTACAGATAGGACAGCTGAAGTTCCGATAAATGTCTTGCCTGAGGTTACAGAGCTAGTAAAAAGCAAAGCCAAAGTTTGGACCCAGTTCTGCTTCAAGGGCTCTGGCCTCAAGTCCAGTGCACTTCCTGTAAAGAAATGTTTCCAGGCAGTTAGGCATTCTCAACAACTCAGTATGTAGCACTGCTCAGCTTTGTGGTAAGCCACTGCCCCACTCCCACCCCCACAGAGTGGTATAACTAGGCCGGGGTGGGGGATGGGGGCTGGCAAGCAGTCACCTAGGCATAATTCTTGGAGATTAAAGCATAAGATCATAAATTGAGTTAGACCTTTAATGTCATGAAATGGCACAGTGAATAAAATACTAGATCTGTAGTCAGGAAGACCTGGGTTCAAGTGTGACCCAATATACCTTTCATTGTACCTTTCTCTTTTATATTCAGTCAATCTCTGACCACTTTCCTCAGGCTCTCCCAAGTTGTTTAGCCCCAGGTTCAGTTTCTGACATCTGTCACAAATTCCAAGATCTCCAAGTCACCCTCTCACTTTCTTTCTCTATATTGTACACCTTATTTCCTTCTCTGCTAGCCCTTTCTCTTGTTGTTGTTCAGTTGTTTCAGTCATGTTGTCCAACTCTTCATGACCCCATTTGGGATTTTCTTGGCAAAGATATTGGAATGGTTTTCCATTTCCTTCTCCAGCTCATTTTACAAATGAAAAACTGAGGCAGTGTTAAATGACTTGCCGTTTTAGTTGTGTCCAAATCCTCATGACCCCATTTGCAAAGATATTGGAGTGGTTTGCCATTTCCTTCTCCAACTCATTTTACAAATAAGAAAACTAAGGCAAAAAGGGTTAAGTGACTTGCCCAAGACACACAGCTATGAAGTATCTGAGGCTGGATTTGAATTCAGGAAGATGAATCTTCTTGGCTCCAACTCTAGCACTCTCAACACTGTTCTACCTTACTGTCCAAACCCTGAAGGGGGTGCCATTTTCTATCATCCCTACAACTAAAAAATTCTTTGACTTTATTTTCACTACTAGGGTACTCACAGACTAAGTCCAAGATAATAATTAGCATTTATTCAATACATTAAGATTTTCCAAATGCTGCTGGGGAAAGTGGAAAGCTGTTTGGCTAAAACTAGGTATAAACCAACATCTAAAACCATATACCTGTGTTGGCAAACTTACAGCACATCTGCCAGAGGTGGCTGCTCCTTTCCCCTCTCCACCTTGCCTGAGGACATTTTTCACATCACCCACTCCTCTGCCCAGCAGCCCAATGGGAACACTTCCTCTCTCCCCTGTCTGGCGTAAAGGGGCAACTCGCATGTGGCATGAAGGTGCCGTTGAGCACTCGGTCTCTAAAAGTTTCGCCATCACTGCCATATACCAAGATAAGCTCAAAATAAGTACATGATTTTTTAAGCCCTTACCTTCCTTCTTAGAATTGATACTGTGCATTAGTTCCAAGGCAGAAAAGTACTAAGGGCTAGGCAATGGAGGTTAAGTGACATGTCCAGATTCACATAGCTAGGAAGTGTCTGAGGCAAGATTTGAACCTAGGACCTTCCGTCTCTAGGCCTGGCTCTTAATCTATTGAGCCCCCAAGCTGCCTACTCTGGATGATATTTCAAAGTTTCAAAGAAGTTTTCACAACTATGGGGTGAGGTAGGTGGTCATAATGGCGATTTTTTCTGAACTACATATAATTAATAATAATGATAAATAATCAATTATCAAATACTTACTATGTTCCAGTCATTCTGCTGCAAATACCAAGAAGAAAACAATCCCTATCCTCAAAGAGCTCACATTTTCCTCTCCTTTTTTTTTTGTTCATTAGGCAATCTATAAGATGGTTTCCTCAGTAATGAAAATGCCTGAAGATGAATCAACACCAGAGAAAAGGACGGAAAAAATCTTCCGCCAGATGGATACCAACCGAGATGGTAGGGCCAAGTTTGAAATCTTTTGATTGAGTCCCAAGTGAGCTTACTGATAGGGGTTAATTGGGTCCAGTGGAGGAAATGGACAGTAACTATTTGTGGTCTAGCTCAAGGAATTAAAATGAATAAATAAAGTAAACCAAAGACAGGTATAAAAAAAATCGTGCAGTCTTGATTCCTTAATTACAATCAGACTTGTCTTTAGCCAGAGAGGACTGCCTTCTGAATTTTAGATAGAAGAGACCTGAGAATAGGAAAAATGGAAAGAAAATAAAACAGTGATTTGTGAAATATTCCTGTTGTGCTTTTATCAAAGAGGACTTTTTAAAAATTTACCTTTGGAGAATTTGTCTGAGTATTTAATAAGCAATCAACTAAGCTCTCTATCCTTCCCTTTGGTTTTCCTCTTGGTTAATGAACAGACCCATAGCTGAAGAGTAACTGGCTGGCCTTGGGGTTGAGGTGAGAGTGGGGACAGAAAACCA
Organism: Monodelphis domestica; assembly: GCF_027887165.1. Classification (NCBI taxonomy): domain Eukaryota; kingdom Metazoa; phylum Chordata; class Mammalia; order Didelphimorphia; family Didelphidae; genus Monodelphis; species Monodelphis domestica. Next base: position 168,648,444 of record NC_077229.1, read on the forward strand.
ATAATGGGCTGCTTAGTTCTCTTTCTCCCAGTCTCCTCTGTCCAACACTTAGGCAAGAGGTTCATGGAACTATTCAGAGCAGATGAAGGCAGATGTGTTTTTGTACTCCTGATCCACAATTTATTTAGGACCTCCTTCCAAGTCCCCCCTCCCCCTACAAGAGGTGCTCTATCTAAACCTGACCCTGTGCTTCACACATATACCATCCCATGGCTTATTACAGGATGGACTTGCAATTTTTTAGGGTCCAAACAAAACCACTTTTCTTGGCTCTATTTTAGACTTAATTTCATGTTGCCTAAATGAATTGTGCAGAATTGACCAAGATAACCCAACTAACAACTTCCTACCTTAGATTCCTAAAAACTAGGTGATCCAATGGATAGAATGCTGATCCTGGGGTCAGGAAAACCGGAGTGGGAATCTAGCCTTAGACATTTACTAGCTATGTCTTCCTAGACTGTCTGCCTCAGTTTTCCAATCTATAACATGGAGAAGATAGTAGAATCTACCTCCCAAAGTTTTTGTGGGAATCAAATGAGATAATATTTGTAAAGCATTTTGAAAACTTTTAAGTACTATATAAAAGCCTAATACTATTTATTTTATTTATTTTTAAAATTCTTATCTTTTGTCTTAGTATCATTTCTAAGACAGAAAAGCAGCTAAATAGCAGAGCCAAGATCTGACTCCAAGTATTCTGATTCTACTAGTTGGCCTGAAGTCAGGAAAACATCTTCCTGAGTTCAAATTCAGCTTCATAGACTTATTAGCTAGGTGACCCTGGGCAGGTCTCTTAATTTGCCTAAGTTTCCTTATCGGTAAAATGAGTTGAAGAAAGAAATGAAAAACCACTCCAGTATTTTTGCCAAGAAAACCCCAAATGGGGTCACTGAAGATGAGACATGACTGAAACAACCAAACAACTTAATTCCAAATCCTCCATACTTTCCACTATGAGAAGCAGAGCAGTGACTCTCTCTCTTTCCCTCTCTCCCTCTCCCTCTCCCTCTCCCTCTCCCTCTCCTTCTCCCTGCCCCTCCCCTCCCCCCCCTCCAGATATCTGCCTTTGTTCTTTCTCTGTGGTACATATTGGGTACTTTTTGTAGAAACATAGATCACTACAGTCAAACTCAAATAGAAATGGAGCCCACTTATTTGTACATACTTAAGGATCCCTGCAAGCTGCATATTTATAGTTTAAAAATATGCCATCCAAGTTTTATTATATTTTTATTATTTTGTTAAATATTTCCTCATTACATTAAAAAAGAAAAACCCAACCATTACCAATCCAAGGCAGAAGAGTGCAGTGAAGTGACTTGCCCATGGTCACACAGCTAGAACGTGTCTGAGGCCAGATTCAAACCCAGGTCTCCCATCTCTAAGCTTTGCTCTGATTTTACTGAGCCCCCCAGGTTACATTTTGATCTAGTTTGAGCTGCCTTTGTTGCAGTCAGTCGGGGCCTGCCAGCCCCAGGTTTAATATCTCTGGCCTAGATGAAAAGTTCCCTGTAGAGAATTTCAGGAAGTAGTCCTACTAATGAGTCCATTAAGGGCTTTTTTTAGAGTTAGACATGTAGGAAAAATGGGAAGAAGAAAAAAAGTCTTGATTTGTGCCTTCATCAAAAGGGCCCTTTTTCCTTTAACCTCTGGGGAAGTGTTCTGGATCTTGAATTTGGCTGAGTACATGATGACCAATCAACTAAGCTGCCACCCTATACCTTTGGTTTTTCTCTTGGATGCTGAACAGAGCCAGTGGGAAGAGCAGCTGGCTGGGCTTGGGGCTGAGGTGGAGCTGGGAACAGAAAACCTAGATAAGGACAATAAAAAATTTAAAGAGAAAAAAATCCTTAATATCTCTGCTCAACACAGAGACTGACCATAGTTTCAAGAGTTCTGATAAATGCAGCATGTCGCTTACTTCCTAACAGAGAGGTAATGGCCTCAGAGTACATATCTATAACTATATCCATATATAAATAAGATATTTGGAGGCATGATCAACGTGAGAATTTGAGTGTTCTGACTATACATATCTGCTAAAAGGATTTCTTTTTATTTTTTTTCTTTTCTTTTTTAATGGAAAGGAAGATATCAGAGGGGGAGAAAATAAAGGCTTGCTCGCTCACTGGGGAAAAAAAAGTTTTAAATTAAAGAAGTACTTGAAGTGACCTTTCCTAGACTTGATTTCCTATTAGGTAACATCATTCAGGTTGCTCATGGAAAAAGATTCTCCATGTATTCCCTTAGATGGGAAAACTACAGTGTATACTTCAGGTAAGGGATAAATAAAAGGCAACTTTTAGTCCTTGAGTCACCAGTCCTGAGACCTCTACAAAAATAGTCCCTGATTTGAGTCTCCACATTTACTGCGGGCTTGTTCAATCATTTCAGTCATGTCCAATTCTTCATAACCCCATCTGGGGTTTAATTGGTAAAAATATTGGAGTGATTTCCCATTTCTTCTCCAGCTCATTTTACAGACTAAAAAACCAAGGCAAACAGAATTAAGTGACTTGTCCAGGGTCACATAGCTAATATATATCCAAAGCTAGATTTGAACTCAGAAAGAAGAGTCTTGCTAACTCCAGACCTGGCACTATTTACTATGGAGGTATCTATCCACTGTGCCAATTAGCTGCTCTCACTGGGGACATTCCAATGCTAAATACATAAGTCATTTATCCAGTTGACTTCTTAGTGTACACCATTTCCATTCTTGAGAAGGAGGGAAGGATGAGTGGCTTTAGGAGCAAACAAGTCATGATGAGCTCTGCCTTCAGCACCCTTCCTGTACTACCAGAGGTCCTGCCATTTCAGACTTGGCACAGGGAAGGTCAGGTCATTATTGAGAAGGCATAGAACATCAACTCTGGGCTAGCCCCCATTCCTGCAACACATTCCCTCCTCTGCTCTGATTATTGACCTATAATTGGTTAAGTCCCCACTAAAAGTCCAAGTCTGCAGGAAGCCTTCCTCAATTCCTCTTAATTCTAGTGCCATTCCTCATATAATAATTTCCCATTTATCCTGTATATAGCTTGCTTTGTTTATATTTGTTTGTGTCTTGTCTCCCCGGGTTAGATTGTAAGCTCTTTGAGGGCAGGAACTCTTTTCCTCCTTTTGAATATTCAGTATTTAGCACAGTGCTAGGCATATAACAGACAATTAATTAATGTTTATTGATTGGCTGATTGATAGTAGGCTAGGTGGGGGTATACCAGGCTGACAGTGAGGTAGATGCTAAGGATCCATCCCAGAGAGTATACATTCCTGTCTAAAATTTTGTTCTTGTTTTCCAGGCAAACTCTCCCTGGAAGAATTCATCCGAGGGGCCAAGAGTGACCCCTCAATAGTGCGCCTCCTGCAATGTGACCCCAGCAGCGCCGGCCAATTCTGAAACCCATTCCCATTGTCTGGATGAATTCTGTAGAGCTGCTTTTTTTCTTTTTTCTCTTTTTTTTGCCAAACATTGGTGGTGATGTTGCCTCTGTATGGCCAGATATTTCTTCTTCTGTGACACCTTTTAGCTTCTTTTGTGGATGTGTTCATGGGAATGCCAAGTGCTCTCATCTGCTTGTCAAGAGCATGGACAATACTGTTCTACACAGATTTTTGTGGTGTTCATTGTTTCAAGGGTTTTTTATTGTTACTATTATTGTTATTGTTATTATTTTGGTTTAACATGTCTGTTCTTAAAACTAAGGATCATGGATGCCAGAGTTCAAAAAGTCATGTAACCCTTGGAGTATCATGCCTGGGGACCTGAAGAGATTTAAAAGATATTTTTAAAAAAGAAAAGACCAAAAAAGAAACTTAAAAAAACCCAACAACTTCCCCATAGCATCGATTCCTAAATATACCTAAGTGTTCCAAGTACAGATGCAGCTGGGAAGTATTCCCCATTAACAAGTTGTACCCTAGGTTGTAGGGCACAGTCACAAACTAGACTTGAACAATCAATCCAAAATGGCTCACTTCTAGAGGGGGGGGCTGTAGTGTCTAAACTGTGAACATTACTAATGGTGAATAAGGAGAAAGGGGGCCATATAACTCAGCTGTTTTTGAAACCACGTTTACAATAGATAATTCAACCTAATTTCATTGAGCAAGTAAACAAAAATCTCCCATAATCTATCTTCCAAAACCAGGCTTGTATCTAGTCGCTCTTTGTGTTAACAGAAAAGAATGTTGTAAATATACAATAATGGCTGATGAAGACAAAAACAGTATTCTGAAATGCTGAAGGGAGATGCATGTCTAATGAGACCTCGGGAAAGGGGGGGTGGGTAGTGTTCTTGCAGTCTTACTACAAAAGACTGTTTTTGTTTTTGTTTTGGTAGCTTATTGTGAGGTAAGCCAGCTCTAATGAATGTCTGACATGTCGTGTGTTTTAAAGTCATATATTCTGTCTGCACAGATGCGCCAGTCAATAGGTGTATTTTATGTATTTAAAAATGTTCAAAAAAACTATCAAAAGGGCCCCAGTTCTTCATTTTATGTTTCCAGATAAATGATATGTGAAAAGGGAAGGAGTCTAGACTAAGGAGGATTGGGTATTTTGGGCCACTACAGGATCATAATGAATGGGGGTGAGGCTGGGTGCCCCTATGACCATTTGAGGTCGAATTCAAGACTGAGTGATTTTTTGATCTCTTCAAAGAGAAGAAAATGTTAGGTGCCCATGCCCTTGGGCTTTCTAGGACCTAAAATCCAAATCTGTGACACTTCTGAGATGTTCATCTTCCCAAGCCAGATCCTTGAAATGCAATCCCCAATGTCTCTGGCTAGGGCAAGCATCCAATTCTTTTGTTAGGAATCTGGAAGTACAGCCAAGATTGGCAAAGAGCCTCAGGGGAGTGATGGGGTATAAGCATAGCATTAGAAGGCTGATTTTGATTCTGGTTACATGAGAGTGTATGCCGAGGTAGAGCCAGGTTCTCGACCCTTTTCATGCAAACTACTAACTACTTTGAATGTCCAATTAAGAATTAGAGTCCCTCCCGAAGGTACTCTGCTAAATGTCAGTGAACAGCAGGAGAGAGCATCATTCTTCACAGTGATTGGATGGTCAGTAACTAGAACCCTTAGGGATGGAGGTCAAGCATGGCCCACCAAAAAGACAGATAGATCACTGGGTTGGTTCTCCAACTTCTCCAATAGAAAACGTGTCGGACAAGCAGAGACATTGCATTTGGAAACATTTGGGAAAAGTTGTGACTCAACAGCAGGATGAGCTCATAGAAACATGCCCTCCATCCTGTATTATTAACAACTTGAGAGTCCATTGAAACTAGTAACCGAAAACAATTCAGATTTTATGCTGTTGACTAAAATGAGTCAAAAGTTTCTTTGCATGAAAATCTTTCCTGCATTGAGATCATAATTCAGTGAAGTGGGTGCCTTCGCTGGATGACTTTAAATCCCACCTTGATTTGTTCTATACAACAAGCATGTATTATTAATCACCTACTATGTGCCAGGCATTGTGCTAAGAAAGGCAAAAAATGGTCCCCTGCTCTTAAGGAGCTCACCATGGTCGAACGGGAGAGATAACATTCAAACAACTGTGTACAAACAATATAAAGATAGGATGAATTAAAAATAATTTCAGAGGAAAGCACTAAGATTAAAGAGTTCCAAAAAAGACTCCCTCCAAGGTGGGATCTTAACTGAGAGTCTGGAAACCAGGAGTAAGGAGATGGAGTGTCCTGCTGGCAGAAAGACTGCCAGGAAGCCAGTGGCATGAAATTGTAGCCTGGAAAGGTAGAAAGAGGCCAGATTAGGAAGATTTTTAAATGCCAAACAGAAGACTTTCTATTTCTATTCTTGTTCATTTAATTATACAGATGAAAGGAAATTAGATTCAGTTTTTCCCTCTCTTTTCATCCTAGTCTGGATATTAAGAGCTAATCTCGACTGAGAAATTTTGTATTCTCCCAACCACTTTCAGCCTCTTTGGATAATGGGTTTTGCATAGCTCAGGCCTTCCACTGAAAATCTCTAGAGATTTCCTTAGTGCTTATAGCCTGATGGTGTTTGAGCTTTTATCATTGAAGGAAGGATTTGTTTTGCCTCAGCAGAGGTCTTCCCTGAACTCTATTTTCATTCCTCCAAAGAAGTACTTATGAATCGATGAGTGTTTTTGCTTCTTCTACCTTCTAGTTATGAATCAATGAATGTGTCTGGTGCTTCTAGCCCTCCTTTCAGTCCCTTCCCAGGCTACAGTGTAGGCCTCTAAATCAGAAGCAGATAGAGGACTCATCATGGAGGGTAGGGATATACTTGAGTACAGCGCCCACTCTCCAGCAGATTCCAGAGCCCTGCCACCCCACTAGGTACCTCCTTCCTTGCTTCTACCCCTCCCCTACACGGACAGAAGACAGGGAGATGATATTCCTCCTACACTCTTTCCCCTTTCAAAATCCAGCTAAAGAAAGTGACCAAACATTTAGTAAATTAATTAAAAAAATGTACTGAACATTTGTATAGAGAGGCATCCTTGCATGGATTACAGAGCTCACTTTAGAGTCAGGAGGACCTGGGTTCAGGTTCCTGTCACATACTAGCTGAGTACCCTGGTCAATCCATTTAACTTTTTGGTGTTCTAGGCTACTCCCACCAGACTTAAGTTTCAGAGAAGGTACCAGTCTGCATTGGTAAAGGATGATTCTTCCCTGAGAGTTCTCTGTGGTCTCTATTTACATCCTGGCTTCTGCAGAGCACTATGTAGAAGAGGCTACAAAAGAAACAGCCTCTTCCTTCAATGTAGCTTTCAACTCTAGCCACAATGATGCCAATGAGAACTGTGATGACATTGAGGGAGCAGGGTTGGCCCAATGGCCCTGAAATACAGCAGGCACCAAGGGCAGCTGACCCTGTCACACTTATCTTATTGTATACTGACCCGAGACCCTTAGAAAAGGGGTGATATTTGTTAAATGCTACTGGCAAAGCCCATCACTCACTTGCCCTTGCTGTAAGACCTGTCTCTGTAGAGGGATATAGTTATGATAATTAAGCTCTTGCTAGGATACAAATGCCATCTGTCCTAGCTTCCAGGATGGAGGCCCCTTGCCGGCCTTGCCCTGGTTTAAGAATTATAGGACCCAGAACTGAATTTCTCCTGTTCGTTGTTCTTGGGGAAGGCATGATTAAATCAGTTCATTAATGGAGGACTTTAAAAGAGATGATCGGAAAGGTCTGTGTCATGCTTCCTTGGCTCCAGAATCTTACCAGATTATAACCTTTTTTCCAATGAAGCCCAGAGCCAGAGGGCAGAGCATGATATCCCCAACTATACAGGACAGAAATAAATAATATAACTGGACATGTGGTGATGTGTATATACTCAACCGAACGCATTGCAATCATCCTCTCTCTTGCTTGTCACTGATTATTTCTTATTCCTATGTCCTTCTCCTTCTCCATCTCAAAAACTACCATCCAGTCTCCATATGTAATTTAATCCATTTCCATGGGACAGAGTTGGTTAAAGGGACATCAACAACCCAGCCTAACCTTTTTGTACCACTCTTCTGCTAAGTATCGTTACCATGTCCTGGGATCTCTGGAAAAGGAGAATGTCCAAATACAAAATAAAGATCATGTGTAATGTTTGAGGGACTGGAATAAAATGGCTTACAACTTGAAGAACTCCAAAGAGTGTATGGCTACAGTTTTACTCGCGGGGCAGGGCTGAGGGGAGAGGTGGGGGAGATAAGTGGGAAGCCTTCCTATTAGCATTATCAATTGGTTTATTTGATACTGATAGATCAACCAAACCGATTTTTTCCTGATGTCCTCCTGAGTTGGCACAGCATTCGTAGAAGCTGTCTAAATCTTTGTCTAGTACTGATTCATTTTTACAGTTAATAAGACCAGACAAAACCTGTGGTGTCCATGTCGAAACTCCATCCCCCTGAATTAACCCTAATCATTTCATCCTCCTGAGCAGTATGCTAATTTCTTTATGGGGTGTGATAGAGACAAATAGGATTTAGTCAGCCCAGTCTACCTGTGACCTACATGGAAGAAGTAGGGGTCTGGAATTGTCTGGCTTCTACAAATTTAAGGGTGTTGAGTCCATTTGCCTTTCTAAAAGAATTCCTTTGGATAAGGTGGGGCAGTATAGCATCCTCCTGAACTTGGAATCAGGAAGACCTAGGTTCAAGGTTTGCCTCTGATATTTAGCTAGCTATGTGACTAGGAGCAAATAATTTACTTTCCCTGAACTTCATATTTTTCATCTGTAAAATGAGTGTGATAATACCCAAAGTACCTCCCACACAGGCTTGTTGTGAGGCGGAAAGGAAATAATGCATGCAACATTTAAAGCAGTATATAAATGGCAGTTAAGATTCTCTAGTCTGTGAGTGAATTACACCATTTATCTTCACCAAACAGCTGCTTGCTCAGATCTCTCCCTTTTCCAGGGCTGATAACCAATGCTAGCCCAAATATTTCATGCCAACAATAAGAGCTAGAAAGCCTTCTCTATATAGCCTGCATTTGGGCATCCCCATAGTACTTGGTAAATAGGTAACCACCCCTAAACCTCATCTCACTCTTCTTATACTGTTAGTTCAGTAAGAAAGGAATTGGGGGGAACCTTGGAGAAGGTTCTACATCTTTAAATCCTATCCAAGGCTTCTACTAGGGAAATCCCCAAGAAACAGCTGACTAGGAGAGCAATTCCCTTTTAATTGTTTTTCCACAGCTAATTTCACTGCTATCATTATATAGCTGACTATGACCAACTATAAAGAAGTCCATTTTTTCTTGGTAGTTCAGTCACGGCAGGTCTGCACCGAATCAATATAGCAGCTTCTGAAATCCCTCATTTTGCTCTATTATCTTTAGAGTCAAAGGACTTGGTCATTGATGCTGATAGTCACCAAAGGTTATACAAGGCTCTAGTAGGAAAGGAGATATTCTTTGCTAAAGTCAAGAGAATCAAGGTATGGTGGCAGGAAGCTAAGGGAGGTGGATCACTTAAGGTCAGGAATTCTGGACTGTATAAGAGCTAAAGAGATTCAGGTGTGCACACTAATGAGTCTCTGAAGGGGGGGGGGAGGCCACAAAGTTGCCTAAAGAACAATGAAGTGACCCAAGTCCAAAAGAGAGCAGGTTAAAAAGTTTTCAAGCCAATCAGAAATGAAATCATGACTGAAGGGCAACTGCATTTCCACCTTGGGGAAGATGAGGAGACTCAGTCCCTAAAATGAATGAATGGGGAGCAGCTAGATAGACACTTCCTACCTGTGTAAGCCTGGGCAAGTTACTTAACCCTAATTGTTTAGCTCTTAATGATCTCTGCCTTGAGACCAATACACAGAATTGATTCTAAAATGGAAAGTAAAGGTTAAAAAATCAATCAATAAGTGAATAAACAAACAAATACATGGGCAAACAAATAATCAAAAGGGCAAATAAACAAATGAATAAATATATAGATATAGATACATAGATATCTACAGATGAATGAATGAAATAAAGTCAAAAGAACCAAACTAATAGGTATAGAAAGTTACAAGCTCAGGACCTCAGTTTTGTGAGGTGATGTAACTAACACTTCCTCTAATGAGTCACTAGTCCTTCTGTTTCAGAAACAGATGTTTCTGTTTCTAATGAAAAACAGAGTTTTTAAAGACATAATACTAAGGAAAGGTTAAAGAAGTTGTCTTCTAACAAAAATAATCATGTAATCTGAGATAGAAACAACTCTTATAATACTTAATTGTCCAGTTTCTGCAGGAGAAATATCTCTACCAACATTCTTAGCATTTCTGTTGTCCTTAGATTGGTAAAGAGTTGTAAATATATGTGTGTGTATGTGTAAGAGACACAGAAAAAGAAAGAGAGAGAAAGAGAGAGAGAGAGACAGAGACAGAGACAGAGAACTATATAACTGGGTTCTTGCTCTATAGATTCTAAGGTGTGGTAAATTCAGATCAAATTGTCATTACAACAAAAATCTCTATATAGCAGAAAAGTTTCTAAGTCTCCACCATTGACCTATTTATTTTAAACAATTTTCTCTACAACCAAATGAAAATGTTATTATTATCCTAACTAACCTTCCAGAACATTGTAAAATGGATAAAACACTTTCCTTATAACAAAGAAAAGAATTAGAACAAGCTCCTGGAGTCTGTTGTACTTGGACTGCACCTAGAATCTCAACACCTTTGAGCTAGATGGAGCTTCAGAGATGATTCCTATCCAGTCTGATCATGATGAGATCACAGACACAGAGAAATTAAATGATCACACAGCTAGTTGGTGACAGAAACGAGGTGAATCCAGATGTTTAATTTAATAGTCTCAACCCCCAGATTCAGAGGCCCATGGGATTTTCATGAAAGAGCTGTATTCTCTGTACCTAATTCATTTAGATGAGTATCAAGGAAGGTGCTGATAAATATTTAACATCCAGCTCTCTGGGGGGAAAACAGTATATTTCAATTTCAATTTAATCTACATTATTCATATTTGATTCATTGGCATTTGACATTTCATTTGGCATAGATGTGGGTACTTCCTCCAATACATCCCACTCACACCTACCTACTCAACTTGACTCTTTTTTCCATCCTTCTGAATATCCTTCAAGCAGGACTAGCCAAGGCACTGGAGTACTTAAACTACCACACAAAAAAAAAAATAGGTATCAACTATTCTTACTGAGACAAAGACCATCAAACTTCCTTATGGAAGTGGGTCTCAGAGATACCTTGAAAGTAGAGCTGTGGCCTCAGACATTTCACAGCTTTGTGATCATGGGCAAGTCACTTAACTTAGTACCAATTCTAAAACAGAAGGAAAGGGTATAAAAAAAGAAGCTTTGAATATACTCCAGGACTTGAACAATTCCTTAGATTTCTTTACCTAAATGCATGAAAGTAATGACTGAATTAAATATTTTTCAGGTCAAATATTTCCCATTGGCTGTCTAAATGAAGAACTAGCCTTGTACTTGGCCACAGAGGGCAATTTTAGGAGAAGTAGGTGAAATTGTAAAGAGCAGATTTGTTTGTGGACTTTCTATTCAAGCAAAATAGGTCTGAGTGAGAACTTTCAGGGGTCCTCACTCAGTAGGGCTCTTCAGGCAAAAGCTGGATGCCTCCTGCTGCATTTATAGAGGTAGTTATTATTCTGCTATGGGTTAGACTCAGTTGCCTTTAAAGTCCCTACCATCTTTGAGGTGATGGAACTACAAAGGCATCTCAGTGTGGTACCTAGTGAAGTGATCTTGAGCTAAATGCCTCCTGACACTACTTCTAGGGTGATTTAACAGCAAAATGTATATCCAAGAAGTTCAATGAATTAGCTGTCAGTGGTTATATTTTGGCTTGATGGGACCACTATGGAAACAAATATATTTACCATGGTAGCTATGATCATGTGACTCATTTATGATTTGGTGATGACATTACCCTAGAGATATTGATACCCCCAAACCCAAGACTGTTAGGCATGCCACTGAAAGTGACATTACTAGGAAACAATATGGCAGATTAGAAGCAATTTAGGTGAACCCTCTTAACATTCCCTACCAAATAAATTTAAAATAATGCTTTGAATCAAATTCTGAAGTGGCTGAGCCAAGAAAAGGTCAGAGTGAGACATTTTTCAAGCCTAAGAAAATTTAGAAAGTCAACAGAAGTTTAATACCTAGGTGGAAGTCTGAGAGCCCACATGCCTGATGGCAACAATAACAGCAACAGTAGCAGCAGCAGCAGCAGTAGCAGCTTTCGGAACTTTCATCACAGAAGTAATAAGGGGGTGGAACAACTAGTCAGAAAGAGATGAAAGGAGACCCTTTGCAGACACTAGGTATGGTAGGCACTGATTGGCAACTCTATGGCCCATTTGCAATTATGAAGACCATCATCCTGGTTTCAAGGCAAAGAGAACACTAGTGCTTGTGGCTCTAAGGGACCAGGGACTCTTCCTGGGAAAAGATCAGATTTCAGAGCAGGAGAGCAGTAGCCATGTGTCTCCTAGGATCATATCACCTTTGATGTACCAAAAACTTTTAGACCCCCACAACTAGCTCTGAAAAAAGCAGCATGAAAAAGCCTGAAACTCATCATTAGGTGAGCAGAACGCAACTCTGACATAAAGTTTAAAATGGAAAAAAAAGTCTGGGAAAATGAGCAAATAACAAAATAAGAACTTGGTCATAACAAGCCACTAGGGTGATAGGGAAGACTAAGGCATAAGCTAAGAAAAGAAAAATAATGTGAAAATAGCATCAAACAAAGCCTCAAAGAAAAATGCTAATTGCTCCCAGGTTCAACAAGATTACCTGAAAGAGCTTAAAAATTGAGTGGTAAGGGAAAATGGGAAAAGAAATGAAGAGTGATACCAAAAAAAAAGTCATGAAAATAAAATTAGGGACAGTCATGTGGCTCAGTGGCTCCAGGCCTGTAGATGGAATGTCCTGGGTTCAAAGCTGGCCTCAGACAGTTCTTAGCTGGTTGACCCTCAGAAAGTCACTTGATCCCAATTGTCTAGCTATTATTGTTCTTCTACCTTGGAACTGATACTTAGTATTAACTCTAAATCAGAAGGCAAGAGTTAAAAAAAAAGTAAACAGAATTAACAGCTTGATAAAATATACCTTTAAAATGCTGAAGAAAATACTTTAAAAAACAGAATTGGCTTAATGATAAAAGAAGCATTGAAAAATCACTTCGAAAAAGAACTTCTTAAAAAACAAAATTGGCAAAATAGAAAAGAATGTACAAAATCTCACTGAAAAAAGTAATTTCTTAAAACTTTGAGTTGATCAAGTAGAAGCTAAAGATTTTATGAAACTTCAAGAAACAATTTTAAAAAGTCAGAATAAAAAAAACAAAAGAAAATGTAAAGTATTTCATTGGAAAAAACAACTGACCTGGAAAATAGATCAAGGAGAGATAATTTACATATTATTGAACTATCTGAAGGCCACAACCAAAAATTCAGCCTAGTCATCATATTTTAAGAAACTATCAAAGAAAACTACCTCAATATCTTAGATCCATAAGGTAAAATAGAAATTGAAAGAATTCATCTATCACCTTCTGAAAGATATCTCAAAATGAAAACTCCTAGGAATATTGTATCCAAATTCAATGCCTCCCTGTTTAAAGAGAAAATACTTTAAGCAGCCAGAAAGAAACAATTCAAATATTGTGGCATCACAATCAGGATCACACAACATTTAGTGGCTTCCATCTTAAAGGAGTGGAAAGCTTAGAATATGACATTTCAATAGGCAAAGAAGCTAGGATTACAACCAAAAATATACCCAATAAAACTAAGATTAAAAACTTCTAGGAGGAAATGTATATTTAATGAAATAGAGAACTTTTAAGTATTCCTCATGAAAAGACCAGAGCTGAATAGAAAATTTGACATTCAAACACAAGATTCAAAAGTAGCATAAGACTCAATAAAATTAAATCCTATTTGGGAATATGATACATGTAACTCCTAAGAACTTTGTCATTATTAGGGCAATCAAAAATAGTTGACATAGAGGAAATTAATGTAAGTTGATTATGTTGGAATCAAGTTAAAAAAAAGAAGGATTGGAGAAAGGGGGGGAGGTACTGGGAGAAGAGGAAAGGTACAAGTAGAATGGAGAAAAAATTTTAACATAAAAAGCATACAAAGAATAGCTTCAGAGATAGAGATAAAAAAAAGAGGAGAGCTTGAAGCTCACTCTCATTGGAATTGGTCCAAAGAGAGAAGACTCTATGTGCTCACATAGTTTTGTATAGAAATGTCTCCTACTCAAAAATGGATTCTCACCAACTGAGGAATAGTTGAATAAATTGTGGCATATGATTGTGATGAAGTATTACTGTGCTATGAGAAATAGTGAGGGGGGGGTAGTTTCAGAAAAGGATGGCAAAGGAAACACTTAAGTGGCTCAGTGGATTGAGAGTCAGGCCTACAGACAGAAAGAATCAACATACAGTACTAATTCTGAGACAGAAGGTAAGGGTTTGAAAGAAAAAAAAAACAAGAAAAACAGTCAAGATCTTTCTGAACTGCTACAAAGTACAATGAGAAGATCCTGGAGATCTTTGTTCACAGTAATAGACATTTTGTAATGATAATCAACTGTAAAAAATTTGATTACTCTGATCAATACAGTGATTCAAGATAATTCCAAAGGACTCATGGTGAAAAAATACTCTCCTCCTCCAGAGATAGAACTGATGACCTCTGAGTACAAGTTGAAGCATCATTTTCTCATTTTTACTATCTATTGTTTTACAAAAATACTATCTATTGTTTTACAAAAATATGGCTAATATGAAAGTGTGTTTTTTATGAATTCACACATATAATTGATATCATATTGCTTGCCTTCTCAAAGAGCAGAGGACAAGAGAGAGGGAGAGAGGGAATTTAGAAATCAGAATTTAAAAAGAAAAGAATGCTTAGCATAATTAAATTTAAAAATATTTTTAAAAAAAGAAAGTGGCATTACTTACACAAGGTTTCTTAGAAATTAATTTTGAGTGAGGACTAAAAAGTGATGCTGAACATAAATGGGTAGAAAAGGAGAGGCAGAAATAAGCAAAATGTAAATCAAAGTCATTTGGTATATAAGCCTGCCTAGAGAGAAGAAGCTGTTAGAGAGAGGTAAGAGGTGATACTAAATAGTTACTGGGGGGAAGTTAAAGAAAAGCCTTAAGTACCTGGTTGAGGAGTTTGAATTTGCTCTGATAGATAACAAAGAAACACAAGGTTAATGGAGTCATAGATCTAGAGGGGAAAAGGGTCCTCAGAGGCTATCTGGTTCAGTTCTCTCATTTACCAATTGAGAAAATTGAGGACCTAGAAGGTTAATTAGTTAAGTTCTACATAAGTAGTAAGCATCAGTTATCTCTGATGGATTTGAACCCAGGTCCCTAAACAGGCTTTAGTGGGCATAACCTTCTGAAGTTGAGTCAATTCTGCATTTCAAACCCAGATCTATGGCTTACTTTTTAAATGTGATTTCTGGGTCTCAGTTTCCTTACCTATAAAATGGAATGGTTAGACTAGATGATCTTGAAGGATCTTTCTGCATCTCTTATCCTAAAGAACTGAGTAAAATTTATAAAAATAAGAGTCATTCCCCAATTGACAAATGATCAAAGGATATAAACAGGCAATTTTCAGAAGAAGAAATCAAAGCTATCTTAAGTCATATAAAAATGCTCTGCATCTATTATCATACAGTCCTTAAATAATAGCGGAGAGAATATGGAGGAGGGTATTTTGGTAGTCTAAGAGGGAATAGACTGCCACTTAAACTAAGATGACTGGTGGAGATGGAGAGGAAGTGTTCAATTTAAAAGCCACTGAAAAGAAGAAATTGAGATGACATGGTATCACCTTAGAGAGAAAACAACATCTATAGAATGAGGTCATACATAAGAGAGGGTCAACATTTAAGCCTCCTTCTCCCTGACCTAGGTTATTTAGTGCCTTATTCTATGTGGATCTTCAGAAAGGAGGCATTTAGGAGAAATGTCCTGATTATGTCCATGTCGTGAGCTACTCCTGTGGGAAATCTTGTGGCAGCTCACTGGCTAGAGCAGTCATCTCCTGCCAACAGGTTGAAGAACCAGAAGTCTCACTGAAAGCATCAGACGCTGCTGTTCACTCTTACATTATGAATATTTATTTTTCTTCTTAAAAATGTACAAAAAATAAAATAACTGTATTTTTAGTTTATAGATTCCCCCTCTCCCATTTACAAAACTATTAAGTTACATAGACTATTGGTGTGTTTTGTTTTATTTTTTTTTTAACATGAAAGCAAATTGTACACAATGCTTCTTTTGCTTGCCATGAAGAAAGGGCCTTTCACAGAATTTGGCACAAACCCTCCTGTTTCTATTGAGCTTGAGAAATTTTAAATAAGGAGAAGAATTTAAACATACCACCCATTTCATCCATGTCCCACATCTCTGCAGAGGCTAGTATAAATGTACAGGTGCCACCTGGGGGATGGCTCTGGAGGAGAAATCAGATGGCATTTCCCCAACAGCCCCATTTCCAAACCAGCTGTGGCGTATCTTTAAACAGCTTAGCGTAAACAAGTAAAAAACTTAGTGTCTGTTGGAAAGTGATGGATAAGACAAGAAGAAAGGTCAAGTTCTTCTGTGTATCTGGAGTGCTTTTTGCACAAAATTTTTTGACACTGGGTAATTTATCAAAGCACTGCTAATGTGCTCAGTAAAAGGCACATCAAAGCTAGTTCATGAGCTTTACCTTCAGAGAAGAAAGCAGCAGAGAGGCCAGGGCATAGAGAAGTGGGATGGAAATGCAGGGAGGAGCCGGGATTGGATACTGATGACTTCCTCCAAGATGCCACAATTCCTAAGGAAGGTGATGGAACAAGCTTGTGGGCCTATTCAGAACCTCTGAAGAGACAATGGTCAATCTTTCTTTGGAAAACAAGTTATACAAATGTTTATCCAAAAATAGTTACCGTGGCATTCTGAGCCACATCTCACAAATAGGAAAGTATCACTGAAGCTTGCTAGTGATTGTACTGGCACTAGAACATGACATTTTAGGAATGCCAAAGCTGGCTAGTCAATGTCTTTGTCATAGAATGGGAAGGATGAGTAGCAAGTAAATACTATTTATCCTTCAAAAAACTAGCCACTAAGGAAAGTATCTCCAACAAAGCTACCACTTCCAGGAATTTGGGACCCATGCCTTAATGCAGGCTTCTGAGTTCAATGCTCTCAAGGAGCTTGCAAAGTAAAATCACATCTTTTTTGCCTTTTTTTGACAATAGAGTTAGAAGTAGTCAGGTAAAACCTATGAGCATCTTGATGAGATGCACCAGGTGGGGCATCAGTAAGCTCCATGTGTTAAGAGTAAGAACCAAGTCTCTCTGGGGGGAAGGGGGATGGGATTTGACCCGCTGTATGAGTGAATCTATCTAAGATATAGTGGTATGCTTAATCAAAGGGTTTTTCCTGTCCCTGGATAACCTCAGAGAAAGGGTAACAACTGTGCAAGGGAATCACAGAAAGGTGAGTTACCACATTATCTTCCTCACTCCTCATTCCCCAGTATTAGTCACAATTTGTGCTTTTTTTTATAGTCATCCCTAATAAGAGAGAAGAAGTGAGTTGGACTGGGAAATTCTCTAACTTGGAAAACATAGGTGGGAGCAGAAGACAAGCCAGAGAGGATCTGGGTGCAGATTTGGGGCAGCAACACAGAGGATGAAGTTCTGGTTCATTGTGCTAGTTTGCAATGCCCACCACTAGCGCTTGAAATCCAGGGTGCCTTCCATTGAAGACCTCAAAGTGCTTTGTATGTGTTATCCAGTAGTAAGGTATCATATTCTAGACACAAGGAAACTGAGGCAGGGGGAAGACTAAAAGATTGGCCAAAGTCCACAGTAGGGACACAAACCTCACTCTTCTCAATGCTCTGGACTTTCTGGCCAATCACAGAGAGCACATTCATGGAAAGTTGCGATTAGATTCACTTGCTGTTTTAAGAGATTATCTGCTAAATAGATAATTCTGTTCTTCTTCATTTCCCAGGAGCTCTCTCTCCAGGCCACATCATTGTTTTTAGAAGGATTTCTCAAAGGAAAAGTGTGCAGCTCTAGAGGTGAATAGGACCCTTGATACTTTCATATTCTTTCTTAGCATCTGATGCCAATGGGAGGGGACCTCTGCAAGTGCCTATATTTGACTATGTCCAGTCATATCTAAGAGTTCATTACTATGGCCAGACCCCAGGAGTAAGGACCCCTGAACAATAACAAAAACAGGGTTAATTTAAATGATAAATGAACCATCAAGGCACAGGGAATGGCATACCACATCCATGGTCCACACCCTGCAATGACTCAATGGACCAAAGGGTTCATACTGAGAGGGACCCCCAAATGCTCACAGCTTTCTGGCATTGGCATACTGGAAAGGGACAAGGAACCCCTTTGATTTTTCTTGAGAGAAAACCAACAGTAAGGGGGCATGAAAAAGCATAATCAAGAGATGCATGCAACAGGTCCAATGAGAGGGAACACAGTCGTGGAGGGGGAAGGGGAACTCCCTGAGGACAGGGAAAGAGACCCAGGGGAGGGGCTGCTTTGAGACTAGCTCCATCCACTGGCAGCAACTTCTTGGGCTCACAGCCCAGGAATACTCCCCAACTTCAGGCCATGTCTGCTGCCCAGCACCATCCCTGGGTGAGGGGCAGAACAAAAGGTCTTGAAGAAAGGAGACTCTCAGGGCATGCATCCCACCCCCCAAATACAGTGGCAGTAAACATGCCCACATACAGTAGGTAAAATATATTATTGAAATATTATAAACATTATGTACAGACGCTAAACAGCCATACTTCTCAGGTCACTTACAAATTACATGGTAGCTGAACATCTTTCTGTACAAGTCCCTGTGGGCCACTTGCTGGGAGCTTCCAGAGGTATTTGACAAAACTGCCTTCCCCAGGGCAATGGAAGGGGTTTTCTGACTGGTGAATGGGACTATTGGACTCTTTGTGCCACTGGGTTAACTCTACTATGGAGTAGCCCACTTTGTCCGGCCACATCGTGGGGAAAAGGGAATAACTAAAACGTTCCAGCTTTCCCCAGCTGAACCAATCAGATGCTTTTCCCTCAGTGGGGAAGGCCCTAGACTGTCTCATCCTGAGGATGGATCTCTCCATAGCCAGAAGCTACCTACGGAGTCCAAGCCACCAGCTGGCCCTGGAGAGCAATGGGCAATAAATAAGGAGCCAAGAGCCTGGAGGTACCTTCCCAGCTGGGATTCAATCAGAAAACCAGGCTTCCTTCAGCTCTGCCCCAGTGACCTGATTAATGAGCCATAGGCTCCACGACACTAAAAAGGGCTTTTTTTTTTCCTTTGTTTCCCCTCCCCAAAGCAGTCTTGTAACAGCATTTCTCAGATGGGTGACATGGGTCTGCAGGGTTCTTGGGGTGGGGTAGGGCTTGCTTTTCTCTGGGGATGAAATGAAGTGACGGTTCCTGCAGAGGGGGCTTGCAGGGTCAGTCAGATTTCCATCAGAGTGATCTTGAAGCCGTCCACCATGCTCTCCATGTTAAGGATGAAAGTGTCCTCATTGGAGTAGTGCTCGATGATGTTATCATCCATATTCACCAAGATGCTGGAGAAAAGGGGGAAGAGAATGGCAACTATGAAAGAATCCAAGGACTTGGCACAAGGGAGCAACAGTGGCTGGTCCTTTTATTTGCAACCAGCTCTCAAGAGATGCATAATGATTTCTTAATACCTTGGTTCTATACCTTGGGCTCTAAGAGAGGAAACATCCTTTGTGTTCACAATATCTCCTAGAGAGTCACTATTAGAGCTGGGAAGCCTCAGTACAAACTGTCTCTTCTCTTAAGATAGGGATTCTTAGTTTTGAATCTGGAAACTCGTTTAAAAATATTTGGATGACTATTATTTCAATATAATTGCTTTCCTTTGTATTCTGTTTTACATATTTTTAAAAACCCATTATTTTTAAAAAATGTCCACAGACTTCCCTAGATGACCATAAATGCATTAATGAACCAGGAAGACCTTATTTCAAATATCACCTCAATCATGAACTATCTGTGTGACTTTGAACAAGTTGCTTAACCTCTGCTTGCCTCAGTTTTCCCAACTGTGACACAGAGTCAATAATATAATTAAATTCCTAAACACCTAAATTCCAGGGTTGTTGAGAGGATAAAATAACAGTCTATATATAAAGCACTTAGCACAATGCCTAGTTCATAGCAGGCCCTACATAAATGTTAAGTATGGTGATGAGGTCACAACAAAATTTAGAATTCCTAAAATCATAATTTTTTCTTCTTCCTTCCTTCCTTCCTTCCTTCCTTCCTTCCTTCCTTCCTTCCTTCCTTCCTTCCTTCCTTCCTTCCTTCCTCCCTCCCTCCCTCCCTTCCTTCTTTACTTTGTTCCTTCTTTCCCCCTTCTCTCCATCCCTCCTTCCTTCCTTTCTTTCTCCCTTCCTCCCTTCCTTCTTTACTTTATTTCTTTCCCCTTCCCTCCCTCCCTTTCTTCCTATTTCCCTTCCTTCCTTCCTTCCTCCCTCCCTTTCTCCCTTCCTTCTTTACTTTGTTCCTTCTTTCCTCCCTCCCTCCCTTCCTTCTTTCCTCCTTCCCCTCCTCTATTCCTCCCTTTCTAAAGAAGGCTCCAGAGAGCAAAGTTTGAGAGACACTTTCTCATCCTACCCAGAAATATACCCTCCCACCAGAAATATGCTACAGATTATTATATTTTCAGTGCAAGCAATTACACCTAGGAAATGAGCAAACACTACAAATCAGGCTTGATTTGTTACTTTTTGGATTGTCTGGATTAAAGAAAGTGATGAAAAAAAGTTATTGTTAATGTGGGCTAAATTTAAATGTGTTTCCTGTGTTTCTGGAGAACTACTCGTTAAAATTTACCAGCATACCCATGCTCCCTCCTGACCAAATGTCACAGCCTTTCTCTTGATCTAACCTACATACTCCTCAGAAATAGAACCTATGGTATATCTCCCAACCCTTTCCTATTTTACCATCCAAACCTATTGTAATCTCTTTTCTCTGTCATGCCTTAGGAGCTCATCACAGCAAGGGAATTCTCCTCTTTGAGGGGATTTTCACAATACATCTACAACCCATTCCCCAGCAAATGCACACTACTTTATTGATCATCGACAACCCAAAATGAAATCATCAGCTTGGTAGCCAAACACAAAGGAGGCAACTACCTCCATTGGAAATGGAAAGAAAAAATAATAGTGAGCACTGTTGGAGAACAGATTTACATAGAAAATATACTTAGAATCATATATTTAGAGCTAAAAGGGGCCTTTGTGGCCATTAAATCCAATTCCATATTTTTATTGCTGAGAGAACTGAGGTTCATAGTGGTTAAGTGATTTTCCCAGAGTCATTCAGCTAGTAAGTGTCAGAGGCAGGTTTCAAACTTAGATCTGGCTGACTCCAAGTCCAATGCCCGAAGCATCCTATCTGGCTCATATGGATTCAGAAATGTGTGTGTATGTGTGTGTGTTGGGAAGTTGTATGGAGGTTGTATGGGTGTGTGGGTATGTGTGCATGTGTGCGTGTGTGCATGTGTGTCTGTGTGTGTCTGTGTGTGTGTGTGTATGTGTGTGTGTGTGTGTGTTGTCTTTGTTTAGTTGGTGGCAAGGACAGATTTTGTGAAAAAGAATCGCGTTTTTCCTTACCCTTTTTTGCTCTTCTTATAAAGTTTTGCAATCTTCTCCACTGGCAACCCATATTTCTCAGATATCTGCAAACACCAACAAAGGACAGAAAGATAAGTAAGTAGGGAAGAAACTGCAGTCCAACATAAGGCAGTAGAGTTAAGACTTTTTTGACTTCCTTCCTCTGGGAGTCCTACTTAGGTGTTAACATGCTTCATTAATGAGACATTCTCAATGAGCCCCATAGCATGCTGTTTGGTCCTGAGTCCAGAGCAAATGAAAAAATTAAATCACTCAACTAAAGTCTCTAGGGAGCAAAGCTCCAGGGCCTTTTCTGAGTGCATATTTCTAAGGACCGCACTTTCAACTCATTTTACGAAAGAGAGAAGTCAAAAACTTTGAGGGTCTTCTTTGGGTAATGTCCATGAGCTAAGCCATCCCATAGCCCTTGCTAGGATAAGCATGATTACTTCTTCCCCACCCCAGTCCCCACTCCTAACATCATTCAGGTCTACTGCTGGTTATGGCAGTCTTCTCTTCCTAGAGGAGAAAAAATTATGTGTTGTTGAAACATCCTGGTTTGGGCTCCTGAAGACCAATGTCACAGAATTTCCAGGTGAAAGGGAACTCAAGGGAGCAGAGGACCAGATTATCATAGACCTTGAGACAAAAGGGGCTTCAGAGTATATTATTTTACAGATGAGAAAGCCAAGGTCCAAATCATCTGGTTCAATCTCCCATTTTTGTGAAACCCGTGTCTTTTCTATTACTAATTCAGGAAGTGATAAAAAATCATAGTGATAATCTATATTCCAAAGTACTTCAACACTAACCCCCACTGCCTTTTCCTCAAATAAAGTGGCCCTTTTGTAAACACTACCTTTCCTTTTGTGCTTTTGAATCTGCCCCCCCTCCCCCCCCCGTAGCCTTTCTTTAAGATCATTCTACACTTTTCTAATTTTCTTCCTTTTAAAAACCCTTACCTGTTGTCTTGGACTTAATACATATAACAGAAGAGCAGTAGGGCAATGGGGATTAAGTGACTTGCTCAGGGTTATGCAGCTACAAAGTATTCAAGATGGGTCAGGTCTGGCTCTCTATCCACTGAACCCTCTCTATCTACCTGCCCTCTTCTCCCTGATTTTCAATCTCTTCTTGCCTACTGGGTCTTTATTGCTTACAAAAATGCTTAGACATACTTTCTTTCAATCCTTAAGCAACCTTCACTTTATCTTCCCATGCTATATCTTTCCTCCCATTTAGATATTCCTTAGAAAAAAAACTGCCTCCTTTCCTTGCCTCCATTGACTCACCTCATACCCACTTTTCTGTCCCTAGAAATCTGGCTTCCAACTTTACTATTCAGCTGAAATTGTTCTCTCTAGAGTCATCATGACCAAGTCTGTTGCTCTCTTCTTGGTTCTTATCCTTCTTGACTTCTCTGGAGCATTTGACATTGTAGAGCATTCTTTTCTCCAGACAACTTTTCCTCTCTGGGTTTTCATGTCAATGGCCTCTTGGTTCGTCCTTGGTCAGCCACTCCTTTATAGCACAACACCCCTTCTGTGTTCAGTTGCTCACTCACACCACTAGCCCTGGTGAGCTGAGTCCCCAGAGAGCAAAGGACTACTTTTTTTCCTTGAGGGGTAAACCTGAAGTGTTTGAAGATTTCTAGTACTAGGACTCATGAATCCCTGTGTTCTATCATAATTATCCATTAGTTATCCACAGTTAACAAGCTTTTAGAAAGAAGTATTTACTAAGCATGTGTAGTAAAGTCCCCCTTCCCCAAAATAAGGACATATTCTTGCACACATAAGGTCCCTAGAAAGAGTGGACTAAAATTCTGATCAAGTGGCCAGATGGTAAAGTCAAGGACTATTTCATTTGTCTGTATCACTGGCACATAGTAGGTACTAAATAAATCTTCATTGAATATTAATATGGGGTCTAAAAACCCTTTCTTCTTAAGAAGAGACCCAAATATAGTTTAGAGTCTTCTTTAACCAGCTTGGTGAGCTGACAGTTTTACTAACAGCTAAGCTAGAGGTCATTCAAAAAGCACCTAAAATCTGTATCTGAAACCTGGAGAAGATAGGACTCTGTGCACAAAATAACAGAAAGAGATCAGATTTGGAAGCAGTTTTTCCAAGGGAATTTAATGAGATTTATTACATTATTCTAATGGAATAAATTATATCATACAGATGTATAATCAGAAAAGGATGAAGTCCAGTCACGTAGTAAACAGAAATGACAGATGTGTTGATATCTATGTAATGTTAAAAGATCCAGAGAAAGAGATTTCTAGTTGGTTTATTGAAATGGAGAGAGAACTGAGAGGGAGGGAGAGGGAGGAGAAGAGAGGACAAAGGAAGGAAAGGAGGACAAAAAGAAAAAAAAGGAAAATAAGGAAAGTAAGACAGTAGGAAGGAAGGAAGGAAGGAAGAAAGGAAGGAAGGAAGGAGGGAAGGAGGGAAGGAGGGAAAGAAAGAAGATGGAGCATTTTAAGTATATTGGACCAAGAACTATGCTAAGTGCTAGAGGATACAAACATAAAAATTCCCTGCCTTCAAGGAATTCACACTATAATTAGTTTAAACAACACATATAAGTTCAATTATAGGGCAGATGAAAAAGCCTAGAATCCTTATGGTGAAGCAGTGGGGTGGACAGCAAGATCTAAAGATCTCATAACTAGTTCAAATTACAGTGCCAGGTTGCTGCAAGGTGTAGAGGGACGACATGATAAATCCTGCAGGACCTCAGAAGGCAGTGGCAGAACAAATGGCAAGGAACATCATAGGCCCATATATGAACAAGAAGATGAGAAGGAATGGATAGAGTATGTATACTGATAAAGTCAGAAATCCATTCAAGAATTCCAAATTAAATAACACTATTCACATTTTAAAATAAAAATACAATTTCAATATGTAAGAGAAAAATCTGACCTATTTGTCTAAGTCTAGGACAGTTGCTAAGGCTACTTGGGGCCAATGCATGCAATACAGCTCCTCTCCTAACCATCACCCCCAGTGTGTGTGTGTGTGTATGTGTATATAATTAGGTTCTTTGTATTTTAGTGTAGATGTAATCCAATTAATGGTCTTTGTGAAAAGAACCAAATTACTGATAGCCCAGGTCAATGAATTCAAAACAAACACGAATTTTGAATTTGATGGTCAGTACTTTCATGTGAATGTTTTCCCAAATAAAGACTAGGGTCCCCCAGAGTGATGGCTTTAAAGCATAGTTCAGCCTTTCTTGAAGCACCTTTTAATTACCTAGATACCCTCTGGATTTTCATCATGGGAATTCTGCTCATTCTTTCAACATTTCCACTCCCAGAAAGTTCATATTCAGAGACTTCAGGTTGTCAAAATTATCTTATGGTCTATTATTGAAACTGAGTTGGCGCAAAATTCGGCTGAGAGTGCTATTTTGCCATTTCGATATGAGACTCTGATGTAAATTTCTAGCTCTTGGCCTACTTACAACCAATAATCATAAAAAAGCAATGGCTCAGGGGGACCCATATTTCTTCTTGGTTTGTCAGCAGATACTTAGTGTTCATGGCTATTTAGAGCCCCCTATGAAATCTCACAGGAGCTCTCCACTATCCTCAGAAGTCTGCAGTAAAAGCTTAAACATCTCCATCAATTCTACAGATCTGATCTTGCTCTAAATTTCAACCTGAGCACAGCCTGTAAAAAGGAAGGGACAAAATCTTTTGGACAATGCCAATATAATTGTCTTTGTTATTCTGTTATAATTTAAATTTTAATGGAAATTTATATGGAAATATAAATGGAAAATTTAATGGAAATGGGAATTATGAAGTAAATACTGATAAAGTAAATATTCATGAATTTATGCAATCCAGTAAAAAAAATGGTTACTGACAGGATAGCATTAAGAAGTGGATAGAGGATCAACTTTGGAATCGGGAATATGTGGATTCAAGGCTCTTCTCTGATATATATGTATGTGTATATATATATATATATATGTATATATATATATATATATATATATGTTATGTGGATCTTAAGCAAGACACTTAACTTTTTTTGCCCCTGGGCAACTGTCAAAGACTATAAGATAAAAAGCAGATGTCATCTGCATTGACATCAAGAGTTTTCTTGACAGGAGTTCCCTACATCTAGGAAATTATAGGTCTGGACAAAAATAACAACTCATTTTTCTATCTTATAGTAATCTGGATGTCGATAGGATACTCAAAACATATAATGAAAAATGCATAGCACAATACCATGTCTACATTGATCATAGATTTGGAACCATTGTCATTCAGTTGTTTTTAGTCATCTCTGACTCTTTGTGACCTGGTTTGGGGTTTTCTTGGCAAAGATACTGGAATCGTTAGCCATTTCCTTCTCCACATTTACAGATGAGGAAACTAAGGTCAAAACGGTTAGGTAACTTGCCCCAGTTCAGCCAGGTGGTAAATGTCTCAGGCCAGATTAGAAATGAGGAAAATGAGTCTTTCTGAGTTCAGGCCTGGCCCTCTATCTACTGTGGCACCTACCTGCCCCTTAGAGCTTTTAGGAAAGTTGAAGGATCATCTAGTCCAACCCATTCATCTTACAGATTAAGAAAAGTAAGCCTGTGCAAATGCAAATGTAAACGAAGTGATTTAGGATCATAGATCTATGACTTATGACCTTAAAAGTCATTTAGTCTAATCTCTCCATTTTACAAATCAATCCATAAACATTATTAAGTCCTCTATATTTGTTCCATCTAGCCAAATGTCTGTCCACCTCCAGCCTCCATGACATGACTAGTCAGGGTTTTATTCAATTTGGGAAAAGGGACTAGTAATCCATTATATTCTTCTTTAATGAGTATAAAACACTCTGATGCCAGCCTAAATTTATGTTGGAAACTTCTCTGAATGGAGTAGGTTCTACAGGCTAGCTCTAGTCAGTCCTTCTGCCTGGTTTCAGAGGTGGGACACTGTGATAGAGTGAGGAAATATCAGGGAACCCCTAAGACTCAAGTAATCTCTAGTATACATCATAGTGGTATTTACCAACAAAAAAGTTATTAGACAGATATTTTGTTAATGATAAACCATCATTTTGAGCACCATCATGATTAACTAGGGATTAATAAGTAAAACCAAGAATATGAATTACCAAACATTGTCATGACTACTAAATAACAAAGTAAAGACAAAATTAAATTCATCACCTAGGTTTTGTAAGGTAGAGGTTTATTTTAATCAATATTTCTCTGTATTAATAAAGGCAATATAGTACAAGGGAAAATATACTAGATTTAGACAGAGGTCCTGCCAGTTACTGTCCATGCTATCTTACATAAGTCAGCATGGTATCATAAAAACCAAGACGGTGGAGTAACAGGAAGAAATACAGTCTCTCTCAAATTCTTGCAAACAGATCTAGAAAATGCACCAGAATAATCTTGGTAGGGGAAACCTAGATAAAATCATAGTGAATCATTTCCTCAGATCAGGTCAGCATGGAGAGACAGACAGAGACAGGTCTAGGGACACTGGGGAGGGAGTTTGGGCAGGAAGATGAGGCTATAGGAAGCATTTCAACTCAGGGAGAGATTGTGCACCAGAACAAAAGTAGGTCCCAGACTCATACCAGGACACTGTGACAGGAAGTGATGCCATCTTAAAGCTTTAATTAAACATTCAATATCCAGTACCAAAACACAAATCCAGGGTGAACTGAGGAAGGGACCTGAGCTGGCCAAGGGTAACATTCCAAGGTCAGGAATAATAACTGGCAAAGAGCAATCTCAGAAGCAATTAGCAGAACTGTGGCAGAGGGATAGCCAGGACAAGAATCCAAGACTGTCAGGCAGTCTATACTTCCATCCTTCTAAACTAGCAGTTTCAACCTAAACTTAGGTCAGGAACTTGCAGAGCTCAGACCAAGGAGGCAGCAATGAGGCTCTGGATCATGTCACTCTGGGAAAACTGAGAGCTTATAGGCCTTCAGGTTAAACTGTCTCTGAGCACATAGAACAACATAATACTTAATACCTCAATAAAGCATTAACAGGACCAGCCCAGTCCTTCCCTTAAGAAGAATGAAGGGTCCAACTCCAATATAATGTCTGAGTTTAGGAAGTAGGCTGGAAGAATGAGCAAACAATCAAAAGAATTGCATCATGAAAAGCTATTAGGGTGATAGGGAAGCTCAAAACATAAATCCAGAAGAAGAGAATGACTCCAAAATATCAACAAGCTAAGCTTTGAAGAAAAACACAACTTGGGTTAGAAATTCAACTAAAATTCCTGGAAGAAATAAAGCAAGATTTTTAAAAGAGTTACAAATGTTTTTCATGAGTGAAATGAGAACACCAGAAGAAAAATTCAGAAAAGACATGAAAGCCATGAGATATAGAATTGGAAAGGGAATTAATAGCTTATACCAGAGTTGCAAAAATTACCTGAAAATTCTATTGAAAAAATTAGAAACTAATGACCCTATGAAACAAGAAACATTAAAACAATGTTAAAAGCCTGAAAAAATAGAAGAAAATGTAATGTATCATATAGTGAAAGCAAGTGGCCCCAAACAAATTGAAAGGAAATCATTTAAAAATCAGACTACTAGCATAATGTCATGAATAATAAAAGAGCCTAGATGTTATATTTCAAGAAATCTCAAAAGAAAACTTCTCAGATCTCTGAGAATCAGAGGTCAAAGTAGAAATAGAGCCACTGATTATCCTGCCAAGAATTAGGATAAACTAAAATAAACATATTTATTATAATTTATTACATATTTATAACAAATCATATTATGTTATTATTATATTTACATCACATATCTTGAGAGAAGAATGGAAAGAGAGGAAAAGATAACCATGATGTAAAAGAAATACACAAAAGTTTATAGCAAGGTCTTGCCCCAAGAATGAGGGGTTCAAACTCCAATCCAGAAGAAAAAAATTTTATTTGAAGTAGTGGTGGTTTTTAGTGGTATAATAGCAGAATAGCCTGTGAAATAGTCTGGGAGCTAATCAGGTAGCCTTAAGGCTAATGGATAAACCCAGGGATTAGTAGAGTAGCCTTTCTAGAGCTTGATAGAATGAAATAGGAGCTCCACTATAGGGCAGCAACTTCCTTCAAGGAATTCTATTGTAGAGTGGCAGCTTCCACATCCTGTGCACCAGGGTTGACATTATTGGGGTCTGATAGTTTAGCAGGTCTCTTAGTTTTGGAGGTCTGTTTCAGGGTTTGTTGCCATAGGGAATAAGGAGCAAGTGCAAGATTAGGGGATTCTTCTGGAATGCCAGAGACCTCAGTACACAGGTTCCATGTTCCTCCATTGTCCACCTTGTCATCATTTGTCAAGATGGGAGAAGTCTTACTGCCCTTTCAGTATGAGAACATGGGGGGAGGGGGCAGAAGCGGTACATTGGAGGACCACTATAGGTAATTATTTTTAAGAACACAAAGCTGATGCCAAATATTACAGAATGTTACAGATCCAGTACGCAGAGTGGATAATTGAGCAATCTACAATTCATGCTTGACTAATGCTGAAACTACAGATTTTGCAGTTGATGTTTAACTAGTGCTAACCAGTGAGAAATACAAGACTTCAGAGTATGAAGGTCCTGTTCCTATATCTTCCCCTTACTACCCACTGTCAGCCCACATCAAATATTCTAGGTGAGGAATGGAAAGTATTGGAACATTCTCTCATGTCATCAGGTTGCACAAATAAATATTTACACCAATAAGGAAGATGAGGTGAGGAGAATGATTAACATTTGAACATCACTCTCATCTGAACTAGTCAAAGGCAGAAAGAATACCCATGCACAGAGTTGAATACACATACACATACACACACACACACACACACTTTTCACTCACTAGGGAAATATGAGGGAAAGAGTGGAAGGAAGAAGAAGGAATTCATGGGCAAGTTGATAAGAAAGTAATTAGTCTTAAGCAAAACAAATTCTAAATACATCCCAAAATATGTATAGTTCTTTTGAGTTGGCAAAGAATGGGAATTTGACAGGTGCACACAAATTGGAAAGTGGCTGGACAAGTTATGGTATATAAATCTGATGGAATATAATTATACTGTAAGAAATGATGAATGGGGATGGTTTCAGAGAAACTAGGGAAGACTTGTGTTAGACAAACTTGGGAAGACTTGTATGAACTAATGCAAAATGAGGAGAACAGTACAGTAAAGACAATAAAGACAAATAACTCTAAAGAGTTATTTAGGAACTCAATCAGCATAATGACCAATTGTGGATCCAGAGGACAGATGATGAAACATTCTACCTACCTCCTGATGGAGAGGTGATGCCTTTTTCACAATATCCCCTCTGCCTAGCCTCTGCCCTCTTCTTTGCTTGTTGAATTCCTGCCTATCCTGCAAAGTCCAATTCAACCAAATACCACATCTTCCCTAGAGTCTTGCTCAGTCCTACCTTTTGGACCAGACCTCCTAAAGTCCTTTATGTTGTACCTTTCTAATGTGCTTAGCATGTGTTACAGCCAAGTTTCAACTTTTTGCTAGACTAGGATAACACCTAACACTGTGTCATATATATTATGTTTTTATTATTGGACTTGTGATTTCATCAGGATAGAAAGTGAGGAACTCTATTGATAAAGAGTTTCGTTGACCTTGTAACTTACAGATTTAGAGAGTTACTTAGGGCACTGAGAGATAAATACAAGAAGTTTGTGTCAGGGATGGGACTTGAACCCAAAGCCTCCCAAATCAAGTCCAACTCTGTTCAGTATGGCACACTGCCTCTCTGCTCTAGTTGATTATGACTAGTAGCCCTGCAGATGGTACATTTAATTAGATAACTGTTGAACTGACTCAAAACTAAATACTTCTGCTTTTTTTTTGTAAGTGAGCACGTGTAATCACATAAAATCTAGCATAATCTGTATCATACCATTCTGTAGAGTCCCTCATTTGAGGATTGTCCATTTTTCCAGTTCCCTGTCCCCTCTTTATAGATGGGAGAGAGCAAGAAGCTGATGTTGCTACAAAGCTCAATGTTTCTGATGAAATCTCTTCCAAAGAAATTATCAAAGCAGAATTTTGATCAATGCTTCTGAACTAAGAAAAATGTGATGAGGTTTCTTTCCTGCCTGTGGAAAAGAGTTCACTGCTTACCGCTTCCATTAGTCCTTTTACTGTGGGCGATTTTAACATCAAAGCATCAAATACATCATCGGTCTCTTTCCTCACGTACAAAAGCACTGTAAGAGAAGGAAGAGGAGAAAGCCATTAGATGTGGAAGTAGCCCAGATGCCACAGATTAATGCTCAATAAACAGGCATTCTGATGTGAATTTTAAAGGAACGATGCCACTTAAGTCCCTGACTCTTAATTTGACCATCATTTTACAAGAGCGACTAAGGCATGCATGTGAAATGTGTGCAACTGGAAACGGGAAGAAGAAATTCGAGACTCAAAATTCTTTTTAAAATGTTGGAAACTGTTTTTTATGTAAAAGATGAAACTATGTGCAGCAGGAACCATGCCACATAAAAAAGGTGTGTCTTATAGCTTGAGCTCCTCTAATCCAGTGCCAATGTCTTGTAGTATATGCTTTCAATGCTGGCTTAAGAGGAGGAACCCCACCACCCCAAACCCCAGTCCAGCCCAATGCCTTGCAAGCCCTGGAAACTTACAGTATAATAGTAACAATACTACTCATCTAGACTTAATGAACTCTCAAGTCCCTTTCCAGTCTAATATTCTGTGGATAGACATCAATAGGCATGTTTTAAGGTTTGAATGATAATAATGCATTAAGGCAGGATGGCATAGTAGAGAGAGCTCACTTTGGAGTCAGAAAGAACTCTGAGTCATGCAGACTGTGTGATCTTGGCCAAGTCATTTAATTTCTCAGTGCTCCAGGCTGCTGCTCTCTGTGTTATAGAGATGGTGATGGTGCCAAATGGAGTGCCAGCATCCAACAGATTGCTATGAAATCACCATTCCCTCCCTACCCATCGATAAATAGCCACAACAAATACATATATTTCTATCCGGCTTCAGTATTTACAAAGTGATTTCTTCACAATGACCCTGTAAAGTGGGAAATGCAATGTATCATTTCCAATTTTCAGATGAGACTATGGGTCAGAGAATTAGCAAGTAAATCCTTTTAATAAGTAAGTGACAGAGCTGGACTGATTCAGTACCAGGTCTGCCTCTTAACCCCCAGCTCTTCCCACTAGAGCATCTTGACTCTCCAAAGTTATAAGTTATAAAAGGGCTTCGAACACAGTCATGGGCCATGCAGTATAAGTTACTGTCATAGAACAAGCTGGGCAAACATTTGCTGACTTACACAGGGACAACATACACCTTCAGGACTGGAACTGGATGTGGCTTGACGTTTCACCAAGAACTGTAGGGATAGCAGGCAGCCCTATAGCAGAAGGTCTTGGGTTCTAATCTGGCCTCAGATACTTCCTAAATGTGTGACCCTAAGGAAGTCATTTAACCCTCAAAGCCTAGCCCTTACTGCTCTTCTGCCTTAGAACTAGTAATATGCAATATTGGTTCCAAGATAGAAGATAAGGGTTAAAAAAAATAAAAGAACTGCAAAGACCTTCCAGTAGAATACTGTACAGTTTTATCTATCACATGTTATTAATGTTCAAAAACCATTTAAATTTTACATCATTCTTTGGCACAGAGACCCTAGAGAGGAACAGCATGAGCTACGTAAACTTGGGGTTCATTGCTAGGAAGCTTTCAAATGCTCATTATAATTTCCCTGTGTCCCCATTGAAGCTGCAATTAAAGATAGTTTTTGCTTCTTTCCACATTAGTCAGCTGGCATTATTCATATCTGTTCACAAATCACAGATTATTAGAGGTGGAAGAAGACCTTTGCAATTAGCTTGTAGTCCAAACTCCCATTTTATAGATGAGAAAACTAGGCAATTTGGTCAAAGTCAAATAGCTACTCCTCCCAGAGTTCAGAGCTCTCTCCACAATGCCATACCTTTTAAAAGGCCTCCCTCCATATTTCCAATTCAGCAGCTCTCACAACGACCTAGAGGATTTGACATTCAGGTGGTCCTACATTTATTAGCCCTTTTCCCCTCAGGGGCATGACTCATGTCTTTCAGAAGAAAAGAAGAAAAACCAATAATATGCACAGTTAAAGAAAAACTCAT
Source organism: Monodelphis domestica (assembly GCF_027887165.1). Classification (NCBI taxonomy): domain Eukaryota; kingdom Metazoa; phylum Chordata; class Mammalia; order Didelphimorphia; family Didelphidae; genus Monodelphis; species Monodelphis domestica. Next base: position 168,680,869 of record NC_077229.1, read on the forward strand.
TCAGGACCTGGTCCCAGCTACAATGAGGGCATCAACTTGAAGGACATAACCAACCATCACCAGAAAGGCTGAAGGAATGAAAAGAGCTAATCTATGAATCCTTAAGCCCAAAACCATAAAAGAATCACTTCAGGGAATGGAAAATCTATTTAAAGTACAGATGGACTCTGCTTGAATTTTATTCTGTTGTTTACAGGAAGCTACATAAAAAAATTTTTGAAGCATCATTACTAAAAATTTCTTTTCTTCTTAATTAAGAAAATAAGACAGATGCAAAGGACAAATCGCATTTTCTCCACCACCTCCATCCCTAAATATGTTCAGGTTAGTCTCATCAACCAATGTTTTAGGAATAACATTTCATTTGCTCTATTAAAGCTAAAAAAGGATCTAAAGAAAATTATTTAAATAAGCTAGTGATGAGGGTTAAAAGGACTAAAAAAGGAACAAATACAGTTATTAAGCATCTACTATGTGTACTGTACTAAGGGCTTATCAAATATTATCTCATCTGATCATTATAACAAGCCTGGGACATAAATGCTATTATTATCTTCATTTCACTGATGAAGAAACTGAGGCATTCAGAGATGAAGTGACTTGCCCAAGGACACACAGCTAGTAAATATGTGAGGCTGGATGTAAATTCAGATCATCCTGATTCTAGGTTCAGTGCTCTACCAAGTATACCACTTTGCTGCCTATTCATGTTAGGTCATAATTCACAAGGCTAGGAGACATAGAAGGGGACCTTCTATCCAAACTTCTGCTTTACAGATGAGAAAACTAAGTCCCAGATAAGTTCAGTGACTTGATCGAAGGATGCATTGTTATTGATACAGGAGGAAATAAATGCATATGTAAATTATAGAAGGCATTTAATTAAATCTTATGAGAAAATTAGTTTTGAGTAGTTTGGGAAATGATTATATGCCCACTGAAAGGGAAGCCATTCCTGAAGATACTTCTCAATAAATAGAAAACTATACCCAACATTCCATTCCTTGGGGTTTATATAATCTTTGAAATTGGAGAAGATCCACAATGAAAGCAATAAAAGACTTTAGAAGGCATATCTTTGGAGTGTCAGACATTGTGCCAATTTCAGCTGTGTCACTCTTTGTGATCTTTTTGGGGGCTTTTTTGGCAATGATACTGTAGTGGTTTGCCATTTTCATCTCCACCTCATTTTACAGATAAGAAAACTGAGGCAAAATGACTTAAGTGACTTGCCCAGTGCCACACATCTAGTAAGTGACTGAGTCTGGATTTGAACTCACAAAGAAGAGCTTTTCTGGCTCTAGGTCTAGTACTCTATCCACTATACCACCAAGCTACCCAGAGATGGAGGACACATGTTTGAGTTCCAGCTCTCCTCCTTGAAGCGAGACTCTCAGTCTTTAGTTTCTTCATCTTAAAAAAAATTAGAGGGCTGGCCCAGATCACCTCTAAGTTCCCTTCCAAATTTAAATCTCCTATACTAAGAAGGGACCCAAAAAGGATGCCCTACAGCACCCAATAATGTTTCCATTTTTTAATAAATTCTCTTAAAGCTTCGAGCTGTAGATTGTGATAGTGGATACTGTTTCTGGTGTCACTGTAAAGGGTTAAAGGGAGCATCCGAGTTCTGTTTACTGAGTTGGCTCAGATCCAAGGGGCAAGGTAGTTCAGATGTTCTCCTGCTGGGTGTGTTGACAGTTGAGCCTTGACATCCTGGGTTTATGGAGCCCTCCCTGCTGTTTCCTTAGGGAGCTGGGGCTTTATTAACTCAGGCTCTATGGCAGAATAATAGCAATAATGACAATTCGAACAACAACATCAGGAACAATCCCTCCATCATAGACATGGGACACCACAGGCAGCCTCATCCTGCTCAGTGTAAAAGGCTCCCATTTGTCCTTGAAGGAACTGTGCCTAGAAGTGAGTACCAAGACAAAGCTAACAATAGCTACGATGAAGATAACAGTTCCCTACAGAACTAATCTGCACTCAGGAATTTCCGAGGGATAAACAACAGATAACTTTGTGGAGCTTGATTTGCCAATGTTTCAAAAGAGCAGCTCAGTGGAACTGCACGTTTGCATGAGGAAAGAGTGGCTAAGCTGATGGAGAGGAAGATCCAGGCAGAAGCAAATGGTGTCACTGGCAATAAGCCACTGAAATCGATTTCTTCCTACACTTTCTCCACCATCAAAATTCTTCATGCAGTGAAGAAGTTTCTCTCTTGCTTGTTGGTTCTATCACCCACATCTGTGGTGCTAAATACTTAGAGTTTAGGTCTTTCTATCTCCATCCCCTTAACATAACATTTTAATAACTAGCATCAACACATTTCACAAAGATGCTTTTTTCGCCTGTGTGCTTCAGGGTTTATACATTAAACTCTGAAGGGCCAGATGATGATGTAAGTCTATAGACTACAGGCAAAGCATTGTATGGGGATGGATGGCATAGTTAAATTCTTGTGACTCATTTTAAAAATTATAATTTACAATTATAATATTATAACTTAGTTTTATAATTATTTTTAAGTATTTTTTTTATTTTAAGATATTATTGGGTATAATTGAAAATGTTACCCTAAAAAAAGAACTACATTTCCCAGTAGCCCACTGATTTCCTGTCATTACATACTTCCTGTAAATAGGGGATATTAGGCAGGGATGTGAATGGTCCCATCTCTTTACTTCCTGTCCCAAGCTTAGTGGTGGTAAGGCGGTGTTTGAACTGGCTGATAAGCCATAGGCACATGATCTTTATTTTGTATCTTCTTTATTCCTTGATTTCTAATGATCATTAATAAATCTTTAAAAGTATAACATTTTTATTGAGATTTAATTTTAACTTTTACAATTGTTAGTACTCACTTAAATTTATATCACCTTTCTTCATGGCAAATCAGTAAGGTAGATATTGTTAATTATCCCCATTTTACAGATGGGAAAAATTAAGCTCAGCATTTTTTATATTAGATATAATTATTATAGTACTTGTTTAAATTTATATAACCTTTTCTTTGCAGCAATACAATGAGGTAGATATTATATAATTATTCCCATTTTATAAATGGGGAAAATTAAGCTAGGAGAAGCTGATTGATTTGCTTGTGATTATACAGAAACTAAAGGTCAACATAAGTCTTCTGACTTCAAGGCCAAGGTTCTTTCCATTATTTGCTTCTCTATCTAATCACATATCGAAATATATTATTTTTTCTAAAATTCAGATAGAAACAGTCCATATATGAACTATTCTTATTTAAAAAAAAAAAACCTTATCTTCTGTATTAGAATCAATAGTGTATATTGGTTCCAAGGCAGAAGAGTGGTAAGGGCTCAACAATGGAGGTTAAGTGGCTTGCCCAGAGTCACACAGATAATAAGTGTATACGGTCAGAATTGAACCTAGGATCTCTGGTCTCTAGGACTGGCTTTCAATCCACTGAGCCACCTAGCTGCCCCCTATTCTTTTCTGTTTAATGTTGGGCATACTTTTGTACAGGATAACAACATTTTTATAATTGAACAAGCTTTTTAAAAAAAATTGACTGAGACTATTAAAATGTAAGGTTCTCTAGCCTCAATGAAAGGACCATTGGGACAACTTCACCGGCAGGAAAGACTATGGGGATGCATGGTTGTTGCTACTATTATAATAATTAAACAGGGAAAATAATGAGGAATGTACTCCCAGCTTTAGAACCTCTTTCCACCAAGATAAGTGAACACATTCCTTGCAATTTACACTCTTAGCTACCTAGAACATTGTGAAGTTAAGGAACCAGGATCACATAACTAATATTTCTAAGAGGTGGGTTTAGTCTTGATTTTTCTAGCTTCTAGATCAGCTCCCCATCCAATGAATGATATTGACTCTATGTCATCATCATGGTCGTCATCATTATCATCATCATAGTGGTTGCTATGCAACTCACTGACATCTCTGAAACTCAGTTTCTTCTGTCTATAAAATGAAAGAGTTAGCCTAGAAGATCTCTGAGCTTTTATTCAGTTCTAACTTTTATTTTTCTTTTACTGATGTGGAAATGAAAGACAGATTATTCCATGGATCTTTTGAACCCTGTCCCAAAAAGAAAGGAATAGGGCTTTCAAAAGTTAGGTCTTTGTAATAATGGAGCCCTAGGAAGATAGCAATTCATTCTAGATCCTACAATTATTCTTATATCTGCTCCAGATAAGCCAAAAGAGGATTATGTATTAGCATTTGTGAGATATGCTCAGTAAATAGTAGCAAGACAGGCTTAATACCATAGATCTTTTACTTATTCAATCCATGGACCCCAAGGCTGACAGAATGAAATACCAAGTAATAATAATCAACTCCTACATGTTCATAAACTGTGCTGGTGTTCATATAATCAAATACAATTAAAATGTCCTCTAAATTCTAAACCAGATCATGGGGATGGTGGTAAATATTTTAAGGAGGTATAAGGTTGGCAGGGGGGCTGGCCAGAAAGGGATGGGATGGTGATTACATCCATAGAAACCAAGAACGGTGCAATTAGTCAAGTGATAAAATCATAGAATCCCAGATTCAGAGCTGAAAGAGACCTCAAAGGTCATCTAATTCAACCCAGACATTTTAGAGATGAAGAAGTGATTTACCCCTGGTTAAACAGATAACACAGTGAGAGCCACACTGAGGACCACATACTGGTAACACTTGGACAAGTCACATTTTCACCTTTTGGGGACTCAATATTTTCATCTGTAAAGTGTGTGGATTGGATCAGATGGCTTCTAAAAGGTCCCTTCACTTCTAAATCTCTGCATCCCATGAGCAAATGCCAAGGACAGTGCCCATCTTCCCAGAGTGATACGCTTCTTAAAGGAAAAAAGGAGGCATGACTAAACTCAGTTTTATAAGCCTTATATATAAGCAAATATATTTTCAAGGTTGAAAATATAATCCAGACATCATTAGGTATTGGCAGATAAAGTTGGCAAAGTATCCATGCTCTTATAGTACTGTGTTCTCTCTCTGAGCATCTATTTCCCTGGGGTTCCAGAGCTGTGCACTCAGAATTTGACCTTCCATAAGAGTAGATATTTTCTGCTTCTTTTTCTCCTGTCCTCACTTATTAGAAGGGGGCAATAATCATCTGAGCTGCATCTGCTGTTTGTGAGTCCACTGCATTGTTCCTGAGAAATCCTACCAGAGGGGCTGCAACTTGAACAGTTCTGGCTGACCTTTTCTGTAATCTGATGCCTTCCCCCTCTGGTAGGGATGCTGCTCTGAGACATTAACCAACAACATCATTAAGATTTATCATGCTAAATTTATACTAAAAATTATATTATACATATATAGATACATTTTATATCTTATATGTAAAATGTATGATGTATGAAATATAAAATATATATTCTATATGAAACATAAATATATATAACATATTTTATATAGAAAATATATAGAAAAAGATATTAGACAAAAGATATTCTTATATAAAATATATTAGATATAAAAATGTTATATATACAAAATACATATTATATATAAATATATACTTAATATGCATTATATATAAATAAAATTTATTATGTATATATGAGTAAACAATAAAAGACTCTAGTTGTGAAACCTTAGGATAGATTTACTGGAGCAAGCAGTAGATCATGCCATAGTATTAGATTTTATGATATGTATGTGTACATTTATATACACTATGATATATATTTATATATTAGATTTTAAGACCATAGGTTCATAGATACTGAAAGGGACATTTTTGTACAAACCAAATTGTTTTTAGTTGTTTTTCAGTCATGTCCAACTCTTCCCAGTCCCATTTTGGGTTTTCTTGACAAAGATACTGGAGTGGTTTGCCATTTTCTTCTCCAGCTCATTTGACAAATGAAGAAAGTGAGACAAATAGTGACTTGCCCAGGGTCACATAGCTAGAAAGTGTCTAAGGCCAGATTTTAACTAAGGAAGATGTCATCCTGACTCCCAACCTGACATGCTATCCACTGAGCCACCTAGCTGCCTCTATACAACCCTATCAGTATATAAATGGAGAAACTGAGGCCCAGAGAATTTAAGTGACTTGTCAAAGGTTATATGGAGCCAAGTTTAGACCCAGAGAACTAGTCTCTCAGTCTAGTGCTGCTTCTCTTTCAACACACTGATAGAAACTTTTCAGGAGTCCCAATAAAAGGTGCTCAGGAAAATCTCAAGAAAAAAAGCTCAGATTTGTCTGTCAGCAAATTCCCCTAAGTCTGTCTAAACAAGAATGGGAAATTTGGAGAGAAAAACCTTGCAGGGGAAATTTTTGTGCTTTTGTTGCTAATCCCTTCACAGAACATTGAAAGGAAAAAGTAAATGAAAACTATAAATAGCCCTAGGGTTTGGGGATTCTTTCCAAACACCAAACATTGGTTCAGGTGGAGGTAAGTTTGAGTCTCTTAATTGAAAATGCTCAATCACAAGGATATGGAGAGGTCACCCAGACTCCAAAATCCTACAGATGATATCTACCTAGATTGGACTTATCTATCTGATTTTTTTAAAATTTCTATAATTTTGGAAAAACTATAATCTTTGGAAAACCAGTTACAGCTTAGCAACCTCCACTGTCAAGAATAACGCCTCATCATGGCTAACCTAATTCCCACAATCAGCAGTGGGTCCAGGAAACCTCTAAAGAATTTGTGACTCTCAAATGAATATTCCAAAGTTAGACGTTTGAGAGGTCAATTACCAAAGATCATAGACCAGTCAAGAGGAAGACAATAAGCAAAGCCCATAGCCTCAGTGGCAGGCTAGATATTTTGATACCTTGGCCTCTAGGGCAATCAGACATTTACCTCAGGCCCACAGGGATGACTGGTTGTGAGAAGAAGTAACCAGCCACATTGTTCTGGACATAGCTTGCAACTTTCCAATTTGCCCAAGCAGCTTCATCAGTCAGCCAAACCTATTTACAAATGGTACTCAGGTCCATGGAGACCATCACTTTCAGTGGCCAATATACATGGGCTACCTTAAGTAATTTTGTTTGTTTGTCTGAATTCTTTAAATAACCAGCATGCTTAAAACCTTGTTGTTTGATATGATTCCTTAGAATTTCCCTGATGTAGGTGTGTGTATAAAGTGGCAGTTTTATTATATCCTTGACTCCACTTTCCCTCAGTCATCCTGTGTGGCTCAGTAAGTGTGATGTCAACACAAATGACTGCAGAGGCTGAGGTGAGGCGAGGGTTATTCTTGGCAAACTCCGATGGGTGAATGTGTATTGCTGTAACCATAGTGATGACAGTGCAATGTGGTGCCTCTAGTTGCTAAGTACCTCTCTTCATTCCTTCTTCTTTCATCTGCTTAGAAGGTGGTGGACCAAACTCCTCTTCCATTGGCCTGAACATCCTTTTAACAAGGACACTGCTACTAGAAAAGAAAGAACACAAGTAATTTATTGATAAAACCCACAAAGAATAACAAACAAAAGCACATGAAACAATATCCTTAGTCATTTTTTGGGGTCCCTCTCCATCTCCATCCACAGATGAGGAGCAGGGCTGCCAAAGGGATAAATGTCTCATGTAAAGTGTTTCATTTCTTTAGGGAGTGGCTGGTGTGGAGAAAAAAAAGCAGACTGAACATAACCCTCAGCTTTCTGGGGATTCTCAGGGTCAGGCACAACAAAGAAATGAGTAAGAAAATGCTGAATGGAGTAGGGGAAGAAGGAAAGATTAGGGAAGAAGAGGTCCATCGGCAAAGAGAGAGCCACCATTTTGAGCACAGCAGGAACATAGTACCTCTCCAAGGGTAGGTGTAGATGTATATTTGACACCTGGCTCAGAGGCCAGTGTGGAAGACTGCTCTCAAGATGGGTTCTTTGTGGGCATTACTGGTACAAAGAAATGAATTAACTATCAAACTAACTACAAAACCTTCCTAGGAGAGGGAAACATCAATGTAAATAATCCAAAACTATAGATGATCTAGAAAGCATTCTATGTTCGATGGGGACATAATTGGGGATGTAGACTATAAACAATCCCCTTAGTGCAAATACTAATAATATGGAAATAGGTCTTGATTAATGATACATGTAAAACCCAGTAAAAGAAACTGCTTGTTGGATATGGGGGGGAGGGCGGTAAAAGGAGGGGAGGGAAAGAGCATGATTCATGTAACTATGGAAAAATATTCTAAATTAATTAATTAAATAAATAAACGTAAAAAAAACAAAGCATTCCATGAGTATTAGGACTTTATGATGGTACATAGTAGGTCCTCAATCAATATGAAATAACAGTGAGTGATAGTAATAGAAACAAGAGGAAAAATAGTCATTCTCTCACTTTTTAAATAAAGAACTGAAAAGTGAAGCTCTGAAAATCATCAATGGTAGATCATGGTTTTCATTTATTCGTAGCACATTAAAGTGCACTGGATTCTTTGCTCTTAACAATTTGTGAGTTGGGTAACAGTATGAATATTCTTATCCTCATTGGATAGGTTAGGATGAAAGTTTGAAAGTAAGCTCAGAGGTAATAAGACTTTTCAAAGATAGCAAATTACAGACCTAAAATATAAATCTAGTTGTCCTGCTACACAGGACCAATGTTCATTCCATGGTGCCTTTTACCAAAATCAGAGAGCAGGAATTCCTTCTTGGTTGGGGAAGTTTTGTTTTTGGTTTTATTTTTCTCTCCACTGTAATTTCCTTTTATTAATCTTTCCTTCCTTAGGTTAGCATGTCATAAAGGCAGATCAGGAGAACAGGTCTTCTTTTACCTAATAGTTTAGTCAGGCTTCAGGTGACCCAGTAAGTTTTATATGTATATGTATATGTATATATATGTATATATATACATATATATATGTATGTATATATAGTTTTATATGTTTTTGTTTTATATGTATATGTATATGTATATATATATATATATATATATATATATATAGAGAGAGAGAGAGAGAGAGAGAGAGAGAGAGAGAGAGAGAGAAAGAGAGAAAATTATCCTTTCAAGATGTAAGAAATCTAGTCATATAGCTATGACTGGCCAACCAATTTCTTGTAACTAGATAGAGAATTATTCTTTGATGCTTTCCTTTGCTAATCTTGTGTCTCTGACTAGTGCATTTCTTCTTTTTTTCCTTAAATGCTTATCTTCCATCTTACAAACAACAATACTATGTATTAACTACACATATTGGTTCCAAGGCAGAAGAATGGTAAGGATTAGGCAATTGGGATTAAATGACTTGCCCAGGATCACACAGCTAAGAAGTGTCAGAGGCCAGATTTGAACTCAGGTCCTCCCAACTCCAGATTTGGCATTCTATCCATTGTGCTATCTAGCTATTCCTTAATATAATTTTCAAAATTCTGTACTAATAGTTGACCAGCACTTAATTTTAACTTTTCAAAAGAAAATGTAATTCTAGGATTACAGGGATGCCTTTTGATACATGACAACTAGATTCCAGCAATGTATTTGTCAGAGTCTCAGATGGTATTCTTACATACAACATAGAGAAATATGGACTAACCAGTACAGCTAGGTAGTCTTGGAACTGGTTGAATGTCTGAGTGCAAAGAGTAGCCATTATGGATCAATTTGTTATTCAATTGTTTCAGTTGTGTCTGACTCTTCGTGGACCCATTTGGGGTTTTCTTGGCAAAGATACTAGAGTAGTTTGCGATTTCCTCCTCCAGTTCATTTTACAGATTAGGAAACTAAGACAAACAAGGTTAAATGACTGACCCAGGGTCACACAGCTAGTAAGTAAGTGTCTGATAAATAGATCAATGTCATTCTGGAGAAAAGTCTCCCATGGAGTACCACAGGGATGTGGCCTTGTTTTGTTCAACTTTTTTTTTTAATGACTTTATGGAAGGCAGAGATGGCATGCTTATTGAATTTGTGGATGACAGGAATCTGGAACTGATAGCTTAAGATATTGGATAACAAAATAAAAATTCCCAAATATATAGATGAGCTAAATCTAATAAGATATAATTTAATAGTAAAGAATGATATCTGTTTTCTAAAAATCAACCATCTGAGTGCAGGACTGAGGAACTGTGGCTGGACAACAGTTAATTTGATGGAGATCTAGAGTTGCTTTTTAGTTTTAGCCTTAGGTAACATCTAAAGCATTGCATTCAGTGTGGCACACTGCAATTTGTGAGTGACATTGAGAACCCAAGTCATGTCCAAAGGCAGGAAATCTGGATGATTGGGAGATCATGGAGACCGTGTTGGATAAGAACTGGTGGAAAATATTCAGTCTTGGAGAAACAGTTTGGGATAGATTGTAGCATGAAGAGGTGCTTGCTGACTTTAAGGATTTGACGGAATTATAGGGATAAGTGATAAGGGATAGAGAGAAATGCACAGATTATCTTTAAGAGGAAAAGAGAAGAATTTAGATACAAACTCTGGGAGAAGATTCTGGAAGGAGAGGAGGATCTTGGGAGTTCACTGGGTTTAACGGTTTCTCCTGACCTGGCTTTCCTCTGAGCTGGTAAGGAGGATCTTTGCTCTGGCACCCCCTAGGAAAAGACTAATCTTGTGGAAAGATTAGGAATTCCTGGGTTGGAGAATTGCCTTGGAGGAGACCTGCCTTTCCCTGAAGTACAGAGATCAACCTGTCAGAAATCAACCTGTCAGAAACAACTTGGTTAAGGTAAACTCAAGGGTTTTGTCACCTGGGACTTTAGGTTTACCTGGGAAGCCAACCCCAGGCTTTGGGTAAGGACTCAGTACATCTGTGAGTCCTGCATCCTCAGCCTTTTAAAGACAATCTGTAGTATATAGATAGTCAGATAGCTTTTGGGGGTCTAAATAAGATCAGGGAGTGAATAAGAAAGGCTTGAGAAGACAAGAAGGGAATCCCCATGAGGGGGAGCATAGATTGGTGGGAAGAGCTATAGTTGTATATATTTAGGGCCTTATTTATCATTTCCCTACCCTCAATAAACTTGTTTTTTTATAATTATAAGGGTTGTGCTTCACTGGCCCTGAGTGGTTCCTAGTTGGGCTTTTTTCATTTTTCATTCATCTAGGTCCTTCTCATTAAAACTATTTCCTTTTGGGGGTAGTTTTCTCTTTCAGACTATCATACAAAATAAAGATTACATTTGCTCATTTTGACCCAAGATGGCATATTGATAAGCAATTAATGTGTAGAACCTATGGAGAGGGAAATTTCAATCCCTCAAAATGAAAAAATTTCTCAATACTTAGAACCATTGAAAAGTAGAATCAGAAGCTTCAAAGGGTAGTAAATATAAAATAATAATAATAATAATAAGGTGGTAAATTCCTCTGTTCCAACAGAGGCTGGATGACCAATTGTCTGGAACATTGTAGATGGAATATCTGTGTACATACATATTGGATTACTTGGACTCTGTGGTCTCTACAGGCAAAAATTCAGTGTCTCCTGCTAAAGTTGCTATTGCTTCCTGGTCCCATTTCTTTTCTCAGCTCCTCTGCAATTAAGTTTAAAAATGACTTTGCAAAATATATGGCCTCTCTTCAGAAATGTGAAAACTAAGGCTTCCTTGTAGGGACAAAGAGAAAGTGCCCAGAGAGACAGTCAGAGCCAGGAGTCAGTCAGCACCAGCTACTCCTTCCTATGAATCAGCAGAGTGGCTCTGTCTGGTATATTGTGAAAAGGAAAGAGGGATAGATGCCAAAGATGGTACTAAAGATGAAGGCAACTTCTTTTCAATTGAAAGTCTGTCTCTCTGTTGCTTCACAGAAGAAGATTCTTGATCATTAACTTGATCCTAAGAAAGAGGTCTGAGGAGGCATCAAGATGGTTCAGTGGATTGAGAGCCAGACTTAGAGATGGGAAGTCTTGGATTCAAATCTGACCTCAAACATTTTCTTTCTGTGTGATCTTGGGAAAATCATTAAAGTCCCATTGCCTAGTCCTTACCTCTCTTCTTCCTTGGAACCAATATACAATATTGAATCCTAATATGGAAGTTAAGGATTTTAAAAAAATCTGGACTGGGAGACAGGAAACTACAAGTTGATCTCACCATCTTTGGACTTAAGGAAGCTTGTATGCACTTCTTGTATAATTGTGTTATTTTCTATAACTTAACATTTGTGTATATATTATTTCTCCTCTCCATAATGTGAATTCCATATCAGTCACCTTTGTATGTCTCGTACCTCCAAGCTCAATTTACTCATTATATATCTTTTATGTACATGGAGGTTTTCATGTTGTCTGCCCCATTAGAACATGAGCTCCTTGAGGTCAGGGACCGTTTTTGTCTTTCTATGTAACTCCATTGTTTAGCATAGTGCCTGCCATATCATAGATGGTTAATGAATGGCTATTGAATTTAATATGCAGCATGGGTTCTAGTACCAGATCTATCACAACATCAAGAAGCATTTATGAAACACCCACTCCATGCCAGGTAGTGGTCTTGCTAAGGGCTGAGGATACAACAAAAGCCAAAAACAGTTCCTGCCCTCCAGAAGCTTATAGTTGAATGGAGGAGACAAGAAGCCAACAATGAGGCACACGTGAGATCTATACAGGGTAAACTGAGGGCAATCTGAAGTAAGGAACTTCCAGAGGGAAGAGGTGGTAATGTAACTACTCCAGGCTTCACTCTTCTCATTGGTACAAAAGAACCTAGATTATATCAAAGGTCCTTTCCAGACCTAAACATTTATGGCATCTTTAGGGTTTGTCTCCTTAAAATAGAAATTTTCTCTGTTCAATGATTAGTTTTCCTTAATTCAAAACCCTGTTCTGAGTGAATCTCCATTCTTTCCCCTTTCCTCTATATAGTCATCTAGCTTTCCTTTTCTGCCTTATTTTCATCTCTAGGAGACCTCATATCCTCTCTGTGGTCAGTAATTGTTTTTTTCTTTTTCCATTCTCCCCCTTCCTTCTTCTTTCTCCCCTACTCTGTTTTCAGATACATATATAGGAGTATAAAGGAGTACCTTAATGACTTAAAAGAGTTAATCCACTTCTCTCTGTGAGTTACTCAATCCCTGTGTGAAATGTCAACATTGTGGAGAACCTAGCTCATTAAACTTACTAGGGCAAAGAAACTGAGGCTCAGGCTCTGCAGGGGAAGTCAAATTGAGCACTTCCTTTATTATTTCAAAAAGCACCTAACCATCTTTTGTGAGCTTATTAGGGTATGGGTGACTGGCTGCCAGTTGCTTTCTATGCCCATGTCCCCTTGAGTTTCCTTTTTTAATTGCATTCATTATTGCTGGAGCATTTGTCTGAATAGCATTTCCCAGTGGTGATAGAGTCCCTACCTTACAAGAGTGCCTCTCTAGGAGGTCTCCAGGAAAAGGTTTGGGCATCCTGGCATGGGAATCTCACATCACCAGCTGGAAGGAAGGCTGAGTGTTTAATGCAAATCATAAAATATCATGCTACTTTATGACAGATAAAATAGTATTTTGTTCTCATTTTAACAGTAATACTGTTAAGTTTAAAAAGGAAGTACAGTGAATTTCATAGGAGAATTGATATCAGTACCTTTCAAATGAATGATCTATTCAAGGCAGGAAGGGGCTGGGTTTTGAAAGACTAACACTTCAGGTGTCCACCAGATTGATCCAGTTACAATCATTAATATGGATCCCTCCACACTCTGGAGGATGAGCAAGAAGGGTGCTGAGTCTTTGGTGCCTTGATATTTGAGTAGCTCAATGAAATTCTCTTTCAGGAAGGGGAGAGTGGATTACGCCAAGGAGAAAATATAAGAGAAAACCATGATGTCTATCATCTTTAATTTCCACTTTTCTCATTTACTGATTTTAGGTAGTCAGTCAGTCTCTGGACATTTATTATGAGGTAATTTGGTAGAAAGAAAGAAATGTGAGACTTAGAGCCAGGAGAGACCTAGATTCAAGTCCAACCTCTCTCATTCATTAGCTACATAACCATGGCAAAAACCACTTAACTTCTCAGAACCTGTTTCCTTATCTGTAAAGTGGGTATGATCATAAGTTTTATATTCAACTCTCATAGTTGTTATAAGGCTCAAATGAAAAAGATATATGTAAAATGTTAAATATTTTGGACATATAGCATATGCAGAAGAATGTGAATGGAGAATAAATCCTTAATCAAGTCGAAATTTAGAAAGGATCATTGAATTGGGAGCTTAGGTAATTTGACTCAGCATCAATATATATAATCAATATAAAGTGAGAGCCACCAGGGAAATCCAGGATAAAATGGAAAGAGTGGTTGGCATGTTTAAATATGGTCTGGTGTTCTAAAGCACAGATTTCTGGGGAAAGAACAGAATTATGAGCTCTCTGAAGACAGGGACTTGCTTATTTTTATATTTATATCCCTAGTGTCTAGCAGAATGCCCAACACATAGGAGGCATTTGGGAAGGAGGTAAAACATAAGGAAAAAATAACAATAGAAACAAAACAAAATGTGTAGGCATATTCACTAAGTATCCTGCGTTATTTTGCAGGGTACTGGGGGGATGGGGCAGCAGTGGAGAAGAAGACAGTCTAAACCTATACTTCCATTGGTCCATTTAATTTTTGGTGAGCAAATCCAATGCCAATCAAAAACTATTCTGCAATTTAGAATCTTATAATCTTGGGGGAGGGGAATACTGAGAGATTAAGTTTGTCCAGGAACTCACAGGCAATCCATGATAGAGGCAAGTCTTGAACCTAAATCTCCCTGATTCTTATTCTGGCTGTTATCTCCTACTCCACATTGCTTCTTCATCAAGGGTATTCTTACTATTAAAATTACTTTGGTATTAAATATGTTATTAATAATTAAGGGAAATGGGCCAACTAGTGGCTCAGTGGATTGATGGCCAGGCCTAGAAATGGGAGGTCCTGGATTCAAATCTGGCCCCAGACACTTCCTAGATGTGTCACCCTGGACAAGTCACTTAACCCCCATTACCTAGCCCTTACCATTCTTCTGCATTGGTATCAATACATAGTACTGATTCCAAGACAGAAGGTAAGGGTTTTAATAATACTAATAATTAAGGGGGAAATAGATGAGTGCATAGAAAATGTAGATACTGAACAAGTGAACTTGGATACAGATTGATGATAAAAGCACTGTAGAGGAAGTAGCATGAGGTCTGGGTTCTAATCTTGACTTTATTACTAACCATGTAATTTTGGCAGCCACTTAGCTCCAGTGAACCTCAATTTCCTCAACTGAAAATAAGAATAATTATCTCTATCCCTAAACTCATTCTCAATTCTGTGGAATAAAATTCTATTCCAAAATTATAATGTGACTTGGAATACAGTCACATGAGGAAATATGGGGAAATGGAAAATAGATTTAGTTGAGCATCCTCTCTTAGAAGAATCAATTGCAGATGCTGCAGATCTTTGTCCCAAAGAAAGAAAGCTTAGGGGACAAATAGAATATCAAATAGCAAATATCTAAGAGGTATCCAGGAGAAAAGTGATTAAGCCTATGGTTTGTAGATTAAGAGGGCAAAATTCAGACAAGAAGAGTGAAAAGTTATATGAATAATATAGGAATATGAATAAAGATTGTGGCTCAACATAAGAATGTTCTCATATCTAAAGGACAACAGTAATAGCCTCATGAAGTAGGCAGCCCCCATCAGTGGAGGTCCGCAAGCAAGAGACTAGATGACCTTTGATCAGGGATACAGAAAAGATTCCTCTAAAGTCCCTTCCAACTCTTAAGCTTCTATGGTTCTATGAAATGAAATCATGAAGAATGTGGTACTTTGGAAAGTATAAAGTGCTATGTAAATGGTAATAAATAATGATAATAAAATCTGGAAGCTAAAAAGTGAAACTCTCCTTTATTCAACTGGCTTCCTGGATTCACAGTACTCAGAGAAAGTTTAAAGCCCCATAAAAGGGAAAAACACAATGCTCATTTGCCCAATAACTTGGAGAGAAATCGAATACTTTCTCTGCTTCTGTTGCCCTTGTAGACTAGAAGATGAAACTATGGCATGGGTGAAATAGACAGACACCTATATGTCTAATGACTCAAATAAAAGTACCTAAGCCCATTTCAACTCTCTCTTCAAACTTTACCTTGCCATCTTCACTTCACACACAAATCAGGAATATCCCTAGAGTAGAGGATGTGTAATGCATATATGTGGGAGGAAACTGGTGCTAAAGATAGCCTAATGACTATCTTCACTTTAAGAAGTACTACTCATAGAGTACTTGGCATTCTGGTTGTATAGCAATGACAAAGTCTTATCCCATGCTCCCATCAAATATGGCAGGTGAGGTGAGGTGACCAGGAAGGTCTGAGTGATTTATTCCTGCCTGAGAGAGAGATAGCCATGAGAGCTATCATGAGCTCCTTAAAGACAAGGACTGTATCTTTTTTCATCTCTGGATACTCAGCACCTTGCACAGTGCCTTGTACAAAGAAGACGTTTTATAAATGTTTATGAAAGGATGAAATATACAATGCACTCTAAATTAGTGTTCAAAACAAACACATTCCCTGCTACCTCCTCATTTCCCCTTACTTAACATTCTACTTGAAGTAGAAAGGTTAAAAAACTAGATTGCTCAGAAAAAAAAGAGAAAAAAACACAATAATTCCAAAAAAGAGAGGAGGAGAAGAAATATGAGCGTCGGAAAAGGAATGTGGTATTTCCTGGGCTTCCCTCCCAAATGGTCCTTAGTATCAAGTCCATCACAAAAGCTAGCACTGGAGAGGTTCCACTCCCTGCTTGAAATACACAGATGGAGCATTTCCATTGGCATGAACTGACTGTCCCTTATTTCCCTCCAAGCTTTGAAATGAAAGAACTAAATGTCTTACCCTTCTCGCTCGTCATCGGTGTTGTAATATGCCTGCAGAAAAAAATAACAGGTTTACTTTATCCCGACCCTATTATCCCAACTGAACGAACATCATTCAGAGAAGAGAGATGAAAATATGATGTGTGTGCCACAATTTTCCCTAAAATGCTCTCACTCTCTCTCTTCTCAAAAAGGGCAAAACTGTCGAGTGCAGAGTGTATATATATATATATATATATATATATATATATATATATATATATATATATATACATGTTTTTCTTTAAATGTAAAATCTAAACAGAATAACAATAATTACCCTCCCCCTGAAACAAAAGTTTTATATCTTAATGAAATAACATTTAAAATCTAATTATTGACCAAAGTAGTCTTGGTCAGAATACCTAAAACTTTAAAGAAAAGATTGCTTCTGGTCTAGTCTAATCCCAAAATTGGTTGCTGATGTTAGGAGACTTTTAAACAAGGTCCATAAGCCACAAAGTGTGGTAAAACTGGAAAAGGCTTCTTTGGATAATGTCTGCATGCTCTATGAGGACTATATTAAAATCAACATCTGAAGGAATTGACTTTTGGATCAACTGTTATTTGGGGTAAACATGGACAGAGGGAAGGGACACACAAAAGCAGCTCTAGTCCCATAGCATCAATTTATGGCTTCTCAGCTTTTTCCCTCAAGGAGGACAGAGGAAGCTGGCATCCCTCAACAAGAGAAAAGTCCAAAGCTGGCTGCATTTGAATTGAGCAAATTCACATCTGCAGATGGTCCTCCCAGCCATCTAGGAGACCTCATAGGTTAGGAGGGGGAAATAACCTTTTTCCTCTGTGGCCCATGAAAAAGCAAGCAGAATGAAAATAAATCAGTTGCTCTTTAAGAAGTTATGACAAATACTGAGACGGTTTTGTTTGCTTCTGATGAGAGTCTGTGTGCAGACATCATCATACCTGCTACAGATAGACTCTTGGGTTTTCAGGACATATTGACTTATGAAAAAGAACTGCATGACTACTTTACACAACCATCCCCTAATGAGGTTGTTCTGTGCTCTGTTTCCCTTTTAACTTGGGCACAGCAAGATGCCTGTACAGGTCATTCACTTCGCCTCATCTGATGTGCAACAGGCAGGTCTGCCAGCCAAAGCTACTCGAGTTCTAGGATCCATTAGTCACTGTTCCCTCATTAGCATTCTAGAGAGGGAAGTTGGTGGTAGTTTGCAAGTTTCCTGGAACCTTTCAGCAAATCCCAATAGTGACTAGCAAGCCTAGGAGTTGTTCTATAGCAAATCCTCAGATATTTTGAAGCTATAGAGAATAAATAATTTATGATGAGGTTTTTCTCGGATAAGTGAAAGTTTTCCCTTTAAGTGTTAGACTTTTTAAAAATTTAAAAATTTGGGGTTTTTTTTATTTTAATATGTAGTAATCTTTCCTATTCTTAAATAGAGTACACGGGATACAGTTTTAACCTTCCCTTGATGATAGAGTCCTCCTAATGAGCACTGGCCATTGTAATAAATGGCAGCTATAGATCAAGTAGGACATCAAACATTATTTGTACTAACTCCAAACAATAGCCCTGAAAATGATTTTCCTAGAAGAGTCCTTGATGTCAGCTTGCCATATGGTGGGCGGTGATGAGGGATAATTTTCCTCTCTCATAAATGTGTAGCCAAATAACATTCTAGGCAAAACCTGTCTACCTCTATGCAAAATAGATTTGTAAATAAAAGAGAGAAGCATCCTTTGCCCAAGAGATTTTCTCAGTCTCCAAAAAACAAAATCATCTCTTCATCCTAACTGTCTGTGTCCTTGGGTTTGTCAGTTTTAAAACGTTATTTGTGAATTCTGCAAGAAGGGATTACAGGTACCTCCTAGCCAGCTTGTACTTGTCCTTCTAATTCACAGGTTCAAAGGGTGTGAAGAAGAATCATTTCTTACCCCTTCAGTAATGTTTATCCCAGTGACTGATCGTTCTTCATCATCACCAGCTAATACTTCTGCTGACATGACACTAAGCCAAATTTATCTTTACACTTTCCCCAATTTTGTAATTCTAACAATTCCAGGAATATGGAACACTCAGATTGTACCTTCATGTCTAAACAAGACTGAAAGTTCTATATATACATGCATGATTGATTAGCATTCTCATGAACTCTTTGATCTAACCTTCCCATTTTGAAGAGCATCTTGCCTGGTAAACTGAATCCATGAAGGAGTATTGCAGAGGCAGAAAGATGGTGAATACTCCCAGACTTTATTTCTGGCTCCTCAGAGAGCTCTAAGCTTATCTAGCAAGGGGACTGTTGCCCTATGATATACCAATGGCTGAGATATCTAAATGGCTCTTTGCCACTTGCCTCCTGCCATATGGCAGACTTTCCTCAGCATCTGCACAATGCTGTCCGTAGGAGTTACCAAGGTAAAGATATCTGTCTGTACTGCCTCCCCTTGCCTCCTCCAGGTGTTCTATCAACTTCTCTGGATCACTTTTCCCCTGCTCTTCAATACCCCATAGTCATTTCTATTTCCCACTCTTCTCTTCCCTCTCTTTTCTATTATTTGCTTCTTCCATATCTCTTGTCTTCTTGTGGTTCTTAAATTTTGCATAAAAGGGCTCGTCTTGTGTTGACATTACCAATTATGTGTAGGACATATAATCTTCAGTTCTATGGCTATTCCTTGCTTTATCAGCTTGTTTTATTATTTTTTTACCCTTACCTTCCATCTTAGAATCAATATTGTGTATTGGTTCCAATGCAGAAGAGCAGTAAGGGCTAGGCAATGGGGGTTAAGTGACTTGGCCAGAGTCACATAGCTAGAAAGTATCTGTGGACAGATTGAAATCTGAGACTTCTCATCTCTAGGTCTAGCTCTCAATGCCTTGAGCCACCCAGCTGCCCTCATCAGTTTGTTCTTGTGTGCTTAAGACTGGCTTCTTCACCACCATGTTATCTCCCTGTTTCCTCCCCACTTGCTTCTAGAGTTTAGGGTCCTTCTGAAAACCTGAGGGTTGCAGAAAGCTCATCTCCAGAGAGTGGATTATGACTTCACAGTTTTTTAAAACCCTTCCCTTCCATCTTAGAATCAGCACTATGTATTGGTTCCAAGGCAGAAGAGTGGTATGGGCTAGGCAATGGGGGTTAAGTGACTTGCTCAGGGTCACATAGCTAGGAAGGACCTCATGGTTTTAGTGAAGTGAAACACAATTTTTGTATTCTAAATGCATTATTGTCTTCTGAGAACTTAGTTAGATCAGGGGCTTGGGAAGGAAGTAGCAGCTATAGCATTGCCTAAACATTGGGGCTGATGGGCACAAACATTTGGCCAGTGTTCTGTTTTCCTCCTATCCCTAAATTGTTAATGATAGCCCAAGAACTTCTTCTTCAACTATACCCTTAGCTTGTACATACAGAGGAAATGGTCTTTTTCCCTTTTAAAATTGCTTTGTGGCTTTTTCAATTACAGAGGAAATTTGCCAAGAGAAAAGGTAGTGTTTAGGGCTTTGGCATGAAACTAGAATCAAAGGGCTGTTAGTAAATAATAATAATGACAGTTTTCCTCAATTGTTCTCTCTCTTGGATGGTATGTGAACTTTAACTGTGTGAAGGTTTGTCCTAGAAAAGAGACTGCAAATAGCCTTCACTTCTTTGTTCTTGTATGTAACACACATCTATTCCATATGAAGCCATGTGACTGAATTAAAATACTCTTCAAAGTAGGGGTAGAATAACTCATGAAGGATTTTAATGATTTTTTTAAAATTCAAAAATGATTTACAAAAATATACTGAACTTTCTTCTACCATCCAGTTGAGAACAAATTGTTCTGAGTAATTAGTGGGCATATGAATTGGGAAAATGGAAGCAAAAGCTGAGTTTTGTTTTTCCCTGGTTCTTTGCAAAGGCCAATACATCTCTTTTCATAAGTCAACTCTAGTCCTCTTTGCTCTATTTCCAAATTCTTACTCACAAGAAAGTACCATGTCGCGTAACTTTTAGGATTAAGTTTAGTGCTTGAGTTGCTTTTTTAAAGCCCAGGCTGAACTGTTGTGCTCTTATATTTGATTTAAGATCTCTTTGCAATGAAACCTTCACCAGCATCAACTAGGAAAGATTTGTGTTTCCAAAACTCTTGGAAGACATTCAGACTCATTGAAAACAGGGCACTTTGATTCCTTTCTTATTAAATCATTCTGCTAGCCTCTGTTTCTTACAATAACCGTTTTTGACACCTTGGAATCTGGTCCACTTACTTATGATGAAAAGGGAAGATACTAATGGGAGGGAGAAAAAAAACAGAAAAAAGTTCAGATTTCCATATTGGTCTTTTGGGCTACTTCCTTCTGTGCTAAGATGGAAGACTATGGGGATGCCTTCACTTCTTACCGCTAGGTGGCACTCTATGGCATCAAGCCAATTCAGCATGGACCAGAAGTTTTTCTCATGCTCCAAAAGGGGCTTTCAAATATTTTTTCCTTTTCCATTTTCCTGTCAATTCTTGTCCTTAACAGAGCAATTTTCAGCCTTAAGCCCTTTCTCTCACCCTTTCACTTAAAAAGATCGACTTTCAACAAGCAGAATTATGACATTTTTTCAAGTAGGGTACTTTAAAACAAGCAAACCAAAACAAAACCAAATCAAACCAAAACAAACCAAACCAAACCAAAACAAAACAAAACAAAACAACACCACCATGTTATTATAGTTGATTTTGATTGCTTTCAGGTTCTATGACTCATGCCCAGGATGAAAGGTGCATCCTACCTGCCCAGTCCTCTGTAAATTTCCAAAGTGAACATCTGGTATGAATAGAACAGGTTGAGAATCCAAATCAGTCATTGTCTTGAAGTAGGTGATATCACTCTTTTTCTGTAAGGGGATTGCTGTCAACTTCCCATCGGTGGCTGAACGGAATAACAGAACTATCAGTGACCAAGGATGATATTTGATTTAGAATTTCCAACCTCAGCCCCAGCCCCAGAGAAAGCTCTTTAACTATTCCCTCCAGAGAAAATGCTGTTTCAACAAGCAACACACATTAAGGCAAACAAATCGTTCATTTGGTCATCCCATAATAGATTATGCCTTTAATACCATTTATGACTTTAATAGGGATGATGTAGCCAGTAGGTGGCCAAGATCCAAGAAAGCTTAGGTCATCCCTAGTACATCTTCTCTGAGACTTCAGATAGTTTAATATTTATGACACTCTCTTCATATATCATCTGTTTTGGAACCTCAGAACAGCCCTTTGAGCTAAGTACCAAGTTAGATTATCTCTGTTTTACAGGTAAGGAAGCCTGAAGCTTGGGGATAATAGATGACTTTCCCGTGGTCATAAAGAGTGTCATAGGCAAAAGCTGAGCCCAGGTCTTCTGGATGCTGCTATTCATGGTATCACATAGCCTCTCTTAGCCTTCTGTTCCCTAATGAAGCCACAGCTCTCGATGATGAATACCAAGTTTTCCGGTCAAACTCACAGTTGTTGCACTGGGTCTGTGCTGCTTGACCTTTTCCTTTCTTTCTGTTCTGCTTCCTCTCTTCATCACGGATTTTTCTTTCTGCTCCCTGACAATGAAAACAAACACAAACAATGCCAGGCATATTAACAAAGCACCCAGAGCTACTGTCTCCATCAAAGTGTTGATGAATGTGAAAAAAGCCAAAGGAAAGAGGGAGACAGAAGGACTCCACTTCCATCACTCAGGAGGGGCCAGAGCTTCAAAGGAGAAAGCTTTTGTATACATTAATGTTCCTCAAAAAACAGCTAAGATTGATTTTTTTTGGTATAGACCACATTTTTTTAATTTTTACCAATTACATGTAATAAATTTCCACATAAGTTTTCCTAAGTTATATGATCAAACTTATCTCCCTCCCTCCCTTGTCCCTCCTGATGTTGGCAGGCAATTCGATCTGAGTTACATATGTATTATCATGCAAAAAATATTGTCATATTGTTCCCTTTGGGAAGTGAGTAATATTATGAAACCAAGATCCCAAAATGTAAACTTTAATAAATAATAGAAAAATCATGTGTTTTCATCTGCATTCTGACTCCAATAGTTCTTTCTCTGGAAGTGGATAACATTATTTGTCATAAGTCCCTTGGAACTGTCCTGGATCATTGTATTATCAATAATACCTAATTCTATCAATATAGAACACCTTCTTGACCACACTGACACATCTCTTCACTTTGGGAGTGATTCCATCTTCTTTCTTTTGTTTTGCCTTTTTGTCTATCTATAGAATTTCAATTTGGAATCCTGAATGATGATGGAGGGATATTGAATAATGCTTGTAACCATGATAACATGAGACAAATGATGGTAGCAAATTGACAGAAAAAAAGAGGAGCTGAAAGTATTATGACATAGATTTTAAATATCTTAATCAACGATACTCTAAATGTGAGTTGTCTTTTTTTAAAGATGAGATATACACATTAGGTAAATTAAATTAGCAACAAAATAGAGATGATATATACACATAATCTAATGTGTATATACATATTATACTGTTTAATATACATGTACTCTAAAAAATTATATTTAAAATCCACATAGCCCCTCATGTACAGAGATCACAAAATAAGGGCAGTATTGGGTATGTTTGTTTTTTTAAAGAAATGTTAAAAACATGTTGAGAATCTCACAAAGGCAAACTTAAACAATGCCAACTTCCCAAAGTTTGGAAGCAGAGTTGTGAGACTCACATGCTTGTTTGGCATTGGCTGTCTTATGGCTGCCTCCCTGGTAATATCTCGGGATGCAGATAGACTAATATCTCCATGGCAGAGAAGGTGGCAGAATACTGAGCTCAGAGGCAAGATGGGGAAAGAAAACCAATTCCAAGATTCATACTGGGAGAGTCATCATATTAGGAGAGGAAGTGAATCACATCAGTATTGATACCCTCGATATTTATGAGACAAAAAGATATGAGGAAGCTGCAGTTTAATGGAAGAACGACTCATAGGTTCCCTTCAAGCATCAACTAAGAGAATTGGCTGTGATGGCTTGCTCTGCATACTCAAGCGACAAGAAAATTTCAGGGGACACTTGATTGCCTCACATTGCAGTGCTCATTAGGGACACAAGCAAAAAGACTGACATAAAGGTGTACCAGTACTGAGAATAAGAAGGCACAGAAATTTATGAAAAACTGGGTAAGTCCCTTCAAATTAAATTAGCATATACTTGAATATTTAGTGACTTCAATGCAAAGGCAGACCAGTATATGTAAGTACAGTGAAAATATGGGTCGGAAACAAGAAATAAAAGCCAAAGTTGTATTGATCGCATAGACACCAAACCAAGTCCTTATCTATTAATAATACCATTTCAAGAAGACAGCCGAAAGGGACTAGATATGATAAACCCCAAAATATATTTATGCTATATCTAAACAGATAGGAAATGAATGGTTTACTGATGTGGAATTATTCTGGAATCAGCTGCCTGTATCTACTCAGATCGTTCATTTATTAGAGAGAAAAGACCAAAATCAATATGAAAATAGAAGAAAAAAAGATAAGATATAACTAATGTAATTAAAACAGCTTGAATATGCCATATTTAAATGTTTTTAGTATGGAAAATGTCAATGGATAAAAGAGCACACATTGGTGTGGATGCTGATCGTTTCCTATTGACTTTTACTATAAAACAATTGACACAATAAGGAGCCCAAAAGAATCCTGAACCTATCTCAGCCAGAAAATATCTTTGACAACCAAAGAGACATGGAAGCTAGGGGGATGTAGAATATAAACTTATTTGTAAAATTTGACAGAAGGATTATTAGCAGCATAATCTAATAAAACAGCAATCAGTAGTTGATAATCTTGATGAGAAAACTAGTAGATTAAGCCAGACCATCCAGTGAATATTTAAAAATAAAACTGGCAAGACAATAAATAGATGCAAAATGGAAACCATTTGATAAGCATCTATAATAAACAATTATCTACATCAATGACAGTAGAATCACCATACCTGAACTCCAAATCTTTCTCTTTGGAGGGATTTTTCTTACAGGGAATTCCTACAGATATTTTATTTATATATTTATGCACACACACATATATATACATATACCCACATCTGGATCTTTGTCTGCATCACTGCATCACTGCATCACTGCATCACATATATTAGGAAACTCCTAATATAAAAACTCTATCTTTTGATACATTCCAACAGCCTGTATGTAACTTGTAGTCTTTAGAGGTCGAGTGGCTTATCTATGATCATACAGCTAATATATATCAAAGGTAAGTTTGATGAACCAGGTCTTTCTGACACAAAAGCCAGCTCTCTATCCACTGTGTCATGTGGCTTCTTGAATAAATAAATGAGACAATACAGAGAATCATAGACTTGTAGAACTATAAAAGCCCTGAAGGAAATAAGTACTATGGAGTGGGTTACCACTCTACCTCACAATATCATTGTGACATCTAGAATTTTTGATGATTAATCTACATAATTGTGACAATTCTTTCTCCTCGAATGTGTTTGGGTTTTTATTATCATGGCAATTTGGAAAGAAAAAATATTTCTTTCCAGAAAGAGCCAATCAATGTGGGTAGCTTGTTCTTGAGCCTGCTTTTGCTCACTTGAGGGGAGCTCATTGATTGAGCAACCAGAAGGCAAAAAATAGTCTAGGCATATGTATA
The DNA here is from genome assembly GCF_027887165.1 of Monodelphis domestica. Classification (NCBI taxonomy): domain Eukaryota; kingdom Metazoa; phylum Chordata; class Mammalia; order Didelphimorphia; family Didelphidae; genus Monodelphis; species Monodelphis domestica. The sequence continues at coordinate 168,706,360 of NC_077229.1, forward strand.
GTCTTCCCCCAACATCCCTGTCTTTCCATTCTTTCTAGATATCTTTTAAGACGACTCTTTAAGACAAGCCTTATAAGTGCTTAAAAGCCCTGTATAAAAACGAATTTGGGTTGTGATCATTTAATCCATTCAATAAATACTCATAGGCTACTTTTTATAAGTTGTTAGAGTTGCAAAGATAAAAATGGACAGAGTCTCTGGTCTCAAGGAGCTTTTACTCTTTTGAAATGTAAACCAAAGACACCTTCCTTTTTCTTCTCTCCTTGAAACTGGGGGAAAAAGGCATCTTGTTTCTAAATGTATGCACTAGCTCCCAGATCCAAAGCTCTATACATTAAGCTCTGGCTTAGATATTGTCAATCTAATTATTTATTATCAACTTCATTTTACAGATAAGGAGACTACAAATTAAAGATGTTTATAATATGAATCTGAGTCTAAGGGAGTAACAAGGAGGGAAAGAGAAGTAAGGGGAAGAATAGTTAGGCGGAAATGGCCTGAAGGAATGGGGATGAGCTGGAGGCTTGAAGTATGGGTAAAATTAGAAAAATTATGACACTTGTAAATGTTTGATACTATAAAAGAAAATAAACATTATTATCAATTCACACGACTTCTTTACGGTCAAAAGGAGCTGTTGTATACTAAAAATGTCAGTAAAGTCCTTGAAAATGTAAACTTGTCATTGACACTGGAAAGTCTTTGTGGAAATTCACATAGAGACAGATATAAGAGAGACAGCAATATCAATTCAGATGAGTATTCCCCAAAAATACTTTCCACCATTTCTATGCTGAAAATAGCAACAGAAAATTAAGTCATCTCTACTCTTTCAGAGTTTTCTTATGGGACTAGGAAGTTAGAGAATTTAAAGAAAAAGAAAACCCAAGTTGTTAAATGCATAAATATTACTGTACTCAAGTACATTTCAAACATAAGCAATGGCAGGAAATAATCAAGATTATTTATTTGCTCAATCTATGGGAAAACTAATGCTGATGTGTTTGATGTACCAGACAACTCTCATCTTCCATCAAAATCTTCATCTTTATTTTTCTATTGGCCTAAATCACATCCTGGACCATAAATGAAATAATGAGTCTTTTTCATTTGTGAGCAAAGTCTTGTTATGGATTATAACTGGAAAAAGGAAGCATGAAATCCATCTGTCTTGGTCATTTAAGAATAAATGGTATAGGTTATCTCCCCCCCCCTTCTTTAATAAATTCAAATCAATTTTAAAAGTGTTTATAAAGTACTTAGTCTGTGTCAGTCTTTGAGCTAGCTACTATGGATTCAAAGACAAAAATGAAGATACTTGTTCTCAAGGAGATTACAAGGAGGGCACATAAACAGATAAACTCGTATACATTTTTTAAAGGAAATTTAGAGGAGAGAAGTGAGAAGGGGGACAACTGGGAAAATCAAGAAAGGTCTCTGGAAGGAGGCTGACTTTGAGCTGAGACTTGAAAGATAGGAGAAGGGAGGGTATTTCAGGCATGGCAGATAGTATATGCAAAGGAATGGATTGGGAGAGAACACAAGTAAATTAAGGTGGCTGGAAAAACAGAGTATATGAGGAGAAATGAAGTATATTCAGGCTAGAAATATAGGCTAGCGTCATATTGTAAAGGACTATAAATGACAGAAGAATTTCTAGTAGCAACAGGAATCCCTGAAGTTTCTGGAGTGAAGGACTGATGATATCAGTCTGGCAACTATGCGGAGGATAGATTTGAGAAGAACAAGTCTGAATACAGGAATCTATATGGGAGGCTTTTGACAAAGTCCAATTGAGAACCTAAATTGGAGTAATTGGGATATGAATATAGACAAGGGAGTTGGAAAGAGAGTTGTGAGTTCTCCAAAGGAGTTCTTTCATTTGGAACCTTGAACCCTGTGCCCCTCTTCAAAATATAAACAAAACTCTACAAAACTTTTTAAATAAAATTCCCTGCACATTGCAAAGGGTTTGAAATCTTGATCTATATAGAGAATTCCCCATTCCCCATCGCCCAACACCAGTGGATATTAATCAATCTGAGCAATCATCCCTGATGTTACCCAAACATCCTTTTTGATAGATTTCACTTTAGTTCTCTTTTCTGCTCAGTTTGAAGCTTCTGAATTCTCATGATTCAGAAAGGAAAGACATTAAATTCAGGACAAGATAACGCAAAGGGATATTGGATTGGCTCACTTCAAAAATTCATTTTCTCTATAGAATCACATACAGACCTAAATTGTGAGATGAAGCCACTTTAAGAGATTTTTTCAATTGCACTTAAAAAAAAGAAGTACATGTCTCCTTCATGTGAGTACAATTTACTATAAATACCAAATACATTTATCTGAAAATAACCCTCCTGCTCCAATGTTCACTCTGAAAGGTGGGAATGCTTTATGCCATGATGCCTTTTATCACCTCTTGAGAGGTAAGAGCTTTCTTGGTTGCCTGTTAAATGAGTATTCCATTTGCCTGGGTTTGTTTTGAGAAAATTTCTCAACATTTCTACAGTATACACCTGCTGATTACTGTAATAAAAACCCTCTAGAACCCTCTATCCCTGGGTGACTAAGAAATTGATTAAAATAAGTTCTTTTAGTTCTGAAGACATATTTGCTTTAAGAAACAGTTTCAAATGTGTAAGATGAAAGAGAAGCTTGATATACAAGAGCCTCATTATGGACACCTGCTTGTTAGTAAGAAATCCAAATGAAGTTCTGAAAGCCAGGGGAAAATTCAATTTGCCTGAGATGCTGCTGAAAGTAGAAAACAAGCAGCTTTAAAATAGAAGGGGGAAAGCATGCTGACTTTGCTGCTGTTGCTGAAAAATGACTATAAATGGACTTTCTTTTTTAGACTTTTGAGCTTAAGGAGTCACTTAAACACAAACACTAGGATAAAAGCCCACTGCCTCTCAGTCGAATAAAGAAATCGTTACATAGGTCTTAATTGACTTGGAGTTGGGGAAATCTCCTTATTCCATGGCAATGGCCTCCCAGGTTGGAACTCCAAATGTATTTTCCTACACAACAAGCAATAAAAAAAAAGATCATTTGCTCTTTTGGGGAGTTTTTTCCAGGATCTCTCTTTGCTCTTGGGCTTCAAAATTATGATGGCTACCTATAATTCCATGTTATAGCTCATGATAAGAAGAAGAGGAAAAATGGATTTTTTAGACAACATTTTTGGGATTTGTTGCATAATATAATATGAATTCTGGGGATATTAATTCTTTCATATTTCTTCCAGGGGTGGTCTCATATTCTTTAATAGATTTCCCTCTTAACATGTACAAGTGAATGAGAAGAAATGATTTAGTTATTTAAAGCACCATTTCTGGATGAGAGTTCTCTGAGCAAGAATATATATTTCTGGTTCTGTACTGACTATTCACCCCAGCCAGGGATAATGCACCTATGAAATTTCTGACAAGAGAAAGTCCATTATTGAGACACGCAGGAGTAGGTGTTACTGTGTGAAGGCAAACGCTTCCCTGTTTCCTCTTCCTATACCCTTGAAAGAGCTTTGCACTCAACTATTTTCTGCCAAGGTGACCAGAAATTAAAAAGCAGGAATGAAGACTAAAGCTGGCTGCTTGCTGGTGCTGCAAATACCATCACTGCAATTGAGACTCCATTTCCTGAGATGGGGCAGATCCTGGAAAGCTGTAGTAGATCAGGTAGAAAACCTGCGGTGGGAATGAGTCCGAAGCATAATGATGGTGAGATAGACCACCAGCAAAGAGACAAAATGAGACTGGATAGGTAACTGCAAAATCTGGTAAGATGAGGTCAGGAAACCAATTCCTACCCTCTAGCGATTCCCTCACTTCTCTGCTATTGGCAGAAATTCATTCCAACAGGTTCTAAATACACTATCCTTTACCCTAATCTTTCCCATGATTCAAAAGCTAGGAGTTTTGAGAGGAACAACTGGGTAAAGTGTTCTATGTAAGGAGAGTACTTGACACTTGGTTGGAAAATTTACTTTATTATGTTTTAATAAACCATATTGATGATGTGGATTGTCTATGTAAAGATAGTCAGTCTGATTGACAGTCATTTCCCAAGCATAGGAAAGAAACTTTCCTATAAATTCCAAATAATTTGGAGCACCATTTTGTTCTTAAACCCATAAAATCAATACTGAATAAGGATCAGCACCTGCTACTATGAGGAGGAAGTATGCTAGTATGTATCCACCAAACATACTCTAGTAAGCAGTGGACTCTCCCTTGATACTGACTTCTTCCTTACTGCCTACAAATGCCCCCACATCTCCTTCATCCTCAAAAACCTCTTCATTTTATCTAACCATCACCACTAACTCTCACCCCACAATCTCTCTTGTGTGGTTAAACTCCTGAAAAGACTATCTACAATAGATGCCTCTCCTTTCTTGCCTCTCTCTTTTTAATTCTCTGACTTCCAAACTCACCATTCATCCGAAACTACTCTTTCCAAAATTACCAGTAACTTCTAAATTGTCAAGTCTAATAGTCTTTCCTCAGTTCTCATCCTTCTTGACCTCCCTGCAGCCACCTACACTACTGAGTATCCTTTTCTCCTTAGGTTTTCATGCCAATGTTCTTGGTTTTACCTCCTACTTTGTCTGACCACTCATTCTCAGACTCCTTTGATGAATTCTTGTCCATATCACTTCCACAAATGATAGATGTCTCTTCTCTTCTCCCACTATAAAGTTTCACTTGGTGATCTCACCAGCTCCTAAGAATTCATTTATCATCTCTACATTGATGATTTTGAGATCTATTTTTCCAGCCCTAACCTCTCTCCTGGGGTAGCTAATAGCAAAGGGGATAGAACACTAAGCTTGGAGTCAGGAAGATCTGAGTTCAAATCTAGCCTAAGACACTCAGTAGCTATTTGACTCCAGGCAAGTCATTTAATGTTATTTGCCTCTGTTTCTCATCTGTAAAATGAGCTGGAGAAGGAAATGGCAAAAATCATTCCAGTATCTCTGCTAAGAAAACCCCAAATGGGATCTCAAAGAATCAGACACAAATGAAACAACCAAACAGCAACAATCCTCTTTCCTGACCTCCTTTATATTAAAAAAAATATACTGGACATCTTAAATGGAATGTTCTTTAGACATCCTAAACTCAACAAATCTAAAACTGAATTCATTTCCCCAAATTCTCTCCTCTTCCTAACTTTCCTGTCACTCTTGAGGGTCCTGCCATCTTTCTAGTCACCTAGACTCAAAATCTAGATTACCACCTGCAACTCTTCACTCTTCTCATCCCCCTCTACCACAACCACCCCCACATACTCAGCACAGTTACTGGCACAAAGCAAATGCTTAGTAAATGCTTGTTGACTGAAGAGATGAAGAAACCACTTGGCTAGTGGCTTCAGTATGGTGCCACTTGGTGGCAAAATATTATACTACAATATCTTCCTTGTTAACTCATTAATTAATAAAGTGACAATAAGCATCTCTAGAGACACAAACTGAATATGGGCTCTGATTATTATTGTAGTGCTTTTACTGGGACCCAGTTCATCTACTAAGTCCAATCTATCTATCTACAAGCACACTTATTATGTACCAAGTATAGTACTCTGAAATAGAGAAACAAAGGTAACTACTCTTGGAAATGTAATCTTTTCCAATGCTAAAACAGCAGGAGCAACAAATAACCCTAAAGCAACCCTGACTAGCCCTTACACTCCACATCTGATCTAGCAACAGTTCTGACTTTTTGCTGATTATTTCAGACTATATTTGTAAGCACATGTGCAACCCTGAATATATATGAAGCAAGAAATAGGGAATAAAAACACCAAGTACTACCTCTGGTATATAGTAGTCACTGTATGACCAAGGGCAAGTAATTTAAGCTCCCAGTCATCCAGGTAATTCTGTAAATTACAAAGAAGCTGTTAATCTACATAGAGGGAAGAGATTCTAAAAGGGGTTTTCTATAACCAATAAAATCATAAGTCTGGCAGAGAGGGAGGGAGAGGGAAAGGGAGAGAGAAAGAAGAGAAGAAGAGAGGAAAGGAGAGGAGAGGAAAGGAGAGGAGAGGAGAGGAGAGGAGAGAAGAGGAGAGGAGAGGAGAGGAGAGGAGAGGAGAGGAGAGGAGAGGAGAGAAGAGGAGAGGAGAGGAGAGGAGAGGAGAGGAGAGGAGAGGAGAGGAGAGGAGAGGAGAGGAGAGGAGAGGAGAGGAGAGGAGAGGAGAGGAGAGGAGAGGAGAGGAGAGGAGACTCTTGGACCACAGCATGCCAGGCCCTTCTATTTTCCACTATCTCTCAGTCTGTCCAAGCTCATGTTCATTGCTTCCATGATATTGCTTCCATTTCAATTTCAACTGTTCCTTTCTCCTTTGGCCTTCATTTTTTCCTTACATTCAGGATCTTTTCCAATGAGTCCTTCTCACTATCTGGCCAAAGTATTGAAGCTTCAGCTTTAGTATTTGACCTTCTAGTGAATATTTTGAATCACTTTCTTTAACTAGTGACTGATTTAATCTCTAGGGGAGAAAGTAAAAGAGTTTTGTCATGATAACGTGCTGGTCATAGCTCTTTTTCAGTGACCCAAAAGGCAATGCTACACATGGACGTATCAAATGGTAAATACCCAGATCAGATGATTATATGCTTTGCAGCCAAATGTGGGAAAGGTCTATACAGTCAGTTAAAACAAGACCTGGATTTGATTGTGGCTCAGATCATGAGCTTCTTATTTTGAAATTTAGACTTAAATTGAAGAGAGTAGGAAAAATCATCAAACTGTATAGGTATTACCTAAATAATATTCCTTATGAATATGAAGTAGAAGTGAGAAATAGAGTTAAGAGATTAGATATGGTAGGCACAGTGCCTGGAAAAACTATTGACAGAGAGGTTTTACAGTATTATTCAGATCAGCATTACTAACTGGTCATTTATAAATTCATAGAGTTGCCTAGGCAGTACTGAAAAAGATAAGGAACTTTTCAATGGAAACACAGCTAGTCTGTCAGAGGTCTCAAGACTTCCTGACTCCAAGGTTGGTCTCTCTCCACTATATCATTGTTGTCACTCAACACATGGATAGATAATTAAATAAATATATTCAAGCTTATAAATATGCTCCTGAAGGCATGCCTTATACCAATTATCCTTACATTTCTGTATCTCTCAAACTGCTCAGGGGCACTTGCAGATTCTCATGCCCTGTGTTATTACATGGAGAACTCTTTGATGAAACTACTTCTCCATAAAGCTCATCCTTGGAACAATTATGGTTTTTAGCATTGTTTAGTAATATTACTTTATTTCTCTCTGTCTTTAGCTACAAAATACCTGACAAATAAGAAGTATTTAAAAAAACCTTTAAATCACAACCATAATTAGCCATCTTAAGTGATTTATTCTAGCTCAGATATGGTGATGGTATGAATCTTAGTGATTTAAAAGGGGGACTGGGACTAGCCCTTGACCAGTCTAGTTCTCTTTTCCTTTTAAAAGCTTCATGGAAATGCACTATGCAAATTTAAGTTATGTTAAGTAATACCTAAGGTATTCAAACTAGTTCAGGAATGTGGCAAATGAAATGGGAACTTCCAAATGGGCATCTTTAAATGTTGAGACCTTTTAGTTTAAACCATTTGCAGCAATCCACCTAAAATGAATTTCTAAAAAATAGTTCCCACCCTTAACAAGTTCATCTTTACTTATAACTTAAAGGTATCACTAGAAGCATCAGTAATTCACTGGCCTTTGGATATAGATTCAATGTTGAATGTAATGCAAACTAAATGGGTACTGATGGACAGAGAGAACTCAAAATTTTCTTTCTTAAAAAAAACTAATAATGTTGTCTCCCTCCCCTGAATATAAACAAGTAAAGAAGGATCATTGATGAATTTTTAATTCACAGAAGAGAAATGAAGTTCTGAAAGAAAAATAGATAACCAAGACAGATTTGAAAGTAACATTAAATTTATTACATTTTTAATGAAGCAAACTGTACATAAAAGATTTGCATTTTCACTTATAATCCTCTTAATTCTCCTTTTCTGCTTGACTTTGTATAATTTTGCACATTCATTAAATTCAGAATAAAAATACAATTTAAAATATAAAGTTTCCAAAAAGGGGGGAAAATATGAGATAGATTTTTTTTTAATTCTCCTCCTCTTTCTTATCCAAGTAATTGAAGGGTATGTTTTTGGGAAACGGAATACGGATCTCATTCTGCACATTTAACTATGGAACCAAATGAGCTTGAAGCCCTTTGGCAAGGGGCTTTCCTTCCCTAAACAATGTCTTCTTTATCATCTATGTCTGAAGGCCTGAACCATGACTTCTGGGTCACTGACTCCATAACAACCTCCCTGTCAGCTCCTACCAGCACCAGGATCTCATTTGTACATTTCCTTCATGAGGTGTGGAAGAGAGTCCTTTACTGCTTCAAAAAACAGGCATGAATATATTTGAAGGAAGCCTCTCGTTGAATGAATAAAATCTTCCTTGTGATTGCCTGAAAGGTCCTTTGCTAAACTAGCCCTGATTTTCTGTAAGTTACTTTTGCTAATTGACTTCTAACGGAATTCTACATGCACTAAAGTTTAAGATTGCATGCATCTTTAATGTGAAAAGGAAATTTAAAGTACCACGTGAGAGATGTTTGAGAGATCAACTTTCTTCTTCCTCCATTAGCATCTCCTACTGGCTAGAACACTCTAATGAATAGCCTAAATCAGTGAGGTCACAATGACAAGGAGGAAGCTGGTTAAAATGGGTCCAGACACAAATGCTGCTCCCTCTGAGTAACAACAGGTTAGCAACAGAAGAGCTCTGTTTCCTTTTGTGAAGACTTTGGATCTAAAATATGCTTCTCCTATAAATGTAAATATGATGGATCCCAGAGAAAAATAATTTATCTGTCTGTCTAGTTGTTGTTCTGTACAGGAAGACCTCATTATATGCAAGACCCTTAGCATAAATTAAAAAGCTTGCATCATAGTAAGCCCACTTTTTAAAATAATGTTGTCTTATACAAACCTACCTAGGCACTTTGTGACATTTTTAGGCTTATCAGAGTAACCAGCATCACCATTCTTGTACTTTGGGGTCATTATTAATAACTAAATAATATTAATAAAACAAAGGGAAGCACGCTTTTATGGGGCCATGACTTATTTGTTCCATGCAAGAACTCCAAAGACTGATGTGGGAGCGAATATTTGGTGCAAAACAATGTAATAACTCACACAAACGCTTCCAGAGTGATTGGGTGAACTGCTGCCAGATTTTATGCCATTTGGGAAAATGGCACAGATTTAGAATGTAATTTAAAAAAAAATTTTTACATATTTTTCTGCCCTAATTTTTTCAATTTCTAATCACATATACCTGAATTTATATGTGTCGCGTGCATGTAAAAAAGGTCCTACTATATTCTATAAGAAACTAATTAACATTGAATGAGTTATAATTATATTATCTAATCACAATTTTTTAAAGCCCTTACTGTCTGTCTTGGATATTTTCCTCCCACCTCCTGGCCTGGATCTACTGTGCTGCCTAGCTGCCTCTGCCTCCTTTTCTAGTAATTAGAGCCACACATAAGTGGTATGAGCTGCTTCCGGAGGGAGTCAGGTCTCCAGATTTAGAAACTTCTATGCAAAGGCGCGATAACCACTCATCAGATATGAGGCAGAAGTTCAAGTACAGACAAGTTAGACTAGGTGGCCTTTAAGGACCCTTCCAGCCCCTAAATTCTGTAGTTGTATGGCTGAATCAGTTTGGTAGCCAGTCATTAAAAGAGCTACAGAAATGACTGACCAAGAAAATGGTTGATTGGTGAAGGTCATGTGTCTTACAAAGTCTTGACATTTTGTAAAGCAAGGAGAGACTTTTCAGAGGATGACTGGATGATGACTTTGACATCAACCTCTCAGGGGCTGGGTGGGGGAGCAGAAAATGCATCATGAGTATTATTTATTCAAAAAGATTTCCCCTGTTGGATTGTTATCTTCACTTACCTTGTCACAGAAGACCTTGATCTGGCAGTAAGCTCTGTGAATGGGTTTATTGCTTCGGTTGTTGTAACTGTACGTGTCAATCTGAATCATCAAAGGAAGCCCTTTCACCCCTTTTTGGGAGGAGAAATCTGTACTTAAGCAATTCACAGTGATGAAAATCTGATGGAGAGAAAGAAGAAGAGAAAAAGAGAGAAAATGCACAATAAGAGCACAAGTTACCATCAAAATACAAAACATTCAACTCAAACTCAAAACATGTCATAGTGAATAAGGTCCTGTCAGGAAGACCTGGGTTCAAAGCCCCACCTCACATACTAAGAGCTGTGATCTTCAGTAAGGCGCTAAGCCCCTCTTTGCCTCAGTTTCCTTAACTGTAAAAGGAGGGGGTTGGACTCAACCTCTAAGATCCCTTCTAACTCTAAATCTGTTCTTAACATGGAGTCCTCAGACCACTCCCACAAGGGATCTATACTTAGATTTTAAGGGATTTCTGAACTTGAATCAAAAAATTAAAAAAAACCTATACCTTTATTCTCACTAACTTTTTAGTATTTCCTTCAATTATTTAAAAATACTATATAGAGAAGAAGTTGATGGGCTTCACCCGATTTCCAAAGAGGTTTATGACAAATTTTTAAAAAATCAAGAACCCCTGCTCTTAATCTATGATTCTCTGAATATGCTGGCATTCTAACTTATTTAATTTGATTATAAAATAATAATGGCTGGCTTTGACATAGTTTACATAGAGATAATGGTTAAGCACCAACTATGTGCCAGGCACACACTTCTATGTAAGCCAGATATTTTAAGTATTATTTTATCCATTTTACAGATGAGACTGTGACTGATACATGTCCATGGTCATAATCTGAGCCATGGTTCAAAATCCATGTGTCTCCTGGCTCCAAAATCATTGGTCTACTCAGCATGCTAGAGCAGTGATGGTGAACCTTTTAGAGACTGAGTGCCCAAATTGCATGTGAGCCCCCCCTGCCTTACCCCAGTCAGGAGAGGGAGGAAGTGCTCCCATTGGACTGCTGAGCAGAGGGGTGAGTGATGTTAAAAATGCCCTCAGTGGTGATGGAGAGGAGGAAGGAAGCAGCCCCCTCTGGCAAGCATGTCATAGATTCACCAGCATAGGTATAGGGCATCTGATATACAACAAATTCTCAAAGGTTCCCCCAACTTAGGCCTTTAAGCTAAAGATAAGATAGCAAAAAGCCAGTCTAAAATACTTGCTTCAATTCTATCAGCAAGTTAAAACTGATGGGGCTTTGAGGGGAGGGGAAAAGAAGAAGTCATGTTTTCTTAAAAAGAACCATAAATATTTTTTTCATAAATGGATTCCATTCCCAGCTTGGTGACTGAGTAACCAAATGTATGATCTTGAGGAAAGCAATTATACTCTCAGAATATTATTTTGGTATAAAACAGAAGTTCTTAACCCTGATCCTTTTATCAGAACAAGATTCTTAAATGTATAAAAATGACCATGATTACAGAAGAAGCCAATTATATTAAAGTGCAGTTATCAAAAGATTAAAACACACACACACACATACACATATACACACACCACCAACAATAACTGTGGTTTAACAATCCCTAGTGGATAGGGAAAAACAAAACAAAACAAAACTTGGGTTCAAGTCTCATCTCTGCCATCTACTGGCTAAATGACTTGTGAAAAAATTATTTTACTTCTTTGGACTTCATCAGTAGCATCATCTGTAATATGAAGGAGTCTAATTAGAAGACTTCTTAGGTCTCTTCCAGCCCACTTGAGGTAAATCACTTGGTGATAGCAGTATTAAAGATAAATTGAAGTACAGATAGACTAGAGGAGGGAAAACTGATTAGAGACTTTTAGAGAAATCATGTGATAAAGAAGAAATGGGGAATGACTGCCAGATAAGCCATGGCTGCACCCAGAGCCAAGGTGACTTGCTGTTGGCCCCTCTCACCATCACCACAATGCTCAATAGAAAGGTCAAAGGATGCTAAGGAAGGAAAAAACAAAGGTTAAGGATGAACTATATAGGAGATTGGCATAGTCATCTAACAAAGCGTCCCCTCTAAAGCCAGACCCTAAACCCCAAAAGCTATTTGCAAAAAAAGGGAAAGAAGTTTTTCAAAGGGAAAAGTGGACACCAATAAAGATGGCACTTTGTTGATGTTATTCAATCATTTCAGTTGTCTCTGATTCTTCTTGACCTCATTTGGGGTTTTCTTAACAAAGATACTGGAGTGGTTTGCCATTTCTTTCTCCAGCTCAAGTTACAAGATGAAGAAACTGAGGCAAAGAGGGTTAAGTGACTTGCCAAGAGTCACATAGCTAGTGAGTGTCTGAGGCTGAATTTAAACTCAGAAAGAAGAGTCTTCTTGGCTCCAGGCTGAGCAGTCTATTCATTGTGCCATCTAGTTGCCTTCAGAGATGGGAACTATATTGAAGAAAGCAGATACTAAATCAGATCAGGCACTAAAAGCTTGAGGGGCTAAAGATGCCGAGTAAATTTGGGGAATTTTGCTTAACTGTACTTCTAGGGATGATACAGTTTGAACTGTTATTTTTTATCAAGTCTTCTTTATCAAAAATTCAGAATTTTGTTTTCCTTTTTGTCTAAATTATGTTGTTAGCAGACAGAACCCTCATTGTGAAGGGCCAGGGCAGGTGTCACTGATAGGATGCCTCAGAAGTTGAGCTGAAATGGACAGAGATTTTTTCTCTTCTAGACCTTGACATTTCTTCTGGACACCAGGAAGAGATTCCATGACCCTTCCACATATACCAATATCAGACATATTGGTATGAACATTGATACTCCCAAACATCTGGTGGGGACAGAAGTGGATAACTCTCAAAATTAGCTTGTGCTTCTCTGTCTACTATTGGCAGTTAAGTAGCACAGTAGAAAGAGAGCCAGTTCTGGAGTCAGGAGGAACTGGGTTCAGATTTGGCCTTAGACCTTGCCTAGCTGTGTGACCCTGAACAAATCACTTAACTCTGACTGTCTAGCCTTCATTATTCTTCCATCTTAGAACAATACTAAGAAGGTAAGGGTTTTTATAAATAAACAAATGAATGAATGAATGAATGAATGAATGAATGAATGAATAAAGCATGTGGACCTCTCCAGACCTATCCTCATTTTCTTCCCTTTGTTTACCACTGCTCTCCCACCCTGCAATTAATTCTTTTTATACCACAATCTTTCAGGCACTTTGGAGTTCAATGACTTCCCAGAGAGGACCTCAAACAAAAGATTAGCATTTCCTTTTTCTTAATTGGGGGATCTTCTTTTCTGAATAAGAATTTTGTCATTTCCATTTCATTTCCTCAAAGTCAGAGTAGGCTGATGAAAAGTTATTAAACAATGTATGCTAAATATAAAAATGTCCACCCTTGTTCCAAATGAAATCAAATAAGATAATATGCACAAAGCAGTCAAGCACAATGCCTGACACATAGTAGGCACTCTATAAGTGCTTATTCTCTTCCCCATCTAGAGTATAAAATGAAAATTCTTCACTGAAGTTTACAATCATTTTGTGTTTTTGATAGTCCATGGAGGAAAGGATTTTGAAAGCTGTTGCATACTATTGCTGATAGTAGCCCAAGTCTGAATTACTGTGATTGATTATGAGAAGAATTTTTAATAAACCTGGGAACAGTTTGAAGGGAAAAAAGATGGCTATTGTAATAATACAGGTAAGACGTGATAGATGCAGAATTTAGGATGGTAGCTCTGTGAGCTGAGAGAAGGGAGTATACAGGACTAGCATTGTAAAGGTAGAAATGCCAAGATTTGGCAATCTACTAGATTCATGTGATGAATGAGTGAAGAGGTAAAACTATTCCTGAGGTTAAGGTGTTGAATTATGGCAAGGATGGTTGGGAATCTCGGCGACCAAGAAAATGGAAGTGGCTTCAACAATAATTAGGATGTTGGAAAAAAGCACCAGAGTTTGGGTACTGCAGATCTGTGCCCTAAGATTACCAAGAAATGATCTATATTCACATCAACATAAATGCAACTATATTGCACTTAACAAATAGGGGTGTTCCTAAAAGAAATGATCTCTAGCTTTATCTATAACTGCGTTATAGATAAATAAATGTAAATGTTAAAAGTAATGGGAACTAAAAGATGGAGAAATTTCATCTACAAAGTCATCAGCTATGAAGTGTACCTGCTGAAACCTCAGGTGGAATCCCAAGGCTACTTTCTACCATCAGACTGATTTCTCAGAAATCAAGAAATCCAGGAATCCTGCTGATCAAATCAACGAGTAGTTATAGAGCACCCCGATCTAGTCCCTAACTAAGTCAGATATTCAGAAGATCAGGCATAAAGAAACTATTCATGTAGCGGGATCCATTTGCATTTTTATTTTGTTTTCAGAAAGAAACAACTAGCTGGCTGCTTTGGCACTGAACCAATGACTTAAAGTGGGAAAGGCATAAAAGAATGATGAACTAAGTTGTCATTATTCCATCATTTCAGTCATGTCCAACTCTTTGTAACCCCATTTGGGGTTTTCTTAGCAAAGATACTGAGAGGTTTGCCATTTCCCTCTCCAGACCATTTTACAGATGACAAAACTGAGGCAAACAAGATTAAGTGACTTACCCAGGGTCACAGAGCTAGTGAGTATCTGAAACTAGATGTGAACTCAAGTCTTTATCACTCCAGGCTCAATGCTTCACTGCAGAACCTAGCTATTTAGTGAACAGGCAGCATCAGGCTAACCAGGTTTTGATGGTATCCATCTTCTTGCAAATCACCCATTACAGGGTTTCTACTACTGGGATTTACAATCCTCAAGAACAACTCAAGAGGTCTTAGAGGCAAGAGCTGGGTTAGAATCCTATCATGTTGCATGGCAGCCATGACTTAATGGATAGAAAGCTGGCCTGAGAAAGAAGACTTGGCTTCAAGTTCTGCCCATGACACATACTGGCTGTGTGACCCTGTACAAGTCAAGTCAACGAGAATTTGTTAAGTGTTTTCCAAAGGTACACACATATGTAAATAGAAAAACAACCATTTGGGGCAGCTAGGTAGCACAGTGGATAGAGCATTAGGCCTGAAGTCAGGAGGTCCTGGGTTCAAATCCAGCTTCAGACACTTCCTAGCTGTGTAACTCTGGGAAGTCAGCTGCCTAGTCATCTGCTTTTAAACCAATGAGCAGATTGATTCCAAGATGGAAGGTAAGGGTTAAAAAAAAAAGAATGTAAACTTCTTGATTGTCTTTCTTTTTATTAGTAGTATTATTAGTATTCCCAAGGGCTTAGTTCAGTGCCTGGCAGGTAGAAAATACTTAATAAATGCTTTCTATCTTCCTGCTTGCCACAGCATGATCGGCAGGATTGTGTAAACCAGTCAGAGTTGCTTCCAACACAGGAAACACCCCCTTTACCCACCAGCATCTAAAACTCTGGCTTTCTGCCCCTTCTCAACAGCTGTTCATGTTCTCAGGCTTTCCCTTTCTCCACCAGTCTTCAGGATCAATTATAACTCAACTACAACCAGGGCAGTCACACTAGCAGCCGAGTGGGCAAAGTCCCTTGGCCAAAGGGCGCCCGTACCCTGTCCCTCGGATCACTTCATAGCTTTAGCCCGGCAGCTCCTCAGAGAGCAGAGTCTGTGCTTCAAGGGCAGTGCCTCTCCCTTCCCTCCCCTCTCTTCCTTTCCATTGGGACAGAGAGTCACACAGGATAATCAGCCACTGATAGACAAGTACCAATGTGCATCATAGATCTCATCATATTAGTTTTTCCAACCACATCCATCTTCTTAACTTCCCCATTTCTATACGAAGCATCTCCACACATCCAGTAACGCAGGTTTAAAACCTTAGTGTTATCTTCAACTCTTCATTCTTACTTTTCCCAGGTATCTCATCTGTTGCCAAGAGCTCAGCACAGTGGCCGGCATATAGCAGACCAGACTTAATAAATGTTTATTTTTGACTGATTATTGCCAAATCTTGTTGTTTCTACCTCATCTCTTGCATCTGTCCCTTATCTCCACTCATGCCCCCATAACCTTTGTTCAGGTCCTCATTACCTCTAAACTGGCTCCCAATTGGCTTCCTCTTCCATCGTTTTCCACTCCAATCAATTCTCTACACAGCTGCCACCAGGATATTCATAAAGTACAGGTCTGCGAACATTACAGCCCTACTCAATAAACTCCAGTGGTTGCTATTAATCCTAGAATCAATTCTGATTCGATCTTTCTCTTATCCTTTTTTAAAATTTCTCTTTTTGTGTAAGTTCTATAATATACATAATTATTTTATAGTAGTGCCTTATATAAATTATAAATAAGCCAGCAGGATGGAATAGAGCTGGGAAATACTGGAGATGCATGATCAACATGCTTTACTGATAGGGGTACACAATTTAAGAAAAACCTGGTGACCACTGATTCCTCAGGAGACTCTCTAAGACTTGAGTTGCAGAGCAGGTATAGACATGTACTGGCACAAATGATCTCCCTTGAAGTTTCCTCCATCACTGAAATCATAGAGAAGACGTAAAAGAAGAATCTTACAGTGTTTTCTAGCTCTATTCCATCCCTGAAACCCCCATGAACTTCCTATGTTGCCTTCATTTCTATCCATCCATGGATCTTTTTGGAGCAATAATATACTATATACAAATATAGTATATAGAGAGAAAAATATACATATTAGCATATTTCATAGTATATATACAATATAATATATTAATTATAATAATTATATGATAAACTGTGGTATAGGAATTGAAAAGTGGGTGTTGGGTCTAAAGATTAGCATAATTGTAAACTGATCCTGTCTTTTGCTTATTTTTGTGGAAGGAAAAACATCACCACCACCAACAAAAACAACAAACTTCACAGTTTATTTTCTTTTTTATTATCTATTGACTGGATACAAGACTGTCAAAAATGAAAGGTTTCTGAATTCACCAAGAGCTCTTACTTGGTTATTTCATTTAAGGCTCCATCCAATATAAGTGATGGAAATTCAGATAAGGAGCGAGGCAGAGGAGTCCAGCATACTAAGCTCATCTGACTTTAATCATGAATAGATATGATTTAGAGGATACCTGGGAAACGGAATGCCAAATGAAAAAAGACCTGAAGTAGGAGGCAGAAGACCTGGGTTTGAGTCTTGGAATCTATAGCTTTGTGACTTTCAGTGAGTTGCAACCTCTTGGAACCTCACCTCTAATATGGGTGCATTAATACTCATCTACCTTGATTTGCATGGTAACACGGATATAACCCAGATCAAATTGTTTACTATCTCTGAAACAGGGGAGCGACATGAGGGAGGGAGACAATTTGGATCTTAAAAATTTTGAAAACTCATTGAAAATTGTTATTATATGTAATTGGGAAAAGAAAATATCTTTGAATAAAAAAAGAAACTAAAAATGCTTATACACCTAAAATGCAAGGTTATTAATCAAACTGAGTGAGAAAATATATAAGAAATGTCTGTATCATAAAATGTTCTTTATTGAGATTATTATGAGGGTCACTGTCCAAAAATAACTTCATTTGCTACTGAATATCCAATTTAATTTCAATTTATTTCTTTGTCTTAAAATGTTTTCTCCTAATAAAACACAACATATTGAGAACCTGCTGACATAAAAATGATTGATTGCTATTTAAAACAAAAAAAAATCAATAGAAACAAGCAAGACAATTATATATATATATATATATATATATATATATATATATATATATGAAATGAAGAGGGAAAGAAAGGAGGGCAACACCTAGGAACTTTAATGTAACAAACAAACAAATAAATTTTTGATTGTTTTGTGTTTATTGAATTTCATGTGAATTTAAGTAAATCTTCAAGTCAGATACCTGCCATGGTAAAGACAGTTTATAAGGAGATGAAAACATTAGGGAGACAACTGACTGGCACAAATGGAGTTAGAGTCCTTTCAGGATGGATTCAAAGTGATTTTCTGAATTGGTCAAAAGTGACTTTGAAGGAGACGCAGAGAAAAGGGTGACTAACTGGGATGGTTAATGCCTTTGTTGGTTAAAATGCAATAATACATTGTCATGGTAAAGAGGTCTATCATTGGCTTCTAACTCACTTCCAAAGAAGGAGCCTTGAGAAGCGATTAATTAATTAACCTCTTACTTTACCTAGAGAGAGAACTGGGAGTGACATAAGCAGGTTGGAACTTGGAAAGGTTTCCAACCTGAGAAACAAGTAGCATGATCTGATCCAAAATCTTAGTGGGGGAAACAAAATTTATTTTTATATAATTGGTTTCCCTTATAATATGATAGATTTTATTTTATGCATTTAAAAGCATTATTCTGAGAAGGGGTCCATAGGCTTCAAAACAGATTGCCAAAGCAGTCAATGACCCACAAAAGGGTTAAGAACTAATGCTCAAAAGCTTCATCTAACTCTAAAATTCTATGATTCTGTAAGTCAGTACTCACCTAATTCATTATAATGGACAAACTGGGTTAAAAAATATATATTCACCCCCAGGAACAAAAGACACACTAAGGTAGTGTTAGTAGAACTGTGCACTAATCCAGCTCTACTGAAAAGCATTTTGAAATTGAGCTCAAAAATCATTACACTCCACAACATTTTCACTTAGTGATACCAGGATATACCTCAATCCCAAAGATCCTAAAGAACTCAAAGAAACAAGGAAAATTATCCATACATATTAAAATATTTATAGCAATTCTCTTAGGAGAAGCAAAAACCTTACAATTCCAGGTTGCCATTTGTTGGGGCATGGTCATACAAATGACAGTATATTAGTTTAGTGGAATATTGCATAAGAAATAATGAAATGCACAGTTTCAGAGAAAACCTGTGTGAACTGACACTATATAGAGTGAAATGAATAGAACTAGAAGAACAATTTGTACAATAATAATATGAAGAAAAACAACTTTGAAAGACTTGAGAACTCTGGCCAATACAATGGAAAGACAAGATTCCAGAGGACTAAAGAGAAAGTATACTAACCATCAACTCACACCTTGAAGGATGCATTTTGGGACATGGCCAAAGTGGGAATTTGCTTAGCTTGATTATACATATTTATTACAATAGTTTTCTTTTTCTCTTTGTGTATTCAATGGTGGAGGGGAGAAAATAAATATTTGTTAATTAAAAAATTTAATTTCAAAATATAAAGAAGTCTGTTAGCCCCACTGAAACTTTTATCAGTCTTAAAAATGATTATTTTAGTACAATTAAGATGAGAAGTTCACAATTACTAATACCATGGCAACGTCATAGTGAGTAAGAATAGTGGAAAAAGTAGAGTACATCTACCATCAGTGTTATGAAATGTTACTGAAATTTTCAGTGGTTCTAATTTTCTTGGAACTAATCTAATTTGTGTTGGAACTTATTCCTCCTTGCCCATGATAATTTACATAGCTGTAATTTGTTGCCAGCTCTGGACTTCCATAAAAATCCATTTTATTTTATTTTGAAGAAAAATCAATTCTTCACTTAGGAGGGTGAAGCAAATTAGTAAAACAGCACACCATCACACAGCCAGTGAGGAGTGAAGGATTTCAGCAATGCTCTAATTGCAAACAGCCCAGATGAGCTAACTCTCATTTAACCCTGTCAAAATGGGTTATGAGGGAACAATCAGCATCTGACTTCTTTCATCAAGGAGAAGATGGAAACCGAGATTCTCAGTTACCCAGGGCTCTGCTATTATAGCAACCATCAGAAAACACATGTGATCAACTAGCAAAACAGAGATTTCAGATTAATATGAGGAGATGTAGCATATAACAAAGTATTGGGCCTATGGTAGAAGTTTGTTAAATAAATGTACTTGGTGGGGACAGCTAGGGGGCTCAGTGGAATGAGAGCCAAGCCTGGAGATGGGAAGTCCTGGGTTCAAATCTGACCTCAGACACTTCCTAGCTATGTGACCCTGGATAAGTCACTTAACTCCCATCGCCTAGCCCTTACAGCTCTTTCTTCTGCCTTGGATTCAATACCTAGTCTTCATTCTAAGATGAAAAGTAAGGGTTTAAAGAAGAAAAAACAACACTTTATTGACCAGTCTTTTTAAAGACTGGGCCAATCCTGATTGGCTGAGTAATCACCTCTCCAAATGGTCTACTAAAGCTCTTGCCTATTGCTATATACCCACTCATAACCTCTCTCTCTCTCTCTCTCTCTCTCTCTCTCTCTCTCTCTCTCTCTCTCTCTCTCTCTCTCTCTCTCTCTCTCTCTCTCTCTCTCTTTCTCTTTCTCTCTCTCTCTCTCTCAAAAGATAGACCGGAGTGCAAACAGTGTGGGCTTATGTCCATTGTACACCAGAACTTCTTGAGAATAGTGTATTTCTTGATGTAATACATTCCTTGGAGAAAGATGACAAATCAGCATGGTGTCTGAATAGGATTCTACCTGAAAAGTAAGCTCAGAATGATGTTCAAACAATTCAGATTTGATGAGAAAGGGGTTTTCTTGTTTTCTTCAACCCCCAAAGTATATTAATCTTCTAGGGAGAGTCTAAACCACTGCAAGTCTTAGAGAGTCTACACAGGACTCTGAATGAGAGAGACTATAATAACAAAGTGCTGCCCCAATGGCAACCCCAATTTCAGTTCCTTTTCAGAGAGCTGATAGGTAGATCCCACTTACCAACAATGCCCTGACCATATCCTCCATAACCTAGAGGAATTTCGACCCAGGGACCTGGTCTTTGGGTTGGTGACTGCCTCTCCCAGACCACAGTTTCAGAAAAGTTCTAGTCTTCCTTTTCTTCATTCCCTCCTCAAAGGTCACCTCCTTTACAAACTCCTCTCCAGCTGCCTAACCCCCCAGCTGCCCAAATTGGGTATTCACGAACCATGATCTAATGAACTCTTTCATGGCTCCTGGATAGTGTGTCAATCAACTCCCCTATGGCCCCCACTCATCATTCTGTAACTTTGAGAACAAAATTGCCCTTTCCTAGCCACTCACTTCTGTTGTTTCCCCCATTAGAGGGCACGGACTGTTTTTTTGTTTTTGTTTTTTACTTTTATTGTGTTCCTAGCATTTATCACCATCAGGCAAATGGCAAGAACTTAATAAATGATTCTTTGCTAACTGACTGTGGTGAAATAGAGGTTCTCCCATATGTGATATTCTTATTGCCTATTAAGTAGTCATAGTGAAGTTTATTTTTGCAACCATTCAGGGAAAGGAGTGAACCCTTTGGCATTTGTAGTTGGGTTTTTTTTTTCAGTTCAGGAAGCAGGAAACTAATGGAGATGGAGGTCTGGGGGGACAGAGGAAGGGAACCACTCAAGATAAAGGGGTCTTTTTTAGTATAGTGCTAGAAGCTAAAACCTCTACTCATTGTTGGAGAGTTTGTTCTCTAACTGGGGGAATAAGCATAAATCAATTTATAAGAGAAGAATCATTACAAATCTGGGTCCTGTAGCATAAATTTGTCTCAAGGACATGAGCCAAAGTTATGTTTTCATGATCTCTAGGAAGTAGAGCCAAAAAGAGAATTTGATCTCTGAATCAGATCATCAGGCCCAAGAATGAATTCAGCCCAATTGAACACAGGGACTTTGGTGAGGAGGAGGAAAACAGGTGAGAACCAAAATGTGCAATTCAACTCTTCCATGGGGGCAATAACAGGAAGGTAACTACCCTCCTTCATTCATCACGGAGAGGAAGAAATAGTGTCTAATGCTCCTAAGTGGAGAGAAGGAGGATCAACTTTCCCACAAATATGGAAACCTTCAAAGGTTTGTCATCTCAGAGTTATAATGGCTGATGCTCAGAGAAGCAGGCGAACTAGATTAGCTATATCTATTTTCTCTTAAATACTGAGAATATCACATTAGTGGTCCTAAAGGGTCTTGTGTGGAGAATCTATTAAGAAACGTACCCATCAGACCTTTATTTTTTTTTAAACCCTCACCTTCCATTTTAGAATCAATACTGTATAGTGGTTCCAAGGCTGAAGGGCAGTAAGGGCTAGACAATGAGGACTAAGTGCCCTGCTCAGGGTCACAGAGCTAGAATATTAGTCAATTCTGATAAACTCCATTTTATTCTTATTAGTCAATTCTGATAAACTGCTTTTTTTGCTGTGGGTTTTATAAATCAAAGGAGTATGTCAGACTAGAAAAAAATTGGACTTTGTACAAAAATATGAATTCCAGTCTTGCCTATGTTACCTTAGTAACATTATGACCTTGAAAAAGTCACTTTAACTTGAGTTGTGAAATGGCATCTTTGTGTCCTCACATCTCCCGGCATGGTACTTTGCAGAGAAGGGGCACTAATGGGGTTTCTTGAACAAATGAATGAACAAATGTAGAATAATCTTAAGAACAAATAATAATACATGAAAGCAACAATTTTAAGACCTAAGTAGCAAGGTAGAAGCAAAGAAAATGGGCATTAAAAAAACCTGAATGCCCCTCCTGCTGACACTCACCAAAAACCATGTTTGAGGAGATACAAACTTCAGGCTGGGTTAAGATCAATTAGAGTCAAAGAAATCTGGAAGCAGAGGGCTCAGGTTCAAACTCTGAGTCTCCCACTTAATCGCCCCATGCCTCAGTTTCCTCTATGCATCTTCTGCGGTCCTGCCATGCTCCTAAAGGCTCAGGTAATTTCCAAGTCAGATTCTATGATTTTATGAATATTACCGTTACTTATCTCACATGGTCTAATAATATCCACACCGCCTGTCTACTTACAAAGATCAAATTACACGCGGCATGCAAAGTGATTTCTAGCTGGGTAGCACTCTATAGATGTGAGCCATTATTCTGATAAAGAAGTTTGCTCACCGGTGGCGGCCGGATTGCAGGCAGCCAGACGGATAGCCTTAGTTTTTTTCCACTGATGATTCAGCCCAACACAACAGGCCCTGGAAGATTCTAGTGGCTATTTCCTAAATCATTAGAATTCACAGCCGGCTCCCTGATTTACCCATTGATCAAATCGGGCGCCCATTCGGATACACAGGGGGAGAAGTTAATGGTGGGCTTGTCAGCACAAAGTTGAAAAGGCAGGGCAGGGGGTGATTGACCATGAATATTTACAAAGGCTGCTTTTCCAAGACAGCACGGGAGACTTACTGAAAATATAGCACAAGGGAGGGAACGCAGCCTTGAAGGCACTATAAAAGTCAGTCAACCTCGGAGGTGGTCTTTAAAAGTCAAACCAAAAAGAGCTCCAGAATCCACCTGCGGACCCTCACGGTGGCCAAAGGGGGAGGGGCGGGGTCCTCGGATTGCTGACCAGTGCACCCGCATTCCATAGAGAGTAAACAAACGTGAGCGAGCCTGCGTGCCTTCCCTGCCAGACTGTGTGGAGAGAACGGGAGCAGCAGAAGTTCAGTGTTGCAGCTGGGTAATTAATGTCACTGCTGGCACGGCTTCTCCCTGCTGACTCGCCTGCCTGACCTCCCAGCGCAGCACAGTATCAGTCCTTGATGCTATCACAGTCCTGCTGAGCCAAACTTACAACTAAATGGTTAAACGTTAACTGAAGCCAGGGGTGGGGGATGGAGAGCCAGGTAAGGACTCAAAGTAAAGCCTGATTTAGAAGCTGATTCTGCTTCATTTCACCGACCCAGCTGAGTCCTTTAGTCCTTGTGCAGCTGGTAAATGAGAAAACAGATGTCTTTGGGAAATGGTATCTACAAGGCTTGCAGTTTTGTTTTGTTTCCTTTTTTAAAACCCTTACCTTCTCTGTTAGATCTGATACTAAGTATTAGCTTCCAAGGCAGTTAAGTGTCCAGGGTCACACAGCTGGGAAGTGTCAGGACAAATTTGAACCCGTCCCAGGGCTGGCTCTCTATCCACTGACTAGCTGCCCCCTGCATTTTTTAAGTGCATCAAATTAATTAAAGCCAGAGGATATGATTACCCAAATCCTCAAATAGTCTACTTCCAACAACCAGAACCTGTGACCTTTCGTCTTCTGGCAGTGCTGAGTGTTTTAAGAATGCATGCATGCAAGAACAGTTAGGTGACTCAGTGGTTTGAGAGTCAGGACTAGAGGCAGGAGATCTTGGGCTCAAATTTAACCTTAGATTTTTCCTAGCTGTGTGTCCCCAGGCAAGTCACTTAACCCCAGTTGCCTAGGCCTTATCATTCTTCTGCCTTGGAACCAATACACAATATTAATTCTAAGCTTAAAAGAATGGGTTTAAAAAAAAAAAGAATGCATGCATGCCTGGAAATGAGTGTCAATTAAAAAAAATTTTAATCATTTCTTCAGGATCAATTCAAACCCATTATTCATTATTTTTCTGTAATCTTACCAGTGTGTCTTTGGCTTCTAAATGACATATTCATTGAGAGGAGTCAATATGGCAGATAAGATATACTATTCATGTTTGCAATTCTCTTGAAGATTTCTCCAGCTAGAAACATTGTTTCAGCATAGGAATATACATTTCCTTAACATTCTCCCACTAGGATTGTCTTTTCCATCCCCTTCAAGTTCTAAATCTATGATCCCATCAGCTTACAAAAATGAGACCAATGTCTTTAGGGCATTACTTGAATAAAATTTCAAGAAACTGAGTATTTTAGTAAATAATGTGTTTTGGGGAGACAACAATAGCAGAGAGGCTAGAGAACTGAACTTAGAATCAGCAAGACCTAGTCATGAATTCAGTTTTTGATATATAATATGAGAGCCTGGGCAAGATACTTTATCTTTCATTGTGCCATGTACCTCTTCAAAGACTAAAATTTGCAACTATTATTTCATTGGTAGAGAGGATTCTTCTACTTAGAAGTTTCCTATAGTAATGAAATTGAAGGACTAGATCAAAACAAAACAAAAGTCCCTCAACAAACCAAAATTCAAACAACTTTTTTTTTAGAATAAAACTAATAGACTAAGGAAACTGACAATAGTAAGCTGGTGTCTGTAGTTTTCCAATACATGGGAGACTTATGTAACTAAATTAAGACAGTATGGCAAAGTGGACAAAAAGCACTAGAAATCTGGGTACGAGCACTGTCTTGATCACTTACCAACTATTTGGAATTTCACAGTTTGCCCATCTCTAAAATTTCTTGTTTTTCCTTCATCCACTTTTAGTCAACAGCCAAAATGATTATACCTTGTGGTTCACCATCTCTTAGAACTTCACTGCTATTAAGATCTAAAATTTGGAAATTATATTTTCTCCCCAATGCCTTCACCTTTCCCAGGTATATTAAGCCTACTCTTCTCACCTGTCATGATTCATTTCTCTTTCCTTTTCACCCACAGTCTGCCTATATTCTCCCTCACTTTGGTTTCCTTCATATCCTCCATTGACTCAGTCCATGATTTTGCCACTTTCATGTCTCACAAACTAAAATTATTTGTGCCATTCCTTAACAGTAGATCTTCAACCTTAGTTCGTCTCCATGATTTGGTATTTCTGTCCCTTCTCCAAGGATTCTAAGTGATGATGAGGAAAGTCATATTTAGCTATTTCCTCCCACAACAAAATCATGGTACTTAAATTGAGCTGGGTCCTCTTTCATATTTAATAATTCTTCTAGTGTAGCCTTTCCAACTCAATTTTATTTTTTCTAACTGTCTCTCCATCTCTGAAATGACCTATTCAGTCAGCCTACTGACTTCCTTTAGGTCTCAACTAAAATCTCATCCCATAAAGAAGACTTCTCCAATCCCTCTTAATTCTTATACCTTCCCTCTGTTAATTATTTCCTATTTATTTTGTATATAGCTTACCATATATATATAAAAAAAATATATAAATGTATATATGTATACACACACACACACAAATTGTGTTTGTATCTGTCTCCCTCATTAAATTATAAGCTTCTTGAGGGCAAAAATTTTTTTCCAATTTTTCCAAAACTTCCTTTTCCCTCCTCCTTCGTTCTTCCCTCCCAATTATTACCCTTCCCCACCACACACACATCTCCACTTACTAGCAGATACCTCAGTATTCTACTTCACAGAGGTGATTAAAATAAAACCTTCACCATCCCTCACCCATTTCTTAATGCTTTTTAGCATCATCACCCTTTTGCTCCTCTTTCTCTCCTGTCATTGTCATAAAAGATACATGTATAGTATCCACTTAACTAACCCTTCCGCCTATATCCTTAGTCCCAAGCATACTTACCTTTTGCAGATCCTTATTCCCCAAATAATCACTTCTTCTTTATACATAAAGCAATGACTTCTTCCCATTTGTCTACAAACATGCTTTGGTATCTCTGATCCTTAAATAGCTGGAGGTTTTTGCCCTGATTACGATCTTATATTTTTTTGTCCCCTTTATTGTTAAAAATTTCTTGGAGGATTTTATCTACATAATCTCATTAGTTTAAAGGAAAAGAATTCAGTTGGCACAGTAGATAGAGCACCAGGCCTGAAGTCAGGAAAACTCTTCTTCCTGAATTAAAATCTGGCCTCAGATATTTATTAGCTGTTTGACCCTGGGCAAGTCACTTAACTCTGTTTGCTTTAGTTTCCTCATTTGTAAAATGAACTGGAGAAGGAAATAACAAACCACTCTAGGATATCTGCCAAGAAAACCCTAACTGAGCTCATAAAGAACTGGAAATGAGTGAAAAATGAACAAGATTAAGTAAAGATCAATAGAAATACTAACAAATCAGGCTTTTTAAGTAATTTTGTTCCAGGAGAGAAATCACCTACTCAACATTTATTTTTCTTAGTCCTTTGTATTTATGACTTCCCCAACCACTGTGTTGAATTAACTGTCTCAGAGGGTACCAATGATTTCTAAAATGACTGCAAGGACCTTTTTTTAACATTCATGCTCCTTCTCCTCTTTGTAACATTTGGCTCTGTTGACCATCCCTGTCATCTTGACTCTATATCTTCCCTTGGCTTCAGAAATACCTTTTTCTGCTATCCTACTAGCTCTTCCTTCACCATCTCATTCTGTTTTCTCTTTCTCTTCCAAACCGTCAAAGCTGATGTTCTCTCTATGCCTTCTTAGCAGGCTCATTCATTTTCATTACTTTAACTACACCTCCATTTAACGGCTTCTAAATCTAAACCTTTAGCATCAGCTGTCTCTTCCAAACTCTGATAACTGAAATCATGGGCATTTTTCAATTCCTGGCTCAAGCACCACCTCTTCCAGAAGTCTTCTCTTAATGACTCCACACCACATGACTTGGGAAAATCTTTCCTACCTTAGACATCACACAGTGTTTTCGTTTTAATTCATTATTCAGTCACCTTGTCCAACTTTGTAGTGTCTATGTTCAGATTGTATCCTTTTACTATACTATAAACTCCATGAGAAAAAGGAACCGTATCATATTTAACCTTTGGATTGCCCTCAAGCACAATGTTCAGAATACATTAGGAATGGCTCATATTTATTTTGATGTTTTTTTGTTTAGAAAACACATTCTTCATAGCTAACATGTGAGGTATTATATTATGATCTCTATTTCACAGACAGGGAAAAGGTAAAGTGATATGTCAAAGGTCTCCAATTCCATTTTTTTGCTCTAAAGCACCACGTTCACTTTTAAAGATATTTATTTTTTATTCAGATATTTATTTTTATTCAAAGATACTTTATTTTTTCAATCACATGTAATAACAATTTTCAACACATTTTTCCTAAATCATAAGTGTTAAGTGTTAAGAAGATATTTAGTAAATAGAAATAAAATAAATACTGCCAAGTCTTCTCAGCGTTTGGTGATTTGAATTAAAGATTGAGGTCCAGAGAGATCTAGATCTCTTTGAGGCTTCAGAGACCAT
This sequence comes from Monodelphis domestica, assembly GCF_027887165.1. Classification (NCBI taxonomy): domain Eukaryota; kingdom Metazoa; phylum Chordata; class Mammalia; order Didelphimorphia; family Didelphidae; genus Monodelphis; species Monodelphis domestica. The sequence goes on from NC_077229.1 coordinate 168,734,152, forward strand.
TTGGTTCAGCCCTCTCATTTTTAGAGTTGCAGAGACCCAGACCCAGGTGATTAAAGACTTACCCAAGGTCATACAGGTAGTAAACCATCTAGATGCTACATATATGAATTAGCATCAGTACAAGATTAAAATGACTTGAGAGAGCAAAATGTTTAACTACAAATATATAGATATTTATAATTCAATTATATATAACTATAAATCAGAGAAATAGGTAATAAAATCACTTAAGTACCCATATGGCCTCTGACTTGTGAGAATAATTGATCTATTGCAGTTGTTCGGCCATTTTTCAGGGAAGTTCTCTACCTAGCAGGAACATGATAAATGCTTTTTGATAACCAAATCTGAATATATGCCAGTATGTATCTCTGAATGTAATCTCATTTTGAATAGAGATTGTGTCATTGTTTGAACTGGTGACTCGAGCATATAGTAAGCAATTAATAAATACTGACTAGTTGAATGTAACATACAGAGCATTTCAACTGTGTTAGTGAGGTCTGAAAGTCTTTTAATAGATTAAAACTACCCTAAGACGTTTGGCACCCTCTGTGTGGGTATCTAGAGAGCCACAGGAACATACACATGCTCACTCACTTTCATGCAGTACTGCTATGTAGCCAGTAGGGGCCGGCACAAGCACCTGGCAAGCTTCTTAAGGGCTTTGTATGTTTCAACCTTAAGACTGAAATCAAACAGGAACCACAAAAATAGCAGATTATATTCAATTTTTTAAAAAACAATTTTCGATTTCTCTCCATTCTTTTCCAATTTAGAAATGACAAAAATCTTAGAGAAAAAGTCCTCATATATTTATGCATATGTAAAACCATATACATGATACCATAAAGATTATGCTTACATTTATTTAGAGTTTTAGTTGTGTTTTTTTAATCCCTTACTTTATGTTTTAGAATCAGTACTAAGTATTAGTCCCAAGGTAGAAGAGAAGAAAGGGCTAGACAGTTTGGGGTTAAGTGACTTGCCTAAGATCACACAGCTAGGAAGTAGCTACGGTCAAATTTGAACCCAGGACTTTCTGTCTCCAGACCTGATGCTCCATCTACTGCGCCAACTAGCTGCCCCAGTGTTTTAGTTTTTAGAAAAAGCTCTGGAGACATGATCTTGTTTGGGCCTCACACCAACCTCAGAAGGCAGAACATGCAAGAATTATTATTTCTTTACTTACCACTAATATCCAGTGAAAGATTAAGAAGATTGCCCAAAGACACAAAGCTTGTAAGTGGTAGAATCATAATTTGAAATCAGATTTCCTGACTCTAATCATGATCATCATGGTACATCAGAGGAAGTATAAGCAAGTTATTTTAGCACCTAGAACACCAAGACATTGTGATGATCATATGAAATAACCTATGGAAAAGTATTTGAAATGTAGTATTTGTCAACTATTATTATTTTACTCCAGAATGATTTTACTACTACAATTACCTCTTTCAAGTTAGTAGAAGAATTATTTTATTTTAAACTCTTACTTTCTGTCTTAGTATTAATTCTATGAAAAGAGTAGCAAGGGCTAGGCAGTCAGGGTTAAGTGACTGGCCATGTGATTTGAAACCAGATCGTCCCTATTCCAGGTCTGGCACTCTATTCCCTGTATTACCTAACTGCACAGAAGCACAATTTTTAACAAAGTCTAGTAATATTATAATTCAAGACTATATGATCTAATGTCTGAGCAGAGAAGACCAACTGGTAAATACAATAATCTAATGTATACTCATATTACCAACTCTCTGACCTAGTCTGTCCTCTTCATTACCATGATTAGAAGAGTCTTCAGAATGGCAATCTGTCTGCATGAAAGATATGGTGAATATTGATGCTATTGTACAAGTGGGGTCAGGGGAAAGATAAGCCCATGTGGGGGCTTATGGTGGGTTTGAAATATTCATGGGAGATCAAGGTAGTGCTACCTTGTAGAAAGTTGTTGAAAAAACTGTAGAAAGTTGTTGGTCTAATTTTCAGGGTTCATGGTTGTATATTTAAATTTGGGGGTCTTCTTCATGAATGGAGATGGTAGTTGATGTTATGAACATAAATGAAATAGTCAGAAAAATAAATGTAGCTAGAGGAAAGATGCACTGAAGGATGCACAAAGCAGAGCCTTGGAACATAGCCATAGTAAGAGGTTGAGAATAAGACCAGGAGCCAATGTGAGAGACAGAGAAATAGTGGTTAGACAGGAAAGAATGGAGTGTTCAGAAGGAAGGAATGCCTATTAAATCCCAGTATTGCAGATATGTCAAGAATGAGGAATGAAGAAAGATTGTGGTGGTCTGTGGTCATTGATCAACTTGAAGAGAATAGCTTCAGTTGAGTAGTAGAAATGAAAACTTGATTACAAAAGAAGCTGAGAAGATATGTCCCGAGTAAATGGAGGCTTCTGGTATAGAATATCATTAGAAAGAGAAAAAAAAACTCTTGTTAATGAATTTGTTAATGAGTCAAGCTAATCTATCCATTTTGATCCTTTTTACCTTTCACAAATACTCAAATATTTATGAGGTAAAAAAAGCAGGAGTATACTCTGGAGTCAGAAAAATCTAAGTTCAAGTTTTGCCACTGACACCTACTAGCCATATTGGCCATTGATAAGTCATTTGAACTTAGCAGCTCTCTGAAAATGCATTATAGGCAACTAGGTGAAATAGTGGATAGAGTGCAAGACATGGAGTCAGGAAGACTCATCTTCCTAAGTTCAAATCTGGTCTCAACACTTAATATCTGTGTGACCCTGGATAAGTCACTTAAACCTATTTATCTCAATTTCCTTATCAGTAAAACTAACTGGAGAAGAAATGGCAAACCATTTCAGCATCTCTGCCAAGAAAACCCCAAATTTGGTTTTGGAAGAGTCAGATATGACTGAAATGACCAACCAACAAGAATATATTCAAAGGTGCCAATCTGTATGAAGAACAGGGGAGAAGGAAACAAACATGTGTTCAATATCTACTATGTGCCAGGGACTGTATTAACTGCTTTACAAATACTATCATATTTGTGCCTCACAACAACTTGGTGTTGCTATTATCTCCATTTTGTAGTTGGGGAAACTGAGCCAGACAGAACTTAAGGGACTAGCCTAGAGTCACACAGCTCAGGCTGGATTTGGATTTCGTTTTATCCACTGGGCCACCCAGCTTCCAAAAGAGGATGGTTCCAACCTTGGAATTTTGGCCAAAACAACAACAACAAATCTATTTTGTGATAAGTCTGTATGGGTTGCCAAAAAATAAAAGCATAAGACAATGAATCTAACTTTAAGAAATAATATGGTTGCTGTGACAAGAAATGTCCACAAGTTAAGCATGTAGTGAGTAAGTAAGGTCATCTTGTTTTACCCTAGACTCGTGTTTCCATGAAGACAAAGAAGGGAGCCTGTACTGTGTGATATAAAGTTCAGGTGCTTATTGGCCATATAGCCAAAGATCTCAACAAATGCTAGCAGATAATGGTATTGTAAGACTCTGAAGATCAGCATAAGAAAGAGCTTTCTTCTAACAATTAGCGCTGTCCAACAATGGGAAAGGTTGTTCTACAGAGGCCAGGCATGAATGGTGACCAGCTCCTAATGGCCAAAAGCCTTTGATCACAGGCTGAAGTCCAAAGGGTTTAAGGTTGGTAAAGGACTTTCCTTCTGTACACTCTATCACTTGAACGTCACAAAGAGTGCTGTGAGGATAGCACTAGAATTAGTAAGGGCCTTGCCAATGACCCATAGCCATCAGAAGTCAGAGCTGAGATTTAAAGAGAGGCTTCCTCATTTGAATGCAGCGACCTTGTCTCCTCACCATACCAGACTTAACCTTTCACAGATGTCACCAAAGAGATTCTGACATTGGGGAGGAGGTTGAAGAAATGGCTCTGGAAAGTCCCTTTCAATGCAAGACCCCTTTCCTGAGTTCTGGGCTAGGCACTTGCCTAGATGCTGGAGAAGTCAGATGGAAATGTAAGCCTTACTCAAGGAGTTTTCACTTTAGGCAAGGCAGGTAAGATATTTCTATAAATAAATGGAATAGAGAATAGAGCCCGTAAATCAAGTAAGAAGGATACAAAGAGAGTCAGTGATTCAGCTTAGCAAATATTTATTGTGATTCTATGAAATCCCAGGTGATGCCATCTTTTCTCTCTCCACAGCCAACAAGGTGAGCATGTTGGATCACGAGTCTTACGCAGGGGGTCAGGTGGCAAGCCATGGAAACCCCACATTCTGACAGAAGCTCAAGCTCTTGTTCTCTTCTGTAAGGTGAGCTTCTAAGATCACTCCTTCCATATAAGGCTTAAGTCCAGCTTAATAGCTTCTTCTGCTATTCATTACCACATAAAACCTGAACAAAGGCATGACTTTGTTATAGTCCAATACCAGAGGCTCCAGCAAATGTTTACATTTCCCTTCTGAAGCTTCCTTAACCCATAACACACCTTAGCAACTACATGAAAATACCATTTACATTGCATCCCTATTGTATTCTTCCAGCACCCACTGTGGGGCTTTTAAACTTCCAGACTTTCCAGGAATGTTTTCCCCTATTTGTTTCCTTCACTTCTAATCCATAATCTTAATCCAAATTTTTAACCCTATAACCTAAGTAAAAATCTTTCAATGGTAAATGATGTAACTTCTTTGGAACCTGGTTTCCTGATCTATAAAAGGAGGACCAGATCTTCAACCTAGATTCTTGTTGTTCAGTCATTTTCATATATATCCAATTCTTCCTGAACCCACTTGGGGTTTTCTTGGCAGAGATACTGGTTTGCCATTTCCCTTTCCAGCTCATTTTTGTTATTGTTGAGTTGTTTCACTCATATCTTATACTTTGTGACACCATTTGGGGTTTTCTTGGCAGAGATACTGGTTTGCCATTTCCCTCTCCAGCTCATTTTACTGATAAGGAAACTGAGGTAAACAGGGTTACATGACTTGTCCAGGGTCACACAACTAGGCAATCTTTAAAAGGTTCCATCCAGTCCTGGAATTATATAGTTCTGGAATCAGGCCTAATGTTTTCAACAAAGTAAACCATTTATAAAAACTGACCCAGTTCAAACATCAAAGTTAAATCTAAACCCCTGGGGAAGAGATAATAAGCTACTGAATCCTGCTTTTATGTCATATTGTCAATGCATTCTTGTGGGTGTTGGGTTTATTAAGCATTTCTTGTATGAGGAAATGAATAGCTGTCCTATAATTGGTTCATACTGTACACTGCATGTCTTTCAACTTCACCCTTTTAGAGAAACCCTAGATATGAACCCAAGAGAAGCTTTTAGTTCTCCAGGGCGCAAGGGTGGGGATGGAAGGATCCAAAGAGTGAGAAAAGTGGTATAACCCTTCTTTTAGGTAAGAGCCCTCAGGATTGAATCTGGTCAAAATGCACATAGGTTCAAAGTAGAAGTGTTCCTTGGTGGAGAAGGTAAGAATATAATGCCCCAGCCCCTTGAGTCCACCATAGCTTATTATTGATAGGCTATATTTCTATAAGACTAGACTGTCTGCTGGAAAATTAGGGTTTTTCATATATATATATATTCAATTTTTCTAAAAAATCACCTGAGTGCCTATGGCAGTCTTCACCCTCTCCGTCTTTTATTTGATAGAAATAGAAAAAAGCAAAAGCAGGAGAAATAAGTAGTTGTACAAAGTAGGAAATTGCATAGGGTTGGGGTGGAGGAGGATGACAATATGAGCTACAAAGAAAGGAGAACTAAGTTGGGTCTAATTTGGTATTTCGAAGTTCCCTGTAGGCATGTCACTCTGCATTTGGGACCTAAAGGAGCCCAAAAAATGCTGGTTATGAGATCATAGCCTATAGGATCATTAACTTCAGAGATTAAATAGATTACCTCTTCCATCCCCTTTTACAGATGTGGAAACAGAGGTCCACAAGAGGCTAAGTGAATTTCCCAAGGTCATATAGGCAGGATTTGAACCCAGATCCTTTCATTCCAGGGTCAGTGCCCTTTCCAGTGTATCTTTGAGAAATGAATATGAGAATAAAACTAAAGAGATGGAGAGAAGAAAAAACCAGAAGGAAGAAAGAAAGAGAGAGAGAGAGAGAGAGAGAGAGAGAGAGAGAGAGAGAGGAAGGAAGGGAGGGAGAGAGAGGAAGGAAGGGAGGGACAGGGAGGAAGGAAGGAAGGGAGGGACAGGGAGGAAGGAAGGAAGGAAGGAAGGAAGGAAGGAAGGAAGGAAGGAAGGAAGGAAGGAAGGAAGGAAGGAAGGAAGGAAGGAAGGAAGGAAGGAAGGAAGGAAGGAAGGAAGGAAGGAAGGGAGGGAGGGAGGGAGGAAGGAAGGAAGGGAGGGAGGGAGGAAGAAGATATGAAACCAGGTTTTGTACCATATTGATTTTAATTATAAATGTAAAGGAAGAGAATGTACTGGTATTCATAGTTTAGGCCTGTCTTAAGAAGTGATCACGTCAACTTTGATAGACTTAGCTATTTTTGGTAACACAATGACACAGAACAATTCTGAGGTACTTTTGACAAAGAATGCTATCCACCTCCAAAGAAAGAACTGTTGGAGTCAGAATGCAGATGACAGCATACAGTTTTCCAATTGTTATTTGGGTTTATATTTGGGGGGTTTGGTTTCATAAGATTACTCACAAAATTGAACAATATGGAAATATGTTTTACACCTATAACCCAGATCGATTCTCCTGACAGCATCAGGAGGGAGAAGGGAAGGAAGGGAGGGAGATAAATGCGGTCACACCACTTGGGAAAACTTATGTGGAAATTTGTTATTAAATGTAATTGGTAGGTAGACAGACAGACAGATAGATAGATAGATAGATAGATAGATAGATAGATAGATAGATAGATAGATAGATAGATAGATAGATAGATAGATAAAGGGAGGGAAAAGAGGAGAGAGAGAGAGAGAGAGAGAGAGAGAGAGAGAGAGAGAGAGAGAGAGAGAGAGAGAGAGAGAGAGAGAGAGAGAGATGAGAGAGAGAGAAGTGATCATAAAAATAAAATGTAACTTCTTCCCCAAATACACATTCTACTGACAAGGAAAGCAAAAGAAGCAATCCCCATTACACACACCTGCCCTTTCCTGCTGGTTAAATCATAGGCATGACACATGATGGAGAGGGGAGCCCTTGGCTCGATTGACTGACAACAGCTGTTATTCCAACAAGCAGAAGCATTCCTGCAGAGGCAAAATGCCGTTAATCATTGCAGCAAAAAAGCAAGGGAGAAAGGAATAAGAGTAAACTGCCACAGCTAAGTGCTATGTCCCAAGGCCCACAGGTATGCATGTTCTAGTACAAGCCTTGGGAGCCAGAAGCCTAGGCTCAAAGGTTCCTAGTTGAGGCTCCACACAGTCCTACCATGTTGGATTAGGCACCATGGTGCCAGAGGGTAAGGGAGAGCCAGCACACTTCATCTTTCAAGCAATGGACTTGAATAGTGTTAACATGATCTCCAGCTAGAAAGAGAAGAAACTGGGGCTGGGTCACTCCCTTTTAAAGGTCCACTGAGTCTTCCTGATCAGAAACCAATAAAGAGATTGTTGCATTATTCCCTAAGAACCTGAGTTGTTCTCTATATGTGTGAGTACTTTCTCTGGGAGTGGAAAAAGTCAAAATATGTTTTGGTATAAAAAGTAAAATATTATAAGAAAAATCTATGTTGTAAATGTATTTGTTAAATGACCTTTTTTTAAGGGTGTTAGATAAGTCACATTACTTTTCTGTGACCTGGTTTTCTCATCTGTTAAATGACAGAATTGGAATAAATTCTCTCTCAATACCCATCCAGTTTTATTATAAATACAAATATATATAATATGTATATACACATATTTTTCTGTTGAAATCTCATATATATATTTCCATACCAGCTAGAAATGTCTGACAAGAAACTATTTCTACTTAAAACAAACAAGCAAACAAAAAAATAGGATGCACAGAGGAATGGATTGTGGTTTCAACTGCAATTCTTTCCTGGGGGTTTCATTTACATTTAAATTTTATTCTCATCCATATCAGGTGGAACTTGTCCATCTTATAAAGACAATTCAACAAAGATAGTGCCAAAAGGAGAAAGACCATTTTCCAAAGAAGGCCCAAAACTCATAGAAAATCAGACTAAAAATACTCAGATTATCCAAAAGAACAACATGACAGTCTTCAAAGCTTTGCTTATTGTTCGAAGTTTGGGCTTCAATTGGTTTTAAGTTATATTACTTAAAAGTGCCGAGTTGGGTCTGGAATGTGAAAGACTCATCTTCCAGGATTCAAATCTGGCCTCAGATACTTATTAGCTGTGTGCCCCTAAACAAGCCAGTTAACCCTTTTTACCTCAGTTTCCTAATCTGTAAAATAAATTGGAGAATAACGGCAAACCACTCCAGTATCTTTACCAAGAAAACTCTTGAAATGATTGAATTCAATTGCTTCGATTTTTGCCTTTAGCATCCCTTTGAACAGAAGATTTGATATGAGGGGACATTAGTAACTTCATAGTCACTAGGTCAGGCTTTTGCTCCATAAGCATGAAACTTCAGATTTGTATTTGTCCTCACAAATACCTTATCTACTTCTGATCTCAACTAGAAAAGAGACAAAACTCTGCGATTATTAGTTCTCATCTCAGTTTTACTCTAGAATATTTCAAAATAAGATAAGATTAACCCTTTAGAAATGTATCAAAGAAGTTTTTCATTAAAATGTTTTAGGCCAAATAATGTAGTTTAATACAATTCAGAAATACCCACATTCTGCAATATAGCTAGTAAATGATGATGAAATTCACCCAGAAATGGTTTGCTCACTCTAATTTCCCATCATTTCTAATAACATTATGCATTTACAAAAAAAAAAAAGTTTCCCAATGGGGGAAATCCCTCATTTGACTGCTAGCTTCAAGTGTATAAATTTAACAACTCTCCATCTAAAAGGGTAAGGCTAGTCATCAGAAAAACTAGAAATTAGTATGACTAGGTGATGTTCAAGTGAATAATTTTTCACAACTGTTTGCAATGAGAAGAGGGAGGTAAAGATTACAAGAAGGACATTCTGGCTATTCAAACACAAACCGGTAGAGTTTCTGCTTTGACTTTGTATTCCCAGAACCTAGCACGATGCCAAGAATGGAGTAAGTACTTAATAAAATTTTGCTGATTGATTGACTGATGAGGAAGAAAAGAGGAGGTTATCTAAACAGAAACAGGAAATTCATTGCCAAATTTATATTTGAGGACAATATGTACAAGAGACATGTGCAAAAGACTGAGCATAGCAAAGGTGGGTAAGCAAAGAAAATAGGATGGCTAGCCTCTGACACTCCCGATGGGACCTTAGACTAAGAGTTACTTGACCTCCCTAAGAGCAAACTGCAGAGCAGCAAAATGAAGAGTTGATCTGCATGGAAAGGTTGGAGATTCCTCCTTGGAAGTTGCTTATACCAATAAAATGGCAGTTCTGGTAATAATAAGAATGATGGGGACAACAATAGTCACAATAGTATGCAAAGAGGCCATGTGAAATGCTGGAAATAACACTAGTCTTTGAGTCATAAAGATGTGGGTTCAAATCCTTTCTCTGGTACTCATTATGAAACCCTGAGTGGGTAATTTAACTTAACTCCATATTCCTTGGTCAAATCTACCAAGTCATAAGTGTTGCTGATTCAATGCTGAGCATTGATAGAGGGAATTGCTGCCCCAGGAGTCTCCCACACTAAATGAAATTGCAGATCTTTGAATGAGTAACATTCTTACAGCCCAGTAGCATTGTACAAGGTGTTTTCCTTACAACAACCCTGTGTTGTGATTAGTGAATATAACAGCATCTTCATTTTGCAGATGAAGTGACTGGAACTCAAAAGGCTAAGGTGACTTGTTCTCAATCCCACAGGTGGCATCTGTGAGCCAGAGATAGGAATTGAATGTAGGTTCTCAGATTCTGAGAGTGATTCCTTTTATACTGTCTCTTTGATAGAGTGGCACTGTCATATAATAAAGACATTAATTAAGAAGACTAAAATTAAAAGAGATTTAAATGAAGATTAAATGAGATATAAAAAGCATTTGGTATAGTGCTTGGCATACAGTAGGTGCTATATAAATGTTTATTCCTTTCCCTGCTCATCATAAAACTTAGTAAGTATTGAAGTTTGAGTTTCTGGCAAATGACAAGGCTTTTTTTTAAGCTATGGGGGAGGCTACCAGGATAGGAAAAAATTCCTTTTTAGGGAAAGAAGGCAGAACAATAATGCTATAATTTTGCTTTCATTACAAATGAGAATAATTTTCAGAATGGATAGGGGTGGGAGAATAATGCTTAACAGGGAATCAGAATCCTAAATAATAAGGTACAGTAGCACCTAGCTTTCCTAGGGAATTAAAGTCACTAGAGTAGTATAAAATTGATCATAGGTCCAAAAGCACTTGGACAGATCATATTTAGCACTGTGCCCATTCTAGGTGATGGAAAGAAAATTAGTCACAGGTACACAGTATCATGTGTCATGATCTAGAATAGATAGGAGAGGCCAGCAAGTCTAAGCCCTCCATTTTGCCAATAAGGAAACTGAAGCCAATCAAGGCTAAGTGACTTGTCCAAGGTTATAAAGATGTTAAATGTCAAAGGCAGAATTTGAAGCCAGGTCTTCTGACTGCAGAGCAATTGCCAATCAACTTTGGAGAAGGAGTTTCTTTACTACTTACTAGGATTTCACTACTTAAATAGAATCTCAGATTTGGATTTTTAAGTGAGAGGAGGAGCACTTTCTAACAATTAGAACTATCAAAAAAGAGATGATTGCCTGTGAAGAAAGGAAATAGCATCCTGTTTCACAACTTTCCTATTGCTGCAGAGAGTACCACTATCCCCTCAATAACCCAGACTCATGACCTTATTTATCATCCTCAATTTCCTTTCTGTATTCTGCCCCAGCTTCCCACATAGTCACACAGTCACTACTCTAGTTCAAGCCATCATCACCTCTTGCCTGGATTACTGCAATAATCTGCTAGTTGGACTCTGTGTTTCAAGTATTCCTACTCTAATCCATTGTCTACTCAGCTGCTATCATGATTTTCCTAAAGTGTAGGTCTGATCATGTCACATCATTATTCAACAAATTTTAGAAAATTTCTATTACATGTAAAAATAAATATAAAATCCTCTGTTTAGCATTTCAAGGACTTGGTAACCTACACTCCCTTCCTATCTTTCCAGCCTTCTTATACCTTCCTTCATTCCAAATGCACAGCTAAACTGGCTGATTTGCTTTTCTCATAGACAACACTCCATCTCTTCTCCAAATTTGTAGAGGTTGTTTTGGTTTGGTTTGGTTTGGTTTGGTTTGGTTTGGTTTTGTTTTGTTTGCCAGCTGTCCATGTCAGAGATATGCTACACTCTCACCTACCCCTCCTGGCTTCCTTCAAAACTCAACACAAATATGGGTCCAAGATGGCAAAATAGAAGGATAAAGTGGGGTGAGTACCTACTCCCCACCCCAACTGCTCCAAACAGATGTAGAAAATACCATAGATCAAATCCTATTTGATAAATCTAAGAAAAATCAGCAAGGTTTTTCCCCCAGCTTAGATCAGCATAGGGAGACAGGCAGAGAAGTCAATGGACCCTGGGGACCACTTCTGGTCACAAAAGTGGGTACAGAGCATTACAGCTCAAGGCAAGTCTGTAAACCAGATAAAAAGAGCTCAAAGATCCAGTAGAGAGGGGCCTATAACCAGAACAACCAGGTCAGGAATCCTAGACCAGAGAGAAACCAATGGTTCTGTCACTCCAAACCAACAAAGCATTCCAGCTGCCTGAGTGAATGAACCCAGCAGAAGTCTAATGGACTGCAAACAAGGCAAACCCACAGATCTGCTGCTCAGACCCAAACACAGAGTAGGAACTTAGAGAACTCATACCAGGATGGAGTGGAGGGAGGCAGGGAGAAGGAAGTCATGATCATACATTGCCCTGGATCAATCTATATTGGGAGCACTGAAAGCTTACAGGCCCCTGGTCTGAGCTATCTTAGAATACACAGCACTCAACCCCAAGGAAACAGCAACAGAATAAGCCCAGACATTTGTATGTGACCCTAACATCAAGCCCCAAACCAGAAAGTAGATTAAGAGAATAAATAAACAAACAAAAAAAAAAGAATTCCATCATAAAATAGTTATAATAACAGGGTGATCAAGATGCAAATGCAAAAGGAAAAAATTACTCCAAAACATCTATCTATAAGCAAAATTACAAAGAAAAACATAGTTTTCAACTAGAATTTCTAGGAGAGAAAGATAAATCCAGCATTTTAAGTTATAAAATATTTTTATAATGAAATGAGAACACTAGAGAAAAAAATGAGAGCTATGGAAGAAAGAAGAAAGAGAATTAATACCTTAGAATAAGGGATCCAAAACTTTACCCAGCAACAAACTCTCAGAAAATTAGAATAAATCAAATATAATCTAACAACTCCACAAAATAAAGAGAAATATTATAATAAAATCAGAAATCTGAAAAAAAATTTTGAGAAAATATAAGGTATATTATAAGGTATCTCATGGTAAAAACAACTGATCTAGAAAACAGAGTGAGGGAAGGCAATATAAGAATCATTGGGCTACCTAAACGCTATGAACAAAAAAGGAGCTCAGACATCATCTTCCAAGAAATCTTAAAAGAAACTGCCCAGTTCTCTTAGAACCAGAAATCAAAGTGGAAATAGAATCTACCAACCATCTTGTGAAAGAACCCCAAAATGAAAATCTCCAGAAAAATTTTAGCCATAATTCAGTTTCTAGTTCAAAATAAAAATATTGCAAATAGCCAAAAAGAAATAATTCAAGTACAGTACTAAGGAGTTACAGTTAAGATCATGCATGACTGATTTATTAGCTACCATTATGCAGGAGAGGAGAGTCTGGAATAAAATAGTCCAGAAGGCAAAATATCTTCCCAAAAGACCTAATAATCATACTAATGGGGGAGAGGGGAATGGATCTTTAAATGAAAGAGGACTTTCAACTTTTGCTAATAAAAAGATCAGAGCTGCAAAGAAACTGTGAGGTGAATGGAGTAAAGAAAAAGCATAAACAAGATAAATGATCATAAAGGATGAAACAAGTATAAAAACCACATGTATTAGAATATGGGGAGATGATACATATGTCCCCTTTGAACCCTATCATCATCAGTGATCACAGAAGAGGTTTAATTAGACAGAGAACCTGAGAGTGGTTCTGTTATGTCTTGATCTTAAAGGAAAAATGGAAATGGAGGAAAAGAGAAATATACTAAGAGGAAAAAGGGAAAGGAAGATAAGGGGAAATTATTCTCATATAAATGGAATAATTATTTCACTTATAAACAGGACAGAAAGGGTAGGGGGATTGGTATGCACTTGAATCTCACTCTCATCTGAGCTGGCCAAAAGAGAAATGAATAGACATATAGTTCAGAAAGAAATGCATTTCACTAAATCGGAGGGAAAGAGGCAAAGAAGAGAGGGTAGGGAAGGAATCAGAGATTTATTCTAAGCAAAACAAACTCTAATTAAATATATGAAAAAATTATAGCAGATATTTTTGCAATGGCAAAAAATTGAAAACTGAGCACATGTCCAACAGTTGGGTAATGGTTGAACAAGGTATACTATATAATGTGATGGAATACTTGTGCTATAAGAAGTGAAAAAAGGAAGGATTATGGAGAAAACTTTGGAATACTTGTTTGGACTGATGTTAAGTAAACAAAACCAGAAGGAAAATGAATATGAAGAAAATAATATTACAAAAGATAAACAATTTTGAAAGGTAGCATCTCTAAAAATGTAATGGCCAAACACATTTCCAGAGAACTTATGAGGAAATGTGTTACCCATTCCTGATAGAGCAGTGAAAAACTCTAAATACAGAAAGTGTGTGTGTGTGTGTGTGTGTGTGTATGTGTGTGGGTGGGTGGCACAGCAAATGCAGAAATTTGTTTTCCTTGACTATGCATGTTTGTAGCAAGAGTTACCTTTTTATTTCTTTTTACAACTAAGGTTTAGAGGTGAGAAGGAAGAAAGACTTGATTTTACTAAATGGGAAAAAACTGAATTTTAAAAAATCTCTCTGAATTCCTTTCCTGATTCCCCCCCTCCCCCGCAATGTTATCTGACTTCCCTTTGAAATTACCTTCCATTTATAGTCTATATCTGTCATGTAAATAGTTATTTGCATGTTGTCTACCCCACAGACTGTGAACTCTTTAAGGATGGAGGCTATGTTGTGTTTTCTTCTTGCACTGCCAATGTTTAATCAATGCTGTTTGTCTAACTGACTGCCATTGGACGTCTTCAAGCAGAAGTTAAGAGGACTGCCTGTTGATGGGGATGCTATCAAGAGATTCATGTTTCAAGCAGGAGTTAACCTCAATATCTTCTGGGGATCCTAAGTTTCTGTAATTCTCTAAGTTTCTATAATTTGAAATATAGCTTGAAAGACACCAGAAAAATGATTCCAGGCTTTACTGCCTCCATGACTTCAAGCAAGTTACTTTTCCTTTCTTGGTTTCAGTTTCCTCATCTTCAAAATAAGGAGGCTAGGCTAAATGATCTCTAAGGTTCCACCAGTTCTATGAGACTGTGTTTCTAAAAACCTGAGAATGGATGACAGAAAACATACAGGAATATAGTAAGTGAGGTTTTGATGCATTTTCATTTGATAGAGGCAACCCTGAAGGACTGGGATGGAGACAGAATAAAAAGGCATTCCTGGAAAGATGGCTTCCTCAATCTGAGGCAAGCTTATCAGTCAGGGGAAGGGTGGGGCATAGAACCAAATTGGGGGAAAAACTGATATGGAATTACTATGAAAAGACACAAAGAAAGTACTTGTTCCTTGGATTTTGAAAAAAAAAAAAAGCTCTAAGTAGCATCTTACTGCTCTGGTGATGTCTCCTCTTTGGGTATTCTGTCTGGGTCATATAAGAGAGGTCTTTGTAGCCACTGAGGTTAGTTTAATCTTGAAATTGTTGTGAAGAGAGTAAATGACATTGGGTAGAAACAATGAGTCCCGTTTTAAGAATATCCTTAGAAATCCGGAAGAAAGGAAAGTCTGTAATTAGGGTTTGAAGCTCCCCAGCTCTCCAAGATGATGTCATTTCCAAGTGAAAAGGGAGCCTTCACTGAGAGGAATCTGAGCCTTCCACTCTTTAAGAGCTCAATAGGGTCTTGTGTGAAGAATTCCCCGTCTTTAGTATTAATGAGCAATCAACAATCTTTTTATTTTTTACATGAGTTTGTTTAAGGAGGACAAAAAATTAAACGTTCTTCAAATTAAAATCTTAAGGAGCCTCGTTACAGCAGAAAGCTTCCACTGGAATCATGGAATTGTAAAACTGAAGTCATTGCAAGGTGGGGACGACACGTTCTTAATGCCCTCCAACACCTTGCACATGGAATGCCCTTGAGAAATGTTTGGTAAACTGGCTTGTGATCTCTGAAGTTCAACTCTAAAGCCCTTGACTTCCATGCTCCTTCTAACTCCACAGTCCCAAGATTTATGACCTCAGCAGACTATCTTGTCCCAGCTCCCTCACTTTACAGATGGGAAACAATCCTCCAGAAAGGGTTTGTGTTTTGTCCAAGATTGCTTACTAGGACTAATAACTCACATGTATATAACTTGATGATTTTCAATACAGCTTCCTCAAAACAAAACTTTGAGGAAGGCAATGCAAAGTTTTATCATCCCCAATTTACAGATGAGGAAACTAAGGCTCAGAGAGGTCAAATGACTTGTCCTTGATCACACAGTGCCTAATGTAATGTCTGGAACATACTAGACACTTCATAAATTCTTTTTTCAAGGTAGGTAGATTAAAACAAACATAGAACCTAGATCTTCCCTTCAAGTTCATCATTCTCTTCATTGCACCATGTTGGTTCATATTCAAATGAGTTTTGACCTCTAAATAGACACTTTGGAAGACTGTACATTGATTTGAATATGATTTTCATTACTCAAACCATTTCTGGAATTCTTAAATGGGAAATAACTTTAGAACAATGCAAAAACAACAGTCTCATTGCATTCTAATCAAACTTCATTCAGGAGATAAAGGAAGAAGAGTTGCTTTTAAGTATTAATAGCTATTTATTTTATTTTTAAAAATCTATTTTATTGGTGCTTTTGTCTTTAACATTTTCTTCCTTCCACATACAACTGGATTTTAAGGAAAAAAATCCATTTTGTAGTTTGTTCCTCCTCAATATTTAAACTGCTAAAGTTTATATAGAATTTTCAGGTTTGCAAAGTACTTTAGAAATATAATCTCATTTGATCCACACAACTCTGGTTGTTAACAATGTGTTATTACTATCCTCATTTTGCAAATGAGGAAACTGAGGGAAATAGAGGTTAAGCAACTAGCCCAGGGTTATATATTTAGTGTATAGTCAGGTCTTCCTGACTCCAAATCTAAGCAAGAAATATTCCAACTACCCCAACTCAACCAGTGAGCTGAGGGGAATAAGTAGAGATGCAAACAGTACTGGAAAGAGTAGCCAGACAAAGTCATTGGGGGGGGGGGAGGAGTTGGGTTTCTGTAATTAGTTAGAAGATGTAGGGATGTAAGGAGTGGGAGAGGAAGAGATTTAACATGAAGGGAAATTTGCTGTCTATGGAACAGGCATTCCACTGAGTATACTGAAGAGGAAGGCAGTGTTTGTTTGGAACTTTGGGATGGGAAGGTTGAGGGGGATGGGAATAAGGAAATGGGAAGTACTGGGAAATGAAGGATATGATCATATGACTTTAAATCATGAAAAACTATAACCTCAGGATAATTAAAATTACATATAACCTCAAAGGGCAATAAAAGAACTCATGATGAGCATTAAATAGGCCACAACATACTCTCAGCAATGACTTACATGTGAAAAAAAAGTACTAAATCTTTACTGAGAACATACATAATAATAAAAAATGAAGATGGGCCAGTTATATAGTAAGAATGGCTTGCAACATGTAGCCAATCTGACACTAGTATCCCTGAGATATTAAAAGGATGAGAGAAAAGTTTTAGGGAAAACAAGGGCAGGATTTATATGGGATGAGCAGTCTTTAAATGGGTGATATCTATATCAGATAAAATGAATATGTATATAATATGTAACATAACTATCAAAAGGAAGGTAGAGCCAAGTTTTCTTTCTGACTCTGTCCCCATTAGCTTAACCTCACTCTGACTATTATTGTGAAGGGAGGAATTAATGGAAATATTCCATCATAAACATTGAATAAAGCTAGAGCAAGTGGCATTTTAAGAAATTTTTGTATCTTCCCAGAGGAACTCCAAGGCACTTATATTCAGATAATAGCAATGGAATTAGAAAAGAAAGCAAATGGCTCTGGAGAGAAGAATATGAAAATCACCCGCAATCCTAATAGAAGGGAAGAGGATTTTCCATCTGCTACCTGCTTTATAATAAATCTATTTTCTTTCTACTTCCAGATTATATTTTTATAGATTCCATGCTATGAAGCCAATAATATTCCTAGGAAAAACCTTTGGAATGAAAAATATTCTTTCAGTTTCAATGAACCAGATTTAATTTTTTTTTTTAGTTCCTTAGAGAAACATTTTCTGTAGTCTTTTATTATCTATTGATTCAAGAACTACTTTAACTGCAAGAACCAAGTGTTAGTCATTAGGGAGGTATAACACATGCACGCACGTGCACACACACACACATGCACACACACACATACAGAGGTAAAGTGTCAGAGCCAGGATGAGCAAAGAAAGATAAACAAACAACATAAACCTTCCTCCACTGCCATATACCAAAGCATATGGGCACATAAACTTGTTTGCTATAAAGAATAAATTGCACAAAGTTGAAACAAGAAAAATGAGCCAAGGAAATCATCTTACATCATTTTCTGAAAGCTTCCAAATGTAGTGCCCCACCCTACCTCCCCACCTCAACTACAAGAAAGACAAGTCAGAACTAAAATGCGGGGTCCCTAATTAATTTTCAAAACATTTGTCCCATGTAATTTTCACCTCCCCCACTTTTTAATTTTTCCATTTGGTAAGCAGAAAACAAGCATCAATGGATGTCTTCTAATACTTCCAGTTTAGTTTTAAAAAGGAAAAACTACATCCTACTAGCTCCTTTAAATGATATTAAATCTGGTACAATTAGACTCTTCGTCCAAAGATTAGCCAAACTATATTATTGTTTTCAAATTCCATGAACCAAATTGAATAGGAAATCCTTGAACCATTTGTAACAACAAAACACTTTTTTTTAAGACAGAGCATTTAGCCAGCTTGACCTATTGATACTACAGATGGACCTGACTTTTAGAATGGGTGGGACTCTCAGAAAAGAATTATGGAAATCAGACTTTTGTTTAATGCACAGAAGAAGCTAGTTATTGAGTGAATCCTTGGCCAAAACTTCTGTGAAATAAAGAAATCTGTTGTAAAGTAAACATTTAGCCATCTAGGTAGTGTGGTGGAGTGGAAAGGGTATTAGCTTGTAGTCACGGGACTTCAGTTCAAATCCAAACTCTGATATTACTGCTTCTATGTCCTTGGCCGAGAAACAATGGCTAACTTTTATATAACACTTACTATGTTCCAATCACTGTGCTAAATGTTTTATAAAAATTATTATCATCTCATTTGATCCTTACAACAACCCTGGGAGATAGGTGCTATTCTTAATCCATTGCACAGATGAGGAAATTGAGGCAAATAGAGATTAAGTGATGTGTCCAGGATCACATAGTTAATAAATATCTGAGGCCATATTTGAACTCGTCTTCTTGCCTCTGGGACCATCGTTCTATCCACCTGCAAGTCACTGAATCTCTATGGGCCTTAGTTTTCTTATCTTTAAATTGAGAGGGATGGTCTGGATATAGGTTTCTAATGAATTCTATGATTTATTTTGATATCTGGGTCCTGAGATCGTGAGCACCCTTACAAGTAAATTTTGATTGCCAAGATTTGATTCCCAGGAAAAGTAATGGTTGCAAAGGAGATGAGGGGAGTCCAGAAGATGAAGAATATAATATGGTGTTGCCACAGTGTTCACACTAATGCATCTAGAGCTCTGAAAGAACTGAAAAAAATATGGGTGGGCGGAGGTGAGGGAACTAGATAACTAGAGAACTAAATTATTTTTTTTTCCTATGACAGTCTTTTATCTGAGCCCCACTTGGTACATGTGTTACAAAGTATGCTTTGCCTAACTAATGTTTGCTGAAATAGGACCATTCAGTCACTTGGAACACCTCAACAGATTTCTCAGGTATTGCCATTACTTATTTTGGGGGTTGCCATTCCTGGCTTGCAGCCATCTTCTAGACACAATGAAATAAGACAGTCTCTAATTCATCTTTTTTGATGTCATGCCCTCAGAATTCCAAATGTCCCTCCTCTCTCCAACATTCCTTCCTTGTTCTTAAACAATACCATATTGAATGAGTTGTTAAGCTGTTCTTCACATTTGTTTGAAGACAATTCCCTCTACAAAAGGCTAGCCATTTAACATTCTTAGAAAGACTACAGCAGAAAGCAAGCTTAAATGTCACCCTCAGAACATGAAGTCACCTTTGGTTCCAATTAGACACAATCGATACAACAGGAAGGAATTCAGAACTGTGAACACTGAGATGGAAGAGAACAGATTCAAAGTCATTGAACATGATGATAAAATGTCCAATTTTCATAAAATTTAGAATTTTACAGCTAGAAGGAAATTCAGGTACCATACAGTCCACTCCCTTCACTAAACTGTAAGATTCAGTTAATACGTTGGATGGTTCTGTGGAACTGCTTTCCCCCCCTTACAGGAGATGACTGTTTGGGGAAGGAAGAGAAAAGGGAGATATTTAGAAATAAACATAAATGATATGATTTTTAAATTAAAAATATTATTTTAGCAATATTAAAAAAGAGTACAAAGGAAAAAATAGCACTTAATAAAAAATATTAAATGAGCAACATGAAATAATCAGCCAAGTTCTTTTATGGCTATAGGACATACCACCACACCCTGTGAAGGGAAGAAAGCCTGCCCATCTCCCCCCTCGAAGGTTCTTTGTTCAAATTAAACCATGCCTTAATCAAGTAAAGAATCACTCCACAGCTATACACCTTTTAATTAAACCCCTTCTTCTCTGAAAAATGCTTACATGGGTTTCAGAGTGACTATGTCCTGCTGCTCCCAGAATATCTAGAAATATAGTTAGTCAACCTTGTCCCAGTTTATAGCCCCCCCTCATGGAGCCTGAAGACCTGGGAATCTTCGGTATGGATCTCCTCCTGTGGGGAAGATCTCTTCCATTTCATTATCTTCTGTGTAAGGAAAAAGATGAATGACTGTGCTCCAAAAGGCATGACAATGAGCTGGCTTCCTATTCTAGTGGAAGACTCTTTCACCCCAAGTATAGGTCCTACTCAATGGCAATACTTGTAGCTATCTTTTTCATGTAAGAGAAGGAGCCTTTGAATTACTATAAAAGAAGGAACCAAGTTTGATCTCTTTTCAGTCTTCCCATTTTTACTTACTTTTGCCTCTTCGTTGACATCCCAGGTGAAAGAAACAGCATTGTACGCAATTTCTTCAATGTTTCCAATTGTATTAAAACTTTCCTTGTAGTCTGCTGTAAAACACACACACACAAACATTAAACACTTTCAAGAGATGTTTTGTATCATTGAATTCTGTGTCACTCTTCAACTGATTAGAGCAAAATTTTGTCATGACTGCCTCTATGGCAACCAGGAAAGGACTATATTCTTGCTGATATTTCATTATTACTAATATTTACTCTACAAAAATGGTAAACACATTGTACTATTAATGGCAATAAATGCAATATTCTTAGCCAATTTTTATTAGTTTTATTCCTTCACTTTAGGTTTTTATTCTGATCTGTGAAATTTTCTTCTTCAACCTTGGATTTCCCTTTTAGCTACCCAATCATGCTGTAACTCCCACTCTCTTGCAAACCCCATATGGATTTCTTGGAAGAATAAACTCTTAGAGCCAGAAGGAATCCTAGAAAACATCCATCTCAATTCCTAATTTTCCTAGATGAGAGAATGGAGTTTCAGAAATGTTTAGTATTTTGTGTAAGCCTAAGGTCACCCAGCTTCAATAATGGAAGAGCCAGGACTTTAGCCTAGCTCTCTTGCTTTCCAATCCAACACTATTTCCAGCTACATCATGCTTCTCCCAACCCAAGTTGGTGTTCACATGGACCATTAGCCCCGCTATGTCATTCATATGAGACTATAAGCATATAAGGCTTCCCTGACTAAAATAATTTTGCAATAATAACTTTACTATATCATAACTAAGTCTCACATTATATAATGTCATTCAGTCAATCACCAACTTGGCTTCTTTGGAACTGTGTGATCCCTCTAACATCATTTTACCTCATTGTCAATGTTGAATTATCAGAGAATCAATAAAAACAATGAGAAAGATATCCCTGAGGATTCAAGAAGTTACAAGAAAGTGACATATAAAAGCACAGGACCTAGATTCAGGAAGATATAGTTTTGAGTCATAGCTCAACTCTGTGATTTCCTTTACCTCCCATCTGTAAAATGGGAACAATAATATTATACTTGTTTTTCTCCCATTTGATACGAGGATTAGAATCAAATAAAATAATGGATATGAAAAAGTGTTTTGTAAATTTGAAATATCATCTAACTGATAGCTCTTCTTATAGTTACTGCTATTCCTAGAAATTGTAGAGAAAGCAAATATTTAAAGTCAGAGGAGAAGATTCAGAGCAAAGGAATACAGTATCTTACTCTCCTGTCACATGGAGAATTATAATTGATATAATTGTAAAACCCGTCTTTACTTCTGATATCAGAACTCACTTTGACCTTGAGTGAGTGGAATCTGAGCTTCCAGGCAAGCTTTCCTAGGCACCAGAACTTTTGGGTCCTCTAGGAAGCAACACTTAATGAGAAGGTAATTGCTGAATCTTATCATTGTTTAGCTTTGCAGAGATCAAGCTCCTTCTTGTTTTTGTTTATTTGTACCTTCTAAAAACACTAGAGCAAAGAAATAAAGAAATTGTTGAAGCCCCAATACAAGGTAGTGCCTCAGAGCCATTTTAAACAAGGAAACAAGTAGTGAATTTTTAAATGAGGATTAAAAAAACCATATGGATGAGTCCAGCCCTCAAGAGGGAAATTGCAAGCTACCAGAATATGATGCTTGGTGTGCTAGTGTTTTGCCTCTGCTGAGATGCACCCCCTGACATAGTCTACTCTTTCCCTTTGAAAATAACCATACCCCTAAATCTAGGATAGGTAGGGAAGAGAAGTTAAAAAATATAAAGACCTCATTACATAAAGGATATCTACTTCAAGGGTCTCCCATTCTAACTGTTCCTGACAGGTGGCCTAGAAATTAGAATTTAGATGCTAATATGGGAAAGTAAAAGCCAGATTAATACCTTACATTCAACTCCAACTTTATACTTTCCATAGTATTTTTACATACATTATCTTCTTTGATCTTCCTAACAACCCTCTAGCTAATATGATATCTGTTCTATAGATGAAAAGTAGAGGCAATAACATTTTATAGATTCTTTCTTGGAAATCTCTCTCCTTTTCCTTCATTCCCCACTTTGCCACCATCCTCATCCAGTTTCTTATTGCTTCACATCTGAATTACTTACTGCATCTAACTCAGCCTCCTTGACTACAGTCTTTCCCCTTCCAATTCTCTCTGAATAGTTTCTGTCAGGTTAGTCATCTTTAAACACTACTGCCATCACAGAACTCCTCTGCTCAAAAAATTGGCATGCATTCCCTGCTGCCTATCCTATCAAGTCTAAATTTGACTTTTAAGACTCTCTGGAATATTATATCCCGTCTCCAACCACTGTTATATCCCATCATGCCCTATCATAGCCTTTCCTCCCCCAAGAACAAAGGTGCTTCACAATCCCATAATTAGATCATTTGTATTTCCATCTTTGCTTATGTTGATCTCCTAACCTGGAGTTCTTCTGACTTTACCCCCAAAACAGGCACTCCCAGCTGACCCTTCCCTTGCTAGCTTTTGAACTTCACCTTATCCCATCACCTCCTTGGGGGCTTTCTTATTTCTCCCAACCCAAATTAACTTCCTCTTTCTCTGAACTTTTACAATTCATAGAATCCATTCTATGCAATTTTATATTTAATTATGTGCCCTCTTGTAGTAGTCATTAATCATTTCAGATGCAATTATCTTTGTCTCTCTGACTAGACTGCAAGTTGTTTGGAGGCAAAATCTCATTAAGTACTTAAATTTTTACATCCTCCATAACAACCAGCAGAAAATACCTGTCAAGTCAAGTCAACCAGTGTTTCCTTTGGGTCTACCATATCCCAGGCACTAGGATAAACTCAAAAGATGCAAAGAAAGGAAATCATATTCCTTAACCTCAAGGAGCCTGTGTTCAAATGGGGCATGGACTATGTATATGCAAACAACTATGTATATGCCCATTATTTTAGTGGTAGTTCTGGCTGCCAGGGGAAATTCAGGTAAATCATTCAGAAACTTATATAAAATAACTTCCAGGGTGTCTTTTGGGGGTGACAGTAAATAGTTCAGAGCCCATTGTCCAAGAAGTATTATTTTTATTGGATTATTTGTTCCAAAATTCAGCTGAGACGGTACCAGATTGTGAAGGGCTTTAAAAGCCAAGCACAGGATTTTATATTTGATTACGGAGGTCATGAAAACCACTGAAGTTTGTTGAATAGGAGGTGGGGTCTGGGGAAATGTGTGTGGAAATGACAAGGTCGTTCAGTCCTTTAGGAATGATCTATTATTTTAGTAGTTGAGTGGAGGATGGACTGGAGTAGGGAGACCAGTTAGAAAACTATTTCAGTAGTCCAGATTGAATGATGGTAGCCTGACTTCTTGGTTGATAACAACTATTTTCTGTAGTTGAACAACTAATTAGTGAGAAATACAAGTTGGATCCAGCTCTCCCAATTTCTAGCTCAGTATTCTTTCCAAATATCACATATCTCCTCACTATTTATTGACTATACTATAGTGTGACATATAAGGGAAATAAAAGAATATTATGGATGGAGTACTGGACTGGAAGTCAAGACGACCTGGGTTCTTCTTGAAATTAACTGTGATCCTAGTTGTCTAAGTTCTCTGTGCCTCAGTTTCCTCACCTGTAAAATGTACTGATTGAACTCAATGACTTCTAAGGACCCTTCCAATTTTAAGACTATAATTCTAAGATTCTAATGGACTCTAATAGGAAAATAATAATGGCTGAACTTTTTCTATATGTTACCCAATGGTAAAGTTTCAAAAATTCCCAACCATCTTTTCTGATTAAATTTGTAGTAATTTCATCTTCAGTTCCCTTGCATCTAAATAAAAAACACAAGAATTATCATGATGAATTAGACCCATGGTCTAATCTAATTCTAATCTAGTTTTGAATCTCTAAGGGGATTTAGTGGGAATTTAATATACATGTGTATATATACACACACATATATCCTCTTTCTCCAGAGATAGAAAGCTGGAGTGAATGGGAGCATTAATGAAGACGAAAGATAAAATAATGTTGAAATATGACATACGGAGTAGGGAGAAAACAGCTTTGAGTAGGATACTAGAGTGAAGAGCCCTGAAAATACAGTAAATTTCATGAGATTCTGGAACACTTTGGATAGGTAGGATAAAAGATGGAAGGATAGAAAGGTGGAATTCTTCTAGAACAGACAAGAAATTGGAAAACATTGATGATAAACTTAATTTGAGGGTGGAAGACCAGCCATGTGTGTTTGTATTCCTCCTTTATATGACATATGTGTTCCTGAAAAATTCTGTGTAAACTTATGCTATGGTAATACACTTAAAATATGCCAGGAAATACATCAACAAATTCTTCTATGAAATGAAAAATCCTTTGGTGATGCAAAACATAACTCTGCAGTTTGTTTTTAAGTTCAAATTTTTGTATGTTGAGTTTTCTTTAAACTAGTCACTTATGGATGTGCAATTCTGGAATGGGTTAAAGGAAAGGTTCATTTCCATACTCTAATTAAATGTGGCATGAAATGATCTTTGTAAATTATTTAAAACTAATGCTGGCTTTCGATTCTTTTTTTGTATATCTTGTTGGAGGTTAAGAAGAGGAGTATAATTATAATAAAATTATTTTCCCCTCTGAAGGGCAAGGATTCTGTCTGGACTAGTGGAACAAAGTGCTTGGAATGCTTAAAATGGCTTAGGGCTCTGTTAATAATTCAGGGAGCATATACTACAGTCCATTGAGATGCTTCCCAATTAGCCAAAGACTAGGGAGAGTTTATACATTATAGCCTAAGTGCAGAAATCTGTTCTTTTCCAAAGAGGTAGATATATCTGCAAATGGCCAGATGAGTCCTATTAAATTCAGCTGGACAATTCCAAATAAATAGAATAATTAGCTTTTTACTTAAGATAAACAGAATACACAGACCCACGTGGAAGAAGGTTTTGCTGATTTTCTCTTCTGCCTTTTAAAGTCATAAAAACAAAATTTCTAAAGTCTGAAATATCTCACAAGTAACTTGTGAACAAATATTTTGTTCTGGAAACTTATAATAGTCAGAGATAACCTAATATAGGTATAGCTAGTAGTTGTATTTCAATGTGTTGATATTTAATTTTGGTTGTGAATGGCCTTAAATGAATATGCCCGTTTGGTTAGGGTCCATATGTCACTTACAAAATGGCAGCCTCCCACTTGGATGCCAAAATGCAAATTCATAAAATTGCATTGGACAGAACTGAACGATCTCATCTAGAGGACATTATAATGATGCCCTTGGTCAATACAAGTCTTTCAAATACTTTGTCAGGTAGCATAGTCCTTAAATTTTCTCGTATCATAGCTACATACGCCACTTCTTTCAATTAATCCTCACATGGAAAGGTTCCTAGGGTCCTCCACACACCGCTTGCCTTTCTCTGGATATACTCCAGCTTGTCAGTGCCTTTCCTAAAACATAAACTCCAGAGCAAAGTAACATTCTGGACAAGGTTTGACTACTGCACAATATTTCAGGATTATTCCTCCACTCATTCCATATACCATGATTCCACTAAAGCAGCTGAAAATCATGTCGAACTTTTTGTCTGCCATGTCACATGTTAGACTTATAATGAAAGTCCACAAAAAGAGCATTATTTTTTACCTCAATTGTTGTTTAGCCATGTCTCCCCAATTCTGCACTTATGCAGCTGGGCATGTATGCATTTTAATGCATAATAAATCTATATTACCCAAATGAACACAATCTGCAACAAAAAATTTAATTCCTAAAAAGCCTCCTCAGCTGCCTCAGATGCTTCCAGGTTGTCTCCAATTATGGAACCATTCTCCCCATGACTGAATCTAGCTGCTCTACCACATATACTTTGGGAATTTTAATAACAGGAGACATGGTATGAGGAAAGCAATTTGAAAAGCTTAAAGCACTAAATACAGGTGGGCTGCTATTATGCAAAACCAACTCAATTTTATTATGGATTGGATCATAGATTTAAAGTTGGAAGAGACCTTAAAAGTCATGTAAACCAACCTCATCATTATACAGATAAGGAAACAAGCCTAGGAAAATTAAGTGACCTGTCTACATACAGGGAGTTAGTTATACATTTGGGATTTGAACCCAGTTCCTCTGGTTTCAGATCCAACACTTTCCTCTGCACCAGCTATTCTACACAACCTCTAAATTTATAGAGTTATCTGAAAAATGGAATTTTTCAAATTTGCTTGTTTTGGAATTTTTTTATGGCTTTATTTATCCACATACTATAAAATTGTACATAACATACTCTCCACAGGAAAAAGACATAATTATTTTTATTTTCAAAAAATTTAATTAATTATATTCTAAAGATAGATAATGCACACATATAACCTACATAAAATTTCTTGCCATCATAGGGAGTGGACAGAGGAGGGAGTGAGAAAGAGAATTTGGAGCTCCAAATGTTTTTTAAATGAATGATAAAAATTGTTTTTACATGTAATTGGAAAAAATTTAAATATTAAGTAAAAAAAGTTTTAATTGCCAACTCACTATTATCCTAAGATATTGATTATATATGACAAAAAAATAATCCTATGTTACTATTAGTGGTATTCTTGTTATCAACAATAATGGCATACTTTGTGCTGTGGTCACTGCTAGTAACCATGAGGTTAGTTAAATGAGCATTGCTTAAAGGGGGCCCTTTAAATTCTTTTCTTTCCAACAGCAGAAAAAAACTAGAAACAGTCTTGCATTTCTGGAGAATGTGGAAAGTGTTTTTGTTTTTTAGTTTGGGTTTTTTTTTTCTAACTGGCTCCACCTTATTTTGGCCTCCATAACCATAAGGTGTTCAAACATATTTTGTTGAAACTTTTCTTGGCAAGTTTTAGACTTCATAAACAATGAAAAGAAATTTAGAATTTACATAATTTCATGCCTGAGTGTGTTGTTGGCACTTAAATTCTTTCTGTTGAGAGCTTTAATGAGAAGACATGATAACTGCTAAAAAGCGTCTCTAGACAAGAGCCTATGGTTTTAATCTATAAATTTCACCAGGGTTTCAGAACCTTATAAGATATTCCCTCTAGTTTCAAAGAGATGGGACCATAAAGCCACTATGAACCCCATTAACTATATTCTTTTAAAGATAATTGGCCTAAGACCTGTCAAAAAATGAACTTGAATAGTTCAAATCTGGCCTCAGACACTTCCCAGCTGTGTGACCCTGGGCAAGTAACTTAACCTCCATTGCCTGGCCCTTACCACTCTTTTGCCTTTGAACCAATGCACAGTATTAATTCTGAGACAAAAGGTAGGATTTTTAAAAAATAAAATAAAATAAAATATCATTTGCACTGATCCAAGTCAATCAAATTCTAAATGATACTTTACCACTGAATCTGAGATAAACTGAACAAAGTACAAAACAAAAAATCCATGAAGATCCTAGAACCTCATTTGGGAAGATTTTAGAGAGAAGTGTCGAAGAAGAGAAAAACAACGGATAAAAGAACACATGAATTTCTGTTTTCCATGTTGTAATTAATATACCTTACATTTGAAAGTCTAGCATTAAATTTTCCCCAATTTTTTGCTTCTAAAATGTTTCAAAAACCAAATAGTAATTTTTTTTTCAGTATAAACACTCCTTTAATCAATACAAAATGCAACTTATTCTTCAACTTAATTCTTGGCCTTTAGGTGTTCAGACTAAAATATCCATCTGTAGCCAACCCAAGCCACTGAAAACATACCTAGGCTACTACTGGGACAGTCAAACCACCACTTAGCCTGACTTTTCCAGCTTGTTAGAACCTGACAGAGCTTGTGCTCCACCTTCAAGAACCCAAGTTCCTGGTTATAACTCCATGAACTATCAAAAGTTGCATTCTAAAAGGCAGAAAAAAATATAGTTAACTTGTTACTTCTTTTAGAAGTAAAAAATTCTTCCCACTAGTTTCAATATTTTCATATTACTAATATCATCTTATTTATAGATGACTTCCTGAAGATGGGGAACAAGTTCTGATAGGGGAACTCCCTCTTCCAAGAAAAATTCTAAGACTGAATAGAATGGCATCAAACTAAAATAAACAAGAGCCACTAATAAGGATCCCTTTGGTCACATATTGATTTAGTTTTAAAATGAAATGTTTTCTATATTTTATTATATATTTTCCATTTAGGATGTGGCAAAATTGGGATGCTAATGCATTGTTGGTGGAGTGGTGAACTGATCCAACCATTCTGAGCGACAATTTAGAACTATACCCAAAGAGCTATAAACATATGCATAGCCTTTTGATCCATTAATACCATAAAAAGGCTGTATCCCAAAAATATTTTTAAGGGAAAACACCTATTTATATAAAAATATGTATAACAGATGTTTCTATGGTGGCAAAGAGGTGGAAATTGAGGGAATAACTGAATAAATTGTGGGATATGATTGCAATGGAATACTGCTATGCTATAAGAAATGAAGATCAGGATGATATCAGAAAAACTTGGAAAACCTACATGAACTGATGCAGAGTAATGTGATCAGAACCAGGAGAACATTGTACTCAGTAATAGCAATATTGTAACAATGATCAACTGTGAAAGAGTGAGGTATTCTCACAATGATCCAAGGCAATTCTGAAGGACTTCAGATGAAAAATGCTATCCATCTCCAGAAAAAGAGCTGATGTAGGTTGAAGCATAGTATCTTTCACTCTATTTTATTTATGGGTGTTTTATTTGGAGGGTCTGGTTATATTGAGTATTTGCACATAACATGGAAATACAGTTTGCATGAACATACATGTATAACCTAGGTCAAATTGCTTGCCATTTCAGGGAAGGAGGAGGAAAGGAAGGGAAGGAGACAATTTAGATCTCATAATTTCAGGAAATTTATGTTTAAAATTATTATTACATGTAATTGGAAAAAACATAATTTTAAAAAAAAGAAAAAACCCAAATATGTCCTTGATCCTTTTAAGAGTCTATGAACCCTAAGTTAAGAATCTGTGCACTACATCATGTTGCTTCTAAATCTCCCACATCTATGAAATTAACTTACCAGGAGGCCCACAATACATTTTTTTAAAAAGAAAGTAGAGGGGACATCTAGATGGCTTAATGCATTGAAAGCCAGACCTAGAGGCAGGAAGTCCTGGGTTCAAATCTGACCTCATGTACTTCCTAGCTGGGTGACCAAGTGACAAATCACTTAACCCCCTTTGCCTAGCCCTTATCACTCTTCTGCCTTGGAACCAGTGCATAGTATTAATTCTAAGATAGAAAGTAAAGGTTTTTTAAAAAGAGAAAGAAAAGAGAATCAAGAGAATCCCAGTTATCTCCCTATTATCCAATACTGCACTGCTAACAATGATTTTTCCCCCCTCTTACTTATCTTTTGCCTGCCATTAGGTATTAACTGACTATGGCTTCCCATATAATCTTTCCTATGCAGAAAAGTACTGAATACAGCAGGAATTGGGAAGGGGCTGTAGCACAACTGATGGAACCATAAACCCACTAATTTCATTCCTTTTTTGCTCTTAACTACGCTGGGCAACTCTTCCTCCTAGGGGTGGTATGTCTGCCAAGGTTGGGTAGCCAAGTGGACTTGAGTCTTTGGGAAGTAAGAGAGACCTCAGAGAATAATTCTCCCCTATGAGTTCTAATCTTCAACTGAATCAGGATATATTGAGCTACATGGAGTCTGAGAGATATTGAGATACTGAGACATATATTGAGATATATAGGTCTGATGAGGCTTCAGTATGTTTTTCCTCTTGAAAAAATACTTAATATTTAAGAACCACATAGCTTTTGACTACTTTTCAAAATAAAACACTGTTGTAACCTGCTCAGAATTTACTGTACAAATGTTTCCTCAACTAAATATCTGAGATGAAAAGGAATTTTTCCTTGTTGTGGTCATAGCATTTCTCCATAAATCAGGGCATGCCTTACCATATGCACAAATACAATAATGGTGGGAAGGGGGGAAGGTGATGAAATTTAAGGAAAGCAACAAGTTTGCTATTTGGTAGTTCCTGGCCAGTCCTCCAGATTCCCCATCAAGTTGAGTCCTGTGCAGATGGTAGCGATAAGCCTCCTTCCCTAATTTGTTGTGACTCACTACTATGACTTATCAGTGAGTCTACAATGTTTTTGAAAAGTCAGAGGCCCTCAAGAGTTTCCATTTTTCATCATGAATTGTCATTAATCACTTCCAGGGCCAACATCCTAAGATTCCATGAGTACTTTAGTCTCTAAAAAGAGTCATGAAAATTACCTGGAGGAATTCAAGCATCTATTTCTTATGCTCTAGAGCTGTTGTCTTTTTTTTTTCAAGAGTCTAATTTTCTTCAGTCTGAAGAGTAAGAAGAGCTTATGTAAGTCTGGGGAGGGAAGCTAGCTCTCTGTGAACTATCACTGTGAGAAGGAAATGTGGACAACATACTGGAGAAAGAATGACTAGTTCTCTTAGAGAAAAGTGCAGAAGACTTGTCAGACTATTCTCTTCAGTCCATCTCGAGGCCACATAATTCTTAGGGGGGGCAGGTTGTAGGTGAGATCAGTAAAACCTTTGGTAAGGTAGTGCTCCCCAAATGTGGCAGCACAGTGATGGAACCAGTGACTATATAGACTATAAGAGAACAGTCTAGAAGGGCATGGCACTGATTGCCTCCTGGGCTTGATTACAAAAGAGAAGCAGGCACAAAAGCAATTTAACTCATAACCACAATCTCCTTCATGGGATTGAGTGACAATACACAATAATTAAAGAGCATGGACTACATAGTACTATGGACCTGAACATTTGTCTATAATTTAAAGGAGCATTAGAGTGATTAGGTGGCACAGTGGATAGAATACAAGACCTAGAGTCAGGAACTCATCTTCCTGAGTTCAAAGCTATGGTTTCAGACACTAATAGCTGTGTGACCTTGGCAAGTCTGTTCACCCTGTTTGCCTCAGTTTCTTCCTATGTCAAATGATCTGGAGAAGGAAATGGCAAGCTACTCCAGTATCTTTGTCAAGAAAATGCTAAATGGGGTGCCAGAGTGAGACACAGATAAAACAACTAAACAAAGGTTTTAGAGAATCACAGATCTGGAGGGATCTTTGAGTTGATCTAGTTCAACCTCCTCATTTTACAAATAAGAAAAATGAGACCCTTGGGACTTAGAATCATAGGTTTGCAACTCTGAAGGACCATAGGGGCTATCTAGTCCAAACCATTAATTTTAAAGATGAGACAAAAAATGATATTCAGGGATCTTTGTCAATTCTTCAAAGTGACATATATAGTAAACGGCAGATCCAGGTTTCAAATCAAGGACATTTGACTCCAAAGGAAACATTCTTTCTACCATTAATATTTTATGTTTTCAATCCCAGAAAAAGAAAAATAATGGAAAATAAAGTTAAAATATAAATCCCAATATTATAATGTAATAACTTTTCAGGAAAAGAAATCTTTGCTTTAAAATAGCTAGCATTTTAAGATCTGTAATTTTATCCTCACAAAAACCCTGAGAGATGGATGCTATTATCAACCCCATTTTATAAATGAGGAAATTGAGGTTGATAGAGATTAAGTTATCTATTCAAGTTGATGCAACTAGCAAGTGTTTGAGATTGGAATTGAACTCAATTCTTCCTGGGTCCAGCCCCATGCTTGATCCAGTAGAAAACCTCCCTTCCTAGATGCCTAGTAGAATGTAAAGTATGAGCTCCTAAAGAACACGAGTCTGCTGTAGGATACTGAAGAAAATCCTATAATATCACTTTGATAACTGTAGATGTACTATAATTGCTTACTAATTATTGTAGAGAAGTATATGATTATTTGTTGTTCAATTGTCTTCGATCATGTCTGACTCTTCATGACCCTATTTAGGGTTTTCCTGGCAAAGATACTGCAATGGTTTCCCATTTTCTTCTCTAGCTCAATGGATATATGAAGAAATCGAGGCTCAAAGAGTTAAATGACTTGCCCAGGTTCACACAGCTAGTAAATATATAAGGTCAGTTTTGAACTTAGGTCTTCATGACTCCAAATCCAGAGCTCTATCCATTGTATCTCTTAGCTGCCAATCCCCCAAAAAGATTATGTTTCTTAATCCTTTATAAAAATAACAATAGTTTAAAATTTTAAAGTACATCAATGTAGAGCTATGTATTATTATCAGAATAACAAGCTTCCCTTTTAGATGTGGCTTATAAATCAGCTGCATTATATATTACAATAAAAATTTTAATTGATTATTTAAAAATCAAAAGGTATTACTCCAATAGTTTAGAGACCTTTCTATTTTAAGTTAGTTTCTAATTTTTGATAATCAATTCAAAAGAGAGTGACTATACTATACTGTATGTGTCTATACTATAAAACAATGTATCTTTGTGTTTTTATAACTAATATTTTAAAGGAATCCATATACATTACTTTTTCTGAGTCTTTCAAGAATACTGTGAAGTAAATGCTACTACTTTCATCCACATTTTATTAAAGAGGAAACTGAAGCTCTGGGTAATTAAGTTACTTACTTATGGGAATAGAAATAATAAGGGAAGAATTTGAACCCTTGTCTTCTTGAATAAAGATCCAACACTTTGTCCATCACACCATGATTCCTCTCAGACTTTGTGAAGTTAATTTCCTTTTATAAACAATAAGTGGGATTTTTTTCAGTTATTATTTTTGTTTGAAAAATAAAGAAAAGGTGTTATTCCAAGAAAATGATTTCTGATTCATCTACTATTTCATTCCCTTCAATTAGCATGAATAAGGAAAAGTTAACAATATCAAGATCATTTGGGACTTTTTTTTTGATGAACTAGAAAATGACATGTTCTTGGTGAAATGCTACATGCTGCACATAAGTTGACTGACAACTCCTGAGTCATGATTTCAGGTTCCATAGTACTTATACTAGAAGCAAAAGCCTTATGACTGAAGGGCTCAGAGAAACTGGAGTACCCAACTGAAAATCCCATAAAAGGGTGAGAAACCTGGCTATTCCTACCCTTTTTTGATGATATTCAACTGGCATATACTTCTGTGTTATGCTATTGTGGAAATTAAAATGTGTTATAATCCTGAAATGAATTTTCTGAAGTTTGTATGACTCTAGGTGAAGCATTATCAGTGCCAGGCTTGGCGTTAGGAAGACTCATCTTCCTGAACTCAAATCCAGCCTCAGATACTTACTAGTTGTGTGACCCTGTACTTAACCCTCTTTGCCTCATTTTCCTCACCTGTAAAATGAGCTGGAGAAGGAAATGGCAAACCACTCCAGTATCTTTGATAAGAAAACCCCAAATTAGGTCACAAAATGGCATAACATGATACTTCAATTACTTTAGAGCAGGGGTCCCCAAACTATGGCCCTCAAGCCAAATGCAGCCCTCTGTGGCCATTTATCTGTCCCCCACTGCACTTCCAGAAGGGGCACCTCTTTCATTGGATGTCAGTGAGAGGAGCACTGTATGTGGCAGTGCTGTAAAGCATGGCATCACTCAAGCACAGTACTACTTCCGGTGACATAATCCTTTGTGTGGCACCTTGTTCTGAGAGTAACTGAATGAGAACGAGGTGCTACACAAAGGATTATGGGGCTGTACAATGGAAGACATCAGCATGGTGAGCGGAGATCTGGGGGAGGGGATTCCGCACTGTGTATACTGCTGCCTGGTATCGTGGTGGCAGTGATGGACCTGTGCAAGGTGTGGCAGACCCATCATAGCCAGCGCTGCAGCCTCTGCTATCCCAGACAGCAGTTTACAGATTTGATCATAGTTGTTTTTATAGTCCAGCCCTCGAATGGTCTGAGGGACAGTGGACTGACCCCCTATGTAAAAAGTGTGGGGACCCCTGCTTTAGAGATAGACAAGAACAAAAGAAAGATTTAAGCAGGGGTAACTTTCTAATATAGTTTAACTGGACTAGACAAAGGATATCCATTAAGATACGACAGAATTTGTCTCTCTACTCATCTGCCATCTAAGGGAAATAGAATATCCCCAAAGACAGGTGGATAACAGCCCTAGGCTAAAGGAAGCAGGAAGTTTGTGGAGAAACAAAATATTGTATCCTATCTCATTTTCAATCTCTCCAGAAAAAGCTGGCTTCTAAGGTATGAGCTAATAAGGAAAGAAGAGCAGTCAGCAATTAAAATAAACCAATTAAACTTGGTCTCCCCAACTGAAGACCAGAGAAATGGTAAGAGTATCTATTATGCTCACCACCACATCTTTGTGCTTCTCTCTTCTCCCAAGATCAGAAGATGAATTTGTTATAAGCTAAGATCTGGGAATTTGCGTTTTTTATTTATAATATTTTTATAATTATATTAAATGTTATTGATTTCCTTAGTAACCTATATACAGGTATCTCTTCCACATCACAACTTTCTTCATTGCAGATATATTGCTGGTTGGCATAAGAAATTAAATGGGAATTTACACAAAGCCTACCAGACATCATAGAAAAAAGTTTAGGAACTCAGAAATGCATGAAACATATGTATAGTATTGTATAATAGCAAAATATTTTATATTTTAATACGATATATACACAATTTCTTTTTTAAAGTTAAAATAAGTAAAAAGTTGAGGTTTGCAAAAAGAACACAAAAGTCAGCAGACAACACACAAAGGCTAGAAATGTAAAGATATCTTAACTATGATCAAATACTTAACCCAAATTTTACAATCAGGCATTGTAAACATTCCATAAAAGAAAAACAATTCCAACTTCTCTGGTGTGAAGTGAGGGTCAAAAATTTTATGCAGATTTTCCTGATCATGGAGGCATCAGTCCCCTAAATCTCACAATGTGGAAGGAATACTGTATTTTATTTTGTGCATTTAAAAATATGATGGTGAGAAAGATTCCATAGGCGTCAGCATATTTTCATAGGAACTCATGCTAAATAATAATAATAAATTTAAGAATCTCTACTATGCAAAATGGACTCAGTTTCTCCTGTGTGATCCTATTAACTACCTGTCTCCCTCATCAGTGTGCTCTAAGGAGAATTTAATTGTGTCTCATTATAAGAGCTAAAAAGTACATGGTCCTTTAAGATCTGGAATGAGCTTTGCTTATACTCTCTTCCTTTGTCCTCTAAGTAACTCAATGAGGTGTGTACTACATTTGTTAACTCCATATTACACAAAAGAACCTATCCAAAGTTACAGAGTTGTGAAGCAAAGGCAGAATTTGAACCCAGGTCTCGATTCCATGTGCAATCCTCTGTCTAATAAATTCTGCTGCGTTTCTTGAATGAGTGGTAGTAGTATTTATATAGAACATACTATTATTCCTCTCTCATTTACTGTCACAGTTACCCACAAAATCAATAAGTGAGCCACTAAAAACTGGACACGCTTTCCTACAAAGCATATACAAATTTGAATACCCAGAAAACAGAACATATTCTTCCTCAAATCGGTGCTTAGCAAATGAAGCACTGTTGTTAACACAGAGTCTTATTATGCAGAGGTTTTCACATTTAAAGCCAACTCCACCACAAATAGATTCTAAGTGGCTGATTGACAGGGGAAGTTCTGAAGGAATGTTACTAGGGTTACATGAGATGGCAAAGATGCTTGACCCAGACAGGGCAATTGGGATGCACCTAATCTGATTTCCAAGGTAGTTTGGGAAAATAACAACAACCATGGTGGAATAGGATTTAGAGCTGAAAGGAAAATAAGAGCTCAACTAATACAAACTCAGCATTTTACCAAGAAGAAACTGAGGCATAGAGTCGAAGTATTAATTAACCCTAGGACATACCCAAGAAGTAAAAGACACAAGTAAGAGACCCCAGACCATCTGATTCTCTCAATCAACAAATATTCAGTGTCTTTAATATGTGCCAGGCATAATGCTATAGATGCTTGGGATACAACTTCATAAATTTGGGGTTAAATTAAGCTTTCAAGTAGCTTACATTCTACCCAGGGCTCTCACTTTCACATATCTCAAATACTCATCACTACCACTGAAGGCTTGCGAAAATTCTTAGATAAAGAGGGGCTTTTGATCAGAATTCCTTTCTCACACCAGTGAATCTTAATGCCCCTACACTCTTTTATATGATAGACCAGGATCCATATCCTAGCCCTTTGGGTGCTAGGTTGCCAGGTGACCTTTCACCTAAACTAGTCTGGAACCAATTCACACTGCCATTTCCAAGGTAGTTCCAAACCGCGCCATGCTGTGCATACCCTAACCCCACCTGTCTCCTAATTCCCCCATATATATTGTATTCCCCAATAAGAATATAAACTCAATGAGGGCAGGGACTACTTTATTTGCTTATATATGTACTGTTTAACACACTATTTGTTCAACAAAAGAATTATCCCATCTCCCCTCCTCCGTTGAAATCTTTTATCTGTTAGGTAATTTTTTTGTTTAAAATTCATTAAGACTATCCTAGAGACATGATTAGTTCAAGTTCTGCCTCTTTATATCACTCCCAAAAGCCTTAGTACAAGTAAACACAAAGATCTCAAGCTCCTTTGTTGATACTTGACTGGTAATCAGTAATGGGTGACTAGGAGTTAGGGGAACTTTTCTTAGCTGAATCAGCTCAGGATCCTCAGTGTTTATTCTTGCTGAATATTCTCCTGCTTTGTTGTTGTTCAGTCATTTGAGTCAAATTTGTGATCCCATTTGGGGTTTTCTTGGCAAAGGTACTGGAATGGTTTGCCATTTCCTTCTCTAGGTCACTTTACAGATAAGGAACTGAGGTAAACAGTGTTGTGCAGTTAGTAAATGTTTGAGGCAAGATTTGAACTCAGGGAGATGAGTCTTCCTGGCTCCTGTCTTAGCTGTCCTCCCTGATATGGCCAATTTTTTGGCCCCTTACAATAACTAAAGTGTCCATATACAAAAAGGGCAATGCTTTACATGTTAAAGAATATTTGCTAGGAAGCACTATTTGGAGGTATATGTTAGCATAGAGTTCATACTTTTTATATAAGTGTAGTTGTTATAAGAATGACCTCAAGGACCTTTTCTTACCCCCTTATCTTTTTACTTTACTTTCTCTCTTTCCAATTCCATTCATTCTCATGGCTTCAACTGCTTTAATTTTGTATTAAAATTCAGAATCTGTATCTCCTATCTCCAGCTTAAACATCTCTTCTGAGCCCCAGACTCACATCTCTAATTGCTTACAGAATATCTTTACCTGAATGTCCTAAAAGGTCCTCAAAATCAATATAACTGAAATTCTAAACTAGCTTTCCTTCCTAACTTCACTATTTCTAGCTTCATTATTCTTCAAGTTATTTTATGTGGCATTTCTTACCCTGCATCCTTTATGGACAATCAATTACCTCATCAATTAAAAAAAAAAACAACCCTTACCACTTGGCTTAAAATCAATATTACATATGATTTCTAAGAAAGAAGAGCAGCAAAGGAAGGGCTAGCCTATGGAATTAAGTGATTTGCCCAGGGTCACACAGCTAGGAAATTAGAGGACAGATTTGAACCTAGGTCCTCTGATCTCTAGCCTTGGGTCTACCTACCCCCAATTTCATCAGTTTTACAACTGCATCATCTCTTGAATTGTCCCAACCTTCATATTCTTATTTTTGCCACCCTTACAAAGGCCTTCATTACTGTCTTTCTAGACTGTTTCAATGGCAGCATAATATATATTCCCATTTATTTAATTTACAAATAAATTCAATAATTCTGGAAATAGCATTTAGTATAGTTACTGGAATTTGATGGGGGGGGGGGAGAAGAGAGGAGATGGCATGAACACTTGAAGGAATCTGGATGGGCTTCCTAATGGGTAAGCCCCTGAATGGAGTGTTGAAGTAAGCTAGTGATTCTATAAAGCTGGAATGAGGGAGGGTGTGCCAAGCATATGGAACAGCCTAGCCAAAGGCATTCAGACAGGAGATGGAATGTCAGGTATGGAAAGAAAAAAAGTTGGCCAATTTGGATAAAACCTACGAGTGCCTAGAAGAGAAGAATGGGCAATGAGCCTAGAAAAGCAAGTCACAGGTAGGTTTTTGTTGTTTTTTTAATTTCTCTCTTATTTTATCTTTTTTTCCCCTCAATTATATAGAAATTTTTTTAATTTTTTTTTTAATTTTGACTTCCAAATTCTTTCCCTCCTTGATATAGATTATATATGTGAAGTCATGGAAAATATATTTCCACATTAGCTACATTGTAAAAGAAAACACAAACAGAAAAAAAAAGCAAGTTTTTTTAAGTATACTTTAATTTGCTTTAGGACTCCATCAATTCTTTCTCTGGATGTGGATAGTATTTGTCACAATAAATTCTTCAGAATTATATTGAATCACTGTATTGCTGAGGATAGCTGTCATAATTGTACAATATTGTAGTTACCGTATATATTGTTCTGGTTCTGCTCACTTTATTTTGCATGAATTCATATAAAGTCTTCGAGGGGTTTTCCAAAAGAATCGTTCTCATTTCTTAAGTCACAATAGTATGCCATCACAACCATATGCCCCAACTTGTCCAGCCATTCCCAATTGATGAGCATCCCCTAAATTTCCAATTCTTTGCCACTATAAAAAAGAGCTGCTATAAATATTTACTGTGCATTATAAGCCTTTTTAAAAAATATCTTTAAAGTACATATTTTGTAGTGGTATTCCTAGGTCAAAGAATATGCATAGTTTTGTAGCCTTTGGGTCTGTAAATTGCTCTCCAGAATGGTTAGAACAGTTTCACAACTCCACCAACAGTGCATCAGTGTCCCAATTTTCCCACATCCCTTCCAACATTTGCCATTTTCCTTTTCTGTCATATTAGCAAATCTGATAGAACTTAAATTTATTTTTCTGAAAATTGTCTGTTCTTGTCCTTTGACCATTTGTCAACTGAAGAATGACTCATTCTTAAAAATTTGACTGTTCTCTATACACATGTGAAAAATGAGACCTTTAGAGAAACTTCTATGAAAATATTTCCCAATTTTCTGATTTTCTGCTGATATTAGTAGCACTAGTTTTTGTTTATACAAAATCTTTTTAATTTAATGTAATTAAAATTACCCATTTTATGTCTTACATAATAATCTTATTCTCTCGTTTGGTCAAAAATTCTTCCTTTATCCATGGAACTAACAGGAAAAATTGTCCATATTCCCCTAATTTGCTTATGCTATTACCAATTAGGTCTAAATCATGTTTGCACTTTGATGTTATCTTGGTGTACAGTGTGAGATGTTGGTCTATACCTACTACCTGCCAAACTGCTTTCCAGTTTTCCTAGCCATTTTTTTCAAATGGTGAGTTCTTGGATCTTTGGGTTTATCAAATACTAGATTGCTGTGGTAATTCCCTACTATATATCATGTTCCTATTCTATTTCATTGATCCACCACTCCATTTCTGAACTAATGTCAAATTATTTTGATTACGCCTTTTCTGCTTTATACTACAGCCTAAGATCTGGTATGACTAGGACATCTTCTTTTATATTTCTTTATTTATTCCTTTGATATTCTTGGCCATTGTACTTCAAAATTAATTTTGCTATTATTTTTCTAGTTACATAAAATGTTTTCTTGGTAGTTTGATTGGTTTAGCACTAAATAAATTAATTTAGGTAGAATTATCATTTTTATTATATTGGCTCAGCAGACCCATGAGCAACCGATATTTATCCAATTGTTTAGATTTGATTTTTAGATCTTTATTTCTGTGAAAAGTGTTTTGAAATTGTGTTCATATAATTCCCGTGTTTCTCTTGCAGGTAAATTCCCAACTATTTTATATTGTCTATAGTTATTTTAAATGGAACTTTTCACTTTCTCTCTTGCTATTGGATTTTGTTAGTGATATAGAGAAATGCTGAGTCATTGATTCATTCTTTCTCTATGTTATTGAAATAAAAATTTAAAGACATTAATTTTCTTCTAAATACTGCTTTGGCCGTGTCCCATAAATTTTGATATGTTGTCTCACTATTGTCATTCATTTTGTTTTGTTTTGTTTTGTTTTGTTTTTTAACTCTTAACTTCTGTCTTAGAATTAATGCTGTGTTTTAGTTCCAAGGCAAAAGAGCAATAAAGGATAGACAATAGGAGTTAAGTAACTTACCCTGGGTCACAAAGCTAGGAAATGTCTGAATGCAGATATGAACCCAGGACCTCCCTCTCTAGGTTTGGCTCTCAATCCACTGAGCCACCTAGCTTCCCCTAGTCATTCTCTTTCATGAAATCATCGATGATTTCCATGATTTGTTCTTTGACCCATTTATTCTTTTGAATTAGATTAGTTTCCAATTAATTTTAAACTATATTTCCACATCCTCTAATTGAATGTAATTTTTATTGCATTATAGTCTTGAAATGATGTATTTAGTAATTCTACTTCTTTATACTTTGTTGTATTTTATGCCCCAATGCATGGTTGATTTTTGTGACCTTGTCACAATTTCTAAGCATGTTCAGCTGAGAAAAATGTGTATGCCTTTCTATTCCTATTCAATATATTCCAGACACATATATCTAGCTTTTTTAAAATTCTATCAGTCTTCTTAACTTCTTTCTTCTTTATTTTTTGTTTAGATTTATGTAATTCTGAAAGTACAAAGTTGGGATCCTCCATAAGTACAGTTTTGTTGACTATTTCCTCCTGAAACTAATTTAACTTTAATTTTGAAAATTTGGATGTTATGGCATTTGGTACATATATGTTCAGAATTTATTTTACTTCATTATCTATGGCAGAGGTGGGGTGTTCAGTCATTTCAAACATGTCCAACTCTTCATGACCCGATTTGGGGTTTTCTAGGTAAAGACACTATTGTAGTTTGCCATATCCTTCTCCAGCTTATTTTATAGACCAGGAAAGAGATAAACAGGGTAAAGTGACTTGCCCAGGGTCAGACCACTAGTATCTGAGGCCAAATTTAAACTCAGGAAGATGAGTTTTCCTGACATTAGTCCTGGCATTCTACCTGCTGAGACACCTAGGGGCCCTCATAGTTTATAACAGCTTTTAGCAAAATGTAATTTCCTTGCTTACGTCTTTTAATTATGTCTATTTTTTATTTGTCTGAGACAATGATTACTTACTATTCCTGCTTCTTTTCTCTCAGTTGAAGTATAATAGATTCTGGTCCATCCCCTTATTTTTACTCTGTTCCTATTTCTCTGTTTCAAGTTGTTTCTTTAAATCAACCTATTTTTTGAATTCTGTTTTATAATCTGCCCTGATATCTGCTTCTGTATTATGGGTGAGTTCATCTAATTTACATTCACAATTATTACTGCTAATTGCATATTTCTCGCCATCCAATTTTTCCAATGTTTATCCTTCTCTCTCTCTCCTCTGTCTCTCTTTGTCTCTGCTCCTGTCTGCCTGTCTCTATTTATCCTGTCTTTCCTAAAGTCTTTTTTGCTTCAGATCACTGCTTCCCTTCTATCAGCAACTTCAGTCTTGTTTTATCTCGTTTCCTCCTTCTTCCTTGTTGGGTAAGATAAATTCCTATACCTGACTAAGTATGTGTTATTCCCTCTTTGAGCCAATTCTGCTGAGAGTAAGGTTCAAACATTGACTGCCAAATCCCACACCTATCCCTCCACTATAAAAGCTCTTCCATTTGTGCCTCTTTTATGTGGTATAAATTATCCCATTCTACCTCTTTCTTGACCCTTCTCCCAGTGCATCCCCCTTTCTCACCCTTTAATTTTATTTTTTTAAATCATCCCATTATATGCAGTCCAAATCTATGCTCTCTGACTATAAATACTTCTAACTGCTCTAATGATAATTAAATTGTAGGTGTTACAAATATCATCTTCCTATTTAGAAATATAAACAATTTAATATTATTGAATCCCTTATGATTTCTCTTTCATGTTTACCTTTGTATGCTTCTCCAGAGTCTTGTATTTGAAAGTTAAATGTTCTGCTTGATTCTGATCTTTTCATCAAGAATATCCATTTTCCCCATAAGGAGTCATTCTCTATTTTTCTGTGAAAGTGATTCTGAGTTATAATTTGACCTCCTTTACCTTCCATAATATCATATTCAAAGCCCTCTGATCCTTTAATATGGAAGCCACTAAATTTTGTAATTTGTGATCCTTACTATGGCTCTGTTATATTTGAATTGTTCCTTTCTGACTGCTTGAAACATTTTCTCCTTGATCTGAGAGCTATGGTATTTGACTATATTGTTCCTAAGAGTTTTTATTTTGGATTCTTTCAATTTCTATTTTACACTCTGGTTCTAGGATATCAGGACAATTTTCCTTGATAATTTTGAAAAATATGATGTCTAGACTCCTTTTTTTTTTCATGGCTTTTAGGTCATTCAATAATTCTCTCCTTCATCTACTTTCCAGATCTATTGTTTTTTTCCAATGAAATATTTCACATTTTCTTCTTTTTTTAATTTTTTTATTGTTTCTTAATGTCTCATGGAGTCATTAGCTTCCAATTCTAATTTTCAAGAAGTACTTTTTGTTAATGGATTTTTGTACCTCTTTTCTCTGTTTGTCCAGTTCTGCTTTAAAAAAGTTCTTTTCTTCATTAGACTTTTGTGCTTCTTTTCCTATTTGGCCAATTTTGTTTTTTAAAGTATTATTCTTTTAGTATTTTTTGTGCCTTTTTTACCAAGCTATTGAGTTTTTTTTCATAGTTTTCTTGGA
This sequence comes from Monodelphis domestica, assembly GCF_027887165.1. Lineage (NCBI taxonomy): Eukaryota > Metazoa > Chordata > Mammalia > Didelphimorphia > Didelphidae > Monodelphis > Monodelphis domestica. Next base: position 168,777,437 of record NC_077229.1, read on the forward strand.
CCTTTCTCATTTCTTTCCCCAGTTTTCCTCTTACATCTCTTATTTGAGTTTTAAAATTCTTTTTGAGCTCTCCTAGGAATTTTTGTTTAGTTTGGGTTCAACTTACATTTTTATTTTAGTATTTTTATACCTATTTTGACATCATTCTCTTTTCTTGAATTTGTGTCTTATTTTTCCCCTGTCACCACAGTAAATTTTTATGGTCAGGTTCTTTTTCAGCATTTGAAGTTTTCTTTTTTAATTTAAAATTTTATTTTTCTAATTAAATGTAAAAAAAATGTAAACTATATTTTTTTTATAATTTTAAGTTCCAAATTCTCTTATCCTTCTTCCCCTCTTCCCTCACTGAAAAGGCAAGCAAATTGATAAAGATTATATATGTGGGGTCAGTTAACTCATTTTTTCCAGCCAATCTCTTGCTTCTTAATTTAATATTAAAGTTGGACTCTGGGAACCAAGATGGCAGCTTTGTAGCAGCAAAAGCTGAAATGGCTCTAAAATCCTTCCAAACCAATCTTTAAAAACTACCTCAAAACAACAGGAGTCAAAAACTAAAAGCAAGATGGAGGGAGAGGGCTCTCCCACTGAATACAACTTAAAAAGTAGGCAGAGAGAATCTATTTTCATGAGATAAGGGGGAACCAGAATCAAAACTGCACACAGGTGTGCTGGCCAAAACCCCCACAGTCACCACCACCACCAATTCTGTCAGATTCTGAGCCTGGGTATAGGGCAACTTCAGAATCCTAGGACCCTAGCTACAACAGTAACAGAACACCCTACAACCCAGACTCACCCCTGGAAGTCCCAGGTCCTGCTACCTCCCTGGAGTGAGGCCCAAAAGCAATTAAAGGAGCTTAAGTCGTAAATAGACAGTAAAACTATACTGGTGGGGGACCTCAACCTTCCCCTATCAGAACTAGATAAATCTAAACAAAAATAAATAAGAAAGAAGTAAAGGAAGTGAATGAAATTTTATAAAAGTTAGATTTAATAGATATGTGGAGAAAACAATAGGGAAAAAAGGAATATACATTTTTTTCAGCAGCAATTATATATACACAAAAAATTGACCATGTATTAGAGCACAAAAACTTCACAACTAAATGCAGAAATGCAGAAATAATGAGGGCAATTTTTAAGATCATAATTCAATAAAATTATAATCAATAAGGATTCATAGAAAGGCAAATAAAAATTAATTGAAAACTAAACAATCTAATTCTTCAAAATAGGTGGGTCAAAAAACAAATCATAAAAACAATCACAGATTTCATTGAAGAGAATGGCAATGAGGAGTCAACACATCAAAATTTATGGGATACAGCCAAAGCAGTACTCAGGGGAAATTTATATTCCTGGATGCTTAAATCAATAAAATAGAGGAAAAGCAGATCAATAAATTGGGAGTGCAACTAAAAAAACCTCAGAAAAGAACAAACTAAAAACACCAAAATAAAGACTAAATTGGAAATCCTAAGAAAGAATGGAAAAATTAATAAATTGGAAGTAAAAAAAAAGTACCAAACTAATAAATAAGACTAGGAAAAAACAAATAAAATAGAGCATTGGTTAATTTGTTTTAAAAAAAAAAAGAAAGAAAAGAGGGAAGCTGGGTAGCTCAGTGGATTGAGAGCTGGGCCTAGAGACTGGAAGTCCTAGGTTCAAATCTGGCCTCAGACACTTCCCAGCTGTGTGACCCTGGGCAAGCCACTTGACCCTCATTGCCTAGCCCTTACAACTCTTCTGACTTGGAACCAATACACAGTATTGATTCTAAAATGGAAGGTAAGGGTTTAAAAAAAAAAAAGAAGAGATTCAAATTACCAGTATCAAAAATGAAAAGGTGATTTCACCTCTAATGAAGAAGAAATTAAAGCAATCATTAGGAGCTATTTTCCCCAATTATATAACAATAAATCTGATAATTTAGGCGAACTGTATGAATATTCACAAAAATACAAATTGCCTAGATTAACAAAAGAGGAAATAGAATAATTAAATAATCTCATCTCAGAAAAAGAAATTGAACAATTTCCCCAAGAAAAGTTGAACTTTTCTCCTGGGGTGGATTTTCAAGGTTTTCATGCTGTTATTTTTTAAACTAGTTCTGAGGGTCTGTAAGTTTTTGGTGCTTCCACAGTGGTATCATTTAGGTTGGGAGAAGTATGATCACCATTCTCCTGGCCTGTGCTATGATCTTTGCCCAGGAAAAGATTTTGTTCTTCTTTAGCCACAAGTGCTAACACTCCTATTGACCTTGAAACTGTTACCAGATCCCTTCTTCTCCTGTAGCCACAAATTCTAGTATTCTTTTCTGCCTTGGAATTGTAAAGGCACAATACAATAAGGTCCTGATCTCAGCACTAGTAAGGGGTCCCCTGTAATATCTTTCTGACCAGTTGTCCTATGCCCTTACCATCTGTGAGCTGAGAATTCCTGAAGCTGCTGCTGCAGCCACCTCCAAGACTGCTACTTACATTGTCATGGCAGTGCTCCAGTGTCCACCACCACAAAGAAATTTCCTACCAACCTCCTATATTGACTTGGGCTGGAAATTGTTTTACTCTAACCTTCTGTTGGTTCTGCTGCTACAGAAATCTATTTGAGGTATTATTTTAAAACTATTTGGGGAGGAATTTTGGATACTTCAGGTGAGGACCTGTAATCTTCTCTATCTTGGCTCTGCCTTTGCAGGCAGATTTTTTAAAGATATTTAAAGTAAGAAAAAGAGTTTATATTTAAATTTCATGGCAAGACAGACACATAGGAACTTCTTGAGCAGATAAGTGTATTTGTGCATTAGGAATATCAATTTAGCAGCTGTGTTAGAGTTGGATCTCAAAAAGAGGATTCTGAAGATAAGAAGACCAGTTAGGAGGTTATTGCAGTAATTTAGGTTATAGGAGATAAGCATCTAAGGAAATGCCCTGGGTGTTTGAATGAAGAGAAGATTTATGCAACATATTTATTCTGTAGAAGTGGCATTGGCAAGACTTGACAACTAATTGGCCAAGAGGAATAAGTGGGAGGGAAGGATGACTCCTTGGTAATGAATGTGATGGATTAGAATCATGGTCATACCCTTAAACAAAACAGAAAAGTTGGGATGAAGGAAGGGTTTATAGGGAAAGATAAAAGATAATCAATCTGAAAGCAGTTATTAAGCACTACTATATACATGTGTGATAAGCATAGAGGATATAAAACTAAATTAGACAGTTCTCAACATCATTTAGTTACATTCACAGCTAAGTAACCTGTTCATGGACTTAGACTCAAGCTCTAACTTGATGAAGTCCCTAACCAAGTAGTGAGTCAGTAGTAGTCTTGTTTTTAAACTATAAAGTCATGAAACCAGAAGGGCAAGAGATGAGAACAGGGAGACTGGGTACAAGAACTGTGAAGCAAGTAAAAATTTGCTGGTGTTTGGAAAATAAACCTTGTCATAGTATAAATGTTCAATCAACAGGTACGTAGTTGCAATTCATTCACTTTTTCATTTATTTGGAACTAAACTATGTCCTCATTTAATTGCTCCTCTTATATTTTAAAGTTGTAATTATAATGTTGTGTTTTCAAATAAAAAAGACGTGCCTCTGTTCTGCAAAAGTTTATTGGTTCTTCAACAGGTTAAGGCAAATAGCCACAAATTCTTTGTTTAATTAGCATGTACTAGAAAGTCTGAAATTACATGCCCAAAGACACAAACTCTCTCTGTAACATGTGGTATGACCTCCAGCCTGGTCTTACTTTCTCTTGTGTAAAATGCAAGACTTATAATCAATGACTTTTCCAAAATTATAAAATTATAGCTCTATGAGTCTATAAAAATAGCTATCGAGGAAGAAAATTTGTTTTTTACTCAATAAATACAGTATACTTTGAACTGAGGGAATTAAAAATGAACACTTTTTTGCCCACCCTCACATATATGCTATACATAAACTCAACTATAAATAATTATAAATTCAACTATAAATAATTAATTATCTAGTGTTCTCCCTAAACACTGGAAAGCATAGGAATAGAAGGGTCTTTCCTAAAAATAATAAACAGTATATATTTTAAAACATCAGCAAGCATCATCTGCAATGGGGATAAACTATAAGCCTTCCCAATAAGATCAGGAGTGAAACAAGGATGCCCATTATCACCTCTACTATTTGATATTGTACTAGAAACACTAGCAGTAGCAATTAGAGAAGAAAAAGAAATTGAAGGCATCAAAATAGGCAATGAGGAGACTAAGCTATCACTCTTTGCAGATGATATGATGGTCTACTTAAAGAATCCTAGAGAATCAACTAAAAAGCTAGTAGAAATAATCAACAACTTTAGCAAAGTTGCAGGATACAAAATAAACCCACATAAATCATCAGATTTCTATATATTTCCAACACATCTCTGCAACAAGAGTTAGAAGGAGAAATTCCATTTAAAATCACCCTAGACAATATAAAATACTTAGGAATCTATCTGCTGAGACAAACACAGGAACTATATGAACACAACTACAAAACACTTTCCACACAATTAAAACTAGATCTAAACAATTGGAAAAACATTAATTACTCATAGGTAGGCTGAGCTAACATAAAAAAAATTACAATCCTACACAAATTAATGTACTTATTTAGTGCCATACTTATCAAACTACCAAAAAATTTTTTACTAAATTAGAAAAAAACATAACAAACTTCATTTGGAAGAACAAAAGATCTAGAATATCAAGGGAAATAATGAAAAAAATGCGAATGAAGGTGGTCTAGCAGTACCAGATCTTAAACTGTACTATAATGCAGTGGTCATCAAAACAATATGGTACTGGCTAAGAGACAGAAGGGACGATCAGTGGAATAGACTTGGGATAAGTGACCTCAGCAAGACAGTGTATGATAAGTCTAAAGATCCCAGTTTTGGGGGCAAAAATTCACTATTTGACAAAAACTGCTGAGAAAATTAAAAAACAGTATGGAAGAGATTAGGTTTAGATCAACATCTAACACCCTATACCAAGATAAACTCAGAATGAGTGAATGACTTGAATATAAAGTAAAATACAGGTAAATTAAGTGAACACAGAATAGTATCCATGTCAGGTCTTTGGGAAAGGAAAGATTTTAAGACCAAGCAAGAGTTAGAAAAAATTACAAAATGTAAAATAAATAATTTTGACAACATTAAATTAAAAAGGTTTTATACAAACAAAACCACTGCAACCAAAATTAGAAGGGAAGCAACAAATTGGGAAAAAAATCTTCATAACAAAAACCTCTGACAAAGGTTTAATTTCTCAGATATATAAGGAGCTAAGTCAATTATGCAAAAAAAAAATCAAGCCATTCTGCAACTGAAAAATTGTCAAGAAACATGAATAGGCAATTTTCAGATAAAGAAATTAAAACTATCAATAAGCACATGGAAAAGTGTTCTAAATCTCTTATAATTAGAGAAATGCAAATCAACACAACTCTGAGGTACCACCTCAAACCTAGCAAATTGGCTAACATGACAGGTATGGAAAGTGATGAATGCTGGAGGGGATGTGGCAAACTCAGGACATTAATGCATTGCTGGTGGAGTTGTGAATTGATCCAAGCATTCTGGAGAGCAGTTTTGAACAATGACCAAAAGGCACTAAAAGACTGAGTGCCCTTTGATCCAGTCATACCACTTCTGAGTTTATACCGCAAAGAGATAATAAGGAAAAATATAGGTACAAAAATATTTACAGCTGTGTGGTTTGTGGTGACAAAAAATTGGAAAATGAGGGGATGTGCTCCAATTGGAGAATGGCTGAACAAATTGTGGTATATGTTGGTGATGGAATACTATTGTGCTCAAAGGAATAATGAACTGGAGGACTTCCATGTGAACTGGAACGACCTCCAGGAACTGATGCAGAGTGAGAGGAGCAGAACCAGGAGAACATTATACACAGAGACTGATACACTGTGGTACAATCGAATATAATGGACTTCTCTACTAGCAGCAATGCAAAGACCCAGGACAATTCTGAGGGACTGATGAGAAAGAACACTATCCACATTCAGAGAAAGAACTGTGGGAGTAGAAACACAGAAGAAAAACAACTGCTTGATCACATGGGTTGATTAGGATATGATTAGGGATGTAGACTCTAAATGATCACTCTAGTGCAAATATCAATAATATGGAAATAGGTCTTGTTCAATGACACATGTCATTGACCCAGTGGAATTGTGTGTTGGCTATAAGAAGGGGGTGGAAGGAGGGGAGGGAAAGAACATAAAATCTTGAAACCATGGAAAAACTGTTTAAATTAATTAATTAAATATAATTTTCCAAATTAAAAAAGAGTACTTTATAGCATTTTTTAAGGTCCAGAGTTCAAATCCTGGGTCTCAATTACTACCTAAGTGACTTTTGTTATTGTTGTTCATTCAGTCACATCCAAGTCTATTCGAGCCCACAGACATTGTCCATGAGGTTTTCTTGGCAAAGAGACAGGAGTGGTTTGCCATTTGCTTCTCCAGTGTGTCCTCAATTTAAAGATGAGACACTAAAGTGAATAGGGGTTAAGTGGCTTACCTACAATCACATAGCTAATGGTGTAAGAGGTAAGATCTTAATTCAGGTCTTTCTGACTCCAGAAAAAAAGTTCTCTCCATTGCATCTTCTAGAGGTCTTCTTGTCTTCACTCTTTCCCCCACCCATACATTCTTCTTACCCCTGCCTTGGTCTTCCACTTAGAAACATCACTTTAGCTGCTGAACCTAGTATTTAGCATCCTCCCCAACTTGGTTTCAATTTTATTTCATCATTTTGTTTTAGGTGTGAACAAAGACAGGAAAGAAAAGTCTAGAATGGAGATGATGAATCCAGTTTCATGGAGATATTTATGAACCACTGAAGTGTTTCCTTTCTTCAAAGGCCCTATCTAAATGCCACTTATTCCATGAAGTCTTTCCTGTTGTCTTTCTCCAATTAAACAAATGTTCTTTTTTCCTCCCCAAGCTTCTCATGGATATTACCTGAATCTTTACTCTGAACTCATTACACTCTCCATTATGTTGCGGTTATTTCTTTTTTCTCTCCCAGTGAATTATAATTTCTTTGGGACTATGATATGAGCAATAACTTTTTATTTGAACCCTGAATATTTAACAGTGGCTTAAATAGCATAACTCTTTTTAATGAATTCGTGCTGGATTTACTTGACCTGATACAGCTACCGGCTGCACCTTTAACATCTTGCCCTTCATTTAAAAGATGACACCATCAATAGATGGCCACTTTCAATAGATATAATACTTTTCCGGATTTTTTTCTTAGTAGCAGAGATACAAATATTGATTGGAAGAGACCAGCAAGAACATATGAATAGATCGGTGAAAATCCACAATCAATACTGAAAAAAAAGCCAAAAAAACTAAGCAAATATCCTATGAGGGATTAATTGCATTCTGTTTTGACACAAAGAACACCTCATTATAAACCTAAGAAATCCTACTCCTCTCCCTGATCCTCAGTTTTCTGATCTGCAAAATGGAATGATGGTTTTTTTTTTAATAGTTTACTGATTATTTTTGTGAAGGGATATGTCACATTTAAATGAACTCTTACTTTGTGTCTTAGGGGGGAAAGTGAGCTTAAGGCACATGGTGAGCCCTATTTTCTTCCCAAAACACTAGGTGACCCAAGGAGGCAAAATTTGTATATTGCTATGAAAAGACACATAAAGTGTGCAGCCCCAAATGAATGGGAACTTGAAAGGATCTTTCAGGCAACTTACATTTTTTTAAGTAAGGACTATGTACCAGGCACTGTGCTACACAGTAGGGGTACAAAGAACAGCAAAAGACAATCCCTGATCTCAAGAAGTTCATGGAATAATGGGAAGGACAACATGCAAACAATCATGTACAGACAAGATATAGTATACACAGGATAAATTGAAGAGAATTAAGAGAAAGAATGCACTAGCATTTAGGGGAACTGGGGAAGGCTTCTTGCAAAAGGTAGGGCATTGACTGAGCGTGAAAAGAAATCAGGAAGGCTAGGAAGCAGAGATGATCATAAAGTTTAGGGCCCCCCATGTAAGCAAATATAACTGAGACTCTATTACACTAAACCCTAGGTGAGTCTTTTGGGCACAGGAAGAGAAAAGATTCATTAAAATGAAGCTCAATTTTTTTTTATGCTTTGTGAATTAGGTCCTACATGTTAAAGAGCCCTTAATTACTTTTTATGGAATTATACTCACACAGAGATGAAAGAGTAAACTCAACCCAGACTTTCTTTGAATATCCACAAGGAACCCTAAACTAAAGACTCTCATGTTCACCTGCAAAGAAACACAGGCCAAGAAGACTTGATATGACTTGTCATGATGGTCGTCTCTTTCCTTAACTCATTCTATACTGAAATAGTCCATATGAAAAAAACTCATCTATACCTGATGAAAACCTGTTCTCTTAACAGTCATAGATTTTTTTTAAGTTAAGAAAGAAAAGAACAAAAATTAGAAACCCGGCTTTAATTATACTTCCAAAGAGGTCAATTACAGAAAGGTCACAAATATTCTTAAATATTCAAAACAAAACTTTATATGGCAAGGGAAGACACACACACACACACACACACACACACACACACAATAAAATAAGTGTCCATTAATTAAGAAATACCCCATGTATAGTATATAAATGGAACAGAGAAAATATTGTGCTATAAAAAATGATGACTCTGGAAGTCAGAAAACTTGGGAAAGTATAAAATCAATAAGCATGTGCTAAGCACCTAGTATGTTCCAGGCACTGGTGATATAAAGTCAAAAAAAGAAAAAGAAAGAAAGAAAGAAAGAAAGAAAGAAAGAAAGAAAGAAAGAAAGAAAGAAAGAAAGAAAGAAAGAAAGAAAGAAAGAAAGAAAGAAAGAAAGAAAGAAAGAAAGAAAGAAAGAAAGAAAGAAAGAAAGAAAGAAAGAAAGAAAGAAAGAAAGAAAGAAAGAAAGAAAGAAAGAAAGGAAAAGAAAAGAAAAGAAAAGAAAAGAAAACCCTGACCTAAAAGTAGGACCAGGAGAATGATGTCAACAGTAACTATAAGAAGACAATGTTAAAAAAACAGCTGTGAACTCACATTGAATGCAATGACCAAACTTGATCCCAAAGGAGAAATAATGAAACATCTGGTAGAAAAGTAGGTTACTACAAAGTCATACTGTTGATTTGAGAAAGCTATAGTACATAAAACATATGCTTTCCTCACCTCCTCTTAGAATACCTAGCTTCCTTCAAGGTTCAATCATTTGCCACTTCTTTCAGGAAGTTATTCCCAACCTTCCTTCTAAAAATATCTTCCTTTAAAATTGCCCTGAATTTCCTTATCTGTGTATTTGCATTTCACCAAAAGAATATGTTTATTGAGAGAAGAGACATTTTTGTCTTTACATATTACTTAACAAATCTGTTGATTTGAATGTTCCCTAAATTGCTAGACTGTGATTCTTCATTTTTTATAGGAAAAGGACTATGAGATAGGTAGAATATATAATAAAAGAAAAGATATTAATGAAACTTTTTAGTGTAAAACTTTAAGTGGGAGGAAAACAAGAGGAGTCAGCAAAAGTTGTAAAATGAGCAGTCCTTATCAATAATATCATATTAATGTTCCTGGTACTTCAGTTTAATAAATTAAAGAGAAAATTGAGTAGTTCAACCACAGCACCAAATGACCTTTCTTCTTCCTGAATTCAAGGTGTGCCAAACCTAGAGACTGTAGATGGCAGATTGACCCCATAAGCCTTTTGTTATAAATATTTAAAATATGAATATTTTAAATTTTTTAATATTCAAAAAAATCTAATATGAACATTTTATTAAAAGAAAGAAATGAAAGTTTCTTTGGGGAAATTCTCCCAAAGAAAGAATACCTGCAGAGAGCTAAATAAGTGTGGTCAGATAAAATGTAATGCCTCCATTAAGTTTTCAAAAATACTTGGAAGACTGACCACATAGGATTGTAGAGGATATACTCTGGAATACCTGGTCAGGGTTAACTACTTGTGAACAAGGTTAAACCCATAAACCTTTGTTCTGAGCTATAAACACCTCCATTGAAACCACATTTGCATTGTGTTGTGGAACTCAGGAATAGCTGAGCCCACCCTGACAAAGTTCACAGATAGTTATCACCCAGTTAACACCTCATAAATTGATGCTAGAGGCACACACCTTGGACATGGCTTTTAAAAGAAGAGCAGAAACAAACACATTTAAAGAAAGACATGAGGAAGACGAGCTATATTAAGAGAAAGGAGGTGGTTGGGAGTGGGCAGTGGGCAGTGGGTAATGCTCTAGCAAAGAACAAAGTCCATCACAAAGAAATTCTTGGCAATAGAGATGACAAGTAGGAGAGTTTAAAATGATCAAATGGTGAAGACATTCTTGGATAAGGAAGCACCTGTGGGAGACAATCCTGGACCAAGAAGAAATGAGAGGGAAGTAGCATCGAGGGAGAGATACGAAGGGAAGGAGTAAACCAAGACCTTGCCCTTTATATACTATGAACTATGTAGATTATTTGCGTCCAGGGGAAAAGAAAAACTGTTTAATTATCTCAAGTGCTTCCCTTATGCTAGGATCCTCAACTGCATGTATCCCTGAGGAAAATGAGAGCCTTCTAGAAGAGAAAAGGTTGTTTTAACTATTTAGAAGTTAAGAGTGAGTCCCTTTCTGTTTTCCATTGATGAAATAGAATCTGTCCTGTGATCAATGTTTTTTTAGTCTAAGTGCTCTTAGGAAACAATTTCCTCTTTTTTATTATTATTTTTTATAGATTTTAGTATGAGCCAAATTCTGATGTAACTGAGGTCACAAACCAAAAAGAAAAATAGTAATTAACAAGTTCATGTAAAATCACAGTTATAGTTCTAGGCTATGGACTATAAGATTATAGAATTTAAGAGTTGTAAGAGACTTCAGATTTTATCTAGTCCAACCCTTCATTTTATTTGTGAGGAAACTAAAATTCAGAGAAAGAAAGTTGCTTGTTCAAGATCCCTTGTCCAGCTTCTTATGTGGAGACAGATTAGACTAGAACACAAGCTTTCTAACTCCTTCTCTTCATTTTTTGATACCAGTTTATCAATGAAAGCAACCAAAACCAGCAGTGTTTGAATCATGAACTGACCTAAAGTCAAACAAGCTAAAGATTGTCCTTGAATCCCAAAGGCCTAAGTTCAAATCCTATATGTGCTACTTACTAGATATTTGACCATAGATAAGAAGTATGATGACTGTTCTAAATTTCATTCCTCTCCTGTATGAATGAGACTAAATGACCTTGAAAATTCTCTTCTGCACTAACAATAACAAATGAATATGAGCTTTCCTCATATGGAGAGCAAAAATGCTCTTTTCCTTTGAGATTTCTGAAGCCATTGTCTTGTTATGGCTTGAATTCACCTTAACGTCATGACAACAGCTCTCCATTCATCAAAGCCCCTTGCAAAACCATCACCTACTTACCAATGTCAAGTACCCTTTGCTTAGCTGTATGTTGTCGAGAGTGCCAATACTTCCAGTACTTCAACTGCTCATCTCGATTTTTATCTTCACTGAAAACAACCATCACCACACTCTGTCAAGTCAAAGGATGATAGAAATTACTTCTTATACAGGTGGAAAAAAGAAAAGAAGGAAGGAAGGAAGGAAGGAAGGAAGGAAGGAAGGAAGGAAGGAAGGAAGGAAGGAAGGAAGGAAGGAAGGAAGGAAGGAAGGAAGGAAGGAAGGAAGGAAGGAAGGAAGGAAGGAAGGAAGGAAGGAAGGAAGGGGAAGAAGGGATGAGAGAAAAAGGAAAAGAAAGAAGAGAAAGAAGAAAGAAAGGAAAGAAAGAAGAGAAGGAATAAAATAAAAAAGAAAGGAAATGAGAAGGAACAATGAAGAGAGAAAGAGGGAAAGAGGGAAAGAAAGAGAAAATGAAAGAAGAAAGGAAAGAAAAAAAGAAAAGAGAGAAAGGAAGAAAGATAGAGTAAGAAAGAAAAAACTCACTTCTAAAAAGAACTGGAAACCTCATTTATCACCACAATAATACTTGTTAACCCAAAGAATCATACAATATTAGTACTGGAAGGGAGATTAGAAATCATCCAATTCCACCTTTTTATTTTACAGGTAAGAAAACTGGGAAGTAGTTGAAGTTCCATGTGATGAACTGTACCCCATCACATGCAAAAATTCCTTACTTTGGTTAAAGTGGCAAACATTCAGTGTCTTAAATAGTTTTTAATATTAGATAATTCATCTAACGTCTAGTTAGATGACTATGTTTATTGGATTCAAAAGCTGAATGTCTGGGATCCTAGTTCATGCATTACGCTTTTTCTAACTGTGCTGAAAGGATATACCATTCAATATTTTTTCCCAAGTTTCCATTTGAACTGTGGCCCAATTTCAATCTATTTTTGTACACTAGGAAATACAGTACAAGGAAACAGATTGCTCTGTCAAAGGGTTTATATTAGTTGGGAAAGCTTGCTAGGTTAATACAATTTAAAAATAAATATTACTCGAGCTCACAGGCAGTGCCTATGGAACTTAAAAGAAAGCAGAAAAATTACAAAGAGAAGTCAACATTTGGTGGGTTATTCAATTTATGAGCCTGCCAAGCTGTTCTCTTCCTTCTGCATCTCAAAACTTTGTTCCTTACTTATAAAAGTTTACTGTGTAGTGTCTTGGTGTTCATTTCTGGCTGTTCCCAAGTTAAAGTTTCATTGCAAACAAAGGTTCCTTTAGTAAACAAATAAGGAAATAGAAATAATCCTGTATTCTTAACATAGAAATTAATTTGAATTCTTTTCCCAATCTGGATAAGATTGGATAAAAAAATAAAGAGATTTGAAATTTTTCTTATTTATATCATTGATTTATACTTCTATTTATTTTATATATATGCATACCATTCATTAATAAATGAAAGAAAAGAGCAAAAACCCTAAACACTGCTGGTTGAGTTTTATATTCCAAACTTAGATTAAATGTGATCCCATGGGAAATATTGCCAGTGACTGGGGAAAAGAACCATTCCTTTCCCCCCTACCACTCTGTTAAACTAGGTGTAAGTAGTGGCCATTGTTAGATTTGTCAGCTCTCAGAGAGGACTGTCAGTTCTGCATTCTGAGTATAAACTCCATGACAGTTGGTTCTGTATTCAATTTTTTCTGTCTTTGCATCTCCAGTGCTTAGCACAGCACCTGACAAATAGTAGGCACTATAATAAATGCATAGATTTTTTTAAATTTCTAACTAGAAGGAAGTTTTAATTATAGAACTTGGAACTCTGTACTCAATGAGACCCCAGAAAAGTTGACACCACTTTATTTTCTTAAAAGTCTCTGAATTGAATTGAATTGAAATCCTAATGTAGCATATTGTATAGAATAGTCTTTTCCTTATCAAAATACAGCCCATTAAATCCAATAGAAGTTTGGACTGGAAATACACGATAAGGGAAACCAAATAGTCAAAATTAAAGCTGGGGAACATGAAAGTCAAGAAAAATAACAGTACCCTCAAAAGAGAGGAATCTGGTTAAAGAAATGATTTGGGAGAGATAATGATTTCAGTTTGGACGCACCAAGTTTAAAATATCTCTAGGACAGACAGTTTGAAATGTCTAATGGGCAACTGGTAAGTGGAACTGAAGTGGGGGTAGGGTGGGAAAGAAGAGCCAGGGATGGATATATTGGTCTGTGAGTCATCTGCATAGAGATGATAATTAAACCCATGGGACCAGATGAGGTACCCATGAGGGAATGTGGAGTGAGATAAGAGAAGGCACAAGACCACAGAATATCCAGTATGTTACACATGGTAGATAGGTTCTTAATAAAACACACATTTACTTGCATTTTGGGGGGGAATTGAATTAAATACCCCCAGAGAGAAGGTGAATATTATTATATGGTGGCAGAATGATAAAATCGGTAATGTTTCCTAATTTAAAAAAAAAAAAGCACTTAAATCCAGCTATAACAGACAAGTATGTGCCACTGGATCAAGAGAAACTGAACAAAAATTTCCTTTCTTCTTAATGATGCATTGGTTGAAATTTCATGGGGACTTTCTATTTTGGATAAATTCAGGTCTGTGTTTAGTGGTAGGTATACAGTGGTGTTCTCTTATTCCAGTGATTCTTCCAATGGGAGGCAGAAGGTATGAACACGATGGGTTGGGAGGCAGCAGTTAATCACTGTGGGTGAAGCTGGACAAAGATTTAACAAAAAAAACTGAAAGTTTTTACAACTTTAGGAGATGGGGGAAATCGGATATAATATTCCTTTTCATCGTGAAGAGATTATCAATTATTTTCCTTCCTGCCATCATCGTGGATTATAGAAGCTGGCAGCATTCCAGTGTGGAGCTAAAACTCAAATTGCATTTTCCACCAAAAAAAACTAACACTCGTGCATCTGAGAGTGCCTCCAAATCAATTTAGACAGACTTGAGTCCCATTCCTTGAAGAGGGAGGGAGTTGTGAAACATTTAGAGAGAACCCCAAATTCCTACATACATTTGTTTTAATCATACCTTCCCTTTCTGAATCAAGTAGCAGCTCTTTCATGCTCCCAAATAGGTTTCAACTCTACAACTACACACCAACTAAGTTAAGATGAGTTGATAAGAAACTTTGTAGTTCGTATCTGATGAATGAAGCAGGGAAAGTCCCTCTGATTTATTTTGAAAGTATGTATACTCAGACTTGGCTTAATTTTAGCACCCAACTAGAATGATACATGAAAACCCTCATTCTTTTCTTCAAGGATAGAAGAAAATTTAAAAATAAATCAATGCTCTCTGATAAAACCCACATGTAAAACCCCTTTTTGCCTTAAAGATATCCGATTTCTGTGTCTTTAATATGAGAAATGAGGCTCATACCCTAACTTTGCTGATGGGATGTCTGAAGCACTTGTTGTCTCCTGTCTCACTCAGGGTGATGGCATAGAATTGTCCTTTGTTTAAATACGTCATGGGTCCTTCTCCTTGTTTCTGACGTAGGGATTTGGTAGCTTCCAAAGTATACTGAAACGTGCTACTAAAGAAAAGAAAAAAAAAGAATAACAATTATTATTCCCACCTCCATTTTGTTTTTTTTACTTTTGATACTTAATCAATTTTACCTCATTTTTTTATGAATACTGACCTGAATTTGTTTGAATTTGACATTAACTTAGCCTATGTCAAAGAAGATATCATTTTAGGATGGAAACGGTCAAAGGTCATTTCTCATACCATATATATTTCTTGTACAATTCCCAGCAAGGACTCATGTGTCAGATTTTTGTTTGTTTGTTTGTTTAAGGGGAAAATTCATAGTATTCTTGGTCAATTGTGTGAACCTAAGTCCCTGGGGAATAGAGGCTCCAGTACATAATCAATGAGATATAATTACTAAGCTTCCTTGAATTTCACCAAGCTGATATATGATAAAGGAATGTCCTATGTTAAGACAAGACAATATACAAAAATAAAAACTTAGAAAACAGATACATTAGGGGATAATTATTCCCATTACAAAACAATTATTCATTTTACAAAGGAAATCATGATAGGGTTTCTTCAAAGGGCCAATTCCCCTAAAGCACATGACATATTGCATTTACATTAAAATTATTTATAGAACTTTCCAGGCAGATATATATTTGATTAAGTAAAATATACCTATATACTGTTGTGGTCTTTTTGAATCAAAGTATTTTTATTTCTGCATTGCAAAAGCTAAGTGTAAGTTGAAGTTTTCAGCATTAAACTTTTCAATGGGGCCATCTGATTTTTTAGTTCTTCACATTCTGTACTCTTAAAGGCTGAGTGAAGAGGTGACATTCAAAGTTAACACAATTTATCTACTCTCATTTCAGGGAACTAAAATCATCAACCGAAACATAATAAAAAGAGATCCAAAAATAAATTTCTAAGAAGAAGGGGCCAAAACATGTAGTTATTAGATATGCCTTACACAGTGTCTGGAACATAGTAAATACTTGTTTATTGATTGACACATCATAAAATCAAGGAGCTCCCATTCAACAGAAGGGAGACTGAGTGGTGCAGTGGATAGGTCATCAGGCCAGGAATCAGGAAGACCTGAGTTCAAATCCAGACTCAAACTCTTATTAGCTATGTGAACCTGAGCAAGTCACTTAACCCTGTTGGCCTCGGTTTCCTTGTCTGTAAAATAAGAAGAAAATTAAGGAGAAAAAAAAGGAGAAGGAAATGGCAAACTATTCCAATTTCTTTGCCAAGAACATCCCAAATGGAGTCATGAAGAGTCAGATACCACTGAAAAACGTCTAAACAACAACAAAATTCCCAGTATAATTTAAGCTTCTTAAGGACAGGAACTTCTCAATACCTATTCTGTGCACCAAGGCACAGAATTTAGATGTTGAATAATAATAACATAGATATTTAATCAATGCTTACTTATCTGAGTTGAACATAATTGTGTTGCAATGAATAAAAATGAACGATTCAATGAACAAATTATAAATTGTAAATGAACAAATTGTAAATTTTTTTCCTTTAAGAAAACAATGGCATAGCATTATAGAATCACAGATGTGTAGAACTGAAGAGGACCTTAAAGGCAATATGTTCTAACTCCATCATTTTACAGATCAGGAAACAGACCCCAAGATGAATGGATTTGCTCAAGAACACACAACCAGCCAGTGTCAAAGCTGAAATGAGAACTTATATCACAACTTCACAGATCAGTACTCTTTCCATTACACTTGAAAAATGATTAAGTAATTATTTATTTTAATGTTAGACATGATATATATTTACTTTAACATTTCTTCAAGTGATTAGGAATTATCTTGTTTCCCCAAATGTCTACTTTAAATTTTAATCAGTTTGTTAACCAGTTCCCATTACCTCATCTCTCATTCACCTACCTTGCTGTTTGTTCATAAATGTATTCTTCAGCCCCCACTGAAGCACTTCGATATTTCTGAAAAGTTTAGAAGTGATTAAAAAATTAAAATATATCAATAAGGAACCATTATATATAAACAAACAGGCAAGAAAAAATTATTCCAAAATATTTCCAGTTGTGTTCATCCTAGGAAGAAATCTTTAAAACATTATGGATCTATTTCAAATCTAGGGGGAAAAGGTGCCATTTATCTATGGAATTTGTATACATACTTTGCCAGATTTCTCCATCTTGTGCAACCTTCTCCAAGTATAATGATCAGATTAGGCATATTCATTTTCTCAAACCCCTTTCTTAAACTAAATCCTCACTCACTTTGGAATATAATATCCCTATGCTATTGTAAACTGAGACATAAAATCCATTATTAAGTCCTGGCAATCTTACTAGTGATTCATCATACCTCAGGGAGGCAAGGTGTCTTAGAAATCATTTATCCTCTCCCCCTTTTTTCTCATCAATCCTATTCCTTCTATTATTCATCTAGCTCAGCCCCTCATTTTCTCTTTACTATATTACTGCAATAACCTCATCATTGGTTTCCATGTCTCATCCCTCTCTCTGCTCCAAATCATAAATATGCTGTTACTCATTCTAATGTATGATATTCTGATCACATCATTCCTTTGGTACAGAAAGCCTTGAGCAGTTCTCTATTATCAACTAATGAAATCTAAAGCTTCTTAACCTGTGTATTCAAGGTGCTCATCAATCTGGTTCTAGCTACTCTTTCCAAAATCTTCTGTATTACTTTTTTCAGTCAGATTGTTCTACTCACTATTCCCTAATGTCATCCTTTCCTTTTCTGCCTCTTAATCATACTATCCCCAAAAGGCTATCTGTAAAATCGATTGCATTCTCCTCAACATGAGAATAGTGCTATATATACTATAAAATGCTATATAAGAAATAAAAATAACGTTGATTATTTTTCAAGATCCAGCACTAGTAACAACTCTTTCAAGAACCTTTTATTTTAATATATTTTCTTTCCCCATCTCACTCCAATCAATTCCATCAAGGCAAACTAACATGCCTGAAAGTAGTCTCTCTCTGTCTCTGTCTCTGTCTCTGTCTCTCTCTCTCTCTCTCAAGTCATCAGTTATACACACATACACACAAATATGAAATACCTATTGTAGTGACCCTGTGCTACACATTGGGATAACAAAGCTCTTTTTAAATGATAAAGTCCTTGCCATAAACAGCGTTTTAGTGTTCTATTTGGGGTGGAAAGAATGTATACAAATAAATTGAACATCCCCAAAGACTTGGTACATTTTTAAGCTGGACACTTCTGTATCATAAAAAGTGGAATCTGACAGGGACAAAGGACTCTGTTGCTACCCTCCTATGCCTTTTATCATATTCCAATTCATATTATAATTTTTTGTATTCTACTCATATCTCTCATGCCAGATTGTAAGCTACTTTAGGTCAAAGATGACATTCATTTGTGCATATTGTAATGATGGAGAGTAGGACAAAAAAAAATTGGGGGAAGCTGGAATATAGGAATGACAGTTGGAAACTGAACAAGGACTTCTGGGAAATTCTCCTGAGGAAGGGGTCTTGGGTGCTAAGACACAGAAGGGAGTGGAAGGAGGAGCTGTTTCTCAGGGCCATTCAAGTCACCTTTGGGGATTTCTGACACTGACAGAAATCCTAACATCAAGGATTCCTGTTTAAAACATTTCTGGTTCCTGTCAAGAAACCTAATTTCTTCAAAGACTTTCATTTCCATGAACTATTAAGATACTGGACTCTAATTGGTAAGCAGTGTTCTCTGCCCTGTTCTACCTCTCCCCTGCCTAAGAGAAAACCTTTTACTTCAGTAATTAGATTATTTAGAAACGATTTAGGGCACCTACAATCCCTCTAACCTCTTCTCTTTTACCCCAATCTACAATTAAATCAAACAGTCATATAATGAATTCAATCTTGTTTATTTACATCTAGAGAGTAAGCCTAATGGCAGACTCCATATGGTTGCCAGTTTTCAAGAAGACAGGAGGGGGAGGCTTATGAGTGCCCCAAAGCAGCACATATCTGGATTGAGGCCCCACATTCCTCTCCTTGTAGAGAAGACTTCCCTGTCGCCCTTGAGGGCCAGCACTGCAAGCCTACACCGAGGGGAGATCTCCATTTTGTCTCCTTCAAGTAATTCAGGGACTCCAGGAGGGAGTAGTGAGGGAAACCATTTTCATCAACCCTTTCCTCACTGCCTTCAACCCTCATTTCTCCATCTAAAGAGTGTGAGTCCCCCAAAATTACAATACCCAGACCCTAGTAGAGCCCTCCTCTGCAACTAGCAATTACATGAATATTGAATTTAAGAGATTATAAAGTTCTGAAAATTCCAAGGACCTAGATTCTAATCATGCCTCTGATATTTTAATGTCTTTGTGACCTTGAGGGAAAACCCTGGGCACCAACCCCAAATTGAATGCTTTTTCCATTATGTAATTTATCTTTCTAAAGATTTACAAAAAAGCTCAACCCTCACCCTTGAACTTAAAAATTAGTCTAGTTACTTTCCTCAGTTCATCTTGCACTTAAAAATAATTCTAGTGCCTTACCCTGTATATATCTTGTTTGTGTGTATGTATGTGTATCTATATGTTACATATATTTGCATATTGTACTATGTGTGTATATATATATACATATATATAAATATATTTATATATTTATATATGTATCCTGAATATATGTTTGTATACTGTCAACCAAAGAAAAGATATAAGGATCAGCTAAAGTCAAACTTGAAGTGGGCTAGCATTACACCAAAGCAACTAGAACTTGCTGCCTCTGTCAGAAGCAGCTGGTGAACCCACATTCACCATGCCGCCCCCACCTTTGAAGATGAACGACATCGACGTCTTGCCGCTGCGTGTGAATGCCGACACCAGGCCACAACCGCACCTCCTGTAACAACTGGAATCCCAGGCCCCATGTGCCACAGACTGTGTGCCTCAGCCTTTGGACTCCAAAGCCACATGAGGGTACATCAATAGATGATAATGCACAAAGACAATTGTCATTCTCGGCTTCCGAGAGACTACCACTACTGTCTCCCCTGTTATACTTTCTGAGAACTCCTTGAGAGCAGAAGCTGTCTTTTGTCTTTCTTTGTAGTCCCAATGCTTAGTATAGTATTTGGCCCATGGTAGGCACTTAAAAAATATTTTTAAATGTTTGTTGGATTGAACTGAATTAAGTAAATTCCTAATCTCAGATAACAATGGCTAGTATTTATAAAGCAGTTTCATACATTAACTTTTGATCTTCCTAACAACTCTGTGAATTAGGTATAATTATCATCATTTTTACAGATGAGGAAACTGAGGACAAGGACTTGCCCTAGATAAGAATCTAAAGCATAAAGTTTTACTCAGAACTTCCTGATTCTAAGTCCAACCTTCTATCCACAATGCCACCTAGAGTTAAAAACAAAGTTGTGCTGGAATCAGCTCAAACCAAATAGGAGAGAATTGATTGTTAAATATTCTATGGGAGCATTATTTCTCAGAAAATTATATTGAGGTAGCAGCTGAGTGGCTCAGTGGATTGAGAGACAGACCTAGATATGGGAGGTTCTGGGTTCAAATCTGGTCTCAGACACTTCCTAGCCGTGTGACCCTGGGCAATTCACTTTCCCCGATTGCCTAGCCCTTATTGCTCTTCTGCCTTGGAACAAATACACAGTATTGATTCTAAGAGAAAAGGTAAGGTTTTTTTTTTAAAAAAAGGAAAAGAGAAAAGAGGACAGGACAGGACAGGACAGGTCAGGACAGGACAGGACAGGACAGGAGAAAGGAAAAAGGAAAGGAAAAATGAAAGCTAAGGAAAAATGAAAGGAAAGGAAAGGAAAGGAAAGGAAAGGAAAGGAAAGGAAAGGAAAGGAAAGGAAAGGAAAGGAAAGGAAAGGAAAGGAAAGGAAAGGAAAGGAAAGGAAAGGAAAGGAAAGGAAAGGAAAGGAAAGGAAAGGAAAGGAAAGGAAAGGAAAGGAAAGGAAGAAGGGTTACAAATTAGGGCTTAATGTATGATTTTATTGATTGTCTTAGACTTAAGAAAGTGATATGGGGGGCAGCTAGATGCCACAATGGATAGACTCAGACCTGGAAATGGAGGGTCCTGGGTCTAAATCTTCTATCCCGCTGTGCATCTTTTCCAAGAAAATAACATGAGTGACTTTGGATTGCTAAAATCTAGTTCAACTATCCTCAGCATTGTTCTCATCTGTCAGTTTAGTAACCTCATCAAAACAAAGGAAGCAAGGGCCATTGTCCTCTGGTCTGACGTTCTTGATGAAGTCAACAAGCGCTCAGAAAAAATGTGAGCTTCTGGACAGTAAGACAATTGGTCATTTTCTCCCCCCTCTTATTTCAAGTACTTAGTATGGTGCCTTGTAAATAACAAGAGCAATTATATAACCTTCTGAGGATTGCATAGACCTTTACAGATATTATCTCATTTTTAACTTCATAAAAATCCTGGGATGTAGATGATATTATCATCCCTGTTTTACAAATGAGGGAACTGAAGCACACAGAGGTTAACTAACTTCCCCAAGGTCACAAAGCTAGTAAATGTTTGAGACCCAATTTGAACTAGAGTCTTTCTGCTTCTAGGATCAGGGCACCACCTCACTGACTGACAGAAAGAGAACAACATTCCAAGCATAGGAAACACGGTTCACCAACCTCAGTTCAATCTGAGCCTTAATGCTTGAATGCTCCTACCATTATTCTTGGAGGACTGAACAATCTCCTCCCCAGCTAGCTCTTCCTCTAAGGGGTTTAGATGGAGGTATCCGACCCTAAGCTGCTAAAAACTTCAATCATCAAGTTCTAAAATTTCTTTCCTATACAATCCATAAGACATGCCTAAGTTTTCTCAACCAACCCAATCCCACATTCTATATATCACCAATTTCAATAACATCTAAACTGATCGAGGGCTTTTTTGCACTTAATATGATTGATTCAGTAGAGAAGCTTTTTCACCTGGTATTATAGTCTAGCATCTTGACACTTTGTCTAGGGGTGGGGATATCGTCTGCGCTGCCCCACCTTCACATGTGTCTAGATCCATAAGGTCCTTGAGTTCATGATTAGGCCCTTTCTTAGACTTTGTCTCCTATTTTATACTGATTGATAGTTTTAGCCCTTATGTTATAGCTATTCTTTAGCAAAAGTTCTTACCCTTTTCTATCATAGGACCCCTTGACAATCTTGAGAAATCTATAGAACTCTGTTTTTAAATGCATAAAATACATAGGATTACAAAGAAAAGAAATTATACTGATATATAAAAATTCAATTTTTTTTAAGTTCACAGACCCTCCCTTTTAAAGGAGCTCTAATATATGGTTGCCTAACTTGGGAATATATAAGTCTAAAACTTAATTCAGACACTTAGTAGCTGTACAACCCCATACAAATTACTTAACCTCAATTAGCCTCAATTTTCTTACCTATAAAATAGGGCTGATAATAATATTGTCATCCAAAGTCATTGTGAGCATCAAATGAGATGATGGACACATACATATATGCATATATGTACATATATGTTTTATATGTGTATATATGTTTTATAAACATTTGTAACCCTTATGGGTTAAGTAGTAATAGTGGTAGTAGAAGAGGTAGGAGTAGAGACAGTTGTAGTAGTGGTGGTGGTGATGGTAGTACTGGTAGTATTGGTTCTAGTAGTAGTAGTCTTTCTTTTATTAAATGCATTTTCCTTCCTATCTCCCCCCTCTTTTTTTATTCAGTCCTTTTGATTAGATTTCTAAGACTCCAAGCAAATATAGTTTTACCAGAACATCCATCTTTAGATACATGCCATCTTTAGCAAAGAGTTCGTCATCACTATATTTGATGCTGTAAACTAAAAATACAAAAACCATTCTCAGATACCATCTCCATTTTAAAAACTTTAAAAAATATTTTTTATTCTGAATTTAAATGACAAATAAAATGGGCATTTCCACATACATAGAACTGAAAAAAGAGGCATGTTTTAGAACTTTGAATAGCATGTATAACTTGCTTTAAAAATGTATATGATAAATTTAACTTATAATTTTCAGAACCTGAGAAACCATCCTTGCATTTCTTGTTTACTCCTTTAAGTTCACTTCTTCTAGACTTAGTGACTTGAAAAGCTATTTACTCTTCAAGTCAGGTGGTAAACTCAACTGGAATTCATTTTATGGATTCCTAATTATTGATGCTACTTTCTTTCATATTTCATTACATGTTAGCATCTTTGTCAACAGGAACAATGGGAAAATGTATTTAATATCAAACAACTCTAGACTTTACTTTTAGTCACATCATTGTACTGAATTATTATGAAATAGAGGAATGATAGGAATTTGATAAAGCATATTCATCCTGTTTGTCAATTATCACATAGTTGTGTATGTATGCAGAAGAGATCATTGTAAATTTAGATTGCTTAATAAATATACTAAATGAAAAATCTGAAAATAATCACGAATGTCTGATTATCCCCAGGACCTGGCACCTAGGAGGTATTTAATAAAATCTTGTTGACTATAGTATGAAGGAATCCATGGCTTTCCCTAACAAAATATGGGGAAACATTACTTACCAATTAATAAGTTAAAATATATACTATGCACCTACTATGTGCCCATCACTCTGCTAGATGATAATTCAAGAAAAGTCCAGTTTGAATTTTGAAAAGTCTAAACCACAAAATAATTGCTCAAGAAACACAGGTTTATTATTATGTCCATACAACATCTCCAACTAGGTTGACACATTTTTTATTAATTCAAAACAATTGCCTTAATAAAATTACTTTTGGGAAATATTTCAATACATAATGTACATTTGTAGTCTATTGTTTTCACGTAAGCAGGTGTTTTCCATAATAATGCTAACTGATAATGATATATATATATGTACATATATATATAGTTTTATTGCAGAGCACAATACAATGCTGGACTTGATTAATCTTCATAATTCTCCTATGAGGTAGGTACTCCACAAATTTTTTATACCCAATTTATGAAGAAAGAAATTAAATCTTAGAGAGATTAAATGATTTGTCAAGGGTCACACAGCTATTAAATGGAGGCAGAATATAGACTTAGGCCTGCACAATGCCAAGTTTAGCTTCTAATATAGCATACCGTACTGTTAACAAATATTTTTAACACTGCTCTATAACTTTGTTTACACTGGTCCTCTATAATGTTTATCAGAGAAAAGGGGCTCTAAACAAGCAATTAACACCAGTCTCAATTACTGAAAATTCTACTTTAGTGATATTCATATAAATGCATTCTTATTTGTTTAAATTATTATTATTTTTAAACCCTTACCTTCCATCTTGGAACCGAGGCAGAAGAGTGGTAAGGACTAGGTAATGGGGGTTAAGTGACTTGCCCAGGGTCACATAGCTGGGAAGTATCTGAGGCCAGATTTGAACCTAGGACCTCCCGTCTCTAGGCCTGGCTCTCAATCTACTGAGCTGCCCCCTATTTAAATTATTAATATATATAATAGTAATATATGGAATCTAATTTTAAAAAACTTCTTCTCAAGAACCTTAATTCTTATAATAGTCTAATAATAGGTTAATGGAAACATAAGATTATCCTTATTATAGATCAACAACATCCCCAACCCCCGAGAAAAAAAAAGTCCAGAATATTTGGAATTTTCTTAAACTACAAAATAATATAGTGGTAAAACCCAACTGTTAGTCTATTATTTATTGTTATTGAATTCACTGAAAATAAGTGTCAGATAATCATCTCATTTGATCCTCCCAACAAATTTGCTGTGTGACCCTGAGCAGTCACTTAACCCCTGGGGATATATCTCCATTGTACAGATGAGGAAATTGAGGAGGCAAAGGGTATCCAATAATAACAGCCAAATAAGTACCTAAGTCATGATCTAAATTCAAGTCTTCTTGATTCCAGATCAGCACTTTATTCACTGTGTCACTTAGCTGCCTACATTCCTTCTATCTGCCACAGAATACATAGTATATAAGGTGACCCAAAACATTTAGTGTAGTTTGGGGCTACTAAAAACCCTTTTTTATGTTAGTAAAGCTTTGTGGTGCACTAAGACTTTGGGGACACCCAGTATTTCCATTCCTGGGGACATGAAACTTACTCTGATTCAGTCTGGTGTCCAGACTTTCAGAACACTTCCTAACCTATCCTCTCTGCTATTCAACACATTTCTATAATGACTATTTATAATCACAGCATATTTATTTTTCATCTCTCCTACTAGATTATATGCTCACTCATTCATTCAATAGTTGTTCATTGAGTCTCTACAAAATGACAATAACGAATAATGATCATAATAACAGCTAGCACGTAGCTCTTCATGTTTGCAAAGTGCTTTACAAATGGTATCATATCCTGACAACAACCTAGGAAACTGACACTAGCTTTAATTGCCTTTTACAGATGAAGAAAATGAAGAAACAATGAGGGGTTCAAGTGGCTCACCTAAAACACTGTTCTAGATGAAGGGAGACAATCAAAGTATCTGCCCTCCCAGAGCAGTATAGGAGGTGCAAGAACACATCTCCAAAGATGAAGTCATTACGATGCATAATAGAACGTAAGCAAAGGGGCCAAGTGTTATATGAGAGTCAAGAACAGAAAGATCTTCAAGATTACTTTTATTTATAAGAAAGACCATCTAGTATAATAGAAAGTACATTTACTGGCTTTAGATTTCAGATGAAAATGATGGAAGGATTTTAAAGGAATACAAGCTGAATCTGAATCACACAAGAGAAGTGGAACCCCCCCCCCCAAAAAAAATTTAATGAATGCAATCCTAGGCAGTGAGGTGGCATAATAGAGAGAGCATATCCTGGAGTCAGGAAGATCTGAGTACAAAGCTAGCCTCAGCCAAATAACCATTACTATGGTTATTAAAATAAAAATTTCAAAAAAGTTCCCGGACCTCAGGAAAACATTGAGAGGTAAATAATCTGAGTACTACCTAAGTAACTAGTTGACACAGGGAATAGAGAACACCTGGCCTGTAGTAAAGAAGACCTGAATTCAAATCCAGCACCAGCCACTTACTAGTTGTGTGGCTCTGTGCAAGTCACTTAGTCCTATTTGCCTTAGTTTCCTCACATATTAAAAGAGCTGGAGAAGGAAAGGGCTAACCCTGAGAAAATCCCAAAAGGGGACGAAGAGTTGGATATAATTATAACTGACTAAATAATAACAACAATAATAAATGCTAGGCATGATTAACTATCTTGGTATCTAAAATAAGGAAGATAATATTTCAACTATGCTCTTCCCTGGTCAGACTACATCTGGAGTATTATGTTTAGTTCTAGGAATATTTTAGGAATGTCAGAGATAAACTGGAATACTTTCCAAAGAAGGCAATAAGGATAGTGCAAAGTCTAGAGAATACGGCATATCAGATTAACAGAAGGAAATGGGGATGCTTAGCCTGGAAAAGAAAAAGGGAAGAATATGGTAGCTGCCTTCAGATATGTAAAGGGAAGGGATGTCATATGGAAAGATTAAAGTTGTTCTTCTTGTCCCGGGGACAGAATTGGGTAGAAATTATCAAAGGAGAGATTTAGACTTAATATAAGGAAAATCTTCATAACAATCATAACTAAAATGGAACTGGCTGCCTTCAGGAGCAGTGAAGTGAAAGCCTGTAGGAAGGCTTATATTGATTTGAACTGCCCTTCCAAAACTAAGACTCTGGGATTCAGTGGATAGAATGTATAGAGACAAGAGGGAAGGTACAACATTCTAGGCAAAGGAAGAACAAATGAAAATGGTATATCTGAAGCAGTATCTTCCATCTGGTTATAATTAGAATAAAAAGATAGTATCAGTGAGGAGTGAGAAATATGGTTGTATGACTAGATGGTGTACAATTTTGTGGGACCCAAGAAGACAGGAACAGTGGTCTCTGGATAAGGAATAAAAAAATAAAATTTTATTTCATTGATAAAGATCATTCTATGAATTCTAAAATCCATTCACACAGTTTCTTCCTTGCTATTCTCACAGATGCTCCATCTCTTCGAATCCATCTAAGCTTTTTCACTAGCTGTAAAATTTCACTATGCTTGGAGTGCATTTCTTCCTCACCTCCACCTCCTAGTTTCCCTGGCTCTTCAAAACTCAGCTCAAATCTCATCTTTTGCCAGGTTTTCCTGATCCCCACCCATTCCCCCAAAGCTAACACTTTCCCTCATTTATTCCCATTTACATAGTATCTTGTATGTACATGAACTTTTGTCTCTCATTAGAATATGGGGCAGGGGCCATGTTTTTGTCTTTCATTGTATCCCAAGGACTTAGCATCTTACCTGGAAGCAGATGTTATATTTTTGAGATCTCTCTTGATAGGTCGGTTTATGGAAGCCAGCATTAAAAAGTATTGACTTTACTGACTTAACTAACTATAACAAACAGAAAATGTAACTTGAGGAGAAGATAGACTAACAAAACATTTATGTTGGTTCATAAATTCTTTGTTACCAATCAATCTATAACGAGATACAAGAAGGCTTTAGTGCAATACAAGCTTCCCTGGACATTTAAGATGCTCCACAGCCTGGCTTCACCTACCTTTACAGTATCATTTCCCATTATTCTCCATCTACACACTCTGTGCTCTAGAAGAATTGGACCTATTCTCACCTCATACATTCTCTCACCTTTGTACATTTGTACAATACCTACTTTTTTATCTAGAATTTACTCTATCTTCACTTGAACCTATCAAAATCCTATAAAGATTAGTCTAGAGAAGAAGCTAGGTGATTCAGTGGATTGAAAATCAAGCCCAGAGATGGGAGGTTCTTGGTTTAAATCTAGTCTCCAACACGTCCTAGCCATGTGACTGGGCAAATCATTTAACATCATTTGCCTAGTCCTTACTGCCTGGGAACCAATACTTAGTATCGATTCTAAGATAGAAGGTAAGAGTTTAAAAAAAAAACAAAAGAAAGAAAAAAATCAGTCTGACTACATTTTTGGACATGGCCAATATTTTGTTTGACTATATTTATTATGAGGAGGTTTCTTTTTCTTTTCCAGAGGAAGGGGAGGTGAGTATGCTTATTAATTGAAAAAAATATTTAATTAACATAATAAAGACTAAATTATAATCTTCTCCATAGAGCTTTCTCTGATTTCCCTACCCTTATCCCCAGCTGAAAGTATGTTCTCTCGCCTCAGATTTTCCCAATTTAAGAAATCTTTAGATCCCTTCTTTGCTCCTATCACTACTTTATTTCATACATATCACATTGCTTACATAATACATGATATTACATTGCATTTCTCCCCTACTTCGATTACATCATGATCTCTTGAAGAACTATGGTTGTTTTGTAGAATTATATAGAAGATATCTAACAAAGTGCCTGGAACCACTGTAGATCTTTACTATGTGTTTACTGAACTGCAGAAAAGTCTATGTAGCATCTTCTGACTTGAGAAGAACATAAAATATAAAGTCCCTAGAAAACAGTGGGATATCTAATATCTAGAATCAACAAATACTTATTAAGTGTCTTCTCTATGCCAGGTACTTTACTAGTGGCTAGAAACAAAAGTCAAAAGTGAGGCAGTTCCTGATCCCCATGGAGCCTATAGTCACAGGTAAAACAGCATGTGTGGAGGGAGAGAGAGAGAGAAAGAGAGAGAGACAGACAGAGAGAGAGAGAAACAGAGAGACAGACAGAGAGAGAGAGACAGAGAGAGAGAGACAGAGAGAGAGGGCGAGAGACAGAGAGACAAAGAAACAGAGAGAGAGACAGACGGAGACAGAAACAGACACACAGAGAGATTGAGTGAGAGAGAAACAGAGAGAAATAAAGAAAGAGAAACAGAGATAGAGTAAGAGAGAGAGTGTGAGGGAGAGTGGGAGGAAGGAAAGGAGAGGGAGAGATAGATGAATGGATAGTTAGATAGGTACATACATACATGCATATATATATATATATACATACTTAGATGGATAGGTAAATAGATGTGTAAATGGATGGATAGGTGAGCCAGCAGATAGATGATAGAAATACACAGACATATGCATATATTTGTGTATGTATACATGTATGTATATATGTGTAAAATACATGTAGAACAAACATGTTGTACAGAGAATGGGTTGGGGAGAGGGAACCAGGAAAGATTTCATCATGAAGAAGGTAGTGCTTGATTGAAGAATTCTAAGAGACTGAGATAGGGAAGAAATGCATTCTAGGGCTAGGGGACAGACAATGAAAAGGAAAGGCAGTGTCCTGTTGGAAGATAAGGGTCAATTTGGCTGGACTAGAGTGTGAGGAAGGGAATAATGTAAACAGAATAAGAGCCATTAATGAAGAGCTTTAAATGAAAAACAGGGAAGTTGATATTTCATTCTAAAGATAACTGGGAGCCCCAGAAATTTATTGGCAAGAGGGAAGGAGAAGAAAGAGTACATTGAGGAAATTACTCTGGTCACTGTTAAGAATGGGTTGGAGTTGGAAAACACTTAAGGTAGAAAGGAGATGATACATCTACACCACAGTCCTTGTACAAGAGCATCACAAAGGGAATATTGGTATTTGCACACCTCCAAATCTTTCAATGAGAAATAAGATTGAAAGCCTCACTTCCTTCTTCCCACTAAGAGCCAAGTTTCACTAAAAGCTGAGAAAGTTGCTTAGTGAATATTCTAGAGGGGTAGCAAAGTCTTTGTTCTGTCACAATCTAATAGGAAACAACCACCATGTGTATACATATACACACACACATCAGAAAAGAACAGAACACATACAGAACGGAATCATGGCAAACCAGGAAAGATCTCCCCACTTAGAGGATGGCACTTGAGCTGCTTCTCAAAAGGACTCCAAGAGGCAGGGGTAGATAGGGAGTGCATTCCAGGCATGGGAGACAGCCAGCCAGTGCAGTCAGAACTGGTTTAAAATATGTTTTCTGTTTTGTTTTGTTTTTCCCTTGGGCAGAGATGGAATTTGAACCAAAATTTCCGGCCTGCAGACTCTTTTCACTATACCAACCTGCTTCTCAAGGACTGTTTCAAAGTTTCTATTCGCTGTTTTCATTTTGTAATCTTGGCAGAGAAACAAATACTCAGAATTTTCCAACAGTTAACACTGACTTCAGCTTGACAAAAAAATGTCTGAGTTCTTAATGGCTTCTGACATATGAATATTCAGGGTTGGGAGGGAAGGTTCCATTCCTAAGCTTTCACTGATATAGGCAACTCCCAATGAGGAGACTCTCTTGGCCAATACAGTTCTGAAAATTTTCTGCAGTTCATACAGTCTTAGAGAATTGTCTGGAACAGCCAATCAGTCAGTCAATAAACTATGTGCATTCACTGTGTGATGGGGAAAATCACTCAACCCCAATTGCCTAGCCTTTACCACTCTTTTGTCTTGGAAAAGGCACTTAGTATCAACTCCAAATTCTAAATACATACAATAAATAAATAAATTCTAAAACAGAAGAAAGAGTATGTGTATATATATATATATATATATATATATATGACAGAGTATTGAATAGTTTTACAATGAACACATTCAAGCTAATTAACATCTTCAAAAAAAATTGGAGGATCTGGAAATTGGAAACAAATAAAAGGAGGGGAGTAGGGACCACAATAAACACAAGGGATTCAAAGAAAGACAAGAGTCCCAACTCTCAAGGAGCTCACAATTTTATGGGATACAACATGGAAATAACTATGCGGAAATAAACTAAATATAGGAAAAACTGTAAATAATCCACAGAGGAAAGGCACTAGACTTGAGAATCAGGAAAAGTCTCCTTAAAAGGTGAGAATTCAGCAAGGACTTAAAGAAGCTAGGAGATCAAGATGGGACAGAGATCATTTCAGCCATGGGGGAGAGCCAGTGAAAAGACCAAGTTGCCCCAGGTAGTATATGTCAGCAGTAAGATCTGAGGACAGATCTTCTGAGCTCTGAGACAGGAATCCTATTATTACGCCATATTCATTCTTGGGTGTTATCATATTTGTTCTTTTCCTGAATTTATGAACTCTTTACCTAAGCTAAGAGCAGCAATTAGATTTTTAAACCTCATGGTGCTCCTCCTCTCCAACCATCCTTGGTGTCTAGCACAGAGCCTTTAGGAACTTGATAAATATTTATTTAGATGGTTCGATAACAGTTGCACTTTTTCTTGCTGGAAATGAGGTAAATAAGGGATCAAAATTCCTCATAAACTATGCACACATCTTGTTAACACCAGCATGGAATTAATCATTTCCTAAAATATTTGAAGCTTTTGTGATTATTCTTGTTCCACTGATACTGGTCCTTTAAGAGATATCAGTTTGACCTTTCATAGCAACAATCTTCCCCTCTCCCCACCCTGGCTTAGTATCAGAGCTAGTCTCCTTTGTATAGGCTGAACCATTTTGCATTCAGCAGTGATCTCCACATAATTCAATAATCCACTCGTGGAGTGTATTAGATTTCAACCAATGATTTGTACTACAGGGATTTCCTTACTCAGAGGTCACCGAATCATATGACCAGTTGGTGGTGTGATAAGCAAAAGATTATAACTGGAAGACTTCTTTTTTTCCACTCCCATCAGAACAAAACATGGGATACCTGCAGGCTACAGCCCAATGCAAACAATGATTCTGGCTGCAATGATAAACCCCACAAAACAGTTAAACCAAAAGCATTGGGACTGAGTCCAAACACTTGGCTTCTGCTGAGGTCAGAGAACTCCTGCTCCCCCCTCCCCTTTCCTACTTTGAAAGGAAAAAATAATAATAATAATACAATTACCTCTTTTCATGGGTTTTTTATCTACCACACAAATACAACTGATAACACACCACCTAGAGATCATAATCATGCCATTGCCACGGGATAGCATGCCCACGTCCTTCTAGAAGGCAGGGTGGGAGAGTGGTAAAAACAAGGGACTCTGGGTTGGTCCTGATCTCCACTAATTACTAGCTGTGTCGCCTTGGGCTCAATCTTTCCAAGTCTGTTTCCTCGCCTTGTAAAGTGAAAGATATTCAGTCATACTATCCAAAGGCAGTAAGGTGGCCCAGTGGATAGGTAGTTGAGCGTGGAGTCTGGAAAAACTGCTTTTTGTTTTGTTTTGTTTTTTTCAAATCTGGCATCAGATACACTTAATAATCATGGGTTGTCATAGGTTAGGGAGGTGACGTCACCTTTGTCTGCCTCAGTTTCCTCAACTGAAAAATGAGGATAAGAAGAGCACCTACCTTGTGAGGCTGGAGTAAGGATCAGATGAGAGAATATATATATACACACACACACACACATATATATATATATATATATATTTTTTTTTTAAGTGCAGGGGCTCAATGAATTGAGAGCTAAGCCCAGAGATGAGAGATCCTGGGTTCAAATCTGGTCTCAGACACTTCTTAGCTATGTGAACCTTGGGCAAGTTATTTAACCCTCATTGCCTAGTTCTTATTGCAGTTCTGCTTTGGAATATGGAAAGTAAAGGTTTAAAAAAAGTGCTTAGCACACTGCTTGGCGTATAGTAGGTACAATATAAATGCTCATTCCCATCCTTCCCTTCACCTACCTCGCAGGGCTGTTCTGAGTCTCCAATTAAGCAATAACTGCCACAGTACATGTAAAAGCTGGCTATTATTAATATGCAGGAACCAAATAAAAAGACTCACAAAGGGTATAAAAATATACCAAAGGCATTTCTCTTGTGAAGGGATATCCATTTGTCCTAGAATCAAAGGGAGTAAGGGTCTGTTTCTGTTATTCACCCTTCTCACAGAAACATCTGGTCCAATGAAATATGTGTTGGATGTGGAGTCAGAGGAGCTGGGTATAAATTCCAGTTCTATTCCTTACTACTTCTAGGATCACTGGCAAGTTATTATATATACATATATATGTGTATATATAATTTAAAATATATAATTATATATGATTATAATATTTTGCTTTATATTATATTTTTATTTTATATTCTTATTATATAATGATATAAATATTATTAAAATATTTAATATTTTAATGTTGTATATTGATATATTTTAATATAGTGTATATTTTATTATATTTATAGGTTTTAATATATTAAAGTATTATATTATATTAAAATATGATAAGAACACGACCTTCCATCTTAGAATTAATACTGTGTATTGGTTCCAAAGGAAAAAGAGCAATAAGGGCTAGGCAATGGGGGTTGAATGTCTTGATGAGGGTCACACAGCTAAGAAGTATCTGAAGTCTGATTTGAACTCAGAACCTCCCATCTCTAGGCCTGGTTCTCTATCCACTGCTCAGTGGATACACTACCCAGCTGCCCCAAGGAAGTTCAAAAGACCTCTCTGAGCTTCAGTTTCCAGATTTATAAAGTGACAGGGCTGGCCTAGATGATCTTAGAGGTCAATTTTTTTAGCTGTCAAACTGTGATTTCTTATTATTTATTGACAATTAATATTTACTGAGTATTTATCAAAGTTGATTGACTGACTGAATCAACCAATGGGCATTTATTAAGCATTCATTCAATTGGGGCAACTAGGTGATGCAGTGGATAGAGTGCTGAACCTGGAGTCATCTTCATGAGTTCAAATCTGGTCTCAGACAACCCTGGGCAAATCACTTACTCCTGTTTGCCTCAGTTTCTTCATTGTAAAAATGAGCTGGAGAAGGAAATAACTAACCACTATAGTCTCTTTGCCAAGCATAACCCCAAATTGGGTCATGAAAAGTCAGGCATGACTGAAAAAAATTGTGCTCTCTGCCAATGATACAAAGATAAAAATAAGAGAATCCTATTCTAATATACTGAACATCTATGATGACAAAACAGTGCCATCTCTTCATTTAGAAAATTTAATAAGTATTATTTAAAACATCAGATAGGGAATAGAGAACCAAGCCTGGAGACAGGAGATCCTGGGTTCAAATCTGGTCTCAGACACTTCCCAGCTGTGTGACCCTGGGCAAGTCACAACCCCATTGCCTAGCCCTTATTGCTCTTCTGCCTTGGAACTAATACACTATATTGATTCTAAGACAGAAGGTGAAGGTTTAAAAAGAAATCAGGTAGGAAAATAATTTTAAGGTCAAGTTATTAAAATGGTTTTAAGAATTATACTTCAAATCTCCAAGAGCAGAAGAGGTGACAGCTTCCAGGATATGGAATGTATCCCATCTATCCAACACTAAATCACTGAACTCTCACTTTCCTGTGTCTGCATACAGAGACCACTCATGACCATCCTCACGCGAATGGAATTTCTGTGCACAGATCAATGGGCAGGAACAACCAAAAGGGAAGCCTGGGATACAGGGGACGTGACCAATGTCATCTCTGCACACACCTGGGCAAAGGTAACTTCTGAACAGGCAGATCTGCCTCCCAACTGCTTGTTACCCTTACCCTGCCAGTATCCTGAGGAATGCCACAGAAACGACAAAGCTTCCTTAGAGGGCAGGTGGATGATAAGAGGGAGACATGTTCAAAGTTTAAAAAAATATTTTTGAAGAACCACCTTGTGCACTTGAGTTACTATGAATTAGAATATTCAAAGCTTCAACTGTATGCATACTTACTCAACCTTAGGATGTCCTATCTTACTCAGGTAGTTAAAAAAAGAGTTTTACAAGATTCTGTCTACAAAACAGAGGAAAGAAAGATCTCTCCATTTGCTTCAATAAATGGAAATGGTACCTCCTCTCATCTGGAAGTTTAGGTAAATATCTGTCAGTCTAACATTGATGTTGTCCTATATTGTGTTAAGAATGTTGAAAAAACACAAAACTATAATCACAGTGAAGTAATCTCTTGAATGAGAACGAGAAATTCTGACAAATTCATTTGGGGTGGGAGTACTGGAAGTCCAAATTATTTTTCTAGTTGTCCTACCCAAGTCATTACTCTGGTGGTCTTAAAAGCAGTAACTGTTTTCTAAACACTGAAGAGGCGTGTTTGAACTACAGGATAAATACAATCATATACAGGTCCAAAATTAGAGAGATGGCAGCCTTATTTCAGGTATCATTTGGGTTGTTTGCTAGAAAACTATTAAAAAATGACAAGATGATAAACCAAAGTATAGATTCCAAAAAATATTTCTACCTTTAAAAACTTGATTTCCATCCATAAGTGATATACCTAGATTTGATTGTGGTGCCTCACCATAAAAATGATAAGCCCCAGACAGGGGAATCATTAAATTATATTTCCCATCCCCCTTTAACAAGTGTACTGGGCAGCCCTTTCATGAAGAGAGCTGCACTAGTATATCTGACAGACTTCTTTGGGCTGCACAGGAATGTTTCACAGCCTGTATAAGGGAGTCTTCAGTACATGTCAAAGCAGGTGTAGGAAAAAAGCGGCCATGTGCACTTTCATCCCCTTTAGAAATTAGTATCCTATCTGGATTACAACAATGGGTCATCCCCTTTCAGGAATGTGAATCTATCAGGATTGTCTTGTCTTGTTATGAAAATCTGACTTTAAATGCAATTAGGAATTAAAGAAATGCAACTCAAAACAACTCTGAGGTATCACCTCACACCTAGCAGGTTGGCTAACATGACAGCAAAGGAAAGTAACAAATGTTGGAGAGGATGTGGCAAAATTGGGACATTAATGCATTATTGGTGGATTTGTGAATTGATCCAACCATTCTGGAAGGCAATTTTGAACTATGCCCAAAAGGTGCTAAAAAGACTGTCTGCCCTTTGATCCAGCCCTAGCACTGCTGGGTTTGTACCTCAAAGAGATAATAAGGAAAAAGACTTGTACAAGAATATTCATAGCTGCACTCTTTGTGGTGGCCAAAAATTGGAAAACGAGGGGATGCCCTTCAATTGGGGAATGGCTGAACAAATTGTAGTATAGGATGGTGATGGGATACTATTGTGCCATAAGGAAAAATGAACTGGAGGAATTCACTGGGGACTGGAATGAAGTGATGCAGAGTGAAAGGAGCAGAACCAGGAGAACATTATACACAGAGACTGATACATTGCGGTACAATCAACTGTAATGGACTTCTCTACTAGCAGCAATGCAATGAGCCAGGACAATTCTGAGGGATTTATGAGAAAGAACACCATCCACATCCAGAGGAAGAACTGTGGGAGCAGAAACACAGAAGAAAAACATGATTGATCACATGGGTTGATGGGGATATGATTGGGGATGTAGACTCTAAATGATCACTCTAGTGCAAATATTAATAATATGGAAATAGGTCTTGATCAATGACACATGTAAAACCCAGTGGAATTGCTCCTTGGCTACAGGAGGTGGGTGGGAGGAGAGGAGGGAAAGATCATGAATCATGTAACCATGGAAAAATATTCTAAATCAGTTAATTAAATTAAAATGTTCAAATATTTAAAAAATGCATTTAGGCACTAAAGCTTGAGCCTGGCTTATACACTATGTATGCCTCATATGTTATAAATTGCTTTTTGCCTCAAAAAAAACCCCCTAGATTTAAAGGCCAAAAATCTGAACTAATTTAAAAGAAATGAAAGAGCTAAGATGTCAGAATTAAAAAACAACCTACCCCAAATATATACCTATCCTATCCCCGCCACATATAAGCACAGACAGATTTATTCCAATACTAAGGAATTCTAAACCCTTGACAAAATACCCAGTTAGATATTAATTTACTAACTCACGATGGACTCACCTCTGTAGCGCCATCTTTGAAAGTCTCACTGTAAGTGCTGTCAGGTGTGCTTCGCTGGTCGTCCTTGAGATAGTTGGCATGAGGAGCCATGCTGGGGACTTCATACTGATTCTGCTCAAAGATGACACCACGGGATTCCTCACTTTCTCCTCTTGGATAGTGCACAGATGGGGCCATGAAGACGGGTGTAAACTCTTCAGCCTTCACCACAACTACTCCTGCCACACAGCCTGCTGAACCCTCAGACACATTTGCACTGTATTGTTCCCTTTTTAAGGTCTCCAGGTGATCTTGGTTCAAAGAAAGGTTAACTGGAACAGTCTTTAAGACCTGTACTCGGTTTTCTCCTCCACTCAGGTTGCTCTGGGCTTCATTAGTCCCAAGGCAGTTTCTGTTCATGCCAAACCCAGAAAAAGAGGAAAAGGAGGAGATGGGTGGCAAATAAAGAAGGAAAACATGGTGAGTGACTCATTTTTAATGACTTTTTTTTCCTCTCTTAGAGATATCACTTATATGAAAACCAACTGATACTTGGGCCCCCAAATTATCAGCTAAACCAAAGAAAGGATTATAGATAATCCAGGAAGCCTGAGACTAGAGTATTTTCCAAAATCTGGGGAGATGAAGCAATAAGGTTTAAATCAGAAAGGATCTCTTAGATCTCAGATATAATTGCTTTGGAAAGGGAGGAAAGGACTGATAAAAGTAGGTAAGTCTCCATGTAAGCCTTTGGGTATGAGGGACTAACCAATAGCAAAGTAAGGAAGCAAAGCGCTAACTGGAGAAAAACTGTTGGTAGTCAACTGCATTCATTTGCACATTTTATTTTAACCACCAAGAACTTTTATTTCCCTGTGAACTATTCATAAATGTTGATAAATATGGGAGGCAAATTCATGTTTTATCAGATTGACCAAATTGAGTGCCATCTACTTCATGAAACCTTTCCAAATCCCCTAACTAGAAAATACTTCTCCCTTCCTGAATTTCTAATAGCACATTTTCCTACCACTCCTACACTCCACCCATATTCTAATCTATATTACACTTATTTGCATCCCTGTCTTATTGGCCCTACTTAATTTAAATGCCTTGAGGGCTATGGGACCATATCTTTCTTATTCATTTATGTATCCTCAGCAAGACCATATCATTCCCCAGTTCAATAAAATCCAGTGGCTCCCTATTACTTCCAAGATCAACAATAAAATCCTCTGGCTTGTAGGATTTAAAAGCCTTTCACAATATGACCCCTTCTTATCTTTCCAGTTTTCTTAAGCTTTAGTTCACATTCTCTACAATTCAGAAACATTGGTCTTCTTGCTATTATTCCCACTACACACTCCTTGTCTTTCATTGACTCTCCATACCTTAAATGCTCTTCCTCCTCAGGGCTTTTGCCTGGTTTTTCTTGCCTTCAAAATTTAGCTCAAATCCTACCTCTGCAAGAGGTCTTTTCCAGTCTGTACCTCCCCCTCCACCTGTTGCACCTTCTTTCTGATATTGCTTCTCACTTACATTGCATCTTTCTTGTATGTGATTCCTTGTGTGCATATTATTTCTCCCATCAGAATTTGAGCTCTTAATCAATAGGCATTTATTAAGCACCTATGTCCTAAGCACTACTGTGCTAGGTGTTTTACAAACATTACCTCAATCTATCCTAACAACTAATATCTGAATCTAATGTCTCTGGAAACAGTCAAGCTTCTTCACTAATGTGACTTATTAAGGCGGTAACTACATAGTACTTAGTGAAGATGTGGAAATACACACATCTAATCTGATCAAAAGAGACAGTCAAATGGGATAGCTGGAGCCAAAAGCCTCAAGGAACTGTCTACACTGATGAAATTAAGCACAGACCTGCCCAGCCTCCATTTTCTTCTGCACCATGTAGAAACAAGTTCAGGTTGAAATTGCCCAAACATTCCCCACAGCTGACCATCCTTTCTGCAGACTAACCAAAGCATTTTCCCTGCTTATATATTGCAGACTGCACACATTTATTAAAAATCCTAAAAGTGCTATTTCTTTGGTCTCCATTTCTGTGAAGTTTGCTTCAACATTTCAAATTTGCCTTTCCCCAGAATTCCTTACTTGGTTGATTAATTTTTTTAATCTATTTAAGCAGAATTCCTTGAATTTGTGAAGAGGCAGGGATCCAAAGAAACAGAAACCACTATGTTCAATTGTAGTGCCTTCATGAAAGGTTAGACCATCACTAGCCACTTCTAGAAGACCATACCAGGAACCTGCAGGAAGAATCTGAAAGGAGGGTTGCTAGAACTGAGATTATTGGAGTGCATTGACTTACCTGGGACAGAAATAAAAATTGTCCTACACATCAACTGAGTAAAACAAACCAAGCAATTTTTTTTTGTAATAACAAAGAGTAAGAAAGGACATTAGCTCACCAAGGGGGGAATGTCAGAAGAAAATACAGTTGATAAATGCAATGAAATGTTATTGTGTCATAGGAAAGCCAAATAACTTATACAAATTAATGCAGAGCCAGAAAAATCTACACAGTGGCCACTGGAAAAAAATTAGAACTCTGATAGATGAAGTGTCCAATTGTGACCTACAGGACATGATGGTGAGTCACATCCCTATCTGTAAAGTGGTGGAAGACAATGGGTGCAGAATGAGGTATACATTCAAACATGATCAAAATGGAGGTTCTTTTGATTGACTAAACTTTTCTGTTTCAAGGAGGGATTCAATTGATGGGGGGAAAGGAGATATTTGGAGGTGATGTTGATAGTTTTAAAAGGAAAGAACATCGATAAAACATTTAAAATAAATGTAGCATTAGAAATGGTATATTATATTTCCTATTTTTAAAAGTGGAACCATATCACTCTAATTTCCTGTTATTTTAACAAAAAGAGACTTCAATATGCAAATACCTATAATGTAAAATCCTATTATGATATCACCCATTAGAGAGTGGATTTATTTTTACTGACACTTAATTGGAAAAACAGTTTTCTCTAATTAATTCACTTGAGTCATACAACAATCCTGCAGCATAGAGACTGCAATTATAATATCCCTATTTTATAGATGAGGAAATTGAAACTCAGAGAAATTGACTTGTTAGTGGTCACATAGCTTATGTCAAAGGTGGGATGTGAGCCCAAGTCACTTCTGCCTCCAAATTCAACATGCTATCCACTCTCTAATATGCCTTGCTTCTGTAGGGCAAACCATATTCTCTAAAAAAATAAGAGCTACTCTCTTCATTTGAGAAATGAGATCTTCATTAAAGAAATTTGTTAGAAAGGTAAAAAATAAAATTAAATAAGAACTACCTAAAAGTTTATTATAATAAGAATTGTGATCTTGAGTACAACACTTTAGCTATCCCTGAACATCAATTTTCTTCATCTGTAAAATGAATGGGTTAGTCTAGGAGGCCCCTAAGTTCTCTTGCAGCTCCCAAACTATAGTCCTTTGATAATAATATAATAGATAACATTTATAGCACTTATTATGTGCCCAGGTACTGTGCTAAGCACTTTACAACTATTATTTCATCTCATCCTCACAACAATCTGGAAAGGTAGGTGCTATTATTATCCTCCTCTTATAGATGAGAAAACCATATCAAACATGGAGTAAGTGACTTGCCCAGAGTCACACAACTAGGAAATGTTTAAGGTCAAATTTCAATTTAGATCTTCCTGACTCTGGGTCTGGCACTCTAATCACTCTATGAAGTTCAAAATACAGTAGTGTTGGTCTCATCCTCCAATCCTGACATTATAAAAGGTTTCGACTCTAAAGATCCAAGTAATAATTACAATTGAATTGATGTCACTGATTTACTTTTAAATAATATACAAGAAATTAGGGATGGATAAAATCACTCCTCTTCTCCATTAGCAATGATCCACCTTATGTCGGTTATTGGTGCTTTGACTTTATAAAGTAGTGTCTTGTAGATCATCCCATTTTGATCCTCATTTTCTAGAAGAAGAAATTCTGGAAAAGTTAAGTTTCTTGCAAGTGATGGGATATGGACTCAAACCCATGATGGCTGGCTTTAAATCCATGGATTTGGGATTTTCCTAATATTCTGTAATCAGGACTTATAAAACATAGCCTTTTTCTAATCCTTCAATGCTAATTCTAAGTGCAGGGTTTAGCAGATTGTGGTCCATTTGGTATAGGTTCAAAAAGTACAGATCAATTGGCAGGAAAGCATGCCAATCTTGACCCCAACATGAAACTCAAAAAGGGTGTTCTTGTTGAGTCATTTTTCAGTCATGCCCAATTCTTCATGATCTCATTTGGTGTTTTCTGGACAAAGATATTGGCTTACCATTGCTTTTTCCAGTTCATTTTACAGTGGGGAAATTGGGACAAACAGGGTGAAGTGGCTTGCTGAGGGTCACACAGCTGCTAAGTGACTGAGGCCAGATTTGAACCCAGGAAGGTGAGTCTTTCTGACTTCAGTCCTGGCACTCCATCCACTGTGCCACCAGAGCAAGTGATGTGTCTTCAGTGTTATGTTTCAAGTAGAAGCGTGATCACACAAAAACTCAAAATAGGGCAGGAGAGTCAGATTCAGAGAGTCCACACACCATCACAGGCAGGATATTGAACAGGGCAGAATGGTCATTCTGTTTCTGTCATTCACAATAGCTGAGGTTTGGTGGAAAGGGGTCTTTGGGTATTACTGAGAGACCTGCTATTTGTAGAAATGAAAATACTATGAAGATGTTATATTGGAAGCAAACCTACCTCTAGATAAAATTGTGAAATAAGTGAAGT
Source organism: Monodelphis domestica (assembly GCF_027887165.1). Classification (NCBI taxonomy): domain Eukaryota; kingdom Metazoa; phylum Chordata; class Mammalia; order Didelphimorphia; family Didelphidae; genus Monodelphis; species Monodelphis domestica. The sequence goes on from NC_077229.1 coordinate 168,818,938, forward strand.
TTGCTTTTGGAACCCCTCCATCCTAACTCAGTGCTCAATGCCTGCTTCTCTCGCCTTCCACAGAGGCTCTCAGTGCCCTCCCAGGTTCCCAAGAAGCCCAACACTCCCAGACACTGAAGTGTCTCCCTCAAGCCCAGGAAGCAACAGAAACTAAATGATCTCAACCTATTTTCTCTCCTCTTCATCCTAAAATCATCAATTTAGGACTGGAAGAAAGGCTGTCCAGTCTAATCTCAATTTTACAGATGAGGAAACTGAGGCATAGAGGGATGAATTGATTTATTGAAGGCCATAAAAATAGTCCATCACAAAATTGGGACTTGAATCCAAGACTTTTGATTCCAAATGCAATACTCTTTCTAGACTATGTCCTATTCCTTCAGAGTCTTCCTTTTATAATAATGGAGCATTCAGATAACCTAATCTCAATTGATATGTTATCCTTTTGAGACCTGAAGCTAATCCTGATAATCTCATGTAGCAGGGAAGGCAGGGAGATATTTTGGGTCAAGAAAGCTTTTCATTCCCTTCCTCCACTTAAGTGGCCAGCTTCATTTCCAAAGAAAAAACAAATCTCCAATCTCTGCTCTTCTCTCAAGGGTGTTTTTTTTTTTATTGAATACTGTGATTTTCAATTAATATGGATCAAAAGTTTATTAAGTGTGGTTAAAGTATAGTTAAAAGAATGTTGGACTAGAAAAGAAATTGAGAACTGAATTCTGCTCCTCAATCTGCCACTGAATTAGTGCATATCCTGAGGCAAGTCTTTCATTCTCTTTTAGTGCCTTAGCTTCCTTATTAGTAAAATGGATAGAGTACAAAAATATTTATAGCAGTTATTTTTCTAGTGGCAAAGAACTGGAATGAAAGAGGTGCCTTTCAACTGAGGGAATGGCTGAAACATTTAGGGTATATGAACGAATGAAGTAGAACATTGTTGTGTTGTAAGAGGTGATGAAAAGAATGGATTCAGAGAAACTAGGGAAAACTTGTAGAGGGAAATGAGTAGAATAAGTATAATTGATGGTATAACAATTAATATTATAAAGATGAACAATTCTGAAAGACTTAAGAATACAATTACCAGCCATGAATTCAAAGAACTCATAATTAAATATGATACCCACCTCCTAATAAAGAGATAATGGACTCAGAAACTGACATATCATTTTTCAGATGTGACCAAAACAAGAATTACTTTGCTTTGACATTGCATACTTGTTTGTCATTCAGTCATTTCTCAGTTATGTCTGACTCTTTATAATCTGATTTGGACTTTTCTTGACAAGGAAAATGAAATGATTTGCCATTTCTTTCTCTAGCTCACTTTATAGATGAGTAAGCTGGGGCAACATGAGTTAAGTGACTCTAGTAATTGTCTGAGGCCAGAATTAAACTCAGGAAGAGGAATCTTCCTGACTATAAGCCCAGCACTCCATTCACTGTACCACCAAGTTGCCCTTGCATATTTGTTAAAAGGATTTTTGGTTTGGGATTAGTCTGATTTTTTTTTTAGAAGACTGGGAAGTGAAAGGGAGAGAAAGTACGTGTTTTTCTTAATTGAAAAATTTTAATATAGCTTTGTAAAGTTTTTTTTAATCACTAGGGTAGACTAAATGATCTCTAAGCCCATTATTGTTCTGAAATTCTAGGTCTGAAATTCTAATCTCAGAATGCCTATATGTACATAATCTATATTACACATAGAGAAATATCTTATTAAATAATAAGATCATTCCTTACCTTTTATCTTGATCTTCTTGACTGTCACTAGCTTTGCAAACAGTGAGCAACCTTTTATCTCGAGGAACCTGTGAATGATATCATTAATTGGTCAGGCATTTAATAGAGATCACATATAACATTGGAAGCTAGAACAATCTAGCAAGGAAAAATATGAAGCTTTCTTTAGATCCAAATCACTCAACCAGAAATCAGGCTGGCTTAGTAGGGGTCTACAGCACAATAGTTCTAGGTACAACTAGGTAGGGGCAGCAGTCAACTAGCTACCCAAAGATCTACTGCTTCTTGCCATCATGGGTAGCTTTGCATGGGTCCTCACCGGAGCCTGAATTCTCTCTTCTGTTAATCTTCCCCCACCTCCTTGGCCACCTCCCTTGGAAGCTTCAGAATGAAGGGAGCAAAGGGGAGAGTGAATAATAAATCTGGACAGCTCATTTGCCTTGGATCCACTCATAACTCTTGTAAGAGTACCTATCCAGGAACAGAAGCTTCCTCTCTTCCTTGCTTTTTTAATTCAACAAATAGTAAAATCAAATTTTCTTATGACTCTAGTCTACAGAGATAGAGAGAGAATGAAGAGACAGAGAAAAGAGAGTCAGAAGGGAGGGGGAGATGGAAAGGAGAGAGATCTTTCTTTGACTACTTCTTCTTGCTAGTTTAGGAGCAATTAAGGTTTAGGATTGTCTTCATATACCCCAATCCTAGCCAAGCTATTTTGCACCCCCCCAAAAAAAACAAAAAACTTTAGTATGCAGTCTGTGAGAGCTTTTCTGTAATCTCTCCCTTCTCAGAACTCTTAGGGCAGCACTTACTAAGGATTTGACTCTCTTGGCTCTTATAAAAGATGGCCTGGCATCACTAGTTTTCCCTTTATTTGTAGATGTCTTGCCTCTCCAAATAGACTGTCAACTCTTTAAAGGAAGCGACTAAGAATTCTACCATCATGATTTCCTTCTGATTCCAGAACACTGCCTTGCATATAGTAGGCACTCAATAAATATCTAATGATTGACTGGTTTTTGGCAAGGAGAGGAAGGAGATGGAGGCACGGGGTACCATGGCTAAGCTCAAGCCAAAGAGAAAAAGCTAGGCTTTCTAGCGTTCGAATGGTATGTCTCTATGTTTGTTACAGAAACAACTACAAAATGGGGAAAGCTGTCATGGAGTTGAAAGGAAGCAGGAAACTGAAATCAATAACTTGTGTTTCTGTAGCCTTAAGGTTTACAAAACATTTGCCTCTCAAGAACCCTGTGAAGAACATTGTGGTAGTGGTAGTGGTGGTAATGGTGGTCCAGTTGGGAGGAGGATGAGGGGAAGGAGGGGAAAGAGGAGTAACAGTAGTAGTAGTAGTAGGAGGAGGAGGAGGAGGAGGAGGAGGAGGAGGAGGAGGAGGAGGAGGAGGAGGAGGAGGAGGAGGAGGAGGAGGAGTGGTGGTGGTGGTAGAAGTAGAAACACATAGTTATATTATAAATCAAAATTATAAGTCACATTATTAAGTCCCTTAAGGTTTAAAAAGTGCTTTTCAGGTATTACCTTATTTAAACCTTAGAACAACCCTATAAGGCAGGTGCTGTTTTTATCCCAATCTGACAGAGGAAGAAATAAAGGTTCAAGGAAGTTCCCAGTTTTGCCTACAACCACACATCTAGAAATTGTCAGAACCAAGATTTAAACCCCATACCCACTTTCCACTTCTGCATACTACCGTTTGACATAGCAGCATGGTAGGCACTTAATAAATGTTTATTGATTACTGATTGGTTGAAAGGGGATGGGAGACTCCAGTGGCTTTGGGTTTTGCTCAGCTGTTTTTCTTTGTTTCAAGGAAGAGCTCATGGTAGGGGGAGGGAGCAAAAGAGGGGAGGTTCTATTGAAATGTCATTCATTTATTTATTTATTTATTTTAAATCCTTATCTTATATCTTAGCATCAACTCTAAAACAGAAGAGTGACAAGGGCTAGGCAATCAGGGTTAAGTAAATTTGCACAGGGTCACACAGCTAGGGCAGATTTGGAACTAGGGCCTCCCAGCTACAGGTCTGGTACGTTATCCACTGTGCTACCTAACTGCCCCAAAATGGCATTTAAAAGAACGTAAAGGGCATCAATGAAAACAATTTTTAAAAAGAAGGGGGAGCTTACTTTACATCTTTTTTTCTTCTTTTGTCTCATGAAGAGAATGGAAACAGAAAACTTTTTACCTATTTGAGAGTACACTAGAAATAAAAACTTTGTCTTTCCCTTTAATTAACCTGAGCAAGGTTATCTGGTCTCAGATACTTACAAGCTGTATGACCCTAGGTAAGTCACATAACTCTGATTGCCTCAGTTTCCTCATCTATAAAATGAGCTGGAGAAAGAAATGGCAAACCAATCTAGTACCTTTGCCAAGAAAGACCCAAATGAGCTCACAAAAAGTCTAACACAACTGAATGACAACCCAAACTCTGTTAAATATTTATTGTTAAAAGGGTTTTTTTTCCCTCAAAGTAGTATCTTTAAATGTAATAACTAGTCATTTCTTTTGGAAAGCTGTCTTGACAGTTAAGAAATATGTTTGGAGTTCAAGGGCCACCTCTGACACAAACTGACTTCTCTGACCGTGGACACAACCTTTCCCAATGCTCCCCACCAATTCTCTAAGACTGTAAATTGCAGATATGTAGCCTATCTGTCTTAGAAGGCAGGTTTCATCAGAAGTTTCTAATTCTAATGAAATCACAAGTCTAACCCTGTAAAAAAAAAAAGGGAGGTTTTGCTTTAATTGTGCCTTTTATTTAATTTAATAAGTATATTGCTGTTTTACATTTACTATAAACATTATTACTTTTATTATTAAATATTAAATGTGTATCATTTTAATATATTTAATATTTTCTATCAAAAGAGGTAAATACAAGTCTATTTTTATATTAAATGTACATTAATCTCTTATAAGACTTTGGAATGTGTTAGAAAGAGAATGGAAATCAAGAGAACCTGTATTCAAATCTCATCTCTAACACAAACCTGCAAGTCACTTAACCTCTCAGGACTCTTCAGCAACTCTATAAGACTACAAGTTTCAGAGAAGGTCCTAAAATAAATTGGTAGAAGTTCTTCACTTGGCAGCTCCCCAGACTGATGAAATCACAAGTTCAGTTAAAAAAAAAAAGGCTTATTAGCCAAATACACCTCCATTTTATGCTATATTGGACCAAGCAGTGGCTATATACTACTATGGTCTGATGTCAGTATATCTGATCATCAGGAACAATCACAAAGGGGAAAAGCAATGTCTGATCATAATCATAAAGCTAACGTGATAATCATCATGATACTATAATTTCCCAAAATTATATATCCAAAGGACCCACTAGATTTGGAGTCAGAAGACTAGGATTTAAACTCCATCTTTGCTACTTAATGACCTCGATGAGTGACTAGTAAATGGAGGAATACGGATGAGATGACACAATAAGCATTATAGAGGGTAGCATGGCCCAACTCAGAGTAGCTGCCAATGGGGCAATAAGTCTCCAGAGGAGCACCCCAGTGGAGTGGATTACAGTAATTCCCAGGTCCATTATATCTCATCCTATTGGAGGGGAGCTTGATCCATGCCCATTGGGAAAGGGAAAGAAGGTTTGAGTATATTAGTACAGGAACTCTTGAGTTACCTCGTGCAGGGATGAGAGTGGTGGGTAGAGTTATCCAAAACCTTAAGGGATTGTTTCAGAAACAGTCATTTCCCTCTCACTGGGGGAGGGAGATATCCAACAAAAGTTGGGTATGTTGTAAGAAGGAATTCTTTTTCAGGTTTAGGTTTTACTAGATGGGCTCTGAGGCTCTTATCAACTCTGAAATTCTCTAATTCTGTGACCTTGGGGAAATTACTTCTTCATCCCACTCATAAGTTTCCTCATCTGTAAATTACTTGTAATTGATGACCTCCAAGTTTCCTTCCAATTAAAAAATCCTCTGATCTATGGACAACTCTTTGTATTTGATACAGGGTAGGATGGCAATTTCTTTTCCTTTCTCGAGGCTCAGATGGACTATGAATGAATCAAAACAGATCTGGTTGTAAGTATACAGGTTAAGGACTTCCAAGAATTCCTGATGAAAAGTCCAGAGCTATGCAGACACTTTGAAATGAAACATGAATCAAGAAAAAAAAAAGATGAAAATGAATGAACAATCATAAGGAATTAAACCAGGATAAACTGCTTACATTTTAATATGAGATGATACACAGAATCACTCTGAATGCCATAATCACTAGGGGGCACAGAAGGAGTCTAATTAGAAAGAAGTTGTAGAAGCATCTAGGTGGTACAGTAGACAGAGTTAGACCTAGAATCAAGAGGACTTGGGTTCAAATCTGGTCTTAGACACTTCCTAGTTGTGTGGCCCTAGGAAAGTCACAAGCTTTTGCCCATCTGTCTTAAGAGTTACTACTAAGATAGAAATTAAGGGTTTAAAAGTGATTCTATCTTAATTATCTTTTGCAAAAAAAAGAATAGAAAAAGTAGGGAAGAAGAATACACTGTGGATGGGGTAAAGGAAAAGGTTGAGGAAAATTATCTCACACAATTGGAATACAGTATACATGCAAAAGTCTATACAAAGAAAGACAAAAGGGGGAGGGAGAGAGACAGAGAGGCAGAGAGAGAGCACAGAAAGAGAGACAGAGAGACAAGAGACAGAGAGAAAGAGAATTGGGCAGAGAAATACATTTTACTGAACAGGGAAACATGTGAGAAAGAGGGGAAAGGAGAGCAAGGAATTTGTAAGAGCATAGATTAAGGGAGCATTAGATCTAAGGGGAAAACTCTAATAATTATAAAAATATTATTTTTAAGGTGACAAAGAATTAGAATATCATTTCCAGTAATAAATGATGAAGGAGATAGTTTCAGAGAAGCTTGAACAGAGTAGAACTGGGAGAATGATTTATCCAAAAACAATATTGTAAAGTCAAACAACTTTGAAAAGTTTAGAAACTTTAATATAATGAACAGTCATAAATCCAGAGAATTCTGACAAAACATGCTACCTGCCTCCTTATGGAGAGGTGAAGAATTCATTCAGAATGCAAAATGTGACATTGTTTTTTGATTGTGGCCAATACGAAAATTTGTTTTGCTTGACTATACATGTTTGGAACAAGATTTTGTTTTTCTTTATTCCCCAAATGAGCAAAGGGGGAGTGGAAAGGAGAAGAATTATGCTAATTGAAAACAAATGAATTGATAAATAAATTAATATACAACTTTCCTTCCTCTGGATCAAAAAAAAAGAAAGAAAACCTAAAATAGTACTCCATGCAATTGATTAGAGTGAGAGAAGCATGAAGGCCAATGCTGACAAAAACCAAGAAATACATTATAATGAATTAATGATTAATGGAAATGTATTAAGTTTGAACATGATGTGCTCCTATATTTTGGAAGGATTCAATGTCTCCGTCTGAACTGAAAGGGAAGAGTTTTATGACCATTTCCATTTTAGATAAACAATCTGTTCTCTTCCTTGGCAAAAACTCAGAGTTCATAGAATGAAATGGTGTCATTTCTTAAGACTATCCTCAAATTTATATTCTAAGGAGTCATTTCTCTTTTCAGATCCAATTAAGATGCTCATCCTCTTTATGCAATCAGAGATCTAGTAAGATAGGTTCTTCATTAAAGGTAAAGAGGTCAAAAATCTCTTTGAATTCTTATACTTAAACTCAAAAATGAATTGTTAATAAAGAAATATAATTCTCCTTTTATTCATATAGAACTTGAAAATGGACTTAACAGAGGTCATCTGATCCAACTTTTTCATTTTACAAAGTGAAAAAACTGAGGCTCAGAAAGATTAAAAGCTTTCTAAGAATCACTGAATCTCAGAATTTAGTAGTTAAAAGGGACATCTGAGGCTATCTAGGTCAATCCATAACCCAAAGGAATCCCCTCTAGAATACACATGACAAATAGTGGTCCAGCTTGAAGATCTCCAGGGAAGAAGAACCCACTGCCTCTCCAATTAGCCCTTTCCAGTTTTAGATAGATCTAATTGTTAGTAAGTTTTTCCTGACATCAAGTTTACATTGCTCTCTTCTACCCATTATCCTTGGATCTCTCCTACAGAACCAAATAAAACAAGTCTAGTCCCTCGTCCACATAATAGCCCTCCAAATATTGTACTTGGATAACAATTATATCCACTTTGAATATTATCTTTTCTGGGATAAGAATGCCCAGCTCCTTCATTTAATCCTTATAAGATATTGATCAAAAGTCTCATTATTCTTTCTTTTTGCCCTCTGTACAATCTCTAGCTTATTAATATTCTTCTCCAACTATGCTATATGCAAAACAGTGTGCTAGAACCAGATAAAACTGGCTCTCAAGAGCTTATTATTAGACTTTCAGTGTCATCATTTACATCTCAGAAATTGACAAATGCTACAAATCAGATCTTGATTTGTTGGGGTTTTTTGATTGTCTAGAACATGATGGGAACTAAATGTAGAAGTGTATCATATGTACATTTTATTCAGAGACCTTCTTATTAAATATTACCAGCATATCTTTGTGTATATATGTATATTCACTGCAGATGAAGTCTGGCAAAGGTAGAATTTAAAGGAACTCTGTCCCTCTATTTCACTCATTCATTCTAATTATTGGGAAATTTTCTTATTATAAGCCTCTAGTTGTCTTCTTAAAATTTCCATCCATTGCTCTAGCTAGTTGTCTTCTTAAAATTTCCATCCATTGCTCTAGTTCTACCCTGTGAGGCCAAGCAAAACAAATTTAATGTCTCTTCCACATCCCTTCAAAACCTTGGATATAGGTGTTATGTCTTCTCTTCTCCAGGCTAACTTTTCTTAGCTCCTGAGCAGCATGCACATAAAGGATTATCTGAGTAAAAAGGTAGTGATATCTAGAGGACAAATGGGAGAGTGAAGATGCTGACATTTCTTAAAGTTGAGGTGAATGAGAGGAAGAGTATACAGACATGAAAAAAGTGAAGGTAGGGAGTGGGCACTAGATGATCCTTACTCTTCTCTGAAGTGGAAAAAGAAGGGTTGAATGTACACACTCGGTTTGTTGTAGAAGTACATTGAATTCAACAGGGAAGAAAACAGGGTTAGAAAGGAGAGGAGAGATAAGTGGGAAGAAAACATCAAAGAAGAAATAGTGACAAGCAAAACAAATTTCCTGATACTGAAGAAAGGATTAAAAAGGAAAAATTAAAAGAAAAGCAAAGAGAAATTAAAAAATTGAGGTGGTTCAGGTTTTTGGGGAAAGATGATAAGTTCTGTCTGGCAGATATTGAGATTGATATAACAATATCCAGGTGGAGATATCCAACAGGTAGCTGGAAATGTGGAGCAGGGGCTTAGGTAAGAGAGTAAAGCTGGTATGTATACCTTTGGGATTCATCTACATGAGATAATAATTGAAGTAGTTATGAGTAAAATGGCTAATGGTTCCAATAGTGTACACCAGGAATAAGAGGGCTTAAAAAAATAATCAATTGCCAAATTGTCAAAACCTTTTTGATTCTACACTCACATCACACCTTTTATCTGTCTCCTCCTCTCCACTCAGATAATCTGAATCCATCTTGTTCCAGCCTTCATCTTGTCTCACATGAACTATTGCAACAGCCTCCTACAGGTATCCCTGAATTTAGTCTTTCTCCCTTAATAAATCCATCCTCCACACATCTGCTTCCACAGATCATATGACTGACCATGTCATTCTTTTACGGAAGAAGCTTCAGTAGCTCTCCTTTGACTCCAGGAAAAAATATAAGCTCTGCTGTTTGACATATAAAGATTTACAATATGACTTCAGCCTACCTGTCTGGATATATCTCATATTACTCTTCATACATTTTCTGTTGTAACCAAACTATTCTACTTGCTGCTCCTGGTATTTTGGAAAGGGTGCTATACTTGGGAGTTAAGAAGACTTCAGTCAAAACCATTTGGTATTGGCTAAAAAAAGTAAAAAGTAGATCAATGGGGGCAAAGCAAATGAGGGAGAATTGGAAATAATGAAACTAAATAATCCAATATTCAGTAATTCCAAAAACATAAATTACTTAGGAAAGAATTCCCTATTTGGACTACTTCCCTATTTGGGAAAAATGGAAAACTAGCCAAAAAAAATAAGGCTTAGACCAACATTCTACAACATATTCCACAATAAATTCAAAATGGATACATGCATCCTAAATATGAAAGATCATACCATCCACACATTCCCCCCAAAATATAAGAGAAGCAAATCTTATATTTTGCAGCTATGGGTTAGGGATATTAACTATATTACATAAAATTGGAAAGATTTTTCAAAAACAAAATCATTGCACACTTATATTAACTAGTAAAACATGAAGCAGAGCCAGCAAAACAATCTAAATACTGATCATAATGATGTAAATGGAAAAAATAATCACAAAAGAAAACAAATTTTAAAAGAATGTTGCAAAATTACAAGGCATAATCTTGTCCCAAAAGAACTGTATAAGAAGATATCTCCTACAACTTCTTTGCAGAAGTACACAGAGGTATGGTGGAAAGGGAGATTCTCTCTCATAAAGAACATTGCATTCATTTAAATTCAGATTTTAAAAAATATATTGGATTGGTTTTGCTGAATCTTTTTTCTTTTCTTCCACTTAAAAAAAAAAAACTTTGTTATAAGGGATGGTTTTCTAGGTGAAATTGGGAGAGTGATACAAGGGAAAATCTAAGTCATGTTAGAATAAAAGATATCAATTAAACTTTTTTTTAAGCCATGGATTTGAATCCTGTCTCTAGAGTGACTTTCACTCAAACTCCATGAAACTCAATTTTCTCATCTGTAAAATAGAGATAATGATAATACCTGGGGAACCAAACTTACAAGGTTGCTATGAGCCTTAAAGGAGATAATATATTAACTATATCTGCTCTTTTTTCCCACCTTGGTGCCACTGTACAGCTGGTCTCTAAAAGGGTACTGAGCACTACTCCTCTTAATGCTGCTTTCTTGAAAGTCTGGTACCACCTGCTAGGGGAAGTCTTTCTGGATCTTCTTGTTAGTGTTCCTGTCCTCCTTGAGTTATGACACATTAGCCTGAAATCCCATCTCTAGACCCAGTTCTCAATCTACTGAACCACCCAGTTGCCCCCAATTCAGATTATATTAATGTAATGTAAGGACTATACAGTCAGGCATTGTTTTTCTATTTTGTATTTGTATGTTCAGCTCTTCATATATAGGCACTAAATGAATACATGTTGTTTAGATTTGAATTAGGGATATTTAGCCTGGAAAAGAGAAAACTTGAGGGAGTCATGATAGAGGTTATACATATTCTGGAACTAGGACTAATGGATGGGATTTTCCAAGAGCAAGTTAATATGTTGCCAGGATCATACTCTTTTTGAAACCAAGTCTTTCCAGGTTGATCATATCAGTGGAAATTTTGCTCCAGTGCCACAACTCCTCAGGAATGCAAGATCACCTCTATAGTATGACAAGTGTTAAAGTAAGACTTTTGCATGATATTTATGCTCTCTAAATCATTGTTGTCCTAAACTATATTTGGATTATGTGTATGCTCAAGCTTAGATCTACTACTAGCCTCATACAGACGTGTGTATGGCCAGGGAGGTGGTAGGGGTGCTCTCCAAATATCTATCATATTTAACTTATCTAAGATTCTATTCTTCTCCTTAACTTTTTCTTTTCTTTCTTTCTTTTTTTTGTCAGATTTATCTAGTTCTGAGGAGGGAAATGAAAGTCTGTTGTCATTATTTTGTTATCTATTTCCATCTAGATTTCATTTAGTTTTTTCTTTAAAAATCTTAATACCATAAAACTCTTAATGTTTACAGGTCCAATCCCAATACTGCTTCATTATCCACAGTAGTCCCCAACATAATATAGTTATGCTGTTCATTCCTTCCAATTATATCCATATTTTAGCTCCAATTCTGTCAGAGATCATGAGTGCTACCCTTGCCTTCTCTGGATCAGCTGAGGCATAGTATATTCTGCTCCACCTCCTCACCTTCACTCTAAGGTTTTTAAGTGTGTTTCAATACATACTTTTTGTAATCTATTTTCTTCCCATGGGTGAATTTATCCCATCTATACTCAATGTTATAGTTACTAGCTGTGCATTTCACCTACTCCATTTCTCCTCACTATTTGTCCCCCTCTTCCTTTCTTCCTGCCATATCCCTCCTTAGATGTCCAATTTCCTTTAATCAATACCTTTCCAATTCACACTCCTTCCCCAAATTCCTCCCTTATCCTCTTCCCTTGTCCTCTTAATTCCAAATTAGTTCACCTTTCCAAAATTCTTTCTCTTTGTCCCTTCCCCCTTACTTCTTAATTCTTATTCTATCCAACTTTCCAAAAATCCCTTCCTTATGCCCCCAATTGTGCCTTCCTACTTCTTGATATTAGTTTGATTCTAAAAATCCCTCCCCTACCTTGTCCTAAGAGTTCCTTCCTTATCTCTTCACTATACCCTCTACTTCTTGATATGTACTCCCCTCTAAATATCCCTCCTTTCCCTCCCTTTATTTATCCCTTGTCCTCCTTTCTCTTAATCCACCATTTCTTCTCTTATTCCCTCAGGCCTCCTAGGTGACTTCCAGTCCCTTCCTTATCACATTCCCTTCCTTTTCTGTTTCTCTATGTTAAACAGATTTTTTACTTTTCCAGGTGTGTATGTTGTTCTCTCTTTATCCCAGGTCTGATGAAAGTAGAGTTCTAGTACTTCCAGCTCTCCATCTCCTTTTCCCCTTTCTCCCCTTCTGTATGACAGTTCCTCCACTCATTCCTCATCTATATGAGATAGCCATTCCACCCTACATCTCCCATGGTCTATTCCACTACTATTTCAGCTCATTCCATTACATTCACCTCAACCTTGAGTCTTCAATCCATAAATGCCTCTTCAATAAATATTCAATAAATTAAATAAATGCCTAGGCAATAATGCCATTCCCAAGAGTCATAGATGACACTTTCCAATACAGGAATTGAACAACTTGACTTTTTTTGGGTTGCCTCTAATTACTCTTTCATTAATTTTGTATGTTTCTTATACATAAAGTTTTCTGCTGAATTTTGGGGTTTTCCCCAGGAATAGTTGAAAATTCTTTAGTTCACTAAATATCAATTTTTTATCTTTTATAATTATGCTCAGCTTTGCTAGATGTGATTCTTGATTGTGAACCCAGTTCTTTTGTTTTGAGAAATGCTATTTTCCATGCCCTGCATTCTTTCAATGTTGTAGCTGAAAAGTCTTGTGTTATTCCAACTATAGCTCCACAGTATTCTAAATCATTTTTTTCTTATTGTTTGTTGTATTTTCTCCTTAATCTGGGAGCTACATAATTTAGTAATGATGTTCCTGTGATTTTCGTCTCTGGTTCTCTTTGAGGTGGTGATCACTGGATTTTTTTCAAACTCTGTTATCCTCTGATTCTAGAATTTCTGGGCAGTTTTCCTTGATGATTTCTTGGAGTATAATGTGTACAACTTATTAATTGTAATTTTCTGGGAGTCCAACTATTCTCATATTGTCTCTCCTTGATCTATTTTCTAGATTTATTGTTTCTGTGGTGTTTCATATTTTCTTCTATTATTTCTTATTAACTTAGGAAATCATTAGTTTCCCCTTGTCCAAATCTATTTCTTAATACATTATTTTCTTCCATAAGTTTCTGGATCTCTTTCATAATTTTCTTGATTTTCTTGCATTTTTCTTTTTTTCTCCTAATTTTTCTTCAACCTCTCTCATTTGGTTTTTCAGGTCTTTATAAAGCTCTTCCAAAAAAGCTCTTTTTTGAGTGTGTGACCATTTGCCATATTTCTTTGCTGTTTTTCAAGTAGATGTTTTTACTTCACTTTCCTCTGAGTTTGAGCTGAAATCTTGTCTGTCTCCATAATAGCTATCAATAGTTGAGTTCTTTCTCCTTTGCTTGCTATTTAATAATTTTTAAAATTGTAATAATGTTTTTATTTTAGTTCTATTTAACTTTAATTTGCTTTTTTTAAACAATTACATGTAATAAATTTCCACATGAGATTCCTGAAGTTATATGATCCAAACTATTTACCTCCCTCCTTTCCTTCTCTCTTCCCAGAACTGGCAAGCAATATTATGCAAAACATATTTCCATATTATTCATTTTGTAATGAATAATTATATAAAACCAAAACCACAAATAAACAAGTAAAAGAATCACATGCTTTCATCTATATTCTAATTCCCACAATTCTTTCTCTGGAGGTGAATAGTAATCTTTGTCATAAATCCCTCAGAATTATCCTGGACCATTCTATTGCTAAGAGTAGCTATGTCTATCATAGTTGATCATTCCACAATATTGCTGTCACTATGTAAAATGTTCTCCTAGTTCTGCTTATTTCACTCTGCATCAATTCATGGAGGTCTTTCCAGTTATTTATGAAATCCTGTTCATCATTTCTTACAGCACAATAGAATTCTATCACCATTGAATACCACAACTTGTTCAGCCATTCCCCAATTGATGCTTGCTCATTTTTATTTACTTATTTAAATTTTAGTGGCCAGGACAATAAACTTAATTATTGTTGACTTTTTTGCTGGAGTCCCAGGATTCCTACTGTGGTACTTCAAGTTCCAGAATTTTTGTGTGTGTTGTTTTTTCCTGAATCCTATTTAGTTATTTCAGTTTTTATAGTCTAGGATCAGATGTACTCCCAGTCTCCCACTTAAACCCCATTTTGTGATTGACCTCAGGTGCTCCAACCAGAGCCCACAGGCAGTTCTCCCACAGCAAGTCCAAGTCTATCTCCTCCTATGGCAGCAATCAGAGTCTCCACTCTCTAGGAAGTGATCACAACTGATAGGCCCCTGTCCCTCAGCAACCACCCTCACCAGTGTGTGCTCCTTCCTTACTCCTCTTCTCCTAGTCTGCACCATTGGATAGAGCATGTATCTAGTTCTTGCTCTTTAGGTCCCCATAGTCCCTCCTTAGCAGTAAAGCTTGGGTTCCTGCCCTTTAAGGCCTGGTACCTGTAGACTCTGTGGTTTCCACTCCTTCAGTCCTTAGCTGTGAGCCAGTAGGGATCTCTGATGCAGACACAGCTTTTCCTAGGGAGCTTAACCTGCAGATTCTAGTGGTATCCTTAGGGATGCAGGCTCCTGGGGCTAAGCAAACAAGGTTTTCTTGAGGTTGCCAGTTGTGGATTTCACTCTGTTTGCTCTTTTCCTGCATGGTTGGGACTAAAGCTAAGGAAGTAAGCATTGTCCCTGGTTATTCAATTTCACCCCTGACTCCTGTTTTTGCCACTTTTTTAACATTGATTCTGTGCAGTTATTTTTGGTTGTTTGTGGTGGGTATTAAGAGGGCAAGGAAGTTTCATGCCCTACTCTTCCACCTTCCCACAATCTCAATCTCTACTTAGTTTCTACAAAATTCCAGAGGACAAGAAAGTCTGGCACAAAGAAACAGGCTAAACTTCTATCAACTGTGCTTCTGCACTAGACTAACTGAAGCATCTTGTTTTTTGTTTTTGTTTTTATTTAAACCCTTCATTCAACAGAAAAAAACACCATACACCAAATCATCTTTGTATTTCAGGAATGTTCCCAAATAGTGTCTATTCAATGTGGGAAAGATAATTTCTTTCAGGAAATATAACCTACAATTTAGAGCAGTATTTTGTATTAAATTCCATTCATAACTTTGATACACTCATACTATAAACTCCTAAGTAGTTATACTATGCATATATGTGAACATATATGTATAAAGGTCTATTATAAATGTTTAGTATTAAGGTAGGAAGATATTTATCCAATTCTTTTAGTAAAGTAGGAGAAAAACTAAAGCATGAAATGAGAACTAAAATATCCTTTGTTCAAAAATGCCTCCCCTAGACATTTTTGGAAGGTTAATAAGATTATTTTCTAAAATACAATTTTATAATGAATCATAAAATCCAATTCACAACACTGTTGAAGTTTCTCTCATCACATTACTTTCCTCCAAGAAAAGGAGGAAAGCAAAAGAGATAGCATGATTTGGAGCACATATTGCAAAGCAGGCTTGAGTAAGATAGCAATGGCAACCACTAGACACGCAAATTGGGAAGAGAGTTGGATTGGATAGTACCCAAATAAAATGTCAGTTTTGCAATATAATCTAGGGCTCTAATGGCTCGTCTTTAAAGCTAATTTTAATTCCATAATAGAACTATAACATAATTAGCAATGTTATCTTTCTTTAAAGTGACTATATCCAGCCAAACTAACAATATAAAACTAGTTACATCCCAAGATCAAACCAAGGTTTTTAAAAGCAATGTCTGAAGGATGTCTACAATTAGTCATTTTTCATTCATGACCAACTCTGTTACCCAACTTGGGATTTTCTTGGCAAAGATATTATAGTGGTTCACCATTTCCTTCTCCAGCTCCAAATAGTTGTGACAAATTGAGTTAAGTGACTTGCCCAGGGTCACACAGTGGGTAAGTGTCTGAGGGGAATTCGAACCCAGAAAGATGAGTCTTTCTGACTCCAGGCCTGGTATTCTATCCTCTGAACTACCTAGATGCCCCATAAAGCCAGTTACTTACATTCTACTTATATGGATCCCAAGATCAAACCAAGGGTTGTTCAAGTAATGCCTGTAGGATGTCTCATACAATGCAGCTCTCTTCCTTAAACACCTATAAATACTTTTTTTCTGATTTGTTAATACTTCTCTTGTCTATTAAAAAAAAACAGCAAGTTGCTTTCCTCCCCTGGACCTATTCTTTCCTTGTAAAATGCAAGATTTGGACTAAAAGGTCTCTTAAAAGTAGCTTCCAGAGTTCGTATTCTGTAACTGCGTCAGATGTTGCCTTTCTGTGGTTTAACAGTCCACCCTTGCATATCTGACTTTAGAAGCACACCCTTCTCCTCTCCTAAAAGTACACTAGGGCATATTTATGAGAGGTGATTTAAAAAATAATAATAACATTTTTGTTGCAAGAGATTTCTGGAATGACTAATGAAGCCCTAGAACCACAGACTCAGAAGCTTTCTTGTCCTGGTACCTCTTTGGAAATAAAAAAAAAAAAGAAAGAAATTGAAACCCAAAGAAGTTAACCACCCAAAAAGATAATAAATATGATTTTAAAAAACCCAAAAAGATAAATATCCAAAGTAGGATTTTCTGTTTTCAGAATAGTGCACTTTCCTCTGTAACCATACAGACTACATACTTTGCAATTTCACATAAGCAAAGTTGAGCGTCATTGCTCTCTACCAAACTCTTAAAAATAGAGCTGACAGCTCTAAGATACGAAGGTAAAGCCAGGATTATAAGCACAAAGGAATCGGGGGCGAAAAGGGGAGTACAAACTTTAGAGTGACACAAAACACCAACAATCACAACAACAACTGGAAACAAACTGGGTAGTGAGGAGCGAGTGGTCTACCTTGTAATAATCATACAGTAAGCCCAGAGCAGCAGCACTATCCTCGTCTCCATTGATGCTCATCATCGCCTTGGTTGCAGCAGTCAGGGGATTTTCAAGGTAGGATTTCCAGGCTTCATCCTCACTGGTGTAAGCCCGGCGGGTGTGGAATGGTGTGTCATTTGGCATCGGCACTAAAGCAACGAGTCGTTTATTACTGTAAAAACATAAGGTGTAACCATCATTCACTGGAGAAGACTTTTTATTTGTTTATTTGTTTTTCCTCCTGAGCTTCATACATTTCATTGAAATGCATAGTCATCCTTCCCTATTCTCATGGAAGAGGAGAATTATACAACATAAAACTCATTGTTTTTATTGATTTTTTTAAAAAGTACAAAAGGAACTTTATTGATTAATTGATTAACTGGCTCTCCCAAGATTGGAAGTGCAGTGGACACACACAGGTTGGTTACAATAGAAAAGCTCTGATTTCCTCTGATCTTACAACCTGCACCAGTTTATTCCTCTCTAGACAATCTGGTCTCCTTTCCATATGGCCCACCATATTAGTGTTGAATTTATTATTCAATGTGGACACTCCATTGACTTTAGCCCTACTTTAGCTTAGAATTCCCAAGTTCAATGGATCAACCAGTCTCAGCCTCCCCTAGAAGCCGAGATTATAGGTTTGTACCACCATGACCAGCAATAAGAGATTTTTAAGAACCATAAATCTTTGGGGGCAGAAAGGTGGCTCTGTGAATTGAGAGCCAGGGCTAGAGGTGGAAGGTCCTGGGTTCAAATGTGACCTCAGACTTCACTCTTTTGCCTTGGAAACAATACACAGCATTGATTTTAAGATGGAAGGTAAGGGTTTAAATTGTTTTTATTTTATTTTATATATATATATAGCAAATATATATATATATATATATATATATATATATATATATATATATATATATATATATTTGCTATAGGGGTTGGCTGGGAGGAGGAAAAACAAGTAATTATGGGGAAGTTTAGGCAATGTAAAAAAATGAATTAAGAGTTTAAAAAAAGCCAACAGCTTGTCTTTTTAATACTGTCTTAACCAATATTAACAAAATTTTTAAAGCAGTATAAATTTACATACATAAACTGGCCTCCCTCTCCCCCCCCCAAAAATGGGTACATGAACCATTCATCTAGACAATCAAACCTGGAGTTTTTGTTTCATCAATCTCCGTTACTTAGAAATTAAAAATAAAATTTCATTTAATTTCATTTTACCTGCAATATTAAAATATTCCCTATGCTACATGACTTCCTTCAGGTGTCAGCTAAAATCCCATCTTCCACAACAAGGCCTTCCTAGCCTTCCCTGAGACTATCCCCAATTTAACCTATCTCTATTGTTTGAGCATAGTTGCTTATGTGTGGTCTCCCCCATTAGACTCCACATACCCTGAAAGCAAAACCTGTTTTTTGTCTTTGTTTTCTTAGGATTTAGTATCTATGCCTAGCACATCGTATAGGAGCTTAATCAACGTTTGACTTTTCAACTTGTTCAATAAAGCCTTTATTAGAAGCAAGGTTTCATATCTGGTCTAATTTTAGTCTAACCTAGTCTAAAATTGGACTAGAAATTTACAATAAACTATGAACTGATTCAAGTCTTTTGATTTACACAAAATAAAATCATTTTGCAAATGCATAGAAACACATTAAATGTAATGAGAGAAAAAAACTGGAATGAAGTAACTACCTTTTCTCAGTGAATGGGTTTTTAGCCTATTTGTGGACCAGGTTTTATTCTAGCTTTCCAGCTTTCTCTTTAAACTGGAAGTAGAAAAGGGTTTAAAATGGTGAAGGTTTTACAATGAGAGATGTAATAAATCACTATGTATATATAAAGGTCTCAATTTTTAAAAACAAGATCAAATCTGGGGCATATAATAGACTCTTACTACATTTAATCTCCTCTAGTTCCTATAAACCCATGTAGTAGTTCCTTATCCCCCAACACTAGAGAATTACAATGGCTTTCTATTATTGCTCAATTATATATAAGCCACAAGTTAAGGGCATCAGGGAAGTGATGAACAGAGAGTACACTTTATATTTACACAATGTGAGGTATAAGGAATTTATCACTCACATTGGCAAATTGGCCAACAAAGGCTCATGAGAAATGGAGTTGGGCCATCAAGATTCTTTCCCATAAAGATGGACAGGCGAGGATTTCCCTTTAGGTCAAATAGACATTAATGTAGATAGCATCACAGGGAATGGGGTCTCACCACAATATACAATTTCCTAGCCCTACAATTTCTGCTACTAAAACAAACACAGATCCAGATGGAAAGGTCTTTGGCACTCCATTCCAGCACTGCTTTATTTGTTCAGTGTAATGAAACAAACAAAAAAAGAACAATAACACATTGTATTTCAGGAACACTTGTTGGCGACATAGTTCACATGACAGGCACAAGGGACACTTTTCTTAAACTATCTATGGGAATATCAACTATTAAAGAACTTCTTCTGAGAAACACAGGGTTTTATAAAAAGTGACCCTTTTTTTAATAGTTTTTGAGCCTTATAAAATGTAGTGATCTCTAAACTGAAACTCTCCTAGGAAGCTGTTAAAATGTCAAGAAATGGCAAGACTTCTTCTAAGTCTTTGGTTGTTGAAAAATATCCAAGGTTAGCAAAATAACATTCCAAACAAGATATTTTCTTTATTTGGCACTATTGCTGTCTCTGCATCATTTGGTTACATACTTGTATCTAAACCACTACAAGGAAGACATAACAATGAGAATTCCCTAAAACAACTCTTAGTACCACCTTACACCTAGCCAATATGGCAGCAAAGGAAAGTGAACTGGTCCAACCATTCTGTAGGGCAATTTGGAACTATGCATAAAGGGCTTTAAAAGCCCTTTGACCCAGCCATACTACTGCTGGTTTTGTATCCCAAAAAGATAATAAGGAAAAAGACTTGTACAAAAATATTCATAGCCACACAAAAAAACTGGAAAACGAGGGGATGCCCGTCTATTGGGGAATGGCTGAACAAATTGTGGTATATGCTGGTGATGGAATACTATTGTGCTCAAAGGAATAATAAAGTGGAGGAATTCCATGGGAACTGGAACAACGTCCAGGAAGTGATGCAGAGTGAGAGGAGCAGAACCAGGAGAACATTGTACACAGAGACTAATACACTGTGGTATAATCGAACGTAATGGACTTCTCTACTAGCCGCAATGCAATGATCCGGGACAATCCAGAGGAACTTATGAAAAAGAACACTAACCACATCCAGAGAGAACTGTGGGAGCAGAAATGCAGAAGAAAAACATATGATGGATCACATAGTTCGATGGGATATGACTGGGGTTTTGATGTTAAAAGATCGCTCTACTATAAATATGAATAACATGGAAATTGGTTTTGAACAATGATACATGTATAACCCAGTGGAACTGCTTGTCAGCTCAGGGAGAGGGGAGGGAAAAAAGGTGGGAAAGATCATGAATCATGGAACCATGGAAAAATATTCTAAATTTTAAAACATTTTTAAAAAAGCAACAATGAGAATTCCCTCAAAAAATGTCCAAGAATTACTTCCTCCAAAACTTGAGCAACTTAAGTATGGTCCTAGTATAGAGTAAGAAACCATGTGACTTCCCTGGAAGGATGTCTCTGAAATTCTACAGGAAGAAAGCATTTAGTTGGACAGCTAGTTAGAAAGTCAAGTCTGCAGTTGGGAAGACCAGGGTTCAAATCTGATTTCAGACACTTCCTAGCTGTGTGACCCTGGGCGAGTCACTTAACTCTAACTTCCAGCCCTTGCCTTTCTTCTCTCTTAGAATTGATACAAAGACAGAAGGTAAGAATTTTAAAAATAGAAAGGGATTTTGTTTGCAGAGCAAGTACTGATTCTAAGACAGAAGGTAAGGTTTTTTTTTTTAATGACAATAGCAATGCCCAATCTATCTCCTGTTGTAAGGGTTTTCCAATCAGTGTTGTTGAGTTTTCTTGACTTGGTTGCAACTATTGCTTCCTCTTAAATGGCTGGCCATGTTCTAGATATTCTTTTTCCATTCCCTCTTGGTTTACCCATTTCCTAGCCCATTTTGACCTCTGCTTTTCTTCCCTCTTCACTCTTTCCTCTCCAGTAGGGACTTCTTATCTCATTGGTAGAGCCAGATGAGAACTCCTTTGTTCAAATCTAGTTTAGCCATTTCCTAGCTAGGTGACCCTGAGTGAGTCATTTAACCCCAATCACCTAGCCCTTACTGTTCTTCTGCCTTGGGACCAATACTACTTAGTATAGATTCTAAGATATAAGGTAAGGATTTTTTCTTAAAAGTCTTGAGGAACAGTTGTTTCCATAAAATATTAGCTGTTGTGAAATAAAATCTGAAAGAGAAATACAGTCTTAGAAGGGTAAACTTTATACAATAGAAACAGTATGTATAAAATGGAGGGTTAAACAGCATTGTATGTTAAGAAGATATGAGGAAATTCCTGAAACAAAGGTGAGGAGAAGAATGGTAGCAAACATTTGGGTATAGTTCAAGTAAAGAAGGAAAAAAAATGACAAGAGCAAATTACAAGTCACCTGGAGAGAAAAAAGAAATAGATAAGTTTAGAAATACAACAAAACCTGTAGAGATGAGGCAATAGTGAAGGCAACTTCATTGATCTGGATACATGGTACAGTTCTCTACCAAAGGCAGAGTCACTACCTAATAAATGCTCAAATAAACGTTCATCCTTCAAAAGATAGAGGAATGAGCAAACCAAGATTCTTTTCAGGATCTGACTCTTTAAAAATGACAAGGTAGAAATGATGGGAATCTTGGAGCTTCATGAGAGAAGAAAGGAAAGGTAGGCATTAATGGACATGCATCCTTTCTTAAGAGTGAAGATTTCAGAGTGCTCAGGGAAAGGATGGGTTTCAGAATACTATACTCTAACATTCTATAGAAAAGACAATCTAAGAGGGATGAGAATTTTACAGACACCAAGAAAAACAATTTCATTGAGTAGAAAATGATGAGTTAAAGAGATGCATTTAAATCCTGGGAGCTTACAAACTTAACTTTTTAAAAAATATATGGTGCAGTCAATAGAGTGGTGGGCCTGAAGCCCAGAAAACTCATCTTCCTGAATACAAATTTAGCCTCATATACTGACTCTTTGTGTCCCTGGGTAAATCACTTAACCATATTTGCCTCAGTTTTCTCATCTGTAAAATGAGCTACAAAAGGAAATGGCAAACCTCTCCAGTGTCTTTGCCAAGAAAATCCCAAATGGGATCATGAAGAGTCAAATTCTGACTGAAAAGTACTAAACAAAAACAGAAAATGGAAATAAGGAAAGGTTACAGAAGATCAGAATAAAATCTTTTCATGGCCCTAAGTAAGAATAGTATCAGAAATGCTAAAGGTCAGGATGAACCGAGGCTTCTGAAGAAAACTCAGAATAGCAAAAAGAGGACATTGCTTGTTGGTCATTTTGCTATATTAAAGAGAGGACCAAAGGGAAAATATAAATGCTATTTAGGGTTGACAAGATGGTATGGACAGACAAAAGAGAGAGAAAAGGGTTGCTCAGCTCTTGTTTTGCTTTTTTTTTTTTTTACTACCAAAGAGAATGTTTGGACTGAAAATACAAAAATGCCTAACAAGGAGTTGATACCCAAGGAAGTAAGGAGATACTAAGAAAGCAATAACTGCCCAGAGAAATGCAAGTCACAGAAGATGTATTTATAAGTAGATTCTCTCATATGTTTAGAATACAATTAACAGGACAGAAAAACAAAGTAATGATAACTGAAAAAAAATTTATAGTAAGTTTTGTTTATAAAGGCCTCATTTCTTAAATATATAATTGAGTCAAATTTATAAAACACACACACACACACACATCCACACCCCAAATAATTCCCCAATTCATAAATGGTCAAAAGATATGAACAGTCAGTTTTCAGACAAAGAAATAAAAGCTACCTATAAAAATGCTCTAAATCACTATTGATTAGAGAAACACAAATTAAAATAATTCTGAAATATCACCTCAAATCTATCACCTTGACTAATATGCTATATAAAAGGAAAATGGCAAATGTTAAAGGGGATATGGGGAAACTAAGACACTAATGTATATGCTTTGATCCAGTAGTGCCACTTCTAGGTCTGTATATCAAAGAGATGTTTTTTTAAAAAGGGAATTGACCTTTTAGGGCAAAAATATTTATGCTGCTTTTTAAAATAATAGCAAAGAATTAACAATTTAGGGCATGTCCATCAATTGGGAAATGGATGAACAAGTTGTGGATATGATTGTGATGGAATACTACTGTGCTATAAGAAATGACCTGCAGGATGCTTTCAGAAAAATCTGGAAAGATTTACATAAAATGATGCAAAAAGAAGTGAGTAGAACCAGAAAAGCACTGTGTACACCAATATTGTGTAATGTTCAACTATGAATGACTTAGCTATTCTCAGCAATACAATGATCCCAGACAATACCAAAGGACTTTTTGTGATAAATGCTGTTCATTCCAGAGAAAGAACTGATGGAATCTGAATGCAAATTAAAACATACTTTATTTTGCTTTCTTTATTTTCCTTGTTATTTTTTTTGTCTCTGTCCTCTTTCACAACATGACTAATATGGAAATATGTTTTGTATGACTGCACATGCACAATATCAAATTTCTTGACTTTTCAACAGGGTGAAGGGAAGAGAGAAATTTTGGAACTCAAAAATTTTTAAATGAGTGCCAAAACTGTTTTTACATGTAATTAGAAAAATAACATATTTTAAAAGTACAACTAATTTCTTTTCTACAAAAATTATTCTCATTGGTAGGTAGAAGACACTCCAACAAACTGCTTTTATGAGACATAAATACACTGTTAAAGAAACAATGAAGAAAAAAGTAGAGAAAAAGAACAAAAAATGTCACTAATGAATATAGATGGAAACATTTTTAAAAATGGAATGATCAGAGATATGGGAAAATGGGGACACTAGTACACTGTTGGTGGAACTATGAACTGATCCAACCATTTTGGGGAACAATTTGGAATTATGCTCAAAGAAATGATTACAAGAACACCGCAGAAATATATCCAGAAAATAATTACCACCAAGTTGTATTCACATCAGTTTTATACAAGAATGGCTCAATTCTAGAAAAATAATCATCATAAAGAATCATATAAAACAACAAACAACAAAAATCACAATTGTTTCAATAGATGTAAAAAAGTCTTTGTATTTTGTCAAAGACTTGACAAAATACAACCTTCATTTATATTTAAAAATCTTTTAAAAAGCATAAGTATGGAAAAGTCCTTCTTTAAGATGATCAAAAACATATATTAAAAAATAAAGAGCTATCATTATTTACAATGGAGAAACACTAGACACTTTCCCATCAACAAAAGGGATACTGTAGGGATATCTCTTCTCCCCACCACTACTCAATATAGTACTAGAAATGTCAGTCAAGAGAACAAAATTAAAAGTACAAATGTTAGTAAGAAAGGGACAGAATTACAACTCTTTGTAGATATTTAGAAAACTCCAGTTAATCAGCAAAGAAATGAAATGAGACAAGTAGTTGCATTAATATCATATCAGAGTACAAAATAAAATTTTTTAAATCATTAGCCTATCTATATGTTCTTTTAAAAAACAGGAAGAAACAAAAGTAAAAGAAATTTCATCCAAAATAACTATAAAATACTAAGGAGCTAATTGACAAAGATTCAGGCAAGTTTTATACAAATATAAGTACAAGCTATTCTTTCCAAAAAGAGAGAAAAATAATTGGAGAATAATTTTATTAATGGTTGGGCTATACCAATATATTAAAATGAACATATTAACTATGTTAATTTACAGACTTTGTGCTATATAGAACAAATTGTGTAAAGAGTATTTTCTATAATCAGAGAAAACAAAAACAAAATTCATTTGGAATGCCAAAGGGGCTAGATTTGAAGGGCAACTATTTAGAAAAATACAAATGAAGAAGGCGTAGCAATATCAAATCCAACTATTTGATATTCATTTAAAACAAAATAAAAATGATTAGTGGAATAGGCTATATATGCCATAAACAGAAATAAATGAAAGAACATGAAAACATACATTAATGGTAAAAAGACACCATTGTGAAAAGAATTGCTTGGAAAACCAGAGCACAGTTTGACAGAAATTAGAAACCAGGGTAGAGTCTCTGTCTCTCTCTCTCTCTCTCTCTCTCTCTCTCTCTCTCTCTCTCTCTCTCTCTCTCTCACACACACACACACACACACACACACACACACACACACACACACACGCAAACCACACCACACCCAAAAACAAACCATGACCTCAAAATGAATATTAGAAATGTTCATTGAAATTTATTTATTTATTACATTAAAATACCCAATTAACTCACTCCTCCCCCCCCCATTAGAGAAGGTATCATTTGACAATATATATTGTATATATAAAACTATAGCTTACTTATTTTTATTTATTGCTTCTTCCTCTGGAAGTGGACATATACAAATCATTCTTCAAATAATATTTCTGTTGCTATATAAAATTTTCTCTTTCTACTCATTTTATTCTTCATCATTTCATGTGGACCTTTCCATGCTTTTTAACCTGCTCATCATTTCTTACACCTCAGTAGTAATCTATCATATTCATATGCCACAATTTGTTTAGCTACTCCCCAATTGATGAGTATCCCTTTAATTTCCATATCTTTGCCACCACAAAGAGAGCTGCTATAAATATTTTAGAATATATAAATTCTTTCTTTTTTTCCCCTGGTCACCTTAAGAAATACTAGATCTTAATATAAAATCATTAAAAATTTGGAAAATATTAAGAACAGAAATGATTTGCACATATGACTAGAGGAAGAGTTCTTAACCGAAGGATAAAAAATAATTACAATTGGGAACAAGTAGGTGGCACAATGGTTTTAGAGCCAGACCTAGAGACAGGAAGTCCTGGGTTCAAATCTGGACTTTGACACTTCCTACCTGTGTAACCCTGGGCAAGTCACCTAACCCCCATTGCCTAACCTTTACTGCTCTTGTGCCTTGGAACCAATGCACAGTATTGATTCTAAACTGGAAGGTAGAGTGTTTCTTTAAATTAAATAAGCACACTCAATCAATAATCGAAAAATATTTGTGAAAATACCTACTATGTGCCTGGCACTGTGCTAGGTACTAGAGATAAAAGTAGAAAGAATGAAACCATCCTGACTGGCAATGATCTTATATTCTAATCAAGAATACGACAAGCACATACAAAAATATATACAGCACAGACATAAATGGAATAAATACAAATAAACATAAATCAATGGTGTTCATCCTTGATTTTTCACAGAAGGCCAATGACAGTGCGATATAGTGAATAATGTGTGATGTCTTGACTTGGGTATGAATTTGATTTAAGTGAGGTAGCAGCATCTCATTGTAGCATTAGTTTCATTTTCTCTTCCAGTCATCCAAGTCCAATGGTGAGACAGAAGTCAAGACGATTGCTGATGACTCAAGATGCTGCAGATGACCTTGGCATCATCTATGCCTGACTAAGCTCTGAGCACTCCACAGTGCCTGCTTCAGCCACCTCCATGGCCCTTGCTACAAGATTATTCTCATCTGTATTTTTGGGCAGATAAATAATATATACTAAAATTAAATATTAGGTAACTGGAGAAAAGAAAACACCAGCATTTGAGGAATCAAAAATGGCGCAAGAAGATGACACTTAAGCTGAATCTTTAAAAAAAAAAAAAGGATTCTGTCAGGCAGAGATAAAGAGGAATAACATATCAGGTAAGTGACCCCCAGTGCAAAGACACAGGCAGCAGAAGGAATAAAGGGTTTGTACAAAAAAATAGCAACAACAGCAGTTAGATTGTATCCCATAGTGCAAAAGGAAGAATAATATCCAGAATAGCTGGAAGATAGATTGGAGCCAGGTTCTGTGGGGCTTTAAATCTAAACAAAGGAGTTTCTATTTTATCCTAGAAACAACCTAGAAGGAAGCCAGTGGAGTTGGTTGAAAAGGAGAGTCACATGGCTCAATTGGCACTTAAGGAAAATTATTTTGGTGGCAATGTATGGGATGGAATAAGAGATCATTTCAATTACATGAAATTGGAAAGCTTTTTCATGAAGAAATCAATTCTTTACAAACTTTTTATATCATTTCCAGCAATACGTTCTATGCGCCAGACAAACTATTCTTTTGCTGAAAGTATTCTCTGTTCTTCTAATGTTTATACCTTTTTTCACAATGTTTCAAATGACTTCTTTCCCTCCTCCTCTTTGTTAAATTCCAATCTATTCTTAAGCCTAATTGAAATTTCACTTCCTCCTCAGTTCCCCATTGGTAAAAAATTTTCTCTCAAAACTCACCTAGTACTTTGACAACTTTCTAACATACTACCATGACTTTAGCTTGTCTGTGTACATGTTACAGCTCATAAACCATATATTTTATAATAGTTTCATGAGAGCATGAGCTATTCTAACTGAAATATTTTCTCTCTCCCAGGTCCAACTTGTGCTCTAATAAAATTATAAAAAGATAGCTGAGTGGTGCAATGGATAGGAATTGGTCCTAAAGAGAGAAAGACATGAGTTTAAATTCTGATTTTGATATTTATTAACTATGTGGCACTGAACAATTCTCTTAACTTCCTTTATCCTCAGTTTCTTCATCTGTAAAATAGGAATAATAATAGCACCAATTTCCTAGGGTTGTTGTGAAGATAAAAAGAGATATTTGTAAAGTACTATAAATGATAGCTAGTATTGTTATTGAGTGAAAATCAAAATGGGAAAAAAGGATAGTAAATTTTGTTGATGCCCTTCAATTGGTGTTGGTGATGGAATACTATTGTGCTGAATGTAATGATGAACTGGAGGAATTCCATGGGAACTGGAATGACCTGCAGGAATTGATGCAGAGTGAAAGGAACAGAACTAGGAGAACATTATAAACAGAGACGGATACACTATGGAACAATCAAATGTAATGGACTTCTCTACTAGCCGCAATGCAATGATCCAGGACAAAAAACAATTCTGAGGGACTAGTGAGAAAGAACGTTATCCACATTCAGAGGAAGATCAGTGGGAGTAGAAACACAGAAGAAAAACAACTGCTTGATCACAAGGGTCGATGGGGATATGATTGGGGATGTATGATCGCCCTAGTGCAAATGTCAATGGTATGGAAATGGGTCTTAATCAATGACACATGTAAAATCTCAGAGGAATTGTGCATCAGCTACAGGAGGGAAGTTGAGGGAGGGCAGGGAAAGAACATAAATCTTATAATCATAGAAAAATATTCTAAATTAATTAATTAAATAAAATTTTCAAAAAAAGTAAAGAGAAAAAAGCTCTTGCCTATTCTTCTTGTTTCTATCTTCATACCCTCTCTCCTACACATCCTTTTCACTCCCTTCACATAGCTGCCATCCTAGTGCCAATTCTTATCACCTTACACCTGAGCTATTGCAATAGCCTTCTGGTTGTCCTCTCTTCCTCAAGCCTCGCCCCATTCCAGTCCATCCTCAATTCAACTACCAAAATAATCGTCTTAAAGTACAGTTCTGACTGTCACACACATGCCTCTACCTCATCCCCTCAATAAACTCCAGTGGCTCCCTCTTGCCTTCAAGATCAAAAATAAAATCCTGTTTGATATTTAAATTCAACACAGCATGGCCCAGGCTTCTTGCACTTTACATTCATTTCCACATGCTTTATGATCCAGTCACATTGGTTTTCTTGCTATCTCAGCTCCATCTCCCTATTCCATTTCTTTTCTCTAGCTATCTCCCTTGCCTAGAGTACACTCCTTCATCTCTACCTACTGGCTTCCTTCCAGACACAGCTCAAGCCTCATCTTCTGTAAAAGGTCTTTCCTAGGTGTCTTCTTTCTCTTTACACTCTTCCCACGATGTGTTACCACTGAAATTATTTTTCATTTACCTTGTATATATTGTGCTTGTTCATAACTTGATCGCATATTGTTTTCCCCTTTAGAATGTGGACTTTTTGAGGTCAGAAGCTTTGTTTTTGCCTTTTTTAAAATCCCCAGTCCTTAGTACAGTGCCAAGCACTGTATTGTATACATATAATATATATGTATAATATATGTATAATAAATGCTTGCTGACTCACTGACACACTGAAACATCATTTCCTTTTCTTTTTTGAAGTTCCTCCAGTCTTTTTCACATCTTCCTATTTTTCCCACCTTCTCCTTCTTACCCTAACTTCCTTTCTCGGTCTCCATTCCCTGTCCATTCCACCTTCTTATTCTGGCAAATACAAATCACTGTCGATCATTCAATAACTAATTATTTTATACCATACATTGTGAACTATAGGAAAAAAATAGTCCCTGCACCCAAAGGGACTAAAGGAGAAGACAAAACATAAATGTTTAAAATACATAGTTTTGTAACTGTATTTTATTGTTTCAAAAGTTGGCATCTTGCATTTTACATTGTGAATTTCTGTAATTGTATGTTTTGCACTTGCATTTGTGCAAGTATGTTTTCATTGATTACTTATTTTCATAGAAATTTCTTTTCTTTGATTTATATCCCTAGTTCAGGTTAGCATAGATAAGGTGCAACAATAAGAATAGGATAAGATAAACATAAGATTAAGACTAGTTTTTAGAAATATAATAGTAATAAGGTTAGGTATAGTTTTAGAATTACATAGAATACTGAGCATATGGGAAAGATTGTTTTATCTCTCCATATGCTCAAAGGGAGGAAATTATAAAGATGATACTAGAAATTGGGTCTCTTTATATAAGTTTAGAGATGAGAAGTAGAAAATCTGGCTTGAGGAAGAATTAGAGTTTGAAGCAGATCTAAGACTGAGTGTCAATTTCAAATGTTGACAGTTTAACAGGAAGGAAGGAAGGAAGGAAGGAAGGAAGGAAGGAAGGAAGGAAGGAAGGAAGGAAGGAAGGAAGGAAGGAAGGAAGGAAGGAAGGAAGGAAGGAAGGAAGGAAGGAAGGAAGGAAGGAAGGAAGGAAGGAAGGAAGGAAGGAAGGAAGGAAGGAAGGAAGGAAGGAAGGAAGAAAGAAAGAAAGAAAGAAAGAAAGAAAGAAAGAAAGAAAGAAAGAAAGAAAGAAAGAAAGAAAGAAAGAAAGAAAGAAAGAAAGAAAGAAAGAAAAGAAAAGAAAAGAAAAGAAAACCCCAAACAGTATTTTTTTCAGTGGGAGCACACTTGTATTCATTGTTGGCATCACATTAGGATGATGTGCCTATGTTGGTCTAAGGGTAAAATAATAAAAGAGTATTTTTTATCATTTAACAAATGATTGGTCAAATGTCATTGTTTGGAATTTTATCAGAAAGCAAGGATAGCAGGAATATTGGGGAAGGAGAGGAATTGTATATAATAAGGAAAACAAAAAGAAAAGGAAATAAAGAGAATCCTAGGATGATGAGAGAAAATGATAGTAGATACAAAGCAGTGACCCCCAAACTCATAGCCATTTACCTGGATAATATTTTTAGGAATCTGAAGTGCAGTGTGAGCAGCTTGGTCCAAAGTGGATAAAGACTTTAGTTTGAATTCTGGCTCTGCCAATGAAGGCAGAATGGTGAAGGGAAAGGACTCTAGATTTGGAGACAAAGAATCTTGGTCCAAATTGCTACCCTTAGTTCCAAACCCCAAACCAATCACCTTTGACAACTCACTTTTAACCTTTGTGAGTCTCAGTTTCCACATCTGTAAATTAGAATGTTGGACTACATGATCTCTAAGGTCCTTCTAATGTTAAATCTAATGGTCATATGAACTTATTTAGGCTAAAAGATCTTCTTAAATCATTGCATCTCTGATGTACTGCTTCTCAATGGCCAATTTCCTCACAATGCTCCTGCAGTGAATGACCTATCATCTTGAACATAAGACAGCTTTAGACATGCAAGAAAACACAAAAAATTTCAAGGGGAGTTCATTCTACAATGTGCTGTTTAAGACATGCCACTTAACTTTTCTTTTGTGCTATACTTTAAAAAAATAAATAAACAAACACCATTATACCATAATTATAATTTCCCACACATTGAGAAGCCAGCAATTAGCAAGCAGGGCAGAACCAATTGTGGACTTAATCTAAGACTGGCTGTGGAACACTACAGATGTTTGGTTTTTTTTCAATATATTGGTTAGTTTTATTGAACATTCTTTTTTCTTCCTCTTCCTCCTCCTCCTCCTCCTCCTCCTCCTCCTCCTCCTCCTCCTCCTCCTCCTCCTCCTCTTCTTCTTCTTCTTCTTCTTCTTCTTCTTCTTCTTCTTCTTCTTCTTCTTCTTCTTCTTCTTCTTCTTCTTCTTCTTCTTCTTCTTCTTCTTCTTCTTCTTCTTCTTCTCCTTCTCCTTCTCCTTCTCCTTCTCCTTCTCCTTCTCCTTCTCCTTCTCCTTCTCCTTCTCCTTCTCCTTCTTCTCCTTCTCCTTCTCCTTCTCCTCCTCCTCCTTCTCCTTCTCCTTTTTTTTTAAACCCTTACCTCCTTTCTTAGGATCAATACTAGTATTGGTTCCAAGACAGAAGAAGAATGGTAAATGCTAGACTAGGGGATTAATTTACTTGCCCAAGGTCACAAAGGTGGGAAATATTTGAGGCCAGATTTGAGCCCCAGGCTCTCAATCTACTAAACCAGCTAGCTGCCCCTTTCTTCTTTCTTTTTTATTCTTTATTATAAAGAATGACTCTCTGGGAAGGGCAAAGAGAAGGAATACAATGGAAAACAAAAGTGATTATTTTAAAAAGAGAAGCTTATAAATAAAAAATACTTCCCCAATCTATTTGATAAATGTTTACTTTCTCTTGTGAAGTAGAAGTCTCCTACTTGTTCTCTCTACCAATTCATAAGTCCAAAAACTTACTGATCTCAAATGTCTTTAATATTATGGAACCATGTGGAACAATATATGGAACCATAAAGATCTTCTTGCATGGCAAATTCAAGCTCATACATTTAAGTGATTCAGGCCAGTATTTTATGAATCGTTGTTGAGTAAATGAATACTGATAAGCCCTCTCCCCTAATAAAATAGCCAATCAATTTTTAATCTTCCAAAGTAAGGAGAGGAGAAAGAACTTTGGGGAAATGGTTTCAGCCATTCCTTTCATCATGTTCAATGAACAAAAAATTGCTCTTTTTAATGTTACTTTCTCTTGCTGTGTACAATTTATGGTTCTATTCATAGATTATAATCTCTCTGGAACATAGCACCATTGACTGATGCTCTATTCTAATGAAAACAAAATAATCTCTCTGGTACACTGAGCAAAAATATTAGGAGTTATGAGAGAGAAAAAGAATTTTCATGGCTTAGTTTTTACCAAAGTTACAAAAAGTAATTGAAGTTATCTTTTCATCTATACTTGGTGTGCTGAAAAATGCATTAATGACTTGGAGTTAGGAAATGGGCTCAAATCCCTGATATCCTTCACTTGATATTCTCTAAGCCTCAGTTTCCTCACCTGTAAAGTGAATATAATACTTACAGTGTGCCACCCACCTGACAATATGAGGAATTTTGGAAGATTTTTATGAACTGAAAAAGTCCAAAATAAGGAAAACAAGGGGAAGAATTAATATACACAATGACTATGACAGTGTAAATGAAAATAAAAGGAAGGTGAACACGGAGAATGGAGGGAAACTAAAGAAGGTGAAAATAATGCAAAAAAAAAGAAATCAACAAAACATTAACAACTATACTGAGGAGAGGTGAAGGAAATTCAAAATGGGTCATAGACAAGGAGGGCAATTTTGTTCCTATCATGTTAAAATTAATGTAAACTTCTAAAATTGTAGTAAGTTCACATTTTCATATTTAATTTCTTCTTTTTTGTCATTTTATGTTCAATTGTTTGTGTTTGTTGATATCTGTTAAATTCAAAATAATAATGAAAGTGTTGGAGAAGAGGCAATGAAGTATATCTCTTTATAATTTCAGAGAGGTAGGGAACTATAAGGAATGTTATACATTAGGAGATAAGGTTTCTGTGCTGGATATTTCTGTTTGATGATCTTTGGTTTTGCTAAAAGGTTGCTCTCCCACAAGGAAGGGTTTGTTCTGGTAGGCGATAACTTCAACATAAATACAAGAAACATTAGACAAAAAAAAAAAGTAACAGAAATAATCCAACCATGTTGGTCTTTGAGGGGGAAAAAAATTGATGGCTACCATGTAATTCCTAAGAGTGCTGTCATATGTGGTCTTAGCTCCAGCATCCTTTTTCCTTAGATCAACCACTTGAAATTTGTGGAAACAGGGGAAAAGAAAGAAAAAAAAATATATATATACACACACATATATATATATAGCTGGTAAAGGACAAGGAATTTACTATTTTTAGGCCTTTTTAATGAGCCCATCAACAGCAAGAGTTCAGCGAACCATGATTGCCATTCCAGTAAAAGCATTGATATTATTCAGTAGTGTCTGACTCTTAGTGACCCTATGGACTCATAGCACACCAATACTATACATAGGGTTTTCTTGACAAAGATACTGGAGTGGTTTGCCATTTTCTTCTCCAATGGATTAAAGCAAACAGAGGTTAAATGACTTGCCAAGGTGCTAAAAGACTGCCTGCCCTTTGATCCAGCCATACCACTACTGGGTTTATACCCCAAAGA
Source organism: Monodelphis domestica (assembly GCF_027887165.1). Lineage (NCBI taxonomy): Eukaryota > Metazoa > Chordata > Mammalia > Didelphimorphia > Didelphidae > Monodelphis > Monodelphis domestica. The sequence continues at coordinate 168,852,860 of NC_077229.1, forward strand.
GATAATAAGGAAAAAGACTCATAGAAGAATATTCATAGCTGCGTTCTTTGTAGAGGCAAAAATTTGGAAAATGAGGGGATGCCTTCAATTAGGGAATGGCTGAACAAATTGTGGTATCTATTAGTGATGGAATACTATTGTGCTCAAAGGAATAATGAGCTGGAGGAATTCCATGTGAACTGGAATAACCTCCAGGAAGTGATGCAGAGTGAGAGGAGCAGAACCAGGAGAACATTGTATATGGAGACTGATACACTGTGGTACAATCGAATGTAATGGACTTCTCTTCTATCAGCAATGCAATGATTCATGTCAATTCTGAAGGACTTGTGAGAAAGAATGCTATCCACATCTAGAGAAAGAACTATGGGAGTAGAAACACAGAAGAAAAACAACTGCTTGATCACATGGGTCGATGGGGACATGATTGGGGATGTAGACTCTAAATGATCACCTTAGTGCAAATATCAATAATGTGGAAATAGGTCTTGATCAATGACACATGTAAAACCCAGTGGAATTGCTCATTGGCTACAAGAGTGGGGTTGAAGAAGGGCAGGGAAAGAACATGAATCTTGTAACCATGGGAAAATATTCTAAATTAACTAATTAAATAAAATTTGCCCAATAAATAAATAAATAAGTGACTTGCCCAGGGTCACACAACTAGTAATTGTCTGAAGCTGGATTTGAAGTTTGGTGCTCCTAACTCCAGGCTCAGCACACTATCTACTGAGCCATCTCACTGCCCTGATAAAAGCATTATTTATTAGTTAATGGAGTGAAACTATTTTAGTAGGCATACCAAAAGAACTCCAGAGATACATTTGCCTTTTAGAAATTCATGCAGTGATGTAAGATAAATATCAACATAGATAAATATATAAAGACTAACTATCCTATTTGCTCACTACTTCTATTCCTACTACTCATTCCATCTTTAAGCCCTTGCAATCTGGCATTTGTTTCCAACATTCTACCAAAACTGTGTCCTTCGGGATCACCACTGATCACCTTTCCAAATCCAATGACTTTCCTCATTCCTCATTCTTCTTTTTTGTTTGTTTGTTTTTCCTCATTCTTCTTAACTTCTACTGCATTTGAGAGTATCAATTTGTTCCTTTCTTCAGGAAATTTTCTCTTCATTAGTCTCTCATGACATTGAATTTATCTTAGATCTTCACCTATTTTCTGGTTCCTCTCTCCTCCCTCTGATTAGCAATGGGCATCCTCCCATGTTTAGTCTTTGGTCTCTGTTCTCTCACTACACATTCATACATTGTCATGGCCAGAGTTAAAATGATTCATATTTATCTTGTTACCAAATCTCTCTCTCCAGACCTGTATCTCCAAGTATCTGTCCAGCATTTTTTATAGTTTGACTATCCTACTATCAAAAGAAGGCTAATTCCCTCAAACAATCAATTACTCTAAAGCTAATTGGACTAATTAATAAATCTGCCTAACCAGCAAATTCATTTAAAATTCCCATTTCAATAAAAAAATATAAAATATATGTTTTGGGACAGTTTAGTCCCCTTATTAAGTATTTTGTTATCATTGTGTCGTTTAGAGAAACAAGATCTCATTTTATTTTGAATTCATTGTTTGCACCATTTTTTACTTTGTTTTGTTACTTTATTGTCTCCTTTTCCTTTATCATATTGATTTTATTTTGAAGGGGCAATGATTCTAACCATCAGGATTGTTTCCAAACTTTCTTACCAATGCTTTTGGAGAAGTACACAAGTCAGGGCCCTGACACAGTGCCATGAAAATGATAATTGTTCCTCTGTCTAAGAGGTTCATCTGCTTCCTGCTTGGGAGGTTCATTGCAATTACCACAATGACTGCTCTTTTTAATGCTTAAAATTGCCCTAAAGCAGGTAAATTTGTTTTTTTCAAAATCTAAGACCTTACTGTACAAAATATAATGCCTTTTTAAGTGAAAGGAACTTTGAATATATGCTAACTTGCTTGTTAAAACAAAGACATTTTGCACACAAAGATAAAATAGCAAAGGAGGATAATTTTTTAATAACTAAGGCTATCTTACTACATATTAAATACTTTTGAAATTTTAAAATAATTTTAAACCCTTACCTTCTGTCTTGGAATTGATACTAAATATCAGTTCCAAGAAAGAAGAAAGGTAAGGGCTAGGCAACTGAGGCTAAGTGACTTGCCCAGAATCAAAAAGACTTGAAATTTTTGAAATTATTTTTTTATTAGAGACTAGAAATTATATGCATATGCTTTTAGAGCAAATTGACTAAAAAGACTGGTAAGAGTCAGAGTCTATTAAATATTCCCACCCCACTTAAGATGATAACCTTTGTTAGATAAGAATATTTCTCAGCTTGAATCAGTGAATCGATGTATATAATGTATTTTTTTAACACAGTCTGAGGGAATTGCTTTGTAGAATACACGTATTTGTTACAGGAATGTTTTCTTTCTCAGTGTGGTGAAGGTAAGAAGAAGAGGAAATAGATTTCTGTTCATTTGAGAAATAAAATTTTACAGAAACTTCCTAGTTATGTGACCTGGGCACGTCACATAACCTCAGTTGTCTAATCCTTCCCATTCTTCTGCTTTGGATACTTAGTATTGATTCTAAGATGGAAGGTAGGGGCTTAAAATTTTTTTTAACCAAAATATAAAAAGAAAACCTTAAAAAATAAAAGTTGTACACAGCAACAGCAATATTTTGTGATGATCAACTATGAAAGCTTGGCTACTCTCAGCAATGCAGGGAATTCTGAAGGACTTTTGATGGGGAATGCTTTCCACCTCCACAGAAAAAAACACTGATATCAGATCAAGTCAAAGCATATTATCTTTCACATCAGTTTACTCACAGTTTTATTTAGGGGTTTGGGTTTTATATGGATGTTCTCTTACAATAGTGATGAATATAAAAGTGTGTTTTGCATCTTAATACATGTATGATCCAGATCAAATTGTTTACCATCTCCAAATGGGGGCAGGGATGGGAGGGAGGGAGACAGTTTGGATCTTATTATTTTGGAAAATATATGTTGAAAATTATTGTTACATGTAACTGGGGAAATAAAATATCTTTGAATTAAAAAAAGCAGAAAAGAAAAAAGAAAAGTGTCAGACTTAGAAGTCAAAAGACCCGAGTATGAATCATGCTTCTGACATTTGCTACTTATGTGCGTAAGAAGAAAAGAACAAGGTCTTTGAGGCACTTTAGTGAGGAGGCACCGATGAACTAGATTCACAAATGTCATGTATCAGTGATCTCTAGAAAATGAGGAACAGAATGAATAATATGGAAGTAGGTTTTGAGTGATAATACATGTATAACCTAGTGGAACTGCTTGCCAGCTCCAGGAGCTGGGAGGAAAGGGGAAAGGGAAAGAAAATGAATCATGTAACCATGGAAAAATATTTTTAATTATATCAAATAAGTAAATAATAAAAAGAAAAGAAAATGCAGAACAGGAGGGACAATGCAGGATTGGAGAAAGGAAAAGTCTTCATTTTCAGAAACAAGGAAGGAAAGCCAATGTGTGTGACTTCAAGCCCTGACCAAATTCTGAAACTACTTTTAAAGAAATGGTGAGCAAACCAAAAAAGAAAACCCATGGTTACAATAAAGAAACAAGCATGGTTTGTAGAATGTAATAAGAAACATGTAATGCCCAATTAACCAAGTTTCCTTTTGGACAGGGTTAATAGTCTAGTCTGGGAGAATGCCATAGTTATAGTTTCCCTAGATTTAGCAAATGATTTGTCGATCTCATATTATCCTTATATATAAGTGGCAAAAGAAAAACAACAATACAGTTGGTTAGCTGTTGTACATCATATTTGAAAAGGACCAAAATGACATCAAGTGATATTTTGACTCACACATAAATTGGATTTTAGTAAGGCAAAGTTGCATAAAGTCACCCACCTCACACTTTTTAGAGTCAAAGAAGTCCAGTGGTAAGACAAAAGGCAGGATGACCAATGATAGCCCAGGATGCAGAGGATAACCCTGGCATCTTTGATGTCTAACCAAGCTCTAAATGCTCCACAGCAAGTGGAGAAATGTATACAATACAAGAGTAACCCAGAGTAGTCGCTAATGGTGAAATGTCAGCTTGGAAGGACAATTCTAGTGATGTGTCCCAGGGCTCTTTGATTAGTCCTGTCCTGTTTAATATATTTACTTGACAAGGATAAAAGTACAGAAGGCATGATTATCAACTTCGGAGATGACTCAAAGCCAGGAGAGATAGCTGACATGTCCAAAGGTACAATAAGGAACCCAAAAGATCTCAGCATGTTAGAACATGGCCAAATCAATTAAGATGAAATTCAGTAGGAATAATTTCACAATATTATGCTTTAAAAAGTCAACATTACAATTATAAGATAGAAGAGAAGTGACTACAGAGCAGTACACTTGAAAAAATATCCATTTTAATGGACCAGAAACTGAATATGCGTTAAACTATATTAGACAACTCAAAAAATTAATGTACTGAGAAGCATGTTATTCAGAATAGGGTTCATATAGATCCACTCTAATCTACACTTACCGGATCACATCTAAAATATGTTCAGTTCTGGACACCATGTTTTAGGAAGGACTGTGATAAGCTAGAGAGGAACCTAAGGAAGGAAACCAGGATAGTGATGGGCTGTGAAATGAAGCCATACGAGGTCTGTTTTAAGGAACATTCTTTAGTGGAGAGGGAGCTGGCTAGACTCTGAATCAAGATCTATGTTCAAATCTTATTTCTGACAATTACACTGTGACTCTGCACAAGTCACTTAACCTTTGGACCTCAGTTTCCTCATCTGTAAAATGAAAGTGTTGGGCTCAATGACCTCTCAGATCTAAATCGACCATTCTATGAACTGGGAACACATAGTATAGTGAAGAGTTAGGACAGATATGATAGCAGTTTTCAACTGTTTATACAGTTGCCATGTGTTCTTGTTCTCTTTCTAAAGAAAAAAGAACAGGAAGTAATGTTTCTAACATTTGGTGCTGCTCTTGAGTTGTTTCAGTCATGTTGGACTCTTCCTGACCCCATTTGGAGTTTTCTTGCCAAAGATACTGGGGTGGTCTGACATTTCCTTCTCCAACTCAATTTACAGATGAGGAAGCAAGGCAAACAGGGTTAAATGACTTGCCCAAAGTCACACAAAAAGTGTCTGAGGCCAGATTTGAACTCATGAAGAGGAGTATTTATGATTTTGAGCCTAGTGCTCTATCTACTGTGCCACCTAGCTGCTCTAGCATTTCTAATACATGTCCCTACCAGCTGCTATTGCTTCCCTTGCAGCATAAGCTTGTATTTATTTTGTACATTATTTTATAAATACATATTTAAATAAAATGTCTCCCTGATAGAATGCAATCTCCTGAGAGCAAGAACTGTTAATCATTTTTTTTTGCCTTCCTATTCCCCAAATTCTATCACAGTGCCTGGCACATAACAGTCAGTCAATAAATGCCCTTGACCAAATAGAAACACAGAAGAAAAACAACTCCTTGATCACATGGGTCGATGGGGATATGATTGGGGATGTAGGCTCTAATGTACACTCTAATGCAAATATTAATCATATGGAAATAGGTCTTAATTAATGACACATGTAAAACCCAGTGGAACTGCTTGCTGGCTACGAGAGGAGGGAAAGAACATGAATCTTGTAACCTTGGAAAATATTCTAACTTAACTAATTAAATAAAATTTTCCAAAAGTCTAAAAATAAAATAAATGCCCTTGACCAATTGATGTCAGGGTTAGTCTTTACCCACTTGACTGCGTATCTGACTACCCTTACTGACTTATATGCTTATGTACCAATCCCACTGATTTATATGCTTGTAGAAAGGGGTTTAAAATGGACTGTCAAGAAGAGACTGAGTTCAAAAACAGCAGCCAGTCTTCCTAGGAGCATCTTACAGTTAGCAGTAGTCTGTTCTATCAGAATCTCAGCTTTTAAAAGTAGTCATTCTGGTAGTGAAGAAATCCTCTCAAAGGAGACTAATGAAGCATTTATCCCAGCTCAGGTTAATGTCACAGTGTAATTATCACAATTTAAATGCCAAGGGTGTTAATCATTTCACTGCAGATTACTATCAGTAATCTCCTTCTGATGTACTTGGTAGGGATAAACCACCAAAAGGACCGAGGCATGTTCCATGTTGGAACAAGGACAGCAGCTGTATTCTGAAGTAACCCCTAAGCCCAACACATAGTCCTTGATAATTATAACCTTTCACCCTTGACTTTGTCTTGAAATGAAGTAGAGTAGTGAAACTGAAGTCTTCCTGTATGCATCAGCAAGCCTCAGTACACAAAAATTGATGTTTAGTGGTCTCTGCCCTCAAGAATCTTATCTTTTAGGAGACACAAGACAGATAAAATCATGGTGGCACAACAATGCCACTTCCTCAAACAAGGCTTGTAAATCTCTGCTTCTACTAATGTTTGGGTTTCTTTATGCTCCATTCTTGCAGGAGAGAAGAATAAAGTAATAATAAAGGGAACATAATGAAAAGGACAGATATTTGGAAGAGGTCCTAGGGTAAGAGAAATATTAAGAAGTAACAACATGGAGCAAATGTCCCAAAAGAGATTCAGTTCAACAAACATGAATTAACAACCTATGAAAGAAACAGCCAGGAAGACTACTAAGATGAAAATAAAACAGTTCTTGCCTTAAAGAAGTTATTTTTCAATTATTTTATTTTCCCCCATTTACATGTAAAAAGTTTTTAGCATTCTTTTTTTCTTATTTTGAATTTCAAATTGCCTCCCCCTTTTCCTTTTTCTACCCCAGATCTAAATTTACCATCCTATGAAATGGAATCATATAATATAGAGAAGAGGTAGGGCAGGCACAATAGCTATTTTCAAGTGTTTATAGGGCTGCTATGTGTTCTTATCTTCTTTCTAAAGAAAAAGAACAAAAATAATGTTTCTAATATTTGGTGTTGCTGTTGAGTTGTTTCAATCATGTCTGATTCTTCCTGACCCCATTTGGTGTTTTCTTGCCAAAGATAATGGAACAATATGCCATCTTCTTCTCTAGCTCATTTTACAGAAGAAGAACTGAAGTTGGTTGAGATGGTAAAGCAATCTGATATAGATTTTACATGTGCAATCACATAAATCATTTTTCCATTTTAGTCATTTTTGTGGAAGAGATCTGAAATCCCCCAAAAAAGAAGACAAGAAGAAAGTGAAATATAGTTTATTTAAATCTGTATTCAGACCCCATCGGTTCTATTTCTAGAGGTAAATAGCATTTTTCATCATGAATCCCTTAAAGGAGTTTGCATTTTATCTAGTGCCCTTTCATTTACATCCCTCAGTCACTGAAAATTTGTGAAAATTCCCAAATATCTGCATAAAGAAGGGGAGGTGGTGTCATTGAATGGGAGATGTTTGGATTTATCAGCATTTCTCTTCCACTCCAATGAACTATAAAGCCTTTAGACTCTTCAGAGTCCATTTCATTAAAGAGACCCTCTAAAAATTAGGGTACACTAAGAAGGAAAGGGACCATGATACTTCTTTTGAGTGACAGACTCTTAGATTCCCATCTAATATATCAGAGCATTCAGTTTACCCTTACCTTTAATATAAAAGATCAAAGTTTATTTTGAGTCTACCTTTGAGAAGCCTCAAGAAGTCCCCTACACTGAATTATTTTAAATTCAACTTTATTTCATTTTCAGGTCCAAATTATCTCCTTCTTACCACCCTCCCACAGTCATCATAAAAAAAAGAAAAACAAAATTGGTTGCAAGTATTTATATAGTTAAACAAAACAAATTCCCACATTAGCTATGTCCAAGGGAAAAAAAAATGCTTCCATTCATATGCTGAGCCCATTACCTCTATTTAGAAGAGGGCAGTATGTTTCAGCATCAGCCCTCTAGAAGTGTGGTTAGTTGTGTTGATCAAAGTTCTTAAGTCTTTCAAAGCTGTTTGTCATTATAATGTTGTTATTGTATATATTGTTTTCCTGGTTCTGCTCACTTCACTTTTTAATCAGTTCGTACAAGTCTTCCCATGTTTCTCTGGAAACCATCCCCTTCATCATTTCCCATAGCATAAGTGTTCTATCACATCCATATGCCATAACTTATTCAACTATCCCCAGCTGGTGGGTGCACCCTGAATTTCCAATTCTTTCTTACCACAAAAAAAGAGCTATGTTTTTTATGCATGTAGGTTCTTTTCATCTTTCTTTGCTCCTTTCAGATTATAGACCTGGTAGTGGTATTGTTGAGTCAAGGTCCTTTCTGAAAAGCAGTATTTTTTCTGTTGTAGTTTCTGATGTTAGTATTTTTTCTTAAAAGTTTAGGCAGCTGGGTGGCTCAATGGATTGAGACCCAAACTCAGAGATGGGAGTTCCTGGGTTCAAATACAGTCTTAGATTTTCATAGCCCTGGGACCCTGGGCAAGTCACATATCTCTCTTTATCTAGTCCTAACTGTTCTTAAGGCTTGGAACCAATACACAATATTAATTCTAATTCTGAGACAGAAAGTAAGGACTATTATTTTTTTTTAGACTTTGGGACTTACTTACTTCCAAAGGGTCAAGATTTGAAAGGAGAGAGAAAGGTTGATGTGAAATAGCAATGTGCCTGAGACAATGAATACACAGCAAAGGAACAGATGATTATGGAGATATAAACCATGATGAGCATCCTCCTAAAACTGCAAAATGCTCAGAAATTTATCTGGACGTCCTTTTTTCCATTATCCCTTGCTAAAAGAGATGAAATGAAGCCCTTCAGAACTCTACCCAGAGCTGAGCTAGATCTAAGAGGAGATGCAGAAATCCAATAAAAAATGAAAGAAACATTTTATAAAGATACCACCCAAACAGACTAAGGCATTAAGCAGCAGGACCTAGCAAGGAGAAGAAAGAGGCTGCTTTATCCTCACTTGGGAGGCGACTTATGTGCAACAAAGATCTAGAGAGAATCAATAACACACAAAGTCTATGGATGGCTGAGAACCATTTAATAGGTCTCTTGTTGAAATGCTTTTATCCTTGTGATTCTTTTCCCAGAGAACCTAGGGTTTTTTCACATTTACATTCTAAAAATGCATAAGCATTTCAAACAAATATCAACACAATGACTAAACATGATTCCAGAGGGCAAATGACCAAGATGCTTCCTAGTTCCTGAAAAACAACTGGCAGATCCAAATTGTAGAAAGCATTTTTAGACCTGGACAATGTGGGAATTTGTTTTGCTTGACTACACATTATTTATTACAAAGGTTTTGTTTTTCTTTTTCCCCCTCAATGGGGTGGGAAGATGAGAGCAAGAGAAAATGATTTCTTAATTAAAGTATTTTAACTACTACTTTGACTAAATCAATTCCCATTTAAAAGAAAGTGTATACTTCTACTGAAGACAGCTCAGTTGACTGTTAAGATATTCATTAAGATCACTGAAAGAGAAGGGAAAGGGAGGTATTAAGGAAAGAAAGTAATAAAAGAGAAGGACTAAGAAGATGAGAGAACAGATACAATATAAACATGAGCTATAGGATGGGCAAGATTCATAATAAACATGGAACTGAAGGCAGTGTTTTAATTTTCTGGGAAATTTTGATTTTATATCACCTAAATTTCTCCCTATAGCTCTTCCCCTCACCTATCCCAGAGGCTCATCTCATGTTAAGAGCAATGAAAAGGCACATAATGATTGTGTTGTTATGGCTGTGAGTAATAGAACAATATAGTCTCTGCAGAATGGAAGTCAAAGATGACCAAAGAGTAATGAAAAGACTCTTACTGTATGTGATATGGCATGTATTAACATAGTAAGCTATAAAACATTAAAAACAAGGTGTTATATAGGGAGAAGCCATGTTAAAGATGTCACCAAGGAAATGAATAATGAAAAAGAAAAAATAATGAAAAAGATATATGAGATGGTTGGCTGGGATGGAGAAGGAGAAGAGATGTAAGGGGAAATTCAAATGAAATAAAAACAAAATTTCCCAGAAAATTACACCATGTTTACTTCCTCTAGAAATATTTCTAGAATATAATTTTAGAGGACAAACATGGGAGCTTCACTGTCCTCAAGAACAATGTATTTGATACCCCCAAAAAAAAACATTTCCCTGCTCTTTCCTGTATTTTATCTGTTATATCCTTTTAATTTAATCCTTAAATGCCCTTGAGGTAACTTAAATTTACTGAGATCTATCAAGGCTTTCTTTAAATTTGTTCTTTACTCTTCATGGCTTTATGAGGCAATGTTACTCATAATTTTATGGGACAATAAACTTCTAGACACAGTGTGAAATAGTGGATAGAAATCTGACTTTGGACCAGGAAGACCTCACTGTATGGTCCCAGACTAATCCCTTATTCTCTCTGTCATTTAGAAAACTCTAGAATATAAATTGGAAAGAAAATGATCAACTGCATTGGTAAAATAAGTTTCCTCAACCAGGAATTCTCTGTAAAAAATGAAATCATGGGTCCAATTCTTATTCCTCATAGGACCATAGACCAGGAGCTGAAAAGGACCTCAGAAACCATCTAGTCCAAGGATTCCATTTTACAAATGAAAACGCTGAAGCCCAGGGAAGTTGTGTCTCATTTAATGTCACACAGACCATAAACATAAGAATGAGGATCACAGATCTTCAGACTTCATGACTATCTTCCAGCTTACTTAACTGCCTCTCAACATTATCCTTCTCTGTGAGATTTTACAAACCAGTTTATATTCTAAATTGTTGGTGCCTTTGGCTACCATATCTCTCTGATTGGCAAGTAAGAGTTTGTAGACTAAGAAAGTTTTCAGGCTTTTTTTGGTCTCCTTCTTATGTACAGAAATTCCAAATGGAAAATAAGCTTTGCCCAGAAGAGTTAAATAGAAGGTAGTTGAATCATTTTTGAGGTGTTGCCAAATTCTTTTAATGACTCCAAGTTTCTCCCCAAAACAAAGAGTCAACTCTTTAACAACAATAAACTTCTGGTTGTATTGTATGGCTCTCAGTAATGGAACAATACAGTCTCTGAAGAATGGAAGTTGAAGATGACCAAAGAGTAATGAAGAGGCACACAGTGTGTGTGATATAACATATATCAACATAGCAAGTTATGAAACATTAAAACAAGGAATTACGTAGGAGAAGCCCTCAAGGAAATGCATCATGAAAAAGAATGGTTGGCTTGTCACATGTTAATCATGAATAATAAAAATCAGTGTTATATGAGGTAGTTCTCTGAGATGGGTGAGGGGAAGAGATACAAGGGGAAATTTGGGTAATATAAAAACAAAAGATTTCAAAAAATGAAGGAAAAGAGCAAGGGATGACTGATATATAATCCATGAGTTCCACAGGTATCCCAATGTCAAGAGAATAAAAAGAAAACACTCCCCAACACAGTGGGTGGACTCCCTGTGACAGACTAATAAAAAGAACTTGTTTAGGATAGTGTAGACAGGAATGGATGGACTGAGATTTGTATCACTGAAAGGAATACTAGCACTGATAAGATCACAGATCTACTGGAGTACAGAGGTATAAAAACTTTTTACCACTGCCTGTTAGGTGGTACAGTGGCTAAAAGTCTAGATCTGGGCTAAGGACAACCTGAGTTCAATTCTAGCCTGTCATTTACTAGCGGGGTGACTCTGGGCAATTAACTTCACCTCTTCCTGCCCAAGTTTTTTTAGCTGTAAAATGGAAATAATAATAACACATGCCTCCTAGGGTTGTTATGAGGATAAAATGGGATATCTGGAAAGTGCTTTGCATACCTTAAAGTACTATACAAATATACATAAAATAAATATAATAATATAAAGTACTATATAAATGTGTATATAGAAGTACTATATAAATGCAAAATACCAATATAAAATATCAACAAAAATTCAAAAAATTATATCATTTTATGAAAGTGAAATACTAAAGAATGGAGGGATATCCATGCACATTGTTGGAAGGAGTATCCACAGAAATAAAATAGCACATCTTTTGGAGTATGGAAGACATCAGATTTCCAGTTTAAAAAATAAAAAAAAAAACTATGGTAAGAAAGAAAAATGATGAGGGTTTTCTAGCCAGCCATGCCGCATGCACCAGGTAGCCAAGACATAGTTAGTGGCTTCCCCTTTCTTCACTGTAGTTGCTGATTTGTAATGGGATACCTTTTAAAATGTAGGTGGTCTTGTTTAACTAAAAAGCAAGGCAGTTATATAATGCCATGGAAACAAAGTCAAGGATTCAAGTGCATTCTGCCTTTCCTGCTGTTCTACTTTAGACAACTGCACTCTCAAACTTAGATGGTTCATCAACCTCAAAAATCCTGCAGATTAAGTCAACTCATTGGAAAATCCCCCCAGGCTCACTGCTTTCTGTAAAATGGGTTGGTAAATCTCTGCTGATGCAAAAGACACAGCATGGAGTGCATAGTGGAGCAAGTCCTGTATTTGGTGTCACTGGACCAGAGTTCAAGTGCCTGTCTCTGCTACTTACTACCTTTCTGACTGCATGACTTTGGCCCACCCACGCTTGGCTATCCAGCCCTGTGCTCCTAACAACATTGCCCCAGCCTCCTTCACTGTGATCTTTCCCCACTGCTTCAGGATGCCTAATTAGCATGTCAAGACTCAAGTCCAAGCCCCAGTCATCAACCCCTGGTGCTTACTCTCACCTCTGTTCTAATGGGGCCAGGATGCCTGGGACTCACTTTAGGTTCTATAGAAAGTCCCTGGTATGTCCAAATCTGAGGTGCCACTTTCCACTTCAGATACCAGCTTTCTGCCATCCCTTTGTTGTCCAAGCTGTTCTGAGCAAGTGTTATATAAAACTGCCCCCCTCCCCCATTAGTTCCCTTTCCCCTCTGATCTTGCTGCTACCTAAAGAACTTAGCAGGAATTTCTCTGGACATACCCTAGGTCTGCCTCAGTCATTAGGATATTCCTCTCCACTATCCTAAACTGAGCCAAAAGGGGCTGGACAGTGACCTTGGACAAGTCATTTCTCTGAACCTCAGTTCTTTCATCAGTAAATCAAGGAAGCTGCACTAGGTTATCTGAATTTACAATCCTAAAATAAGTGTCACTGGTTCTGATGTTATGATTATGATGTTGTCCTATCTGTTTGGTTTTAGCATTCAATCAAATCCATATATGTGAGATTTATTTATCTGAGTAAGACTTGAGCATTATTTCAAATCCCTTGGGTTGACACCTTTCCTTCACAAGGAGGTATATAATAAGAAAGAAGGAGAAAAGGAAAGAAAGGAAAAAAGGATGAGGAGGCTGATTTATGCATGGCTCCAAAGCTAATGTCAAGATCTAGCTCAGGATGTGCCTCATAATTTTACATGCTACATAATAAGCCAAGTAACTCTGTTGAGTAAGAATGGATGCCAAGCTTGGAGGGTAATAACATTCTATGATTATGTTTGTGCTGGTGTTGACCCAACAGATAAGCTGTCTGAAGGGAGGAAAATGGGATTTTTTTAGAAAGGACTATCTCTGTGAGGAGAGAAGAGGAAAGAAGAAGGGGACAGAAGAAAGGAAGGAGGGTGGAAAGGAAGAAAAAGGAAAGAAAAGAAAGATAATTTTTAAAGTAGCATATCAATTGGTAAATATATTATATTCTAAACTCCTCCCATATATGCCATACTTATGAGAGGAGAGCATTTATCAAACTATATTCAATGAAAACACTGCTGTTCCATATGATGAAATGAGACCCATTTCAATTCGAATAACATGTTCCCCTCTAAAAACATTAAGTACTATATGTGTATGTCAAAAATGCTTCTTACAAATAACATTTTTCAGCATGAAAATAGGCTTACTTTCTTCTATTTTATTTCACATTTCCCTGACCGTCCGTCCCCTCTCCTCTTTTTCCATTCAGATATGGACTACATCTATGCCTTTGAGAATTGCATTGATCATTTCTGACATTTCTTTCCTCTCCTTTTGGAAACTAGTTCTCTCTCACCCAAGCTGAAAGTGCATAAGACACTCACAGGCTGATTGATCCCCCTACTCATTAGCACAGGAGCTTTGATATCAACATATGTCAAAGCTAAGAGTTTTAAGGCCAATTAAGAGGTCTGAATGGAAAACACTGGATTTGAGGGTGATGGATGAGCAAAGAGGGAATGTGCACATACTATGTGCCAGGCACTGTGATAAGTGCAGAAGACTCATTCCAAGACCTAGTTCCACTGTCAACAACCTATGTGACCTTGGAAAATTTGTTTCACCTCTTTGAGCCTCATTCCTTTTCCGTAAAATTTGGGGGATGGAGTAGGACTGAAATTTTTTAAGTTCCCTTCCTCTGCTAAAGTCTTGGGATCCTAGTTTAGAAAATTCTACAGAAACTACAGGTGAGGCAATGAATGTGCATGTTATACCAAAATTGCTGAAGAGGTACAAACAATATAATCAACAGTCTTCCAAGGCTACACCCGGTATCCAGTATCCTGGTATCCCAGCAAGAAGAAATCTGAGAGTTCCCACTGGTGACTCCTTTTATCCCCAGACAGGCCATAAACAGTAACCTGTATAGCTATACTTAGATGGTTGGTTTACACTACCAGCCCCAAGTTTCTCCCATCAGTAGTGTTCAAAGGCAATTCTTGCAGTTGCTCCCAATCAACTATTCCCCCAATTTCAGTTACTTTCCAAAGCCACTTAGATTACATTTCAAGCCAGATGATTCACTAAATGTGGTTTTTAAAGCACTGTGAGCCAGTTGGGGTGATCTCTGCAGAGCTTTGGTACCATATAAGCTACTAAGTTATTACTACAACCAAGTCACCAACATGGGGTTTGACAGAAACAATATACATAGGATTCCCTCTTCTACCTAGTCAGTCTGCCCACTGAGGCAGTGCCTGTGCATTGGACAAATGGGCCATCCTGAATTAATTTGTCCAGGAACTCCACAGATGATCCAACTTGTTTTCCTTCTAATAAGGCAACAGAGAGGGTAAGTTCTCTAATTGATAATAAATGAAGGTGGGGATATGGAAATCTAAAATTTTACTTCTGAGATGTATAATATCATAGGATCATAGATTCATTGAGTTTGTCCTGAAAGAAACTTCAGAATGTGTTTCATGCAACTCCCTCACTTTACAAAGGAATGATATTCAGATAAGCAACCTGATTGGCTCCATACCCTGTAGCCTGAGGCTTCTCTCCATACCCCCATTCACACTGGCAGGAGGATACCTGGAAAGAAGTTACTAGGTCCCCTGGGAGTTTAAAATTAACCTCTGAGAGCTAAAGAATATCTTTCTAGTGCTCATGAGCCCCCACCAATGTGCTTCTACCCTAACATGGTTACCAATTCATATCAAATAACCAGATTTAATTAGTTTTAGAAGCAAGTATTTACTATTGCGGTTTAGTTACCCGACTCTTTTAATGTAACAAATAAACAAATAAATGAATAAATTTAAATTAAAGAAACATCTGAAAAGAGTGTGGCATAATCTGTCCAAAGCACAGAGTCCAGGAGGAGATAGGTTCATGGGGCAAAAGGGTAACATAATTCCTAAAAGTCCTCTTGCTAGAACCCTCAAGATGTCCACTTATTCTCCTGAGTCCTTTCTGAGGATTCTATTATGACACTGATGGGAAGTCCAAAATCTTTTGGACACTTTGAAGTTCATGAAATCCTCCTCTGGTAAAGGTTGGGGAAAAGAAGGCAGAGGAACCAAGGAGTTCTCCTATCCCCAAAAGAGTCATTCTCAGAAGCTGGGCTGGAAACAAGGTAAATATTGCTGTTTCATAGAAGGTTCACAGAACATAACACTTTTCTCTTGCACCAAACTAAAATGCCTTTGGAGTGACTGATAGCCCATTTGAATTCATATCTCCAATTGATTTGATTAGCTACATTTTCACCTGATAAACCTCCATCTGGGTATGTAGGTAGGCCTGTGCTCTGGGGGTGGGATTAGTATCTCACTCAACCACATCCTTAATGGGTAGCTAGGGGATCAATGAATAGAATGCCTGCCAACCTGGAGTCAGGAAAACTCATCTTCGGGAGTTCAACTGTGGCCTTTTCATTTAATAGCTACATGACCCTGGACAAGTTCTTTAATACTGTTTGCCTCAGTTTCCTCATCTATAAAATGAGCTAGAGAAGAAAATGGCAAACCACTCCAGGATTTTTGCCAAGAAAATCCCAAATGGGGTCAAGAAGAGTCAGATACAACTGAAAAACAACTGACAACTGAACAGCAACAAAAATTCCTACCTTCACACTAGTCATTAAGCTTAAAAGCTTTGGGGGAAAAGAAAAAAGGTTGACATGATCCACAAGTCATCTAAAAACCTCATTTGATGCAAGTTTCAACCTTCCTTCTCCAAATATCTATTTTTTTTGATGGGAGAAGCCAATGAGCATCATAACTTAAATTAAAAGCTGCCTTTCTCTAATGCTGGTATTTTTTTTTTGCCACTCCCAATCCAAAGTGCATGGTAAAGTTGGCATATTCACTGTTCCCCAGGGCTCCTTCTAGACCTCACTCAGCAACCATCAATCAACAATCTCTGCTTTCAGGTTCTTCCTTCATGTCTATACCATCTTCACCCAATCCTTTGTGTTGTCTGCTCCCTACTAATCTAGTCATTCTCCTACCTCTTCTCAACATGGAATCTAGGAATCCCAAACTTGTTACCTAGTGAGATCTGATGAACCCCAATTTTCAGATTTAGCTTATAGATTGGAGATCCCAAAGCTTGTACTTGTTCCCTTTTCCCATGGGAATCTACCCTGAGGGTCTCCCACTCAGTCTGAAACTTCTAACTTGGGACCCCAAAGCTTGTACTTGTTCCCTTTTCCCATGGGAATCTACCCTGAAGGGAATCCCAAGTTAGAAGTTTCAGACTGAGTGGGAGACCCTCAGGGTAGATTCCCATGGGAAAAGGGAACAAGTACAAGCTTTGGGGTCTCCAATCTATAAGCTAAATCTGAAAATTGGGGTTCATCAGATCTCACTAGGTAACAAGTTTGGGATTCCTAGATTCCATGTTGACACTCTCTTCATGTAAACCACTTTGAAAACTTTAAAATGCATGAATTCCAGTTAGATTATTATTATTATTATTTTGGTTCCTGGCTCACAGTTTCCCTTTCCCCCATCAATATCCCTCCACCCAGTAGACTTCCGGAAACAGAGAAGTAGTAGACAATTTATAAATGCATTTCATTGTTGAATTAGACTTTCTCTCCTTTTCCTTTCCTGCCACTTTCTACTAGACTTGGGAAAGGGGCTTTTTATGTCTAAAAGGTGAACTGGATCAGGAAAGAGAAGCTGGTAGTCTGCATAATGAAAAATTCAAGTAATTAATTAATTAATCATAGACTCTTAAGATCTGGAAGCAATCTCAGAAGCTATCAAGGTCCAGTTGTACATGAACAGGAATTTCCTCTGCCATATTCACCAAAAAAAAAAAAAAAACGGTCATCTAATCTTCTTTTAAAGGTTTCTGAGGAAGATCTGACTCCTTCCCAGGACAGCTCATTCCACTTTGGTATATGTCTAATGGAGGCCCTTTCGTAAGGATGTTTTCCCTTACATTAACCTAAAATCTGCCTCTCTGTAACATCCATCCATTTCTTGCTCTGTTCTCTCAACTAAAACAGTTTTAATCCTTCTTCCAAATGGAATCTATACTTGAACACAGTTATCAATTCATGACAAATCTTCTCTTTATCAGTGTAAATATTCTGTATCTTTCGAATGATCCTCCTGAGATGAGACTGAGGCTTTTCCCCATACTGTTTGCCTTCCTCTGAATGCTCTCCAGTTTGGTAATGCCCTTCCTAAAATGTGTCAACCAGAACTGAACACAATTCTCTAGGTGTGGTTTGACCAGGGCAGAGTGAAACAAGTCTACCATCTCCTTTGTTCTGAACACTATGTCACTCTTAATTCAACCTAAGATCACATTTGCTTTTTGTTGTTGTTGTTGATCACATTGTACATTTTGACTCATATTGAGCTTACACTCCACTAAAACCCTCTGAAGCATGAATTAGAAGAAAGAATAATGGGTTTGATGTCAGGAGGCCTGAGTTCCAATCTTGGCTCTGCCATTTACTACTACCAAATTCAATTTCTTGGGCCTCAGTTTCTTCATCTGCTAAATGAATATGTTTGGTCCCTGCTCTAAAACTGACTAACTTTTTGATCTTTTAAACATTCCTCCCCAACTTGAACTTGTAAAGTTATTCCTTGAACTCTAAATATTAATTTATTGGGTTCTGGCCCAACATTCTAATCTGAGAGTTAAAAAAGTTAAATGATTCATTCAAGGTCAACCCAAGATAGTAAGTAGCAAGGCCAGAAGTTAAATCCAAATCATCTGATTCCATATCTCATACTCTTTCTATATACCATCGTTTAATTAGAATCTGCTCCCCAGAACTCAAAATCCCAGCATCCCACTTTCATTCTCATGTTGCATCCTTATGTTTTAGAGATAAAGTTTGTGTGTGACCCCACCTCTCTCTCTTTTCCCGCAAAGGCAGCTGGGAAAACTTTTCTTTACTCAGGTTTTTTAATTTTGTCCTTTTGTTTCTTCTACTTCAAGTGATTATTAATAAATCTTATAAAATATACTACTTGGGGTTATTAGATATTAATTTTAATCTTATTCCATACTACTTATCAATAGGTTATTTTATTTAAGGTAAAAATATCAATTTTTGGTTACAAGAATACCATAATAATAATAATGACTAACTATTTGGTTAGTTATTATTACATTATATATTATATTAGTTCTCCAAATTATTTTGTTTCACTTATGAAAATGAGTGTTTGTTATACTAACTGTTTTTGCTTTGGGAGTCAGGAGAAAGGAATAAGCATTTACTAAGTGCCTTCTGCATGCCCAACACTGTGCTAAGTGATTTACAAACATTAATTTAAATTTAATTAATTTAAATTTAATTAAAACTAATTCAATCCTCACGGACTTGGAAACCTGAGTGTTGGTTTCATGTCATGTCTTTTACTAGCAAAGGAGGAAGTTTTGTGAATCAGGTATTGTTCTTTCATACTATAAGCTGAAGTCTTGAAAAAATAGAAAATTGGCATTCTGACGTAGCTAGGTAGTACAGTGGTTAGTATTAGACTTGAAGTCAGGAAGCTCCAAGTTCAATTCCTAACTCAGACTCTTACTGGTTGTTTAATTCTAGGAAAGTCACTTAATTTTTTTTTGGCTCAGTTTCCTCATCTGTAAAATAGGGATGATAATAGCATTACCTCACAGAGTTCTAGGGAGGATCAAATATATGTAACAAGGATAGTAAACCCTAAAGTACTACACACTTATGCTAATGTATCCTCTCCTATACATAATCCCAATTCTTCTATCTCCTGAGGTGAAGTTTTATTCTCCTGTACCAATATATATCTTTTGAAGCTTTAGGTCTATTCCAGTGGAAAAGGTTGCAATTTGAGCCCTTCATAGGAACACTATGGTGAGAGAGACAGAGACAGACAGACAGACAGACAGACAGAGAGAAACCCAGAGGTCCCCTAAATCAGAACAATGAAAGAAACCCTCCTAGCTCAATTCTCCCATCTACATATAAATCTTCCTTCCTTATTTCCCACAGGAACAAGGATGCAAGAAACTATAAGAATACTGTGTTAAAAGCCTTATAGATAGTTTCAAAAAACAACTAATTTGTGTTGCGTTGTGACTTAAGTAAAATTATTGCTTCTGGGCTTGCTGAAAATACAAGACAGTGGGACTAATTTACCTCCTCCTCCCCTAAAAAAATTACTGGACTGACCCCAATCCTCATTCTCCAATATGTTTATAGATTTAGCTATCTTTTGAAGTCCATCCAAGGAAGATTAAGCTCTAAAAAAAATCTAGAAATGAAATCTGAGATTGAGTATTTTTTTTTTTACCAAAGAAGGGAACCAGAATAAACTTTATGTACTGAAACAAATCATTACTCTCACTTTTGAACACACCTCTAAATAGGATACTGTTCTTTCTGTGTACTGTGTAGGTGTCCCATGTTGTACATTGCTTTTACTTGTATCATTTTTACCGGACGGCACTTTTGTGCCATCCGCTTTGTCTCCTAGATTCTTTTTCTATCATGGACTTTGGACAACACTTAGGCTGATTGTTCTTCAAAGGGCTCCAATCCCATGCTTTTATATTCTTAGAATGTACTCTCCTGTGCATATGTTAAAATGATTTCACATATACAACTCTCCATCCATTCAACATGCCCACAACAAACCAAGAGGTTAAATAACAGAAAGTCTTACTAATAAGTTAGAGACACAAATTCAAGTCTGACTTGATGTGTGTACCAGCTTGTAGGTACACTTAAATAAATCACTTAATCATCCTTCAGGGTGGGGATTAGACTACATAATATAAAAACTTCTTTTCCTTAAACTTCAAGGCCAACCTGTCCTTTGTCTTCCAACCATCTTCACCTTTCACGGTTCCCAACTGGGCACAAATAGATTACTTTATAAAAGGGTTTCATATTAACTCTGTGATGAGATTAAAAAAATAACTTGAACACAGGGTCAGTTTTGCAAGAGAAGTAGCAGAAGTACACATCAAGCCAATAAATGGAATGGAATGGAATGCTATGCCATGTTCTCATTTTTTTTTTTCAAACCCTTACCTTCCTTCTTGGAGTCAATACTGTGTATTGGCTCCAAGGCAGAAGAGTGGTAAAGGCTAGGCAATGGGGGTCAAGTGACTTGCCCAGGGTCACACAGCTGGGAAGTGTCTGAGGCCAGATTTGAACCTAGGACCTCCCATCTCTAGGACTGGCTCTCAATCCACTGAGCTACCCAGCTGCCCCCCATGTTCTCATTTTTAAGCCATTCTCCAGCATGAAATACCATGAGTTCTTAGAAACTCCCAGACATATTCTAATTTGAAAAATAAATGGTTTTACAAATAGGATTCTAGCTATGCAAATTATAGAAGATCATATGAGTTGAGGCAAAAAATTTGAGAAATAATTTTAAATAGAATGAGCATCATGGAACTTAGCCTAGCCAACTAAGCAATATCCCAAAATTATAGATTTGAAAAGGAAAAGGGCAAGGATTTTTTTCCTCTCAAGTTAAAAGAAAATGTAGAACAATAGAATGAGTCAGGGTTTAGTTTAGTATGTGAGGCATATCCATTATTTTAAAATGCTCCCTTGGCTGAACGAGTATCTTTTTGAAACTTAACATCAAGAGTACAATGAAAGTAGGTAAGAAATCACTTCCTATACAATCAAGGTAATTGCTACCTTGGCCATTTTGTGCCATATAGCAAGTTCAACTATGAAGAAGAACGTGTCAGTAGGTATGGCTCACTCTATCTTAGATCATCTGTTACCCTACAAGTAAACAGTAACACAATATTATACTAGACAAGGAAGTTTTATTCCTGACCATAGTGGATGATTACTTGTGTTCTGAAGCATAATAACAATACAGTACTAGTGAAACTATGGATGCTATTCTTTATCACTAAATTTTCTAATCCCTTTTCTAAAAATCTACTAAAGCAGTTTATCTTGTGACACTGTGGTTTCCCGAAAGATGCCATATTTAAAATATCTTAGATATTTTCTTTCATCCATTTAATATTTGCTGCTTTCAGAATTGCATTTAACATGCCCTATACTCCTTGCATTGCTTCAGCTTCTGTGTAGGTGAAGAAAGTAAAACTTATGTGTAGTCAACCATTTCCCAAGCTCTCTAAAGAGAAGAATTTGTTGGCCTCTTCCATCTGATTTTTTGCTCTTTCTGTGAACTAGCCCTGACCTGTCCTGTAAGGCTTATATGTTAAAACACTTTATTTTGTTGTCTATTTTTTTTTTCATGTGCTTTAAGGGAGGAGCAGTTAGATGACTTGGTGGACAAAGAGAAAAGCTTGGATATTTGAAGTCTTGGTTCAGATCTGACCCCAGATATTTCCTAGCTCTAGGACCCTGGGCAAGTCCCAATTCTAAGATAGAAGGTAAGAGGAAGGAAGGAAGGAAGGAAGGAAGGAAGGAAGGAAGGAAGGAAGGAAGGAAGGAAGGAAGGAAGGAAGGAAGGAAGGAAGGAAGGAAGGAAGGAAGGAAGGAAGGAAGGAAGGAAGGAAGGAAGGAAGGAAGGAAGGAAAGAAGGAAGGAAGGAAGGAAGGAAGGAAGGAAGGAAGGAAGGAAGGAAGGAAGGAAGGAAGGAAGGAAGGAAGGAAGGAAGGAAGGAAGGAAGGAAGAAGAGAAAAAGTGACAATTCCTGGAATTGATTGGGGGAGGAGAGGGAAATGTTATGCTCAGATATCTTTTGTTTTTGTTTAAAAAACAAAACTAAACTTAAACTTTACCTTCTGCCTTAGAACTGATATTAAATATTGGTTCCAAGGCAGAAGAACAGTAAGGGCTTGGTAATGGCAGTTAAGTGACTTGCCTAAAGTCACTCAGCTAGGAAGCATCTGAGGTCAGATTTGACCCCAGGACCTCTTGTCTCTAGGCCTGGCTCTCTATCTGCCTCTCTGCCCCCAATAGGTCCGACAGCTAGATCAGGAAGATCTAGCTGAATGGAGGATGGACCTGAGAGAGGATAATACAGAAGTAGTCAGACCAACTAGAAGATGAGGAGTCTGCACCAGGCAAGGGGCAGTGTCAGAAAAGATTGGCAGAAGAGAGGTCAAGATAGTTCAGAGGAAGAAGAGAAAAGTCACGGAGTGAGTTAAGTGAGAGAGAAAGGATTTGAACAACAGTTCTTCCATAAATATACACTTAAAGTTCATGATGAAATCTTGAGGGACAGATTTCTGCATCTAGAGTCTGAGGTCCCTACTGTAGCTGCTACTTCCTATTTATATGATCTAGGGTAAGTCACTGCCTTTCAGAGTCCAGCTCACCATAAAACTATAGGAGCTCTAAGATCCCTTCCAGCCCTAAAATGATTATCCCACACTACTTTCCGGGAAGGAAGCCCCCTAGTCCTGCTTTCCTTTTCTATTCCTGGGGATATATCAGAATTGTAAAGAAAGCATTTCTAGGGAAATGAATTTGAAGGCACTTTGATTTAAAAGCACAGCCTACAGAAGGTCATTCCCATGTGCATCACAAAGTAAAATCAAACACTTTATACCTAAGGGCTGAAACTGCTTTCCACTGAATGCCTATTCACATGCACTAAGAGCTCCATACTCCTACTTTCCTAGCCAAAATGCAGAGAAATCCTCTGAAATGGGCATCCTACAGAATTCTGAAAATACTCCAGCAGATCTGAAGAGCCCTTTAGCCTGTGCAGGACTTATATAGAGTTGTGAATTCAGCAAGACCAGTGAAATAATGGCTTTCCACCTACTTCATGGATATACAACACACATTTTTCAAAGATGGAAAAAAAGGCTAAGTTTTGTCCCTTCCCTTTACTAGCAAAAATGAATGCATTGTTTTAGCCTCACTTCTACCAATCCTGCAACATGCACACAATCTAATCTTTAGCTAATCACAAATGTCTTAAGTAAAAAATCTCACCAAAGAGCCTATTCAGGACATTCTTTTTTAAATGAAAAGGTTTTTATTATTATTTATTTTATTTTGTTATTATTTTTATTTATTATTAAGTCAACTTTCACAATTAACACTAATCAATAGATAAATAGGATTAATAATGATATATTTGCTCTCAATCACCTGCATATTTATGAAGCTCTGTTTCCATTACTTTTTAAAATTTTAAACCTTTACCTTCTGTCTTAGATCAATACTAAGTATCATTCCTAGACAGAAGAGTGATAAAGGTAAGGCATTTGGGGTTAAGAGACTTGCCCAGAGTTAGGAAGTATCCCCCATTACTTTTTAAAGTATAGTTGGTAGATTGAGAGCCAGGCCCAGAGATGGAGGTCCTGGGTTCAAATGTTATCTCAGATACTTCTAAGCTATATGATCCTGGGTAAGTCACTTGATCCCCATTGCCTAGCCCTTACCACTCTTCTGCCTTGGAGCCAACACACAGTATTGATTCTAAGCAGAAGGGAAGGAGAGAGAGAGAAAGAGAGAGACAGACAGACAGAGACAGAGAGACAGAGAGAGTTAGAATGCTTTCCCAGCTATCCTTGAGACACCTTTTTTTTTTGGTATGACTTGGTATATTTCTTACGCTTGTTTCCTTGTAGTCTTTATAGTTGTCATTTTTATGACTGAGCTATCCTATTATATTATTAAACCATACTTTATTCAACTATATTCCTCAACTGTTGAATATATAGGTTGTTTCCAATTTTTCACTAATTCAAATGAGGCAACTCTGACTATTTTTGTAGAAATTTTTCCTTTACAACATAAAGATGTCTTCTTTTTAGCCTCTCCTATAATCCACTAGCATTCCAGTCCACCTAAGTCCTTTCTCATTTTTATTAGTAGGAATCTTAAAGCTAAGCTCAATTCCCCAGCGAGGATGAGAATATAACTCTTCTAGACTGAGACAATGGCTTCTAGGTTGACGTCTGAATGCTGAGGATAACGTCTGCGGCTCTTCTAGAAAGACTAGTGTGTCCAGTGGGAATCTGAGACTTCAGGAGGCCTTCTAGGCCACAAAGTAAAGCCAACTGAGGGACTCCTGTGTAGGTGTTATTGTTGCCAAGCAACCAGGTAGGCCTCCTGGGCGTGTGGCTAGAATTCCTATGGAGCCTGTCTCTGCTTGCTCAGGAATTCTTCCTGGGAACATGCTCGCCAAATCTATGGGAGCTTTCTCTCAGCTTAGATCTACCTAGTGTTTGTAGAACCCAGAAGATTCCCATAATCCTCTTGGAAAGGAAGAAGAGTACCTACAACCATTTACTGTACAGGAAAACTTCCTTTATTTAAAATGTCTTATTTCAGTTTTAAAGAAAAAAAAAATGCCTCCATCCTAAGTTTAAATTCAACTTTGGGCCTGGACATCTCTTGCTGAATCATCTAACTCCTAATCAGCCTAGAGAGTCAGGACTGGCTTCTGAAGAGTCTTTAGATGAATCACTCTCAGAAGGTAAAACAGGAAGGAGTACAGCACTCCAGGTAAAACACAGAAATGAAAAATAGATTTGAAATCTGCCTTCAGACACAGACAGGATCTATATAATGTATTTCCCCCAAAAACAACAACACATTTTCATGCAAGTATTTTGTGTGTGTGGGAGGAGGACTCAGTTGAGATGTTTGACATCACAAAATCTATCCCCAAAACTTACTTCATTTTTTTTAACCTGTTATGGATAACCTCATTGGAATGTGTCAGAACAAAAGGATCCCCAAGCTTCCCTCAAAGCTCAGCTCATATGATATCCTACTCAAGTTCTTTCCTATTCCCTCAAATTATTGGTGCCTCCTGACCCTCCTTTGTAAAATTACCTTGTTTCTTCTTGATATATATTTTGGAGAAGACTTTAAAACATACCTGTTGTTTCCCCAGTAGAATATAATCTCCTTGAGGACAGAGACTAGTTTGATTTTTGTCCTTATATTCCCAAATTATGCAAGGTCAATCCTAGTCAATCCTGACTATAAACTTGGGAATTGAAGCAATGTCTGAAATTATTTAAGTCAAAAAAAATGCAATGTTGAGTTCTTTTAATTTTCCTTATTTTACTTTATATTATCAGATGGGCAGCAAGTGACATAAGTAGAGTATTAGATTCAAGAAGATCTGAGTCCAGATCTTCCCTCAGAAATTCATTCTGTAACCCTAGGAGAGATACTTCCCCTCTGGCTCCATTTCTTCATCTATAAAATGGGTTAATAGCACCTAACTCACAGGGTTGTTCTAAGGATAAAGTATGTATACTGCTTTGTAAACCTTAAATCACTATGTAAACATTAGCATAGGCAGATAATAAGTGTTGTACTCATGTGTGGAATGCCTCTATAGACATAATGCACTTCCCAGCCCACTTGGGATGAATGGTACTAAAGGTACATCACCTATCTGCTTATTCAAATCCATGCTTATCCACAGAATGACAAACAACATCCCTTGAGAAGGGCAAAAGAATTGAACTGAAACCATGGAGTCGTTTCATTAGGAGCAGCCATCAGGCAGTAACTGATTATTTTCAGCTGAGAATGGTATCACTGTCCTCATGTTACAAAATGGTATCTTGATGAGATGAATGAAATAGCAGTCCCCAGAAATATGAACAACTTGCTTTCTTTCATAACGTGAGAGTCCAGAGGAAGGGGCTGGCAGTTTAGCTTTAGCACTGCTTTCTCTAACGTGTGGGATCCCAGCTTGAAACTTGAGCCCGAGTCTTTGCTACAGCCCTGGCAGCGAGATACTCAGGTGACATCACTCAGGAATCAGTTCTTTGGAAAATTCTTCTGGGAACAAGTGAGTTGGTTAAAAGGCCCTTCCTCTTTTAGAAGGGTGGTTCAGCATGACCAATAGGTCAGAAGGATTGGGGAACCTTCTTCAGGATGGATATAAATATAAATCTGGAGAGGTTTTTGAGAGATGCTATGATCTGGAAAGTATCTGATGGCAGATTAAAAGTCTGCTAGAGGTACACCTCACCTCCATTTACACATCTCTGTAAAGCTGTTTATGATAAAACATTCAAGGAAGCCTCAGGAGGAATCACCCTCTCAGTTTCCTCATCTGGAAATAGAATCTAAGCCTCAATTTCCTTCTCTGGAAAATGGAAAGGCTCACATTGCCTACCTCTTGGGATCGTTTCAAGGAAAGTAATTTGTATGCTTAAAATTCTATATAAATGTCAGTTATAATAGAATAAGGTAGCCTTCTTGATGCTTTTGTAGTCAATCAACAATTATTTATGGAGCACCTAATATATGCCAGGCATTGTGCTAAACATTGGAGATACCAAAAAATAGCCAAAAGAAAAAAAAATCACTGCTGTCAAGGGGAGATACAATATACCAAGTTGTTTATCAACAAGTTTAAAATAGGATAAAGTATAGATAATCTCATAGGGGAGGCCCAAAGATTAAAAAGAACTGGAAAAGGCTTCTTGCAGAAGGTGGAATTTTAATTGAGATGTTAAACGAAGCAGAAAAGTCAAGAAGCAAAGATGAGTGAGAGAATTCCAGGCATGGGGCAAAACCAAGGAAAATTCCTAGAGCTGGAAGATAACTGTCTTATGGAAACAATAGCAAGGAAGTCAATATCACTGGATTGCAGAATGAGGGAGGAGCTAAAGAGATAACAAGGGTTAAGTAGTAAGAAGATTTGCAAAGTCAATCCTGGAGGTAACAGGGAGCAATTAGAATTGAATAAATGGTGGGCCAGTATCCTAATATGACAGGACTTTCACTATAAGATTAATTTGACAGTTAAGTGGAAAATGCTCTCAAGTGGGGAGAGACTTAGGGCAGAGAGACCAACCAGAAGACTATTGAAATAGTCCACGTATAAGGTGATAAAGGATTGTACCAGAATGGTGGCAGGGTCAGAGAAGAGAAGAAGAAATATACAATGAATGTGTGTGAAGGTAGAAATGGCTGGACTTAGCAACTGATTGATAAAGAAGTTGATTGAGAGTGAGAAGCTGAGAATGACTTCTAGGGTGCAATCCTGGGTGACTGAAGGGATGGTGCCAATCTTGACTGTAATAAGAAAGATCCAAGGGCAGGGGCTGGAGGAAAAGATAATGAGTTCAGTTTTGGAAAGGTTACTTTTAAGATGTCTTCAGGACATCCAGTTGGAGACATGCAAAGGCAATTAGAGATGTGGTGCTGGAGGTCAGGAGAGAAGTTAGGGCTGGACCAATATATATGAGATTCATATACCCAGAGAAATGGTATGTGTTTTACATAGTTGTTTATATTCTCATGTCTTTACTTCAATGCAGAGAATATCATATCATCAATTTAAATTATTTCTGTAAGGTCTTTGTGAAATAATTATTTATGTAATGTCTTCTGAGCAAAAAGTTTCTAGAAATATCATATCCGTGTTTGTTATTTGACCAACTGAACTGGTGGGAGGGGGAGTAAAACATTGGAAGGTTTATTTCACAATGGTCTAACTCTAAACCATTGAAATAGAGGTCAAATGGGTAAGAGTAAATTTAATTAAGAATTGTTTGGAAGGGGAAAGTTCCTTGGTTCCCCTTTCCAATTCCAAATGAACATCTTTAATCATTTATTAAGCTTAGCAGGAAATAAAACTTACTCTATTTTACAAGAAAACATCTAGATAGTAAGTGGAGCATACAATAAATTTAACAGAACGGGTAACATAAAATTCAGGTTAGTATTTTACCCATCATGCTTCATTGCCTCTCAACTTTTAGGCAGGTAGGTAGTACAGTGGATTTACATTCCAAGGTTGTTTGGAGAATAAAATGAATATTTGTAAAGTGCTTCACAAAAATGAAAGTGTTATATAAATGCTAGCTATTATTAAGATTGTGCCATCTGGTAGCTTTCTGACTACAGAGCATTACTCTATTATGAAAAGAATGTTATATAAATTATATAAATTTCATTAACAATTACTTTAGCATTCTGAGGCAAGGGGGAAGATATGATAAATTCTTTAATGTTTACTATCTCAAAATTTATGTATAAAAATGTCTAACACATATAGTACTTTTGGATTTACAAAATGCTTCAAAAATATTATCTCAATTGATCCTCATAACAACCCCTGGAAGGTAGGTGCTAGTATTATCTCCATTTTACAGATTAGGAAACCAAGGCAGAAAAAAGATTAAGTGGCTTATCCATGGTCACACAATTAGTATTGGAACTCATTCTCTATAAAGTCATGGTTTTTTTCTCAAAGTTTATAAGTTATGAAATTACTTTTAATCTAGCACTCACTGCCCTACCTAATAATCAAATTTAAAAAGATCTTTCTTTAAATTAAGAACTAGAAACTTTTTAAAAATCATGTTACATCAAATAATATCAAGATAAGAAAATACCAATAATTGGGGTCATGTTTTCCTTTCTAATACAAAATAACTGCTCACTTTAAAAAAGCATGTTGATGACTAAAAGTACTTTTATTACTTATAAGCTTTTAGAAAAAAGCATAACAATATAAACTGTTAGTATTATGACACTTCTGTCCCATTCATACCAACTGTATTCAGATACTGTTAAGAGATATAAAGCAAAAAGATGACTTCTGGGAATCATATACTGTCTTAAACATTATTCACAAACAGAACAGACCTTCCCTTCTACTAGATGGCAAGTTGCTTGAAGGTAAGCACCTTCTTTTGTGTTTCTGAATTTTCCAGCAGCATCAGTCCAATGCCTTCCTCAAAGAGAATATTTATGAAATATCTGTTGAATAAAAAATATCCTCTACTGGCAAATAAAATCTTTTGCTATATTTTATCCCTTAAATTTATAATAATGAGTGTTTGGAAACTTGTGTTAAAATGAAAATTGAGAAACTACACCTAAAAACATTTTGAATGATGAGATACACTCCAAAAAGCTGTACTATTTATATAAAACATGAAGCATTTTTGGTAAGAAATTATTTCACTGGTATAAAGAAGTGTCAAACATCAGCTCAACCAGATTAAAATGTAATTAGAAAAATATTTAATGAAATAAAAATACAATAGAACATAAATAATATTATTATGTGGTTTTCTAAATCAATATGTAACAGGCAGGGTTCCTTATGAGTTACATATGAGTTAATGGCCACTGTTTGTATTTGAGTTTGACACCACTAGTATAGGGAACTCCCAGTGAGTAAACTCCCTGTATGAATGCAGACAGGTAACTGCTCTCCCATTTATAGTCTAACCAAGTTGCCTAGGGCACTAATAAATTGAGTGATTTGCCCAAGGTCATATAGCCAACTAAGAGGACTTGAACCCAGGTCTTCCTGTCTCCAAGACCAGATCTCCATTCACTAAATTCTACTAGCTACTTCTCAGAACAAAATTTTTAATGGAAGAGTTTCTAGTAATGGAAGCTTAGGTATATACACTAGTTAGAGCCTGGGTTTGTGTTTTCTTGGGGGGGGGGGTGTTGTTTGTGTATTTGCTTCTGTTGATGATTATTCAGTTTACAAACTAAAATTAAGGACCACCAGGCAGCAACACATTACAAATAAGGAATTTTTCAGGGTGAAGGGTAAATAATGTCATCCAAGAAATGTCAAAGATAGGAAAAAAGAATGAGCAAGTAACTGAGCAAAAGAGATAGATCGAAGATGGTCAAGTAGAATGTTGTTCATGCAATGTCAAGGCAAGTGCCCATCCCAATGGAAAGACTCTCCTCTCCCCCTCTCCCATTTTATAGTAAAAAATAGACACGATTTGAATATGATGGATGGGCATAGATGGATTTTAATCTGCATCGCTGGAGGTAAGATTCACATAAATGAGATCTGAGATTCAATGGAATTTGAATACTAAGTTTAAAACAATTTTTAAAAAAATTTAACGAGCATTTCTGAATCAATTACTGCCTTGAAGCAAATGCCACATGAAAGCTTTATTTAAAAAAAAAAACTTATATAGAGGCAGTAGAGAGTATTTGAAAGTATACAAAGACAAAATGTCCTCAAAATACTGTTTTAATTAGTGATAGCATCAGAGTCGCAGAGTGTAAAAACAGAACGTTTCAATCTGCAAAATCTATAACCATAAAGAAAACAAAAGTTACTTCAATACAAGTTTCCTAACTGAAGTGGCTGCCATGGTATCCAAAGACAATCTACATTTCTATATGATTGAGAAAATATGGAGCAACAAGCAACACTTACTAAGTACCTGCTTTTCAAAGATGATTCTGTTTCTGCCCCCAAAGAACTTAATCCTACTGGAGAGTTGCAACAGTCACAGAAAAGTACATAAGGATAGAAATTAGACCTAGTACAGGAACTTCTGGAGGAGAAAACCTCTTTACCAAGACAAGTTGGTTCCTTCTCAGCATCTTGGACTTCCAGAGTCACTTGGAGATGGAAGAAGTTAAATGATTCATTGGTAGTCATGTATCCAGTAGTGTCAGAGGCAGGTCTTGCCTAGGTCTTCCTAATTCAAGAGAAAGGTTCCTTATCCAGTACACCATGCTATCCACCACACTAGGAGGCCTTGTGGATAGAGAGTTGGGTCTATAATCAGAAAGACCTTGGGGCAGTTGGGTAGCTCAATGGCCAGGCCTAGAGATGGGTAGTCCTAGGTTCAAATCTGGCCTCAGACACATCCCAGTTGTGTGACCCTGGGCAAATCACTTAACCCCCATTGCCTAGCCCTTACCACTCTTCTGCCTTGGATCTAATACTCAGTATTTATTCCAAGACAGAAGGTAAGGATTTTTTTAAAAAGACCTGAATTCAAATCCAACCATAACCCTTTACTAGGTAGGTGACCCTAGACAAGTCACTATGCCTCAGTTTCCTCAATTTTAAAATGGAGATAATAATAGCCCCTGCCTCTCAAAGTCTGTTATAAGGATCAAATTGGATATTTGTAAAATGCACCCAACACATAGTAGAGGTTACAAAAATACATGTTCCCCCATTCCCATGAAATCTTTCCAAGTATCATACAGATAAGTCCCAGTGATTTTTTCCTCCAGTGGACAGGCAAAGGAGCCGCTTCCAATTAGGAAATCATTGAAGACCTACAGGAAGGAGGTATGACTAGAATTAAACCTTGTGTGTGTGTGTGTTCTCTAAAACTGCCCCTTTTTAAGGACAGTGGCTCACACCTGGAAACTGGAGGTCCTGAAGCCTCAGATACTTCCTAGCTGTGTGACTCTGGGCAAATCACTTAACCCCAGTTGCCTAGTTCTCACTGCTCTTCTACCTTTGGAACCCATATTTAGTATTGCTTCTAAGAGAGAAGGTAAGGGTTTAAAAAAAAAAAAAACCCTCTCTCCTATGGTACACAGGCCTACTTTAGTCCATTCTCCATTAAAAAAAAAAGAGAAAGAGACCCCATTATTAACCAAAGTTACTTTGCTGTTAGATTTGAAAAGTTTTTCTCAACAGTTCTAGTTCAGAAAGCACCTGCATAGAGTTTATTAGTTTGTCTTTTTGCAATTTTGTCTACACAATTAATTTTCTCCAGACAAAAAAGAATTAGAAATTATCACAATACCAAGGCTTTACAAAGGCCCTGGGCACAAGAGGTGTGTCGAACTGACTTGAATTCCAATGAAAATTAAAACATTAAAACTGCAAAGCCAATCATTTATAAAAGTCCCAAATCTGTTTTGAACAGAAAACAAACTGTCCCAGCGGGGACGGAATATAACTTGTTGAAATGAAAATCGAAGTGTTTTCTTCTAGGAAGTTCTGTGATAACAAAAGTAAACTACTAGGCTAGAGGGTCCTAGTACCACACAAATAAAGGAACTACAATAAAATACTAGAGATGTATTTAATAGAGATCAAAGCCCTGCCTTCCTACCGCACAGTGGCAAACATTTTACACACATGCATACACACGAATGTATACACCTTGGCATTTTGCTCCCAGCCTAGAAAAGTTTTGAAATCTGGGGGAAACTACATTCATCTGCATGAAACTGGTATTTCCCTAAAGACTGCAGAGAAAGTACTCGTTTTAGGCCAAGCCCATTCCAATACATATACGCTAATTAACACGCCCACTGTTTATTTACCTGCAGCTGTGCCCAATAGATTTATGCTATAAATTTAATAGATCAATTTAATAGATCAGAATTCAGTCCCAGGGGATCACATCGATGACGACAATTACAACTAGGAAGGGAGCTCCTATGTCGTGAGGTGAGGTCACCGTTCCCATATAGAGTCTTGGCTCAACTTCTCTTCCCACTCTCTCCTTGGAACTCTCCCGGCACCTCCGCCCAGCCTCACCTCCCTCCAGGGTCCCTAAGCAAGAGTGGGGCCCCAGGACAAATTCTTCCAAAGAGGTAGAGGCAGCTGGGGGCCTCCAGGCGCTTGGCTGTTTGGCCCCTCAATGACACAATTAGGAAGGTCTCTGCTTCGGCCACAACTCTGGGGTAAAGTTACCAGCGAAAGCAAAAAAAAAAAAAAAGGCCCCGACGCATTTCCAATTGGATGAGGATCATTCCAAGTTGGGGACGCAGTGGGGAGGGAAGAGCTGCCACCCAAGCCAATGAAATGTACAAGCACCAACCCCCCAGCTCCCTTTCTTTCCAGTTTTCCCCTCCCCCTCCCATCACAAAGCCTGAAGAGAGGGCGGGGAAGAGGCCGGCCGAGTGAGGTTGCTTTTGCCACTGCCTCTGCCGCCGCCGCCGCCGCCGCCGCCGCTGCTGCTGCTGTCGCTGCCGCCGCCGCCGTCACTGCCACCAGCACGGCGAAGAAGTCGGTGTGCGCTGGCCCGTCGACCCCAGAGGAACCCAACTGAAGGCCCCCGGCTTATTAACAGTCTTCGTTAGTTACGGGCTGTCCTAACTCCCACCCGGCCAGCAGCCCCACCCCACCTACTCCCTCCACCCTCATGGTGTCACAAGAGCCATATTCATTTTCAGGGAAGCAGACCTGCTTTCCAACTCCTGACTTTAAAGGATATTTATTGTTCGCGTTGATAATAATACACCTGATTCACTTCCTTCGTGACTTCCAACTCCGTGAAGCAGATTTCCATTTGTAAAGGCAGGAGGGACTTTCAAGAAAAAAAAATTAATAACTGAATAGCGAGCAAAGAAGCACCTGATTTTTTAAGGCCTCCTGACCTAAACAGTAAAAAAGTAGCAGAGACCTGAGTTGGGCAAGCGGGTTTGTTGTGTAAGGAGTTGGGCCGCAGGGCCCTTTAGAGGAGGAGGACTGGGGGAAAAGCTTTTCTTTGGTGATTTAGTGTTGACAAGACGTTCAGAGGACTAGGGGTCAATGCCACGAGCCACTGTGGGGAAGTAGGTTCTTGTCCGGAATCAATGCCTCCCACTTCTGAAAGGCCCTTTCCCAGGGCACAAAGCAGACAGGGAAGCCATAAAGGGAATTGGGGTGGGGGGAGGTGGAAGGAGGGAGAACTAGAGGTGGGGGAGGAGATGGCGCCATCCCACAACAACCCCTGAGGGAAGGCTGGGCTCCCCAAACTCGTCGCAGCATCAGAGTGAGACACGCACGCACTCACGCACGCGGGCTTACACGCACAATGCACACACGTACACACATATACACACTCGGGGTGAGGGGAAGATGGCCGTTTCTACTTCAATATAAAAGCTCTTTGTTGCACTCACACAAAAGCAAAGAACCTCTTTTTGTCGCAGGGCCTTCAGACAAATCGAGGAACCTCCGCTGAACTTTCAAAAAGAAAAAGGAACCCCCCCCCGAAAAAAAGTTTGTGGGGAGGGGGCGGCAAGGGTTTATAAAGTCAGGCGAAAGACCTATTATCCCACCACTAAAAACCCTGCTAAAATCTAATTATTTTTAAGGAGATGCAAAATTCTCCTTTTTAGGGGAAAACAAAAAACAAGTTTCCTAAGCAAGGCCCAAAAGCAGTTCTTCAACCTTTCTATTCTTGTGACTTTTTTTTTTTATCTTTTTCCCTAATCAGGGAAGAAACACTATCCGAAATGGTCCGGATGCACACAAGAGGGGGGGAAAACCCAAAAGCAACAACACACAGTAAAAGCCCCAAACGACAAACCAGTTGCCATCAGCCCAAAGTAGTAGGAGCGGCGGCGGCGGCGACGGCGGCGGCGGCGGCGGCGGCAGCAGCAGCGTGTGATCCACTTACTTGTCCGACTCTTGTGACATGTTTGATCCAATGAACTCTCTCCCCTTTTCCTGGTGCCTCAGTCTCTGGTGAAACTGGACTTTCAAGTCTGTGCAGGTGAAGGTGTGTACGAGCGCCCGAGATGGCAGAACAAGAGGTACAGGTAATTCTGCTTTTCCGTTCCCCCTCAACCACTCTCGCTCGCTCGCTCCCTCACCTAGCCGGAAAGGTGGGATAAGGAGCGGGCCCCCCTCACATGTGGCAAGAGCTCGGAGGCGGTGGGGTGCTGCTGGGTTCTCCTCGCTGGTGGCAAAGGGGAGTCACAGAGCGGGCGAAAAGTGGCGGACTTGGGCGGCCACAGGTAACTTTCTCGCTAGGAGCCGAATTCTTTCACTAAAGGGTACAAGCCTGAGGGACGAGCTGCGCGCTGATTGGCTGCGAGGAGCCCTCAGGTGAGCCACCATTGGCAGATACGCGCTCAGGTAAGGCCCCTCTCCAAGAGCAGGTAACTCTCCGAAGTTTACCTGAGCAGTAGCAGCAGCAGCAGGCGCAGCCAGGGCGGCTGGGGCAGCGCTGGGCTCTGGAGCAACCTCAGGAAGACCTGATTGGGTCGGGGCGTTTCAAGTCTCCTTCATGCTACATTTCCCTTGTTCCTTAAGGCCGTGGAAGAAAACAGCCAGCACCTGCAGACTCGTGGAATTGTCGGTCAAACTAAAGACAAAGAAAGTTAATAATACTGGATTCAGGTATCCTAAGCCAGCTCTGATCAAATGAGCAGAACAATTCACAAGGGCAGTTTGAGGCCTCATGAAGAGGGCTGGTTGACGGGCAGAAAACAGAAATAAAGTTATTGTGCTTAAAAACAAACAAACAACAACAATAGAGGAATACAGTGGCAGTTTTGAAGTGTAAGAGACCAAGAAGATTATAGAACTAAACGTGAGCATCATTTCCTCATCGATTTGATCATTTTGAGGTGGATCTGGCTAAATGGACACCCGCATGGGCCTTTGGGTGATACCTACATTGTAGACTTGGATTCCAAAGCAGCAAACCACTACCTGATCTGTGTTCCCCACAGCCCCTCTACACCATCCCAAGCACTTTGTTGTCATTTGATGTTTCCCAGGGAGGCATCAACATTTACATTGTAATTCAATAGAAGCAGCAACTACAAAGGTGCTTTATCCCTCCAGTTTAGTAAGGTTGCTATGGTAACAGTTAAGGATGAAACTGCATTTTTCATAGTAAGATTTCTGGAAGTGGAAAACAACATTGTGTGGCAAATATGGAACATACATATATATGTTGCTAAAGTGTGACACCCATCCCTTGGTCTTGTTTGTGGATGGTCCTGGAGGAGGCCCATCAAGAAGAACCTAGCCAAAAACCTTGGAACATCTTTAGATAAGTATAAAAAGCACTAGAAAATTCATCTTTTTATTTCAGATTGGAGTCAAAACTCACTGAAGATATTATGTGTGAATTTTAAAATTTTTATCATTCTGGATCAAATACTCTTTGGAAAATTTTGGAAATTATGGAATTATGGAAATTAATATTTGTCTATAGTACTATCTGGTTTACCTACATCCTATGAAGAAATAAGGATTTACATACAACACATTCTGAATACTTTGACTTGAATTGCTTTTGTCAAACAAGGAGATACACCCAAACAAGACTTTTTTTTACAGACTAAGATTTTATTTTAGTAAACAATGATGGATACTTTCTTTCCCTTTCTGTTCCTGGTGTTTCTGGCCTGCTAACAATTCAGTTAATTTTCACAAGATACATTTCATTCCTTACCCAATTACTATCATTTGCAACCAGCCCTTGGTGATCTGAATAAATGGAGAGAAAGTCAGAATGACTCAATGAAATGGTAAATCAAAAAACTGAATGTTATTCAATAAACTAAACTTTGTCCCTTGCTAAATAATTTGAGTTAATGGCAAGTACCAAAACTGGGTTTTTATTTAGGCTTATGTCTGTGTTTGGTAGTCAATGGGCAGATAATAATAGTAAAATCTTAACAGATCATACTCCTCAAACTATAATTGGCCTCTAGACAATCAAGAGTTTGAGATTACATTTAGTCACATTTCATTGTTGAAAAATTTGCGACTGTTAAAACTTGTAATAGGTCATTATTAATTTATCTCAATGAAATGGAGGTGGGGGGTGACAGAGAAAGAAGTAGCTACTTTCTCTTATTCTGAAACATTTTAAATGAAGCAGTTTTGTTGCACTGGGAGGCCACATTTGGAGCAGGAGTAGGGCAGTTGTGAGGTGGGGGAGTGGATGCTATGACAATGCATTTGCAAACATTGATAGTCATTGAAAAAGTTAAATTTTAGTTTGCTGGCCAGATAGACCATTCACAACAAATAACATTACAGAAGCCTATGCTGAAAATATTCCCCTAGAATGACTGGAGATTGAATAACAAGAAACATCACCCTTAAATTGTACATACAGTGCATCGATTCTTAAGTATGTTGTAAAACAAATATATAGAAAATTAATCCTATTTTCTCATCAACTTCAATCATAAAATCAGAGATTGGTTCCCTGAGAAAATATATTTGAAATCATACTCATGACTGTAGCAAACCTTTGAAGATTAAGAAGAAAAAGTATTTTCTAATAAAGCATTCAGAATAGCAGCTGTAGTTAAGATACTGACAGTCAAATAGATTTTTTAAATGTTTAAATATTAAAAAGAGCAATAGTCTGGGACACAAAGAGAACCAAGTTTGAATCCTTACTTGGCATACTCTTCCTCATGTAAAAGAAGTTATCCTTAATTAAATTTTATTTAATTCTTTAATAGTTTTAAATCCATGGAGGCATAGGGAATCAGTAAGAGTATAGAGAGAAAAAAAGGGCCCTGGAGAGAGAATCTTGTAGGACACCCACTATGACATGAATGAAGATTTGGCAGAAGAAATAAAGATGTTCATCCATGTCATATCCAATTGAGGGATATGAGCAGCTTTCTCAAAAGGTTCCTTTTTTCTCTATATATTCACTAACTTGGTGATCTCATCAGTTCTAATGGGTCTGCTATAATCTTTATACAAATAACTTCCCAGATTGCTATATGGAGCCTTAGTCTCTTTGTTGGATTCCAGACCCACTTCACAAACTGCTTAATAGACATCTCAAACAAGATGTCTCATAGGCATCTCAAACTTAACATGTACAAAAAGACTTGCTTTCACCCCAAATCTATTTCTCTTCCAAAACCCTTATTGTCAAGAGCACTATTATCCTTTTGATTTGATTTGATTTGAAACATCATTGTCATCCTCAAAAACTCCCTCTCACTCAATCTACATATCTGATTAGCTATCAAATATTGTTTCTATCTTCACAACATCTCTCTCACATAGGTCCTTCCCTCCATTCATGAAGACTTGCCATAATACATGCCCTAATCATGTTTTACCTGTCTTAATTTTTCTACCTGCCTCAAGTATCTTCCCCAGTCATTTGATCCTCCACACTCTTGTTATAGTGATTCTTCAAAAGTTCAGGTCTGACCATGTCACCCCATTACTGTTAGGTTCTTGTTACTTCTTATGATCTCTACGATAATATATAAATGCCTTTCTTTGGCATTTAAACCTCCTTACAACCTGGTCCTGCCTACATTTCCCTTCTTACACATCACTTCCCTGTAGCTGATAGTCTGACCATATTGCTCAATTTGCCATATCCCATACTTAATGCCTCATCTACCATCTCTGGGCTCCTGAAAATTAACCATGCTTGGAATGGTTTCCCTTTTCATTTCTGCCTCTTAAAATACCTGACTTCCTTCAAGACTCACCTCAAGCCACCTTCTGTACCAGACCTTCTAACTGCTAGTATTTACCCTTCTAAGGTTGCTTTATATCTACTTTGCATGAATCTTATCTATGTGGGGTGTATAGGTATTTGAGGAAGACTAGCATCTAGAGGGCTTGTTGAGCCCTTTTCAAGACTGCTCATCCAACTTTGGTGTCTACCTTTCACCCATCTCTTACCTGTGACTCCAAGAAGCTGTAGCATGCAGGGTGACCACACTCTAATAAACCTGGCTCAGCAGATGGGCTAAACCAGATTGAAGGAAATCAATGGGCCACAAACCCATAGGTGAGTTGGGGAAATGATTATCCCAGGCATATGAAGACTTCTCCCAGTGGAACAGGCTGGTGAGAATAATTTGTTACAACAGCCATGAAGACGTCGAAGTAGGGACTATGGAGCTCTTAGAGCTTAGAAACCAAAGGAGCCAAGGTTATCTCCATCTTCGGCATCTTCAGCCCTTGCCAGTCATATTGGCTTTTGTCTTGCCACTGGACTTGGATGACTCTGGAAGAGAGATTGAAGCCAACAATTTTGTGCAACTCTGCCTCACTTAAATCCAATTCATGCATAAGTTAAGAGATCACCCTATGATGTCATTGGTCCTCTTCAAAAATGAAGGACAAACAACAACAACATCTTATCTATGTGCATGTTATCAACTACATTAGAATGTAAGTTCCTTGAGGGAAGAGACTTTTTTTTTCTTTCTGACCCCAGTAGAGTGCCTAACATGTAGAAAGCCCTTGATTAGTTATCATTGATTAATTCATAGATCTATATTTTGGCTAACTTGGTCATTAACTTCATGTCACCTTTAAACTTCTAACAATTTTTAATTCGAAATTTGGTCACTTGAGTTTTCTGATTCCTTTAGATATCTTCACTCGATGATATGTTAAAATAAGATAAAAGGATACAAGGCAAGAATCCTTCAAAAGTTAGCACATAAAGTAATTAAATTCCAATCCATGCTTGGAAACTGAGTTTCATTGTACTATCATATGCTGATAGAATTATCAATTTCAAACTGGAACCTTTGATATCATTTAGCTCAACTCTCTCATTTTACAAATAAAGAAACTGAGGGCCAGAGAGGTTAATAAATTCATCCCGGGTCTCTTAGGGAACCAGTATGGTGAAGGACCACAAGTCCATGTTGAAGGAGGATCACTTTAAGAAACTGGTGATGTTTAGACTGGAGAAAAGTCACCTTAGGGTAGGAACATGATATCTATGTTCATCCATATATATGTGTGTTCTTTTTTTTCTGCAGAAGGTAAAACCAGAAACAATGAATGGAAGTTGCAAGAAGGTAAATTTCATCACAGTAAGAGCTATCCAGAAGATGATTCCTAGAAAGGTAATGGGATCCCTCTTGGAATCAGGAAATCCTGAGTTTTAAGTTCTTAGTCACTACCTGTGTGTCCCAGGGTAACTCACTAAATTTTCTGCCTCATTTTCTTCCTCTCTAAAATGAGGGTAATAATGGCAACTACCCTACAGGGTTGTGAGGAGCAAATGAGATAATTTTGTGATTCATACTAGTAGTATATGGCAAAGCCAGCTTTTAAAACCAACTTCTGACTTCCAACTCAATACTCATTCCACTCAATTTTGCCTCCTTTACACATCATATACAAGGTATCTGGCTCCAAACTACTATCTTAGCACTCTTTCCACAGCTGAATTTGTCTAGCAAGAAATTACAATAGATGGTCATCTGCAAATCAGAAGATTGTACCAGCAGTGACTACTGATGGGTAATGATACACAGACTTAATTTATGGTTGAAGAGCTCACCAGGAGCTTTTAACACATCAAAACAACACATTATTTTACTATTCATTTGGTAGGTTTGGTTAGCGTAGGAGAATCCAAGCACTTTACGTGACAGAATATGACAGTTAGTATCATGGCACCCCCAATTATGTATGTTTCAGAGGTAATGTCATTTGGACTGAATCTCTTTAACTTCATTTGAGTCAGGAATTTTGTTAATTGAATTTGTTCTTAAACAAGGGATAGCTGTATTCTTTCCTATGGTCCAATTTAACAGGCCTATTCAGGCTCTAAAAGTCACTAACTGGACACTAAGTGTGTCTGATAAGACTTTACTTTTAATCTCAGTAAGTAAGAGATCAGAAAAAAGGAGACTGCTGCTGCCACATCTAGATCAAAAAGTGGAAGTGAAGCAGCTTGCAGATCAAGTCCAACAAGTCTGGTCTGCTACTGATGCTCCAGCTACTCATTCTCAAGGACAGAAGGCTTACTCTCACAGACTTGTTTCTAACGGATTATTTGAAAGCACTTCACAATGGCAACAACTTTTTGACGTCACTGAAATATATTAACAGAAAAGAGAAAGCTAAAAAAGTCCAGATGACCAGTTTCTACCTTTAAATCAGCAAACAAGTTTGCAAACTTAGCTGAGCCATTAAGATGACCATTTCCTTGTTTTAGTTTGCCACTGGTTTTCACGGATGCTTGGGTCTACCCATTTGTATCAGCAGCCACTCATTTTCCTTTGACACTATAAGGTAACCGGAATCCTTCTGCCTGGTATTTTCCTATTTGTCTCAGAAAACAAACAAACAAAAAACACTAATAGTTCAGTTGTCTGGGTTTACCAGAGTTAATCAACAACAAAAATAAATAAATAAATTGAAAACTATAGGACAGTGCTCCAGACTGATACAACTTCCCCCTCTCCATTACCATTATACAGAGATTTTCAAACTCTTAATACAGTTAGAGTCTCGTATCCTTAAGAGAAGGGAATATCTTTTCCCTTTTTTGCATCCTACAGTTTAGTGCCATGCCTGGTACATGGAAGGCACTTAAATGCTTATCAACTGACTGACTGACATCCTGTATTTATTTGTACTCCAAAGACGGGGAACTGTGTATGGAGACAGAAGCCCTGGGTATATTCTTGAGTATTTCCATCAGCCTCATCACTAGAGCCAGATGTGCACTGATTAGTCAAAACCCTCCACAATGGAGCTCTAGACCCTGACTATTCTTCCAGCCTTGATGTAATGTTTGCAGTAATAACTGCCCTTCTGGAGAGCCACCGAGCAGTTAACACCAAGATAACCAGACCTCTCCTACTAATCTCTCTCTTTTCTAATCCATCAAGCACATTGGTCCATGATTCATATTGAACAATATATATAATGTAATAATAAAATATAATATAAATATATAAAATGTATGTGTAGATATGTAAAAATGTATAGTTATAAGGGTTTTTATGGCAAGTACTCTGTGTGAGGTACACAGTCAATAACTTGGCTGCACTTTTCTTTAAACTTTACTTTCTATTGTAGAATTGAGACAAAATATCTGTTTTAAGGCAGAAGAGTGATAAAGATTAAGTACCTTGTCTAGGATTACCCAGATAAGAAATATCTGAGGTCAAATTTGAACCCAGGTTCTCCCTACTCCAAGCCTGGTGCTCTAGCTGTTGTGCCCCTTATCTATGCTTTTTAGATGTGGAAGCTGAGGCCAGGGGCCTTCTAACCCCTAATTGTGGATGAAGTCCTTTCATCCTCACTTTTCCTACAATAAGACTTTTGTCAGGTATTGTCTCCAGTTATTTGAATGCAGGACAACTAGGTGGCTCAGTAGATAAAGCTCTAGATCTGGAGTCAGAAAGATTGTCTTCCCGAGTTCAAATGTGTCTTCAGATATTTACTAGCTCTGTGATCCTCAGCAAGTCCCTTAACCCTGTTTGCCTCAGTTTCCTCATCTGCAAAATGAGCTGGAGAGAAATGGAAAACCACTCTAATATCTCTGCAAAGAAAACCCCAAATGGGGTCACAAAGAGTCAGACATCACTGAAATCACTGAACAACAACCTCCTTGAAGGAGAGGGATTATGTTTCTTTTGTATTTGTTTCCCCACCACTTAGCACAGTAATTGAAGCATAATGACTTTCTAAAAATGCTTTTCATGCAGTCAGTTAGGTTACCCTCTGTTGCCATCATCATCATTTGTAACTTAGGGAACCTAGATAGGTCTCACCTATAGGTGTGGAATGTTGCATAAATCTGTCAAATGTAGTCACTAGGTGGCTTGATTTTTCTTAACTTTTTCTTTATTATGAAGGAGAGTTCATTTGGTGCGGGTGGGGAGGGGGAATTGTTCATAAATAACTGTTATATATATAAACAATTTTTAAAACTGGGGGTGGGGCAGCTGGGTGTTCCAGTGAATAGAGAGCTAGACCTGGACTTGGGAAAGCCTGGGTTTAACTCTAGTTTCAGATACTTCCTAGCTATGTGACCTTGGGCAAGTCACTCAACCCCAATTGCCTAGCCTTTGCCTATTTATCTTCTGCTTTAGAACCAATATTTAGTATTAATTCTAAGACAGAAGGTAAGGGTTTCAAAATAAATAAATAAAATGGATTATCAGTAGCACTTATTTCAACACAACCTTGACATTTGTGATGACCTAATTCATTACTGTGTGCCTACCATGAATTCGAAGCTAGTCTCTTGAGAATCAGGAATTAATCTGGTGTTTTCTATTCTCTCTGTCTCTGTCTCTGTCTCCCTACCCCTCTATTGCCTTCATTCTCCCTCTCCTCTTTTTCCCATCTCTCTTTCTTCTGGATGAACAGTGAGCATCTTATTACTGAATCATCAAATTGTCATCTCTTGGTGAATTAAGATGTAAAGATTTTTCTGGAGGTTGTGCAAGTGGAATGGAGCTTTAAAGGATGGGCACGAATGCAATAGGTCAAAGGGGAATAGAGGGCATTCCAGGAACAGGAAACAGTGTGAACAAAGGCCCAGAGACATGTGTCTGAGGAATAGGGAAGTTTGGGTGGGATGTGGTATAAATATATGGAGGGACTTCATGTGAGATAAGGCTAAAAAGGTAGGGTGGTACCAGATTTTAAGAAGCCCTAAATATAAGGGAGAAGAATTTAGACTACTTGGTAGGCAATAAGGAGACAATGAATAATGAAGCTAGGGTACATTTCTTGTCAACTTTTAAAATTTGGTAAAGCATGGTGAAGATTCTGGACACCATGACACATGAAGAACAACTGAGGGACCTGGGACTATTGACCTGAAGAAAAAAAGATATCCATCTTGAGGTATTTACTCGACTAGCATGTAAAAGAGAGATTAGAATTGATCCCAGAAGACAGAAGTAAGAGCTCTAGGTCATAGGGTGGAAAATGTTGGCTTTGTCCAAGGAAAAACTTCTCAACGATTAGAACTATCCACAAAGGAAGGAAGGAAACAAACATTTATTAATAGCCTACTGGATGCTATGCATTGGGCTA
Source organism: Monodelphis domestica (assembly GCF_027887165.1). Classification (NCBI taxonomy): domain Eukaryota; kingdom Metazoa; phylum Chordata; class Mammalia; order Didelphimorphia; family Didelphidae; genus Monodelphis; species Monodelphis domestica. The sequence goes on from NC_077229.1 coordinate 168,896,686, forward strand.
AACACTTTACAAGTATGATCTCATTCAATGCTGTCATCCTCAAAAAGCCCTCACTTAACCCTTCTTTGTCCTCTAATTTTTGTGCTATGTCTCTTCTGCCTTTTCTGGCAAACCTCCTCAAAAAGATGACCTCTGCTTTCTCTTCTCTCATTTTTTTAAGACCCTATTTCAGATCTTATCATTTCACTGAAACTGCTCTCTCTAAACTTACCAAAGATCTCTTAGCTACCAAATACAATGTAGTCCTCCTTTGCCTTGACCTCTCCAATGACTTTGACACTATTGATCATTTTCTTCTCTCTAATTCTCTCTTCTTGCTAGATTTTCAGGACACTAGTGCCTCCTGATTTTCCTTCTAAGTTTCCATTACTAGAACCTCATCCAGATTTCACCCTCTCATCTCTAGTTCTAGATGTCCCTTGGAGTTCTATCATGGGGCTTCTTTTTTCTTTATGCAACTTCAGATGGTTATCTCATTATGTTCTATGTATTTAATTACCATCTCTATGTTGATGATTCTCCAATCTACCTATCTATCCTGCCCCAACCTCCAATCTTGCATCTTCAACTGCCTTTCAGACACCTTGAGCTAGATATCCAGTAAGCATCTTAAACTAAACATGCCCAAAATGAAACCCTATCTTTCCCCCTAAACCCCATCCTCCTCCTAACTTCCTAGAATTCCTAGTCCCTCAGGCTCACAACCTAGAGGTCAACCTGGATTTCTCTTGATACTCCCCTACTCAATAAATTCCAATGGCTCCCTGTCACTTCCAAGATCAAATGCAAATTGCTCTGTTTGGTGTTCAAAGCCTTTCATAACCTAGTTCCTCCTCAGCATATATTCTTTGATCCAGTGATACTGGCTTTCTGGCTGTTCTATGAATAAAACTATCTCTGGACTTGGGCATTTTCTCTGGCTCTCTTCCATGATTGGAATAGTGGTCCCTCTTGTGCTCTCACCACTGGCTTCTTTCAGTCAGGAAGCCTTCTCTAACCTCTCTTAATTCCAATGTCTTCCCTCTTTTAATTATGTCCTATGTCTCTTGTATATAGCTTCTTTGTACTTACTGTTGTATGTTTTGTCTCCTTTAAATTGTGAACTCCTTGAGAGCAAGAACTTGTCTTTTACTTTTTTTTTTTATCCCCAAGGCTTAGCCCAGTGCCTGGCACATAGTAGGAGCTTAATAAAGATTTATTCACTGACTGATCCTCTTAACAACCTAAAAGATAGGAACTATTATTAATCCTGTTTTACAGTGATTTAAAGTGACTTACCTAGGGTCACATAGCTAGTAAGTGTTAAGCCTAAATTTAAACTCAGGTGTTCCTCACTTCGGGTCCAGTCCTCTATTCATCTCTCCAGGAAATGTGGAATGAATTGACTCAAGAAATAGCTGTGTCTCCTGCCCTAGAGATCATAGGATTATAGTTTTAAATCTAAAAGGAATCTCAAGAACTATATAAACAAGCCTCTCATTTTTTTTATTTTATGCCTCCTTTATTTTCCTTTTCTCAAAATTATTTTTTTTGAAATTTGATAATATTTTATTTTCCCCCAATTACATGTAATAACAATTGTTAACATTCAGGGGGTTTTGTTTTAATTTTGAGGCTCAAATTCTCTACTTCCTTTCCTCTCCTCTTCCTTTGCTAAGACAAAAAGTAATTTGATAATAGAAATTACATATGCATTGTATATGTACATTTTCCCATATCAATCTTCTCGTAAGAGAAAACTTGAACAAAAAAATGAAGAAAATGTTTTAGATTCAGGCTCCATCCATTCTTTCTCTGGAAGAAGATGGCATTTTTGTCACTAGTCCTTTGGTATTGCCATGTATCATTGCATATCTAAGAATAACTAAATTATTCATCACATAATAATTGCCATTATGGCACATGGTGTTATCCTGGTTCTGCTTACTTTGCTCTGCATCAGTTCATGTAAGTCTTTCCAGGTTTTTCTGAAATTCTCTTGCTTATCATTTTAGCACAACAGTTTTACATTACACCCAGATACAAAAACTTAGCCATTCCACAATTGATGGGTATCCCCTCACAGTCCAATTCTTTGCCACCACAAAAAGAACTGCTATAAATATTTTTGTACATATAAGTCCTTTTCCTTTTTTTTTATCTTTTGGGGCTGCAGAACTAGTAATGGTATTGACGGATCAAAGGGTATCTACAATTTTATAGCCCCTTAAATCTCATCATTTTAAAGGTGAGGTAAAAGGCTCAGGAAGGTCAAAATTATCTGACCATTATCACCCATGTAGAAAGAATCAAATGGAATTTGAATCTAAATTCACTAACTTAAGAAAGTACTACTTTTGAAGGTAATACCGTATTACTTTCCAGAAAATGTGGGATGACCACTTGGGATCCTACAGAGTCAATTCTTATTCAGATATGAGTTAGATGAAAGGACCCCTTGGGTCCCTTCCAACTCTGAGATTCTATGATTCCTCAGAGGCTTGAAGAGCCCCTTTGTAATCTAGTTGTTGTTATTTAGTCACATCTGACTCTTTGTAACCCTCTGCTCTATAGCATGCCAGTACTATCCATGTGGTTTTCTTGGCAAAGATACTGGAGTGGCTTGACATTTCCTTCTTTATTTGGATTGACACAAGCAAAGATTAACACCTTGCTTAGGGTCATTCATGTAATAAATATCTGAGATGGGATTTTAATGCAGATCTCCAGGCCCAGAGCTGTTCTCCACTTTGTTCCTAATTGCTCCACAATTCACTCAAAGCTCAGGTCTTGGAGGTCAATTTTATTGACCTTAAGGTCAATAAAACAAGCATTTATTCTTCATTTTCACTTAAGTGCTCTGGCTATCCCAGAGTTTTAGAGTTCATACATACCTGAAGAATATAATTTCTAAATTGTTCCAACAAACTGAATTTGAACTCAGGTCTTCCTAATTCCAGGCATAACAGTTTTATCAAGATTCAGTTGAAGATATACCTCATCAGGAGGTGTTTCCTAGTCCTCTGAGAAAGATGCTAGTGCTTTCTTCTCACTCCTGTCCCATATTTCTTTATAAAGTTATCCTTTACACATCACAACTTTCCCAGTCTCAGTTTCAGTATATTAAAGATCACATAAGGTATTACACAGGAATTCTGAGAGAGTTTTATGGAACTGCAGATGACACAAAAAAAGTTTAGAAACCCAGAAATACTTAAAATATGTATACATATATAATATTGTATAATATCAATATATTTTATTTCTTATACCACAAATATACATAATTTCTTTTTTAGTGTTAGGGTTAGGGTTGGGGGCATCCAGGTGCTTCAATGGATTAAGAACCAAGTGTAGAGATGGGAAGTCTTGGCTTCAAATTTGGCCTCAGATACTTCCTAGCTGTGTGACCTTGGACAAGTCACTTTACCCTAATTGCCTAGCCATTATTGTTCTTCTACCTTGGAACCAATATAAATGTTTAACTCTAAGACAAAAGGTAAGGGTTTAAAAAAATACATTTCTTAAAAAGTTAAAATTTGCAAAAAGAACATGAAAACCAAAAATTTTATGCAGATATTTGAGATCACCCCTAACCTATGATATAGAAGGATTATTTATTTTGTAGGTAGGTGGTATAGTGCATAGAGTATGAAGCATGGAATTAGTTCAGATATGACCTCAGATACTTACTAGATGCGAATCACTTAAACTTTCTGTCTCAGTTTCTTCAACCATTAAATGGGGATAATAACAGTATCTAACTTGCAGGGTTGCTGTGAGGATGGAATGAGATTTTTTTTAAGTGCCTAGCACTTAAAAAGTGTTCTATAAAGATCAGTTCCCTTCTTCATCCCCTCCCTGACCCGAGCATATTTTTTTAAATTTTATTTAATTAGTCAATTTAGAACATTTTCCCTTGGTTACAAGAATAATGTTCTTACCCTCCCCTCCCCCCAAACCTCTCCCATAGCCAATGCACAATTCCACTGGGTTTAACATGTGTCATTGATCAAGACCTATTTCCATATTATTAATATTTGCACTAGGGTGATCATTTAGAGTCAACATCCCCAATCATATCCCCATTGAACCATGGGATCAAGCAATTGTTTTTCTTCGGTGTTTCTACTCCCACAGTTTTTCCTCTGCATGTGTATAGTGTTTTTTCTCATAGATCCCTCCAAGTTGTTCGGGATCACTGCATTGCCACTAATGGAGAAGTCCATTACATTCAATTGTACCGCAGTGTATCGTCAACCCTAGCATTTTCATATATATCTATCCTGACTCTTTTTCTGCTTCCTTTTAGGAGTTATCTTCCCCCATTAGAAGGTAAACTCCTTGAATGCAGGGAGAGTGATGTGCTGTAGTCAACTCTAACTGTAAGAGCCCATTGTTAAATTTTCAGCATGAGAATTTATATCTAAGAAATTGTCAAGTTGCTACAATCCAGGGCTTGATTTATTGCTGAGGTTTAAGAAAGTGTTAATTGTCCAACTAAACTTAAAAGTGTGTATGCATACTTTATTTTTCCCTGAATGTTAAACATTTACCAGCACACCTTTGTATTGTTTGAGCTCCGTATAAGAAAAGCAGAGGTTAAGGCAATGGAGGCATCACCAGATCAAAGACCTGGTTATTGAAGGCTAATATGAGAAAGGAGAGAGAAAGAATGGGGGCAGAGGGAGGGAGAGAGAGGGAGAAAGAGAGAGAGAGAGAGACAGAGACAGAGACAGAGACAGAGACAGAGACAGAGACAGAGACAGAGAGACAGAGAGACAGAGAAAGAGACAGAGAGACAGAGAGAGGGGGGGAGGGAGGGAGGGACAAAGGGAGAAAGAGAGAAAACAAAAGAAAGTCCTTGTAGTTGAGAGATGGAGTATCTTGTAGGAGGAACAGCCAAGAGGTCAGTGTGACTGAATCACAGTCTGTGGAAGAGAGTAAGGTATAATGAGATAAAAAAGTCAGCAGGGGACCAGATTGTGAAGGATTGTAAAAGCCAAACAGAGGATTTTATATTTTATTCTGGCAGTAACAGGGAACTATTGAAGTTTATTAATTTTGTTCAGTTGAATTACAAAATACAAAGGAAGTAAAAGACATGGTACCTACCCTTGTATAATCTATTAATTATGTTCATTACCAACACAGATATTGTTACTTGAATTATCTCAGTTGATTTCTACACATGGGGCAGCCTGGTATAGTAGATAGACAGCTGAACCCAGAGCCATGAAGATTTGGCATCTACTCCTGCTGGGACACATATAGGCTGTGTGACCCTGGGTAAGTCATTGAAGTATCCATGCTCCCCAAGCAAATATCTAAGAATATGAACTTCAGCTGTCTAGAGGTAACAAGAGTTTCCTAACAAGAAATTCCCTTACTGATGAAATCACAGGGCCAGATAAAAAAGTAAAATGTCTATACATATGAAAAAATTACAAAGAAATATCAACAAATGCAAGATAATTCTATTAATCAATGAACACCTAAACATAGGTAGCTGATATAATGGATAAAGGTGCCAGATCCTGATTTAATCTAGCTTCAGACTTTTATTAGCTGTATAACACTAGGAAAGGACAGCTGGGCAACCCTGTGGATATATCCATGGACCTGGGGGCAGGAAGACCCTAATTCAAATCTGGCCTCAAGATGCTTTCCAACTGTGTGACCATGGGCAAGTCACTTAACCCTATTTGCCTCAGTTTCCTCATCTTCAAATTAGCTAGAAAAGGAAACAACAAACCACTTTAATATTATTGCCCACAACCCCAAATGGAGTTACCAAGGCTCAGACATGAGTGAAGCAACTGAACAACAATATGACCCTAGGGATGTCACTTAACCTCCATCTGCCTCAGTTTCTTCATCTATAAAATGGGGGTAATAATACCACCTATCTCACAGGATTGTTGTTAGGATGTGTTTGTAAATGTACTTCACCAATCTTAAAGTACTATAAAATGCTAAGTGTTATAATTAAGTACTTGCTATATGCTGCATAAATGAGGAGGAGGAGGAGTTGTTTATATAAGTGAACAAGAAGGAGTTAGTTAGAGAAGAAGGCTTCTTGGAAGGGACACTGTGGTACAGTGAAGTCAAAGGACTTGGGTTCAATAGCTAGGTGGCTAGAGCATGGTGTCAGAAAGCCAGGCTGACACTTAGCTGTATGACCCTAGGCAAGTCACATAAATTCTGTTTGCCTCAGTTTTCTCATTTGTGAAATGGAGATCATAACAACACCTAACTCAGAAGTATGCATGGAGTTTATATACAGGGAGGACCAGCACCTCTGGTATGAGGGTTTTACAAACCCTTTCCAGGGCTGCTCATCCCCCTTTGTGTTCACTTTTTACCCAACTCTCACCTGTGGCTCCAAGAAGCTGTTGCCTATGCATTCACCACACTGGTAAAACCATTTGGCAGATGGGTTAAAGCCAGGCGTAGGGTAACCAGCAGTGAGTTAGGGAGAAGCCTATCCCAGGCATGTGAAGACTTTTCCCAATGGAATGGGACAATTTCCTTTCCAGCTCATTTTAGAGATAAGGAAATGGAGGCCAACAGGGTTAAGTGACCCAGGATAATTCTGAAGGACTCACGACAATGCTATCCACCTCCCAAGAAAGAACTGTGGGACTATAAAGACAGATCGAAGCATACCATTTTTCACTTTAGTTTATTCATGTTCTTATTTGGGGGTTTTGGTTTTCTATCAGTAGTCTCTGACAACTATGGCCAATATGGAAGTATGTTTTACTTGATAATATGTGTATAGCCCAGATCAAATTACTTACCAACTCTAGGAGGGAGGATGGAAGGGAGGGAAGGAGACAATTTGGATCTTATAATTTTAGGAAATGTATTTTGAAGATTGTTTTTATATATAATGGGGAAAATAAAATATAAAAAAAAGAAAAGCAGGATTATGGCAAGGATCAGATGAGATAATAAGTGAAAATTGCTTAGCACTGAAAATTGCCTGGCACATAGCAAGTGCTATATGAATGTTTATTATTTAGCCTCCATGGGCCTCTGTTTTATGTTTATATGATAAGGAGGTTGGACTAACAAGATCTTTAAAGTCCCCTCCAGCAATTCCATGTGAACAGGAACAATCTCCAGGAATTGATGCAGAGTGAAAGGAGCAGAACCAGGAGAACATTGTAAACAGAGACTGATACACTGTGGTACAATAGAATGTAATGGACTTCTCTGCTAGCAGCAATGCAATGACCCAGGACAATCCAGAGGAATTTATGAGGAAGAACACCATTCACATTCAGAAGAACTGTGGGAGTAGAAACACAGAGGAAAAACACCTGCTTGATCACATGGGTCAATGGGGATGTGATTGGGGATGTAGACCCTAAGGATCATCCTAGTGCAAATATCAATAATATGGAAATAAGTCTTGATCAATGACACATGTAAAACCCAGTGGAATTGCACGTGGGCTATGGGAGGGGTGGGGGAGGGGACAGAAAGAACATAATTCTTGTAACTATGGAAAAATACTCTAAATTAACTAATTAAATAAAATTTTCCAAAAATTTATAAAAAATAAAGTCCCCTCCAGGTCTAGATTCATCCACATAAGAGATAAGTTTTATACTGGGTTTAGAGAAAGTAATGAATATAAGTTGGAGAGGGAAAGGGGAAGGACATTTCCATTCATGCCAATCAGCAATATATTATAATCCTTCTTCACTTTTTAGTCCTTGGACTAAAATGTATGATTGTGTTTTTATGTATCTGATTTATCCTCTCTATTTCCTTTACATACTTCACGTTTGATCAACTAGAGACCGTCCAGAGAAAGGTAATGAATATTGCCTCAATTCTCTCTCATATGAGAATCAGGTGAAAGACTTAGGGTTGTTTAGACAGAGAAGAGAGGACTTAGCCAAGGGAATGAAATCAGTATGAGCAAACTTGAAGTGCTCCCAGGAGAAAGAGGGATTAGCTGAGATATGTTTGACCCCAAGGAGAGCCAAACTAGGAGCAAAAGAAGGTGGGAAAAGCCATATCAAGGTTTGATGTCAGGAAAAAGTGCCTAACAAACTTTACACAAAAAAAGACTGGATTAATCATGTAGGAGGGATTCTTTTGTGCATATAAGCTAACCTAGAGTTCCATTTACTAGCTGTGAGACCCTTAGCAAGTCATTTAACCCTGTTGGCCTCAGTTTCTTCATCTGTAAAATGAGCTGGAGAGGGAAATGTCAAACCATTCTAGTATTTTTGCCAAGAAAACTCCAAATGGGGTCAGGAAGAGTTGGACATGACTCAAACAACTGAACAGCAACAATGGATGATCACAGAAGTTGATCCAAACTCGAATTCTATAATTTACCCTAAGATGAATTAGTGTTATTACTCTCATCACAAAGAAATTGAAGCTGAGGAGAAAGCATTGACTTAAAGGGGCACAGTCATTTAGGGAGAAGGGTAAAAATGAGAACCCAAAGATCAGAAATAAGGCCAAGGTAGAACAAAATGTTCCCTCTGAAGCATTCAGCAAGGTAGGTTCATTGTTTGTTTGTTGGTTTGTTTTTTTTTTTTAAAGCCATCCTGAAAAAAAATTCTCATTTATCAGAAATAATCACAACATCCTTCCCTATTTAAAAGTTTTCAATGGCTCTCTATTGCCTATAAGATGAAATCATGATTGAAATGGATCTTCAAAGTCATCCAATCCCTAATTTTAGAGAGTAGGAAACTGGTACACAGAGATTTAAGTTCAAGTTCTCATGGATGGAATCAAGGTGTTTCTATTCCAAATCTAGTAATTGATTCATAAATTTAGAGCTGGAAGACACCTTAGAGACAATTGATAACAATCCCTCTTTTATTTTACAGATGAGGAAACTGAGGCTGAGAGTGGTTAAGGGATTTCTCCAAGGTCACATAACTATTATTTTATTCCACTACTATTCCACACTACGACAGATTTCTCTACCATCTGACTCCAAATTATAATTGCAGTCTTACCTCAGACTGTATCCCTACTGTAGTCCAAAACACAATGAATTCCCTAAGACTTATTTTTGACAAGTTTTTTCTACTTTATATGTTCCCCCCTTCTCTGCACTCCCGTATTGCCCTTGCTTGAATCTTTCATGTCAAAATCTACCATAATGCAAATTGTTCTAACTAGAAAAGTCTAATAAGCCTATCTCAGTCTCTGAAATAAACCCATCCCTAGCTTACAATCTAATGGGGAGATGACATGCAAACAAATATCTACAAATAAAGCTAAATACAAGATAAATAGGAAATAATTGACAGAGAGAAGGCACTGGAATTAGGAGGGATTGGGAAAGACTTCAGAAACACATTCGTATCACTTCATGCTCTGACTGCTTCATCTAATGAATCTGAAAGTTACTTTGATATCTGACACCCTCCCTATTACTGTAGAAGCAACACCTTCCTCTCAGTCTATCTAGCTCTCAACTTAGGTGTTATCCTCAATTCTTCCCTCCCTCTCACCCCTGACCCCATAGCCAATCTACTGATATCATCTCTGTAACATTTCTTCTCTGACACTACCATTACTCTTGTGTAAGCCCTCATCGCCTCATACCTGGACTATTGCAATAGTGTGCTGGTGGGTCAATCTGCCTCCAGTCTCTCCCTACCCCAATTCATTCTCTAATAAGTCACTAATGTAATTTTCCTAAGGTTCCATAATGTTACACACATACCACCACCACCCCTCCATACACCCAATAAACTCCAGTGGTTCCCAGTAGCATACAGAAACAAATGACTGCTCAGCAGTCAAACCTAGACCTTGTCCTACCTTTCCAATCTTCTTACACCTTACTCCCGACACATACTCTTTCATCCAGTGACACTGGTGTTCTGACTATTACACCAACAAGACACTGGCTCTCACGGCTCAGAACATTTTCTTTGACTGTCCCCCATACCTGGAATGCTCTCTCTCCTCAACTCTATCTACTGACTTCTTGGGCTTCCTTTAAGTGTCAGCTAAAATTCCATCTTCTGCAGGAAGCTTTCCCCAACCCTTTCTAATCCTATAGCCTTGCCTCTTGTTAAATATTTCCCATTTTTCCTGTATATAACTTGCTTTGTATATATATATATATATTTTTTTCATGTTGCCTCCCCCATTGGATTGTATGTTCCTTGAGAGCAGGTACTGTCCTGTTTCTTTTTATCCTCAGGGCTTAGCACATACTATGTATTTAATAAATATTTATTACCAGAAGATACTATATTTTGCTTTCTTCTTTTTTGTTGGAGACCTCTTCCACAAAAGTGACTAATATGGAAAAATATTTTACATGATTGCACATGTAAAAATCTATATCAGATTGCTTATCGTCTAAGGGAGGAGGGAAAGTTGGGAGGAAATAAAGAAAAGAAGGAGAGAATTTGGAGCTCAAAATTTTTTTAAAATGAATGTTAAAAATTGTTTTTACATGAATCATATGGAAATAGGATTTGAGTGATAATATATGTATAACCCAGTGAAATTGCTTATCAACTCCAGGAGGAGGGGAGGGAAGAGGGGAAAGAGACAACAAGAATCAGGTAATCGTGGGAAAAATTAATTTTTTTTAAATTTTGTTTTTACATTTAGTTGGGGGGGTAAATATTATTAAAAATAAAGTTGATTGAGTGGTTCATCTGATTAAAAGACACAGACTTTCTAGGTCATCTTTACCTTTAAGCAAATAAGATTTTTTTTCTCCCTTAATCTCAGAGGTAGAACTGAGTCTAAGTATCTGAGGGCATCTTTGGAGAGGCTCTGTATAGAGTGGATTAGGAAAATGGCACTTCCTTCATAAAGGACCGAAGAACCTCAAATAAAGAATACCCAGACATCTGAACTTCCCTTCTTCTCCACACACAAGCCAAATACTCACTGTGTCTATATAACCAGGGGTTCCAAAAGCTCACTTAAGGAAAATAACAATGACCATAATCAACCTTTGGGGTCATCATCATTTAAAAACAGTTGGGCATGAGTCCTTGGGGATTGTCTTGGATCACTGTATTGCTGAAGGTAGTTAAGTCATTTGTAATTGGTCATTATACAATATTGTTGTTACTGTATACAGTGTTCTGGTTCTGCTTACTTTCAGTTGCATTAGTTCATGTAATTCTTTCTAGGTTTTTCTGAAATTATCCTGCATAATATGAATGTTTCTTCTAGCATAATAGTATTCCAAGACTCATAAAGAAAAATGTCATCCACCTCCAAAGAAAGAACTGATAGACTCTGAATACATGGTGCAATACATTCTATTTCATTTTCTCTCTTCATTTTTTGTTTTGTTTTGGTTATTGCTGTTTGAGTTCTCTTCTTCAAAATAACTAACATGAAAAAATGCTTTACATGATTTCAATTGTAAAATCTATATTAGGTTAGGGCAACTAGGCAGCACAGTGGAAAGAGTACCAAGACCTCAGTTTAAATCTGGCCTCAAACACTTCCTAACTGTGTGGTCCTGGGAAAGTCACTTCACCCTTATTGTCTAGTCCTTGCCATACTTCTGTCTTAGAATAGATACTAAGAAGATAAGGGTTTTAAAAACATCCCAGGAAGAAGGAGAGGAAAGAGAATGAGAAAGAATTTAGAATTTAAATTTTTTTTCAAAAGAATATTAACATTGTTTTATATGTAATTAGGGAAAAATAAAATTTAGTTTAAAAAATGAGGGAAAAAACAGTTGTGCAATATGACACATTGAAAAAAGACAGGATTTGGAATTAGCCCAAGTTTGAACACCAACTCTATCACCTATTATCTGTGTGACCTTGATTAAGTCATTTAATCCCTTGGGCACTCATTTCTTCATTTGCAAAGAGAAAAAAAATGAGAGAGTTTTGCATTTCTAAACTTGATCAGTTCTAAATCTATAATCCTACAAAAGAATAGGAATATGGACCAGACCAATAATTTCATGGATATAAGGAATTCCCAGGAAAAGAAACTCCCTCTATGAATGCAGTTTATAGTCTTAGAAAATTTCCAAGAGCCCTGTATTACCTAGCCAATAGTAACAAGCTAGATTTTAACACAGGTCTTTCTGGCTTGGTGTATGTGCTGTTGAAGTGAGCACTCTTACTTCATTGAAAACCATCTTTCTAGCTACTATAGCAGGTAAAAGAAGGAAGAGGATGACCCTAGATAAACCACTTAGCTGGAAGGGGCTAGGAGCCCCTGCTGCTCTTCTGTCTTAGAATGGGTATGAAGACATAAGGTACGGTTTGGGGGGGGGAGGCAAAAGTAAAAGAAAGCAAACAATAGGATGGGGAGGTCTGAAAAGAACTGATATCTCTTACAGAAATTTCTTGGTTCTTTGCTACGCACATCCAGAGGAAGAACTGTGGGAGTAGAAATGCAGAAGAAAAGCATATCACTGATCCCATGGTTCCATGGGGATATGATTGGGGATGTAGACTCTAAATGATCATCCTAGTGCAAACATCAACAACGTGGAAATAGGTCTTGATCAATGACACATGTAAAACCCAATGGAATAGCTTGTCAGCTGCAGGAAGGGAGAGGGAAAGAACCTGACTCATGTAACCATGGAAAAATATTCTAAATTCATTCATTAAATAAAAATGAAAAAAAATATCTTGGTTCTTAAGTTTCTCACTAGAGCTGAGAATAACAGAGGGAAGAAACCCATAGAGATAGTTCTGATTTATAGGGATTTCACCTTGTTTCTCTTCTGTTGCTATTACATGCTACCTGAAATTGCAGTATGTTCAGAGTTAAAGCTACTGATAATTGTGTGACATGTAAAGCTTAGTATTAATCCTTTGGTTTAAAAGGGGGTTTATGATTTCAGCATGAGCAGTTAATGAAAAGTAATATTTTTAGAAGTTGTGTTTGTAATTCTGACTACATAAGTATCTTTGTTCCTGGGTAATGGGTGGATTGTAAATCTTCAAATGATTTATTTCTCCTAAAACTTATTAAAACAAAATGGGTTTTAAAAATAAGTCTAGTGGTTTGAGTTGTCAGGAACCTTGCAAACTATCTAATGTGGCTGTGCTTGCATCTGCTCAAAACATGTCAGATTAGTTATAATAAGAACACTGGAAGTCAGATGTCTGTCTTGTAAAGCAATGTTATACAATATTTGCCTTGTTCATTTATTTTATTGAATTTGCTTTACGGTAGATAAAGTTCTATTTCTTATCCATTAAATTTCATGGAAATAAAGAATTAAAAGAGACCCTAGAATAAATTGAAATCAACTTCTGGTCAAAGTATGAATCTATCTATCTATCTATCTATCTATCTATCTATCTATCTATTTTTTAAACCCATACCTTCTGTCTTAGAATCAAAACTGTGCAGAAGAGAGGTAAGGGCTAAGCAATGGGGGTCAAATGACTTGCCTAGGATCACACAGCTAGGAAGTATCTGAGGCCATATTTGAACCCAGGACCTCTCATCTCTAGGCCTGGCTTTCAATCCACTGAGCCACCCAACTGCTCCCCAACCATCTATATTGAGAGAGGCTTATGGGCTATAATGGAAAACAACTTGGCATTAGAATTTTTAGCTATTTTTATCTTATTTTATTTTAAATTAACAATCATTTGTTTTCTCTTGGCAAAGATACTGGAGATGAGGAAACTGAGGCAAACAGGGTTAAGTGGTTCACTCAGGGTTATGCAACTGGTGATCAGATTTGAACTCAGGAGATGAGTCTTTTTGACTTCAGGCCTGGCATTCTATCTACTGTGCTACCTAGTTGCCTCCACATTACACATAGTAGCTACTTAAATGCTTGTTGTCTTGGATGGAATTGCTTGAGCCTGGTTAGACTTATTTTCCTGAATTCAATTCTGGCCTCAGATACTTACTAACTGTGTGACCCTAGGCAAATGAATTAATCCTTTTGCCTCAGTTTCATTATCTGTAAAATAAGCTGGAGAAGGAAATGGCAAACTACTCTAGTATCTTTGCCAAGGAAATCCCAAATGGAGTCACAAAGAGTCATATAGAACTGAACAATAAAACAACAAATTATTAGTGTTTTAGAGCATTTTGTTCATATGATATAGATCTCTCGGATCTCTTCAGTTGAGCACTGTCTGACGAGATTAAGATGATTAAATACTTTGTAAAACTTAAAGCTTTATTCAAATATGGTTCTCCACTGTTATTACAGCATCTCTAATAAGTTGTCACTGAACTTCCACTTGAAGATTTTTGGTAACAAGGAACTCACTACCCCATAAGGTAGTCTTTTCTATTTGGGGACATCTTTAATTGTCAGGGAGTTTTTACTCATAATGAATGGCCTGGCTTCAGCTTCTCTCTAATTTTAAACCATTATTCAATGGACTAAGCAGTATAAATATAGATGCTCTTTAGATAGTTGAAGGACATCATCATGTACTGTCCCTTTCCCTCAGTGCTCTAAGCCTTCTCCCCAGGTTATCCAGCCATCTCTTTGTTCTTCAATCTCATTGTTTTTAAATTCCAGCACCAGCCTGGTCTCCCTCTTTCAGAATGTTCCTTCTATGGCTACTATGTGCTATACTATCATGCGTACTTTTCCAGTTATTATCATAATAATATTTAAGGTGTTCAAAATGCTTAATATAGGTCTAAAGGTGAATCTCCATTGATTATCCTACCCACTGAACAATGATTGCTTTTCTTAAATAAGAACACTTTTTGAATGACTTAATCTGTTAGGATTAGATGTAAACATGGCTTGAACAGTTCTTTGAATCAAACAAAGGTATTCTGTGAAGACTTTGCTCACTAGCCTATGGAATTTCTATCAAATGAGGAGCTACCTCAAAATAAGAGAGTGATGCTAAAGGTAGAGAGAGACTCTAAGCACCTGACCGTGGGAGAAGGGGTAAGGACTGAGGAGAGCTGAGTCAGAAAGAAATGTTAGCATGGGGCAACCAACAAAAGGAGAAAGAGAAAGTAGGACTAAAGTCTGTCAAATAAGAGAGAGACAGAAAAATACCAGGGGTCCTGTAGGTATATCAGCAGAAGATTTCAGTGGATACTACCCATTGCACCTATCTTCTGATGTCCTGAGAGAAGTTCTAAGAGAAAGTTTTCTCTTTCCTTGACTTCCCTTCCCTGAGTCTATCTATTAACAAATACTACAATAGTGCTCTTACAGAAAAGACAATCAACTACTTAGGATAAATCATGAGATCAAGGATTGGTGAAGATTGAAGATTGTCAGTCCCTGTGGCTTCTGCCTACTGGTGCCTGGCTGCGATGGACAGTAAGAACAAGAACTGAGGCCTCAGATGTGTGTATTTTTTTTTTTGCTTGGACTAGCCTTAGCAAAGGGGTATATGAGAAGTCTTGACTATACCTGAGTTTGAATTAGAAAATCCCCCTCCCACACATAGCTCCTGCCATGGAAACAAATTTGAAGTCAGGAAGCTTCTCACTTTGGATAATGAGAATAGTACCCCCCTCCATCCCCATGACCCCACACATACCTTTTCCTTTTTTTCTTAGAAGCCTCAGTCAATGCAGAAAACAGGAAAAAAGCAGGACTAGACAAAGCAATAATAACTGATACTGATATATGTGCTACAGTACTTAGTATTTCTGTTTTACAGATGAGGAGATGGAGGCTCAGACAGATTAAATGACTCAGTCAGGGTCAGAGAGCAACTACATTCAAGTTTTGGTTTTCTTTTACCTGTGTCCAGCTACACATCTGCAATGCCATGGTGCCTCTCTATTCCAAACAGAAGAAATCTCTGTCAGAGGTCACACAGATTTGAAAACATGGAAGCATTAATTCTTAAGGTATTGAAAGCAGAGAAAGAAATCGACTGATGGAAAATAAATCACAGGTGGTATTCAACTTGGAAGAGGCCATAGGGAAGACATAAATAACTGCCATCCCATCTGCTTTCTTTTTCATCTCTACAGAATCTTTATAATTTACATGCACTGGAGGTATTGATGAAAATGTGAGCAAGGAGCATGAGGGCTTCAGCAAACAATTATTCCATCAGACCATATCTTCATAATCTACTCAACTAACTGAAAAGTTCAAAGAATACAAGGTTCTGCTTTGTGTATTATTTGGGAAATATAAAAAGACATTTGACTTGGTAGAGTAAAATCCAAACTTAAACCAATAAGGTGTCTCCCATGTATATATTAAAATCACGGAAGAATCCCTCAGAGATAAAGCCCCAAAGATTCTAATTTTTCTGATTATCCATATAAATGGAAACATAAAACAGAAATACATATGCTTATCAAGTGCATTTGCTACTGTCATAGGAGTCCAGGATATATTCTAAGAAGAAAGGAATTTCTCATGGATGGTAAGATCCAGCAGATGCTCTCATTTACTACTGATGACCTTGTGCCAATTGAGTCAAATCCCAGATGTCTACATAGTAGACAATTGATAAATGATTATTCTTTCCTGTTGGAATACTGTAGGATCCTAAATGATCTCTATAATCACTCAAAGGAGTTCTCTCCAACCATACATCCAAGAAAAGCCAACTGGATGAAGAATACCAAATGACTGAACTATGATAGTGATGAATAATAGCTCATTGCATTGGTCTCTCAGTACAGAAATTTGGGTAGATGTCATAGAGATGTCACTGAGCTTGGTCCACAGTCAAACAAGAGGAAGAAAGTAGATGGGACTGATTTGGAAGAAATTGTGAAGTGTTTTCCATGATCAACACTGTCCCCTAAAATAAAATTCTATTTTTTAAAACAATAATCTAAGCTTGCAAAGAATGGAGCACCATAATTTACACACACACACACACACACACACACACACACACACACACACACACACACACACACACAAAGAAAAATCAAAATTGCCAGTGGGTCAAATATTAATGGAAATAGTTGCTTGTAGACTACAACAGTGTATCACCAGTGATGACATACAATGTGTGAGAATCAGCATAAAAGGTATTTATTGTTCAGAAAATGTTGGATTGGAAAAGGAGTTTGGTCATGTGGCAATAAAGAGGGCTAACAGATGGATAAACCGTTCTGGTGCTCCTCTTGTTCCCACAAAATGTTAAAAGGTCCACAGGAAAGGCAGGGAGAACCTAAGAGAAGATAGAGGATGGAGTTCTATGTGATGAGAAGGTTGCACTTTTGGAAGGAACATCAATATCAATAGGAATGTGAATCCTCTGAAGTATAAAGAATCATAGTTAAAGTTTAAGAATTTTATAGTATCAGTATAGCATTGAAGAATAAGAACTTTAACTAGCAAATTTGTATACCATTTTTTAAACTTCTACCTTCCATCTTAGAATCAATACTATGTATTGATTGCAAGGCAGAAAAGTAGTAAGGGCTAGCTAGGCAATAGGGGTTGTGAGCATCCCAGTGTCACACAGGTAGAAAGTGTCTAAATTCAGATTTGAACCCAGAACTTCCCATCTCTAGTTCTGACTCTCAATCCACTGAGCTACCTAGCTGCCTCCCTAACACATCTTAAAGTGGATTTGATTGACAAAATTGTTGTTGTCCATTTGTACAGCATCATTTCCTAATTTTTACAGACATTCCATTTTACTTAATCAACAAGCATTTATTAAGGGCTTATTAAGAGGCATTCTTGGTGTTATCTTCATTTTCTAGATGAAGAAAAAGACACAGAGCTAACACTAGTATTCACATCTCCTAATCTCTGATCCAGTGTAGCTGGTATAATCTTACATGATAAATACCAAATAAACATGCCACAAGCTCTGTATTTTCCTGAATGTGCCTATTTTAAATGTTGCATTGTAGTATATTAGGAGTCAGCTTAACATTTTTCTAAGGCAAAAAAGCAACTACTGGTGATTATTCAAATTCTAAAAACCACAGGGAAACATTGAAACTTCTCCCTGGAGTTTGTTTTGTTTAATAAGACAAGCAAATTTATAGGTTACATTTTAAAAGTTGATATAAGTTAAGCCTCAACTTCCTTCCAGCACTTTAAACTTATTGTTTTAATTCACTGAATTAGGTTATACACACACACACACACACACACACACACACACACACACACACACACACACACACACACACACACACACATTTACTTCTGGGTCATTTAGCTAAGATCAAATGGTATGTCACCTAGCTGAGAATGAGGGCACAGTTGAGAAATGGTTGGAAATTTTTGTACAAACTCTGACAGGCTATAGTGGTGAGTCTGTAGCACTGAGATTGTACTAATGCAGTCGTGCCTGAGGAATCCATTCTTTTTCATCAGTGGATGGCTTTTATATTGTTTTTTTTCTTGACTCCATGTTAATGCAAATTACATTTTATTGATTAATGATATGTTGTTGTTTTGTGCTTCTTGATATACCTTGATTATAATCTATATGTATGGTTCAACATATGACTATAAACTTTTAAATTGTTCTTATTGCTAGGTAACTTATTTGATCTCATTTTTCTTGGTGACTTTTGGTATTTTTCATTTGCTATTATCACAAATCACGACTGTTGAGTTTTTAGTCACTGACATATTTTGACTGTGACATATTGATGATTTTATACAGATCTGATTATCATCTGCATGTGTTCCCAGTGGTTACTTGTAAATATTTTCAGAAAAATACAGTTTTTAATCTATTATCAGTTTAATATCCAATATATATGCATACAATTCAGGCTTTTGAACATGCATTTGGCTATTCAATTCTAAAAACCAATTTTCATCCACTTGACATCTAATTTTTAATTTAAATGTACATTTCAGGAAGTTCAGATGGATTTAGTGTGGCCAGTGATAGGGCTAACCATTTTCCTAAGCAGACCTCTTAATGAGTAATTCCATGGCTCTCCTTTTTGTTCAGGTAGAATGCCCAGAAACCTCTGTCCTAGCTCCTCCATAAAGTCATTTTAATCGGGATACTTTCCGGCACTTTGCAGTCTTTCAGTCCAGAGAACATGAAGGATGAAATCTAAACAAAAGCTTATTTACTTTTTCCACACTTCAGGAACCAGTGTAAATTCAGTCCAAAGAGCCCTAGGGGAAAGAAGAAGAAGAAGAAAAGAGCGACCTTTCATTCAGCACAATTGAAATTAGCAAAGAGGGCTTTATTTACACTGGACATTATCAACCTAATTAAAAAGGTAAGGCAATACATTGATAATGATAGATAATTGCTCTCCAGAGTGGGTATTGCTGAGATATGGTAATCAAATTGTTGTTTGGAGCCATTTAGATGTTAATAGAGTAGGATTCTTTGAGCAGGCCAGCTTTTTTTTTTTTTTTAACAGAAGGTAGTTGCATTTAAGGCAGAATAAGTTTGAGTCCAGCCTCGACAACTTTGCTTTGGCTGTACCTAGGATGATTTTCCCTTCTCTTGCTCTTTTTTGTCTTTTTTCAGATGTGAATGAATGTGAATGAATGAGAAAGGGGACCAGCTTCTCGCCTCTCCATTTTCCTCCTCTACCACTTTCTTAATAAATGATGCTTTGTTTATACATTGTCAAAATCCCTCCCAGAAACAAACTATTTTTTTTTAAGAAAAGAAAAAGGGATGCTCTGGTTTTTCTTCAAATTAAATATGTTTTTTACTTTTTCATGGAAACAACCAAGAGTTTTTGCCTGATTTTTTTTGAAGTGGTAAAAAAAAAGAAAAAAGAAGGGAAACCCCCATCAAAATGAATTAGAACATCAAAAGATTTCGAATGTGCATATACTCAGGAACTCTACCTCTGCAAAGAAGTGGACAACGGTGACTTCTCATATTTGAAAAATACTAGGATAATGACATATGACGAATAATAGAGTTAATGGAAGAATCCCCACCAGTTTTAGAGCGTTAAAGGACTAAATTCAAACTGTCTTGTTGGGCCAATGTGCCACCCAAGATGGCTATAGTTTCAGCCTTTCTGAAAGGCTTCCTACTGTTCTCATTTTCTTTCCCCTGTTGTCCTTTGTGTTAATTTAATGCAATGTCATTAGACTTAGGTTTTCTACTTCGGTGAACACTGCAAATCCCACTTCTGTGACCTTATTTTTCAGAGCTAGCTTTAACTCACAAAATCCTTATCTTCCTCTATCTTTGCACAGGCTGTCTCCCATGTCTGCAATATGCCCCCTCCCCTACCTCCCCGGCTTCGAATCCCTTAGCTCCCTGCAAAGTTTGACTCCTTCTCCAAGATACCTTGCCTGATCCTCTCTCCAGTTGCCAGGACCTCCCCTCTCCCAGGTCCCCAGGTCCCTTGGATTTGTTTTTATGTACTTGTACATGTACAAGTTGTCTCCCTCTTTGACTGTCAACTGGAGAACAGGGACTGGCTCCCTTTTGTGTTTGTATGGATCTCCAGTGACTAGTTCCATAGCTGACCCATCACAGGCGCCTAATACTGATGCCTGTAGTGACTTTGGGGGGGGAGGGTAATTTTCTTTGTATCTCCCTCTGGTGAATCGATTGACAGAAAGATTGGATCAGTAATTTCAGAAATCTACTAAAGAATCCTCCATGATTTCCACAGGTTTAGAACCAGCTACAATGGCTCACTGCCCTTTCTTGATTCCAGCCCTGTCAGATATCTTGCCAACTGTAGCTGCCGAGGAAGCCATGATGGTGGCACACAAGGGAGTGGAGAGAAGGGGGCCCTGACTATTGACCTGCCTCAACCTTACCCTCACTGTCCCATGTCCTGTGGGCCGCTACTGCTCCCTAATCCCAGGGAATGCCTGAGGGAAGGGGGAGGGGGGGACGGGAAAAGGAAGAGGGAAGTTAGAAGATGGTGTGTTCCAGGTGGAGAGGAATATAGCCTCACCACAAAGGCAGGAAGAGAGCAGACCAACCTCTGTCCCCAGGGGGGAATCTCTGCTCAGTGGGACAATATTTTTTACTCTGTGTCGAAATGAAAATCAGTGTCACAACGGATTATGAGAAGAGAATTAAAATGAGAAGAGAAAGTGAGCATGGAAAGCTAGTAGCCTTTTATGTCTCACTTCACCTCAGGGACTCCACATAGCAGCATGGCTTTGGAATCAAAGAACCCCAGTCTGAATACAGGCTACACCAAATCCCTTAAGTGCCCTCCCTTTTGCTCATATGTAATATGAAGGGGTTGGACTGGAAGGGTTTTTAACCTGGGCTCTTGTGTGTGTGTGTGTGTGTGTGTGTGTGTGTGTGTGTGTTTGTATGGTTGATATTTTGATCATCGTATTTCAATAGAAATGGTTCCCTTTGTAATCTTAGATGATTTATCTCATTCATTCAAAAGCATCATTATGCATTACATATCTATCGTAACAGTGGTCAACTGTGAAAGACTTAGCTACTCTGTTCAATATGGCCATCCAAGACAGCTCCAAAGGATTCATGATGAAAAAGTGCTATCTACCTCCTAAGAGAGCACTGACGATGAACTCTGTATGTTGAGCCAAGCGTAATTTTTTCACTTTATTTTTTCCACAGCAGGTCTAATATTTGCAGGATTTCACATGTATAATTGATATGTTATTGCTTGCCTTCTCAATGGGTTGGGGAGGGGCTGAAGGGAGAGTGAGAACTCAAAAAATTTTTAATAAATGTTAAAAATAAATTAAGGGGGAAAAAAAACCATTCTGAGAAAGGATCCATAGCCCTCATCAGACTGCCAAAGGGCTCCCTGATTAAAAAAAAAAAAAAGGAGTCAAGTCCTAAAATTAATATAAGTGATTCCTAAAATTTTGTTTTCCTACTCAAAATCTTCTGATGTTGTGTTGCCACCTTAGATGGGACCTTCTCTAAATTTATCAATGGGTTTAGCATCAGGGGAAAGGACTAGTGTGTGGGGGGTGGGGTTGAGGAGAGTTATAGGAAACCAAGTGTTGATCAGTCTATAAAAATATTCATAGAAATAACCTTTTCCTTGACTTAACAATGTCCTTAAGTTATATTAGATTAAAAATTGCCAATCCCCCCACTTCTCTCCTACCTTCCCTTTCTTTTTCTTTTCTTTTTTTTTCTAAACCCTTACCTTCCATCTTGGAATCAATACTGTGTATTGGTTCCAAGGTAGAAGAGTGGTAAGGGCTAGGCAATGGGGGTCAAGTGACTTGCCCAGGGTCACACAGCTGGAAAATATCTGAGGCTAGATTTGAACCTAGGACCTCCTATCTCTAGACCTGGCTCTCAATCCACTGAGCCACCCAGCTGCCCCCTTCCCTTTATTATTCTTCTTTTCTCCCTCCCTCTTACTTTTTCTCTTCTTTCTTTCATTCTATCCTTCCTTCCTTTCATTCTTTTCTTTCTTTTTCTTCTTTCCTCCTCCTCCTTCCTTCCTTTCTTCCTTTCTTTCTTTCTTTCTTTCTTTCTTTCTCTCTTTCTTTCTTTCTTTCTTTCTTTCTTTCTTTCTTTCTTTCTTTCTTTCTTTCTTTCTTTCTTTCTTTCTTTCTTTCTTTCTTTCTTTCTTTCTTTCTTTCTTTCTTTCTTTCTTTCTTTCTTTCTTTCTTTCTTCCTTCCTTCCTTCCTTCCTCTCTTTCCTCCTACCTTCCTTCCTCTCTTCCTCTCTTTTTTCTTTCTTTCTCTCTTCCCCCCCTCTTTCTTTCTTCATATTGCAGTGAAGTTATGGGAGGATAGCTCAATACTTAATTTATTCTGCTGTTTGCCAAATACCTTTTAATCTTTTTTAAATTATAATAATTTAAAAATTAATAAAATCTGGCCTCAAACACTCCCTAACTGTGTGACTAGCCCTCATGGTTCTTCTGCCTTGGGATCAATACTTATTACAGATTCTAAGACAGAAAGTAAGAGTTTTTATTAAATAAGTAAATAAAATTAATGATGCTGTATAACCAAATCAAATTGCTTGCCTTCTTTAATGCAAGAGAGGAGAGGGAGAGAATCTGAAACTCAAAATTTAAAAAAAAAAACTAATGTTAAAAATTATTTGTACATGTAATTGGAAAACAATATTAGAAAATTTAAAAATATCATACCCACTAATTTCATTTACTTGGGTAACATTGGGCTGAGATTAAGATTTAGATTTCACTTCTAACCCAGACATTTGCTAGCTGTATGATTTTAGGCATCACTTATATTATTTTGCCTCTATTTCCTCATCTGTAAAAAGGGCATAAAAATCCCTGGAGCACTTATTTCAAAGTTGTCGTATGGTTCAAATGAGATCAGGTATCATTTTGGGAAAATGCATATAAAAAGATTCTGCCTGATGGTTAACTGTGGAGAGTCATGCAAATGAATAGGCAAACAAAATTTAAAAGGACCAAGAAGGAAAGAAGGCCTATCACTTATCTCAATCTATCCCTCTTCTCATGGATTTCCACTTTAGAGAAAAGTTGGAGACTCTCTGCTTCTGATGCTATCTCTGATGAAGGCCTGGGGGAGGGGGAAACTATCTTCCATACAGCTTGCATCCCACTGAATATCTTGTCCAGGCAGAATTAGTTTTGAAAAAATCTTTATAGAGAAAATGGGGTTCATGTCATTTGACTTGTCATCACATTTTGATTGGAAACACTTTACTTCCCTGATTTTATAAGAACACTATTTTTACCCTATTGGTTCAGTTTTTTGGAAGGTGAATTAGAAAGGTCATTGGACTTGAAGGAATTGCTGAAGATTCACTGTGATTTCAGAATTATTCCTGTGTTTCTGTCCTAGAGCCAGTCCTTAATTGTCAGTTAGTGCCTGAATCAGGAAGACCCAAGTTCAAATTTAAACTCAAATACTTACTACCAGCTATGTGATCCTGGAAAAGTCACAAACCTCAGTTTTCTCATCTGTCAAATCACCTGAAGCAGAAAATGGCCAATCACTCCAGTCCCTTTGCCAAGAAAACCCAAACAGGGTCACAAAGAGTTGAACAAGACCCAACAACAACAACAACTATATGCCAGGCACTCTGTTACACAGCTGGGGCTATAAAGTTTAAAAGAAGAAAAAAAAAAGACAGTTCTTCTCAAGGTGCTCACAGTCTGATGGGAGAAGATTATAAACTGAGAAATGAAAGAGATTTTAGAAATCACCTAGTTGAACACCTTTATTTTACCATCTAGGAAACTGAAGCTAAGAGAGGTTAAGTAAGTGCTTCTTTAATGCTTGTTTACTTAAGTGATTTATTGAACATTATTCAGATTAGTTAATCAAGGTTCTCCGACTCTGCAGCTAACTCTCTATATAACCCATGCAGTTTCCCTTTTATTCTATTCATTCTCATACATTTCTACACAATTCCATATATTCATTTAACTATCTATTTTTCCATCTCTCTCACTGCCCCTCCCTCCCTCTGTCTCTCTGTCTGTCTCTGTCTCTGTCTTCCTCTCTCCCTCTCTCTCCATCTCCCTCCCCAACAGTCCACAGTGGTTTGCCTTAAATTACCTTCTCCTTCTTTATTGTGGTCATCTATCTACAAAATGATTGACTTATCTTTATTCCCAATCAAAGAAGGTAGAGAACAAGACTTTCTTCACTAGCTGGTCTGAGACAAGAGGGAACGCTGCCTAAGAAAATCCCAGCCGTTTCCAGGATCTTCTCCCCAGCCTTGGGGGAGGTGGGATCTTGCCTGAGCACTGACAAGTCCTCTTACCTGGAGGCCTTCCAGGCTCGAGGTTTGGGGCTTGTTTGTTTGTTTAAACCACTTCTGTTCATTCTCTCTCACTCCGGAGAGGCACGTCCTCTAATGGACCCAGTTTGGGGATGTTTTGTTTTCATCTTGCTCCCTCCTCGTCTTTCCGGCATTCAGCCCGGCAAAAGGATATTAACTTGGAGGAATCCCAGTTTCCTAGACGTCCAATCAGAGAAAGAGCCTCCAGAGTGCTGCCTTTGTTATGGGGGGAGGAAAGAAGTTAAAACAGAAACCCCCCTTGCTTCCGATGGTCGATGTGGAGCACATGGGCAGGAGGGGCGCAGGCTCTGGGGATTCACAGCTGCTATTCCTTGCCACATCTGTCTTTCTTCACCTCTTCCACCTCAGCATTTGCCCCAGGCTGGGTGGGCGGGCTGTCTCTCTTCTCAGACTTTCTTTCTTTTCTGCCCTTTGATAACACAATCTGCCTGGGGGAGAGGTGAGTGTGTGCATGCATGCGTGTGTACGTGTGTGCGTGCGTGTGGTGTGTGTGTGTGCGCCTCATTTTAATTTTCACTCCTAAGCCAAGCGTGTACCTTAAGAGTCTGCATGCCTTAGCAAGCCAGTGTGGGAAGCGGTGGCCAGCTAGGAGCTGTATGTTGAAATCAGGTAGCTTGCCAGTGCCACCTCACTGTGAATTAGACAGGCACAAGCCAACATGCATATAAAAGCATGTCATTCTTCCCCCTGCATTTAGGGCTTGTGAAATAACTGGATGAAGCCTGGTATACAGGAGGCTCTTTATGCACAAGAATAAATAGTACAAGGGAAGAACAGCACCGCTGACTCCCTCTCTTTGCTAAGATGCCAAAATCCTGTTGAGAAAGGACCACCTATCGAGCGAGAAGCGCCTGGTTAGAGCCAGGTGGGCTGCTGGGCCACCCCATCAGTTTGCCCAAATGAAGATGTCCTGGCTGAGTCAAAGAAAGGGTGGAAGTAGGGCTGGGGGGAGAAGAGAAGAGAAAGGCCAGGGCATTTATGGGAATACTTTAGTATTATAGTTTGCAAAGCAGAGGCAGCTGGGTGGTTCAGTGGATTGCGAGCCAGGCCTGGAGATGGAAGGTCTTGGGTTCAAATATAACCTTAGACCCTTCTTATCTGTGTGACCCTAGACAAGTCACTTAACCCCATTGCCTAAGATAGAGAGTAAGGGTTAAAAAAAAAAGTTTGCAAAGCATTTTACAAATATTATCTCATTTGATCCTGACAACATCTTTTGAGGTTGTTGTTGTTCAGTCCTGTCTAATTTCTCATGATACTAGTTGAGATTTTCTTGGCAAAGACAGTTGAGTAGTTTGTCATTTCCTTCTCCAGTGGATTAAGGTAGAGGATAAATGACTTGCCCAGGGTCACACAGCTAGTTAGCAAGGTCAAATTTGAATTCATGGCTTCTTGACTTTAGATCCGCCACTCTATTCACTGAGCAACCCTAGCTGCCTCGTGTCATGATTTGTTGTCCAGTCCTATCTGACCCTATTTGAGTATTTCTTGTAAAAAATACTTAAGTCGGTCACTGAGCCCTTTTCCAGCTCATTTTATAGATGAGAAAACAGAGGCCATCAGGGTTAGGTGACTTGCCTAGGGTCATAAAGCCAGTAATTATCTGAAGACATATTTGAACTCAGGACCTCCTGTCTCCAAGCCTGGCTCTCTAGCAATTGAGCCACCATTAAACTAAATACATATTTTATTTGTTCCAATATATGGAAAGGCATAAATAAATTATCATTATTATTATTCTTTCCATTGAAACCCTTACCTTCTGTTTTAGTATAGATTCTAAGAGAGAAAAGCAGCAAGGGGTAGGCAATCAGGCAAACCCTAGATCAAGTGACCTGCCCAGGGTCTCACAGCTAGGAAGTGTCTAAGGCCATATTTGAACCTCCCAACTCCAAGCTTGGTGTTCTATCCACTGTGTTATGTAGATGCCCCTAGGAATTAAATGATTTTTCAAAATAGGAAACACCTTTTTTTTTTTTGGAAAGCACTCAATTAAAGAGAAGCAGTAGGCATGATTATTAAGGATTCAACAGAGGAAAAATTGATATATTTTGCTTTCCCTGAGACTACCTATCATCTACTGTATGTATCTTGTATACCAAATTATTTGCTATTGTTACCCCATAGAGGGCAGAGACCATGCCTTTGTCTTTCTATTCATCCCATTGCTTAGCATAGTGCTTGGCACATAGTAGTGATGGGGGCTCAGACCCTGGGTCAGGCACCAAATGACATTGGCTGGATTTTTATGGACTGGGTCTTGGGCTAGGAGCCCACACGTATTAGAGCCCAGGGGTTATCAGGACACCTGACTCCCTCCAAAGAGCAGCCAGGGGGAGACATTATCTTAGTCCCCACCACCTGTGGAAAGCTACCCAGGAGCATCTGTCCATCTCCTGAAGCCCAGCCTAGAGAGGGGGCAGAGGGAGCCTGATTTTTCTCTCTAAAATCCTATCCCCCTCTACTCCTGGAGTTCTACTGCCATCAGCCTGGGCCACATCTCCCTGCTTACCCCAATAAAAGCTTTGCCTGAGATAAACAGAGCTTGAATGACAAATTCTTTTGAAGCAAGTCTGAGCCCCAGACACAACAGTAGGTACTTAATACAGTTTGATCGATGATAGTATAGTAGCTCTGGATTTGGGAAGAGAAATGGGTTTATATTTTTCTCTCTACCTCAGGCATGTAACTGTGGAAAATAATTGTCAGTCATCCAAAAAGCATTTATTAAGGACTATGGGCAGCAAGGTGGCACAGTGGATAGAGTGCCAAATAGGGGAGAAGATGCATCTTCCTGAGTTCAAATCTGCCTCACACACTAACTGTATAACCCTGGGCAAGATACTTACATATGTTTGCCTCAGTTTCTTCATCTGTCAATTGAGCTGAAGAAGGAAATGGCAAACTACTCCAGGATCTTCTCAAAGAAAACCCCAAATGGGGTCACAAAGAGTTGGACAAGTTTGAAATGACTAAACAAAAATATGACTATGATAAATCACTCAATAAACAAATTTGTTAAGTACTTACTCTGTGACTATGGACAATCAATTTGTCAATCACTCAAGTATTGATTACACACTTAGTATTAATTAAGCTCTTACTATTTATTACATATTTAATATGCTTTACACAATTAAGGATACAAACAGAAAAGTGAGAGATAATGGTTTTACCTCTTCCTTATCCATAAAATAGAGGCTCAAATAAAGTCCTCTCCTTGTTGCTTAAAGGTCTTCATAACCTGTACCCTGCTCACCTTTCCCGTCTTCTTACACTTTCCTCTCTTCAACATGCAATATCATCTAATTCTATTGGCTTTTCACTCACTGATAACTCTGCCTGGAATTCTCTGACTTGACACCATCATCTATTAGTTTCCCTAACCTCCTCCAAATCCCACCTTCTGCAGGATACCTTCCCTTTTCAGATTACCTTCACCTCTTCTCTATATATCTTGAATATACCTAGTTATTTACATGGTTTCTCTCACTGGAATGTGAGCTCCCCGAGGGCTGGGACAACTTTTGCCTTTCTTGCCTGGAAGAGCAAAGAAATAAATTGCAATTTACTACTTAGTTACTTACAACTTACTTAGTAACTTATAAGCTTAGCAAGTTCTTGGTCGCCAAACCTCTGTTTGTAGAGGTCCTTTGGCAGCCAAAAAAGGCTTCAAATACAGTTCTTCTATTGGACTGTCACCTCGCATCTCAGAACCAACCCAAGTTCCAAGGTCCTCATTGCAGAGCTAGCT
Organism: Monodelphis domestica; assembly: GCF_027887165.1. Classification (NCBI taxonomy): domain Eukaryota; kingdom Metazoa; phylum Chordata; class Mammalia; order Didelphimorphia; family Didelphidae; genus Monodelphis; species Monodelphis domestica. Next base: position 168,925,025 of record NC_077229.1, read on the forward strand.
GTAGGGTAAGAAATCCTTCAGTCATAAGTCCACCTACCAAGATGTTGTGGAGTTACATCATGCTTTGATGGAAGGAAAATCCAGATTAAGAAAGTAATCTGGTAGAATCATAAGAATTATGTCAAATGTCAGTCAACTTCTACTCCAGCAACAATCACATTTTAATGAAAGTTTCTAGTATGGCACATTTTTAGAGAGAGAAAGAAGCATAGGCATCATCTAGGCCAGTGAAGGCAAACCTTTTAGATGAGTGAGTGATGTCCTCAGTCATGCATGGAGAGGGGGAGGGGAGCAGCCTGACCCCATATCCCTCTGGGCTTTTTCTAGTAATGAATTCTGGCAAATTCTGTGCTAGGGTGACAGCTTGTGTGCCCTCAGAGAGGGCTCTGAGTATCCCCTCTGGCACATGTGCCGTAGGTTCATCACCTTAGATCTAGGCCAAGCTCATTTGACAAATGGGTAAACTAAGACACAGAAGGATGAAATATCCTGCCCAGACACATAACCAGTGAGTTAGAAGGACTAGGACCAGACCCTGGGCTTCCTGGTTCTTAAACTGATGAATGTTTTCGAATTGGAAAATATTATGCTCACACTTTACTTGTAACTGGCAAATAACTGGCACCATCCAAGTTCTTCTGTTCCCTTTAGTGAGACTTTCATGTACAACTGAAGTGGAATGGAACTACTTCTAAGACAAGTAGAGAGGATCATAAGATAACAGGGCTGGGGAGATTTTAGAGGATAGTTGGGTGATGCAGTGGATAGAGAACCCAACCTGGAGTCAGGAAGACTTGTCTTCCTGAGTTCAAATCTGGTCTCAGATACTTACTAGCTGTGTGACTCTGGGCAAGTCACTTAACCCTGTTTCTCTCAGTTTCCTCATCTGTCAAATGAGTTAGAGGAGGAAATGGCAAACTGTTTAAGTATCTTTGCCAAGAAAACTCTAAATGGAGTCATGAAGAGTCAGACACAACTGAGACAACTGACTGAACAACAAGAGAATCCAATTCCTTCAATTTACAGAAGAGAAAATAGAGGCCAACCATGGTATATGGCCTTGGAATCTGGAAGACTGGGGTTCAACTCTCTCCTCAATCATGACACTAACTAATAAACAGTACAGCCTTTCTGTACCTCAGTTTGGTCTTTTGTAATAAAATGAGGTAAATGATGGACCTATTTCATTGGGTTGTTGTGAGGATCAAATGAAATATTATCTATAAAGTACTTTAGTACCATACAAATATTAATTATTATGTGACTTGTTCAAAGCCTTAGAGGCAATAAATGTCAGAGGCAGAATGTGAATACAGATTCATTTATTTTAAGGCCAATCTTCTTTCCCCTATACCCTGTTCCCTCCTTATAAATAAGTTTATCTCACATTGCCAGGGCACTCTCCTCCTCTCTGAGGGAGCAAGAGAAGCAGAGCTAGAAGAGAGAACTTGTCTGGAAACTCAGGGAAATAAGGTCTCCATTTTCTTTTCACCACATCATCTATGGGATCCTTGCTGGAGCAAGGTGGCACAGTGGATAGTGCTCTGAGCCTGGAGTCAGAGGACCTGAGCTCAAATTCAACTTCAGATATTTTCTAGTTATGTGTCTTTGGGCAAGTCACTTAATTCCCAAGTTTCCCCATCTGTAAAGTGAGCTGGAGAAGGAAATGGCAAACCACTGTATCTTTGCCAAGAAAACTCAAAATGGGATCATGAAGAGTTGGATATAACTGAAATGACCCAACAACAACATACTTGTAAGGCTTATGATAGATTGAGACAAAAAGCTTTGCTTTTACCAAAGTGATATTCTATTGGCAGGGGGTGGGGGATACATGTAACAAAACTATGAAGAAAAAGTAATATAAAGTCATTTCAAGAGGAAGAGAGCACAGATCCCTGTGGGTTTAGGAAAGGCTTCTTCAAGAGGTAGCACATAAGGTGGACTTTGAAGGAAGATGAGGACTCCAGAGGATAAAGTTGAGTTTGTCCATCAATAAACATTTATTAACACATACTACATGCTGGGCATTGGGTGAAGTGCTGCTGACATAAAGAAAGCTAAAAGAAAGTCCTTGCCCTCAAGGAGTTTACACTCTAGGAGGGAAGACAACATGCAAGCACCTGTGACCAAGCAAGCTAGGTTGAGGACAGGGTGAATTCCAGATGTGAATGATTGCTACCCAGCACCAAGAGACAGTTGTCCCATAAGATTTTTCTCATGTATCCCTAAAGTGGACATTCTAGAAGTTTCACATTTCACATTTTGCCACACAAAAGGACTCCTACTAGTCCAATGAAAGTCCCATATACTATTAGAGCTCATCTTGTGTTATCAGTGTTTACACAGCTGCAGGTGTGGGTGTGACTGCTTGTTCCCCTTCATTTGTCTACATTAAATCCATCCCACTGACCATTTCTTACCACTTTCCCTCACTATCAGCACCCATGTGGATGGGTGTGGAATCAGCCAGAAGGCAAGTATAGGTTAGACCCCTAAAATGAGATTTCTTTGAAAGGAAAACAAATGTTAGGCATTCCAGGAAATGAACAACAGTTATAGGCTGACTCTGGATGTAGATAGGCTGAAATTTGTGGGAGAGGGGAGGAATATGATCTATATTTAGATCAATACCGTACATGCTCTTTGATCATCAGGGTGGGAACGATCACAAAATTTATAGAATAAAATTCAGTAGAACAAGCCATTTTGATGTTTGGAGGAGCAATTCCCCTCAGCCTCATAATGATAAGAGCTAGCATTTATAGAACATTTTATACATATTATCTCACTTGATGATTACAACAGATCTCAACAAGATGCTATTATTATGCTCATTGTAAAGATCAGAAAACTGATGCTTAGAGTTTAACTGGTTTATCCAGGGTCATGTAAGTGTCTGAGGCTGCATCTGAATTCAGGTCTTCTTGACTGGCCATTGCTTTCAATCATCTTTTCATTACAGGATAAAAATTATTCATCCTTCGTTTTTAAAAAGAGGTATGATATCTTGCTTTGCCAGTAAAATTGGATTTAAGTGAGCCAGAGTTGCACAAAGTGGTCAGTCTCACTCTTTTCCAGAGTCATCTAAGTCCAAAGGCAAAACAAAATTCAGAATGACTTGTGATGACCCAGGACTGTGACACCTTCAATGTCTGTCTAAGCCTTAAGTGCTTCATAGAGTCTGCTTCTGTTGTCTTCATGTCTTTATGGCCTGGAACAAATTGTTTTCATTAGCCCATTGCACCAGAGGAAGTCTTTATGTGCTTGGGGTAGATATCACTCTAACTCACTGATGGATTTTTTTAAACCCTTATCTTCTGTCTTAGAATCAATCTTAATATCAGTTCTAAGGGAGAAGAGCAGTAAGGGCTGGGCAATTGGGATTAAGTGACTTGTCCAGGGTCACACAGTTAGGAAGTATCTGAGGCCACATTTGAACCCAAGTCTGGAGGCCTGACTATCCATCACTGAGCCATTTGGCTGCCCCTCACTGATGGGTTGAGGGCTGTTAGTTATTCTCAACCTGGTTCAGCCCATCTGCCAAGACAGTTTTATTGGGTATGCAATAGCTTCTTGGCACCATGAGTGAGAGTTAGGTGAAAGGTGGACACCAAATGTGGATGGGCAGTCTTGAAAAAGACTCAGCAATCCCTCACACCAGAGGTACTAGTGCTTCCTGAACAACTCGTACGTGATTTGGTTACAGGCCAGAATACTAACTACTAAGACAGGCATTGATAAGCTTCCAGGAGAGAGCCATCAGGATAGTGAGTAGACTCAAAACCATATGATGGCTAATATGGTGAAGAGAGATTGGATTGATAATCTGGGACCTGATGGGTTGTCAGAGTCGAAGGATTCCTCACCTACTAGCCAAGCTCCTTGGAAAGCAGACATAGCTATCGATGTCACAGAGTTCAAACGCTTCCTAGCATAGCAGAACTTCCAGAACTCACTTGGCTCAACTTTTGAGAAACCAGGGTCCCCCCCAATGAGTTGTAGAAAATTCTTTCAGGTTTGGGATCATCCAAAGACCAATGGAGAGGCACATAGTGGGTGTGATAGAACTTGAAGCATGTTACCAAGGGAAAGTTGTGTACCAGAAGAGGCATAAAATATATCATTAAGGAGATGGAAAGAAGTCCAGTGACTTTTAAACATTCGGGGGACCATAAATAAGTTATCCAACTCTATAATTTTAGAGATGAGAAGAATGAAGAATAGACCGGTGCAAAGTTGCAGCTGGCTATTTTGTATTGGAATTGAAATCAGAATGAAAAAACAGAAAGAACGATGACTTTAGAATTAAAGTCCTAGGTTCAAATCCTGACTTTGATACCTACTGCCTAGTATAACTTTGGGTAAGTAACTTACCCTTCCTGGGTCCCAAATTCCTTAACTATAAAATGAAGGGATTGTATTAGATGACTTCTGGGGTCTCTTAAAGCATTATATTCATGCTCCTAGATGCCTGACTTCTGGCCATGGTATTTTTCTTAGAGCTACTTTTTCTTCCTTCCAATTTGCTGAAATGGTCTGAAAATGGAATAGGCTAGGTCCATGTTGGCAAATCTGTGGCATGCATGCTGGAGGGAACTGCTCCCTTCCTCTTTTCCACCACACCTGAGGACATTTCTCATATCACCTACCCCTCTGCTCAGCAGCCAAATGGGAGAGCTTCCCCCCTCTCCTGTGTGGGATAAGGGGGCAGCTCACATGTGGCCTGAGGGTGCAGTTTGGCACTCGGTCTCTAAAAGGTTTGCCATCACTGGGTTGTGAAGTTGTTTCAGTTATGTCTGATTCCTTGTGACTCCGTTTGGGATTTTCTTGCCAAAGATCCTGGAATGGTTTGCCATTTCCTCCTCCAGTTTCTTTTACAGATGAGGAAACAGAGGCTAAGTAACTTGGCCAGGTCACATAGCTAGTAAGTATCAAGGTTAGGTAGTCTGATAATCTTCAGACGCATTTAAGCAGAAGCTAGATGACCACTTGTCAAGGATGCCTCTGTTAGATGCTGAGTTCAGATTCTCTGTAACTGATTATTTTTTTGCTACTCAGCTGTCTGTCTTTTCAGTTCCACATGACTAACTACAGAGAGAGTGCCAGCTCCTCAGTAGTAGGTATTGTGAAAGTCTGTTGTCACAACTGTAGGAGACCTGCTTGAAAGAGGGGAAAAGTCAAACTGTTTGAAAGTGGGTGTGTGCACACTTGATGGCAATAAGAGTTATTTCTACAGCTCCCCTAGGAGCCTGGGGAGAAGGGCTCTCCTTGACTCCCCCATCAAGTTTCTAGAATCTAGGTATACTGGTGGTGAGAATTTAAACAATTCTCCCAGCTGCCCACCCTTTCTGGAGTCAAGGTAAAGTACTGACATCTGCATTGGTGATCCCTGAGAAGAATGACAGTGAGCTGAAGTCATAGCTGTAAAAGAGGGGCAGGTTGAGATCTTATGAAACGTACCATAAAAATCTGCTAAAGTCACAGGCCTCCAAGGGATCCAAGAAGGAAGCAGCCTCTCCTTCCCTCCCACTGAACAATCAGCGTCTAGGGCTCCCATAGCTGTACTTTCTTCTTCCTGCCAAAGTCACATGCTTCAGCTCTGTTTGTTAAGGGACATTCTAGCATAAAGGAGTTAGAGAATCTGGAACTGAATCTGGGCTGGGCTCTGTGCTGGGACCTTCAACTTTTTTAACTTCAGTTTCCTCATCTAAAAAAGGGGGATTTTGAAATAGTGGAACTCTTCACAAGCTAAATTTGCCTTTTAAAATTACTATTGTACCTTTTCAACATTCTTAAATGTTACTCTCTATCCATAGATTCTATGGTGTCACCCAATGGGCTTTCTAACAGATGTGACCCTCCGTCTCCCACCTTGGGACTTCTTCATTGATGGTACCCTGTTCCTAGGTGCAATGGATAGAGTGCTAAACCTCGAATCAGGACTTGATTGAAGACTTGAATTCAAATCCAGCCTCATTTACTAGCTGTGACCATAGATCATTCTCTGAATCTATCTGAGACTTATTTTCCTCATTTATAAAATGAGTAGGTAGCTAGAAGGTACAATGGATAGAGTGCCAGTCCTGGAGTCAGAAAGACATCTTTCTGAGGTCAAATGCAGACTCAGACACATCATAGCTGTATGACCCTGGGCAAGTCACTTAACCCTGTTTGCCTCAATTTCCTCATCTGTAAAATAAGCTGTAAAAGGAAATCAGCACACCACTTCAAGTATCTTTTGCCAAAAAACCAGAGGGTACACGAAGAATCAGACATGACTGAACCAATACACAACAACTCTATACATGGAATCCACTCACTCTTTTATTTCTCCCTCTTAGAATCCATAGCTCCTTCATGAAGTCTTTCCTGATTCCTGCTGTCCTCAAGCTCCTCAATTAGAACTGAAAGCTTGGGGACTATCTCATTTTTGTCTGGATTACTAAGTAGCTGGCACAATTCCTGACAAGTAATAGGTGTGTGATAGATGCTTGTTGATGGATTGAACTTGAAGGTACATACTAGCTAGTGACCTCAGTTTGAATCTTAGTGCTGCCACTTAGGGAAAAGATCTATGAGTGCATCTTGGGGAAGGAGCTCCTGGGCAGAAACGTCTTCTACCAAGCCAGGTTGGCACCTTCTCTGTAACATAACATCTGAAGGAACTGTCCTGAGCACTGAAAGATAAAATAACTTGCCCACAGTTGCATAGCTAGTATGTTAGAGAATGGCTTTGAACCCTGGTTTTCCTGGCTCCACTCACTGTACTTCATTGCCCCTTGCTAGTTGCAAGTCACATATCTCCTCAAGTCTCCAGTTTAAAGCCTTCTTCCACTGGGTTTTTTTTTTTGAGAGGAAGCCAAATATATTCAATTTTGTATGACTTCTGGCATCAGTTTTCTCCTCTGATGGATATTGATGGCCTTTAAGACCCTTTCTTGTTCCTGTGATGCTGAGAGATGTGACTTATAAGGGGAAGTATGTATAATCTCCCACTCTCCCTAGTTTACATTCTTCAAAAAGGCTCGGCATCGATTCTACTTGCTTAGAGAATTACTCAGCACTCCCGTAGCCATGCCCATGTCTTCATGAAGGTCAAGAAGAATACATTCTATTTGCTGTTTTTTAGTCAAGGCTGCCCTTCAGCAAACTTGTGAAGCCCATCTTTGATGCCAATCCCCTCTTCTCCATTTATCTTTCTGTGACCATTCCCAGCTCTCCCTGCCTCCTTCATATCTCTCCTGTTCCTCTCTAATCCAATATTTTCACTATGTTCCAGATATCAAGAGGAAGTCCAATCTGATCGATCTCCAATCATCTCAGTGAGCATGGGTTTGGTGGGGGCAGGGTTGACAAAATCCCACTGATTCCTAGTTGGTGAAAAGAGGACTGGCAAACTGTATATGTTGACAGAATAGGTAATGAATAATCTTTACCTTTTGACTTTTTTCAAAACCTACTTTCCATCTCAGAATCAATACTGCATGTTGGTTCCAAGGCAGAAGAGTGGTAAGGGCTAGGCAATGGGGGTTAAGTGACTTGCCCAGGGTCACACAGCTGGGAAGTGTCTGAGGTCAGATTTTACTGTGATTTTGACAGAGGGACATGCTCCCTCAAAGTCTCCCTCCCACTGAGGAGCTTTGGTACCGACTGTTCCACCATTAGGGATAAATTATTTTATAGAGCTTCTAATTCTCACACTCTAGCTCTGTAACCTGAAAATCAAGGAGCCTAGATTAGAAATAGAGGTTTGTAGATCTAGAATTAGAAGGGGCCTTATAAGGTCATTTAGTTCTTCTTTTAATGGGACAGTGAGGTAGCACAGTGGTCCAGATCACTGGACCTGGAATTAGGAAGACAAGTTTAAAAATGGCCTCAGACACTAGCTGTGTGACTCTGAGCAAGTCATTTAACCCTGTCTGCCTCAGTTTCTTCATCTGTCAACTGAGCTGGAGAGGGAATGGCAAACCATTCTGGTATCTTTGCCAAGAAAACTCCAAATAGGGTCATGAAGAGTTGGATGGAAGGACAACTTCCCAACTTTGAGGCCAGCTCTTTCACCCACCATGCCAGCCCAGTTTCTCTTGATAATAATGATCTCACATCTAGAGGGCACTTTACCTTCCAGAGTTTTCTTTTTCTTACTGAATTTGTCCTCAAGAACCTCAGTGAGATGACCCCAAGATCACACACATGAAGTCATCTCCTGAACAAGGAACAGAATCTGGTTTCCAGAGACTCCTCTTCCAGATTCTACTAGATTTCATGGTCTCTGCTGTTAGGTACACAGTGCATATGGGGTGTGGGGGTGTGCAAGGCTTGTGTGTGTGTGTGTTTGTGTGTGTGTGTGTGCGTGTGCCCAAACCCTCTCAGCTAGTGCAATAGTAATTTTCTGCTTATACTCGGGGCCACAGAGAGAGGCTTAATTATCCTTGGAATTTTTCAGCAGGAGCTGGGCGTAGACATTGGCTCCCTGTTTACACAACATTCTCTCCTCTAGCCTGAGGGAGAAAGGGGCTAGTCCAGGGGATCCGGGCCAAAGAACTCCCCCCTGCTTCATCCTCTACCGTGAACAGGCGCTCAGGCAGGCTTCCTGCCCCCACCCAGTTTTCAGGCTTGGCTCTATTGGCATAACCTCTGCTAGGGTCTCCTTTGCCAGAAACCCAGGCAGAGGGACCCTAAGCATTTTGTCCCTCCCCTTTCTACAGTGGAGGACGCGACCCTCCTCTAGCTCTAGGTCACTCTCTCTAGGCAAACCACTAAATAAATACCTGGGATAGGATCTTACAGTGAAAAAAGGAAGCACCAGGTTGAGGTAAACTATTTACATAAAACTTATCAAAGCTCCAATGTGGTTGAGGATCCGGACTAGAGCTTCTTCCAAGGCTCTGCTCAGGATCCATCCTCTACCTGACGCCTTTCCTGGCCCACACCAATTGGTAATATCTCCTTTTATTAGTTACCTTTTGGGGGAGGGGATGGAGGAGTGGGAACCCCGCCTGTTATTTTATTAGCATAGGGAATTCCCAATGAAGAAATGCCTTCTACCCATGCAGATTCTCCCCAGATCAGCCACTTAATAGTCTTAGTGTGGTGAAAGGCATTGGGATGTTAATGACTGAAGCCCAGGCCTTATCCACTATGGAACGTCTCTTTCTCCTTCCCCTTCCCTTTTTGGGGAGGAAAGCTTATGTTTTGTTTTGGGATTTTCAAATCAACCTGCGATTTTATTACTTTAGGGATTTTCTTTGATTGTAAGCTCCTTGAAGGCAGGGACTGCCTTTTGCATCCTTTTTTACTTAGAACCTTGCCTGGCACATAATAGGCACTTAATAAATCTAATAAAATATAAAAATAATAAAAAACAAAAAATTAATAAATACTGATTGATTAATTGATCATTATACTTAGAACCTTGCCTGGCACATAATAGGCACTTAATAAATATAATAAAATATAAAAATAATATAAAACAAAAATGAATAAATATTGATTGATTAATTGATCATTATACTTGGAACCTTGCCTGGCACATAATAGGCACTTAATAAATATAATAAAATATAAAAATAATAAAAAACAAAAAAAATAATAAATATTGATTGATTAATTGATCATCATATGTAGAACCTTGCCTAGTGCATAATAGACACTTAATAAATATAATAAAATATAAAATATAATAATAAAATATAAAAATAATAAAAAACAAAAAATTAATAAATATTGATTGATTAAATGATCAGCTTAGTAATTTGATTGTAAGCTCCTAGAAGGCAGGGACAACCTTTTACTTCCTTTTGTAACATTTTTACTTAGAACCTTGCCTGTCATGTAATAGGCACTTAATAAATATGATAAATATAAGTATAAATAAAATATAAAAAGAATTTAAAAACTAAAAATTAATAAATATTGATTGTTTAATTGATCATCACCTGCTTAGCGTCCAGGAGATAGGTGACTTGCTCAGTGTTACCTAGTAGTATATGTCATAAGTAAGACTTGAACTCAGGCCTTCCACATCTTTTTGTACCCACTTCTGAGTATATGTGTTTTCTTACCCATATAGAATGCAATGAGGGCAATGGCTGCTTCAACAACTATGTCATCACATCCCCAGTCTCCAACACAATATCCTCATTTTAGTAGGCCTTTAATAAATGTTTGTCACTCAATTATAAGGATGCCTGCCTTAGCAGATGGACAAGTGGAATGATCTTGCAGGGGTTAGGGAACTCTTAAAGAAAATATTTTGATAATTATTTTCTTTTGTCAGTCAACACACATTAAGTGTCTGCTAAATGCTGAGGATACAAGGGAAAGTGAAAGACAGTTCTTGCCTTCAAGGAATTTTCAATCTAAGGGGGAAGGGAAGACAAGATACAAAATGCAGCTGAAAACCTGAGTGGGGGCTGGAGATGATGGAGAAGTCAAGAGGAGCATAGCTGTGTAGGAAATAAAGAGAAAACTGACCTGGGAGCCCTCCTTGGGAACCAAGGTTCTGGAAGAAGCTTTGTGCTCTTCACCCTCCAGGCAGCAGGAAAGTCCTGGGGAGATTTGAGTTCCAGAACTGAAGTGATTTTGCAGGACAAAGAATTTCCTGGAGCTTGATGGGGGAAGTCCAAAGGCCTACAGTCAGATGAAAAATAAAGCATTTATAATTTCTTCTTGCAGTTAGGTGATGCAGTAGATAGAGTGTCAAGCCTAGGTTAAGAAGACTCATTGGAACTGAGTTCAAATCTGACTTCTGACACTTTCTGTGTGACTCTTAATTCTATTTATCTCAGTTTCCTCATCTGTCAAATGATCTTGAGAAGGAAATGGCAAACCACTCCAGTATTTTTGCCAAGAAAACCCCAAATGAGGTCACAAAGAGTTGGACACAACTGAAACTCGACAACAAAATTTCTATGTATTTTATTTTATGCATTTTTAGAGTATTATTCTGAGCCAGAATCCACAGGCTTTGCCAAAATGCCAAAGGAGGAATCCATCACACACACACACACACAAGGATGAACCCCTAGACTACTGGAAAGCTCCTGATCTTCTGCCTCACAAGTTCTTCATTCAAATCCTATTTCTGCTACTACCTAGGTTAGCACTGAACAATGTACTTCATCTCCCTGACTTGAGTTTCCTTATCTGTAAAAAATGAGGGGCATGACTTTGGGGGCCATCTCTTCTCCAAGAGACTCACTTGATTTCTTTACTCAAGATGTACCCTTTCTTCCTACTTGTCTTCATCTCCAATAACTCCACCAATCCCCTCTACACCCCAATTTTTTAATAGATCTTTGATTTTATTGGTATAAAGAAGTCTCACTGAGGAATCCCTTTCCTCAGGTAGATTAGTACCTGCTCTGTAATTTAGTCTTAGAAATTTGCCTGGAGTACTGGAAGGTTAATGACTTCCCCAGAGTTATAAAGCCATTATGTTGTTGAGATAAGGTTTGAATTCAGGTCTTCCTGACTTTGTCAGCTCTCTCAATCCACTAAAATACTCTCTGTCTCTTTCTGTCTCTGTCTTCATCTCTATCACACACACAGATGTACCCAGGCAACCTGTTTTCATTGATATTGAGAATTCCCTATCAGTTTCTCTTTTCTAGAATCTTCTATATCTAAAAACTTCCATACTTAATTTGTGTGCATCCAATTAATCCTCATCCAATTCATCCAAACTTAATCCTCAGTGCTCAGTGACTACCTGAATGTATCATTAGAGAATCACTAGAGAGACAATCTGCTCTTTCTTAAGTATGTGGCTATTATTACCCTGGGTGTGGAAATGATAAAGGGTCCAGACATCTCTACTCCAAAATAAGAGTAAGAGAGCTTGGTAAACCTGAGAGTTCCAAGTCTCGGAGCTGTCCCATCTCATATCCATCAGATTGGCAAAGTTGACAAAAATAGAAAAATGGCAAATGTTAGAGGGAATTAGGGAAAACAGGAATTGTTGGTGGAGCTATGGATTGATCTAACCATTCTGGAAAGCATTTTGGAACTATGCTCCAAAAGGCACTCTATTGTGTATGTCTTTCAACCCATTAATACCATTATTAGACCTTTTTCTCAATGAGATCAAAGCATGAATAAAAGGACCTATGTAAACCTTAAAATTTCTTAGACTTATGAATGTTGGAAATTTCCCCATTGGGAAATTTAATACTGGAAAAAATTTCCTACTGATAGTAAGAACTCTATTGGAATGTGAAACCCCTTGGCATGGGAGGATCTTTCTCCTCCCTACTTAAGACTACTTTAGGACAGAAACCTTTTGCTAAACAATGGAAAGGGCTTTTGACCTATGCTTAAGCATAGAACAAGAAGTTCTTTGAGTCATGATTGATTTTAGAATTGATACAATAGAGATACTTGCAATGACAGAACCAGGTCTTGGAAAATACAATCTCCACCCTACTTAGAGTAACAGGATTTAGGAAAGGCTGCAGCAAGATCAAGATTTAATTATTTGAGAATATGACCTTCAACAGACATGTGCAAAGCCACAGACCTCTGGGAGGTCCTGGGTTAAACTAGAGCCACCATTGGCACAGGGGAGACATCAACAGTGATTGGTAGATGTGAGAACTGAGGGGAGGGAACTTAGATGGTTTCCTTAAAGATAGAGGGGTCTGAGGACAGGGGGAGGAGAGTTTTCTGCTCTGAGAGGAGAAGGTTTTGCTCTGAAGGAGGCTGAGAGGGAGAGGTCCTGGAGGGAGAGCTCCTGGAGAGGTCTTGAAGGAGGCTGTGGAAGGAGAACTCAGGAGGAGTCAGGAGGAGAAGGCTCTGGAAACATTTCTTGAAAGGAGGCTCTCTTGAAGGTGGAGCCTGAGGTTGGCATGAGAAGCCTTACCTAGAGAGATCTTGGGTGAGTGATAAAACCAACTGACTGATTTATTCATTCTTATTCCTTTCTTACTTTCTCTCTTTTTCTATTGATTAATCAGTGTATTATAAATTAAATTTCTCTATAAAATCCAGTTGGCTTGGGCATATTCATAAATTGGGAATATATTCCCTGGTGACCATCTTATATTTATATAAACCCAAGACACAGTAGAAAACATATTTTAGCAGTCATAATTGTTATATATTTCCCTTGCTCCCAAAACATTTTAATTATCACACCTATAAGTAAAAAATATATATATTTATAGTAGTTCTTTTTGTGGTGGCAAAGAACTGGAAATCAAGAAGTGTCCCTCAACTGGGGAATGTCTGAATAAATTATGATACATGGATGTAAGGAATACTATTGTACTATAAGAAATAATCAAAAGGATTTTTTCAGAGACAACTGGAAGAGATAGTGAAGAGAACCAAGAGAATACATTATTCCACAATAATAATATCCTAAAAAGAAATAATCTACAAAGATTTAAAATCTCTAAACAACACAACAATCAACAATCATTTAGGGATGCTGATGATAAATAATGTAAATTACCTCTTGACAGAGAGGTAATGCAGAACGAGACCCATATTTTCAGACATGATCAATGTGGGAATTTATTTAGATTGATTATGCATAATTGTTATATTTTTTCTTTTTTCTTCATTAGGGAGGGCAAGTTGGGTACAGAGAGAAAATAAAAGCTTATTAAATTAAAAAAAATTATTTTATTGTCATGCAAAACGTACTTCCATACTGGTCATTGTGGAAATAGAAAATTCATGTACAACCAAAATCCCAAAATAAAAACATAAATACACTGATGTGAGAGATGACTCCAGAAGATCTTTCTCTGGAGGTGGATAGCATTCCCCATCATAAGTCCTTCAGGACTATCCAGATCATTGTATTGTTGAGAGTAGCCAAGTGTTCACAGTTGATCACTGTACAATATTGCTGTTACTGTGTACAATGTTCTCCCAGTTCTGCTTATTTCACTCTGCATCAGTTCCCACAGATCTTTCCAGCTTTTTCTGAAATCATTTTGCTTATCATTTCTTATAGCAATATAGAATTGCATTACCAACATGTACCACAATATGTTCAGCCATTCCCCACGTCCCCTCAATTTCCAATTCTTTAAGGCTTATTAATTTTTAAAAATCAATTGGAAAAAGAAGATTGTGAGAGGCTTACTCTTCCTCAAGGCATTCTGTCTTCCAAATCCAGACATTTTCTTTGTCTATGTCCCATGCCCAGAATGCTCCTCCTTCTTATCTCTGCTTTCTAGACTCACTGGCTTCCTCCAGTTCTCAGCTAAAATCTTACTTGCTACAAAAAAAAAAAAAAAGCATTTCCTTATTTCTCTTAATACTAATGCTTTCTCAATGTGGTTATCTCCAATTTATCTTGTGTAGATCTTGTTTGTATATACTTATTGGTGTGTTTTCTTACCCTATTAGGCAGGGTCTATTTTTGTTTTTTTCTTCTGTGTCCCCAGCACTTAGCACAGTTTAGTAGGTGATTATTATATAAATGGTTGCTAGCTGATTGACTCTTCAGAACTACTGGAATAGTTCCTTGAAACCAGTTCCTATTCTCTGTGATCCAGCCTCCCCATATAACTGTCAATCTTCCTAATGCCAGTAGTAAGCATATAATTTCCTCATTCAAAAACCTTCAATGGCTACCTATTGCCTTTAGGAAAAAATATAGATTCCTTAGCCTGGAATTTAAGGTCTTTGACAATCCAGGTCTAATTTACTTTTCCATATTTATTTTGCATTATTCCCTTTCACATTCTCTACATTCAAGTATTGCAGTTTGCATTAACACAGGCTATTCCCTATGCCTGGAATGCACTTGCCACTCAAGGATGCTTACTGAAATCTTTTGAGTCTCAGTTTATGTGCCACTTCCTCTATGAAGCCTTTCCAGTTCTCTCCGAGCTATAAATGCTCTCTCCTTCTTCAAAATTTTCAGAGCTCTTTGTCTGCTCTTCTCTTGTTCCCCCAACATACTCATCCTTGTATCATACCTAGGATCATAGAATCATAGATTTATAGTTAGAAGAGGCCACAGAAGACATTGAGTCTAGCTCCCTGTTTTATGGATGATGATGTTTTGGCTTTTTAAAAACCTTTACCTTCCATCTTAGAATCATTACTGTGTATTAATTCTAAGGCAGAAGAGCTGTAAGGGCTAGGCAGTGGGGGCTAAGTGACTTGCCCAGGGTCACACAGCTAGGAAGTATCTGAGGTCAAATTTGAATCCAGGACCTCTTGTTTCTAGGCCTGGCACTCGATTCACTGAGCCAACTAACTTCATGCCAAGATGATAGTGTTATGCATCCTTCCTTTTTATTTTTTTTGAAATTTTTATATAATTAATTGATTTGGAATATTTTTCCATGGTTACAAGATTCCTGTTCTTTCCCTCTCCTCTTCTGAATCCCCTCTTCTAGTTGGTGTGTAATTACTCTGGGTTTTACATGTATCATTGATCAAGACCTATTTCCATATTATATTAATATTTGCACTAAGGGTGGTAATTTAGAGGCTACATCCCCAATCACATTCCCATCCACCCATGTGATCAAGCAGTTGTTTTTTCTTCTGCATTTCTACTCCCACAGTTCTTTCTCTGGATGTGGGTAGCATTTCTTATAAGTCCCTCTGAATAGTTCTGGATCATTTCATTACTACTAGTAGAGAAGTCTGTTACATTCAATTGTACCACAGTGTATCAGTCTCTGTGAACAATGTTCTCCTGGTTCTGTTCCTTTCACTCTGCATGACTTCCTGGAGGTTGTTCCAGTCTCCATGGAACTCCTCCAGTTCATTATTCCTTTCAGCACAATAGTATTCCATCACCAACATATACCACAGTTTGTTCAGCCATTCCCCAATTAAAGGGCATCCCCTCATTTTCCAATTTTTGGCCACCACAAAGAGTGCAGCTATGAATATTCTTGTACAAGTCTTTTTCCTTATTCTCTCTTTGGGATACAAACCCAGCAGTGCTATCATCCTTCCTTTTTAGAAGAGGACAGAAGACATTCCAGGGTGATATCTTGACTAGTCCCTGAATTGGAATTAAGTGAGGCAGAATTACACACATCAGGCAACCTTAGTCTCTGCCAAAAAGTCACTGAAGTTGAGTGGCAAGACAAAAGTCAGGATGCCTGGCTATGGCCCAGGATGCAGTAAATGATTTGGCATCTTTGATATCTGACCAAGCTGTAAGGGCTCCACAGTACCCGTGTCAGCTGCCTTCATGGCCATTGGAACACATAATTTTCAATTGTCCATTCAAGCAAGGGAAGCCTTCCTATGCCTGGAGTAAACATAGAAGAAGGCTTAGGACAGATCCTTGGGGAACAGAGTTATGGTTAATGAGCTAGCAAAAAAGTCTGAGAAGGAATGACCAGATAGTTAGGAAGGGAACCTGGAGAGAGTATCACAAAAACACAGAGAAGCAAGAAAATTCAGGAGGGTTCAATAGTGCCAAAAGCTACAGAGAGAGAGAAAAAATGATGAAAGTTGAGAAAAAACCATCAGTTTTGTCATTTAAAAGATCATTGATAACTTTGGAATGAAGCCAATGTGTAGAAGTTACTGAATTATAGGTTCAGAGGATTTATATTTGGAAGGAACCTTAGGACACTGGCTGAATGGGAAGAACTTTTTAATAATTAGAACTGTCTGCAAGTGTAATGATCTGATTTATGAGATGAGGCAAGTTCCCCATGAACTAGGAGTATTCAAGCAGGGGATAGACAGTTACCAGGGATACTATCGAGAGGATTAGCATGAATTTGGGTAAGGGTTGAACACAGAGCCCTCTCAAGCCCCTTCCAACTCTAGTGTTCCATCCTTCATAGGGACTCTTTGGTCTACCAAGTGGAAATGGTCAAACAACATCAATAAACATATATGATTACTCAGTGTCTAGGTAAAGACATTTTAGAAGACCCAGAGAGCCCTGAGTAGAGATGTTG
Organism: Monodelphis domestica; assembly: GCF_027887165.1. NCBI lineage: Eukaryota > Metazoa > Chordata > Mammalia > Didelphimorphia > Didelphidae > Monodelphis > Monodelphis domestica. Next base: position 168,941,929 of record NC_077229.1, read on the forward strand.
TTTGGGTTGGTGATGATCTATCCCTCAAATAAGGTGTCTTTTGGATTACTGTGATATAATGTAGGGGATATGGAATCAAGACCCAAGATGTACCTAACAATCCTATCTTTGACTCTGCCACTAATTAATTAGCTATTTGAATTTGGGTTAGGCACTTCTATCTCTCTATGCCTTAGTTTCCCAATTTGAAAAATGAAGGAGTTGGACTAGATGGTCATTATGAGTGGCAGTTAGGTGACTGTATATAGAGAGCCAGTCCTGAAGATGGGAGATTGTGGGTTCAAATCTGACCTCAGACACTTCCTAGCTATGTGACCCTGGACAAGTCACTTAACCCCAATTGCCTAGTCCTTATTGTTCTTCTGCTTTGGAACCAATACTTAGCATCAATTTTAAGACAGAAAATGAGGGTTTAAAGGGGGGGGGGGAGAATCATCATGGCAGAAGGAGATTATGTTAGACAGAATCAAGAAGACTTGGGATCATATTCCATCTTTGACTCTTTCTACCCAGGCTTGAAGCCTTGGTGCTGTCCTCCATTCTTCATTTTTACTCCATTTTTACATCTGTTGCCAACAATCATGTCTCTACTTTCTAACATCTCTTGGATATTCACTTTGCTCCATCCACACCTTACTTTTCCTTACATCTCTCCTGGACATCTTCTTTTCTCAATTCTCCCTCCCATCCCCCGCAGTTCAGGTCCTAATCACCAATTGCTGAATGATTACAATAACCTCATTGGTTTCCCTGCTTCAAATCTCTCCCCATGTCAGTCCAATCTCCCCTCAGTTGCTAAAATGACTTTCTGGAAGTATAGGTCTCACCATGCCATTCCTTTACATCCCTTTAACTTCAATGGCTCCCTGTTACCTCCTGGATAAAGTAGAAAGTCTTCTATTTGACATTTAAATCCCTCCCTACATCTTTCCCATCTTATTCCACATTACTGCTCTCTTCCCTATCTTTGGTCCATCACATTAGACTACATCACATTGGACTGCATTCTATTGGACTAAGTGGGATTCCACTCACAGGACACTACTCTTTCTTAACTTCACACTGGCCATCCTCTATGGTCCAAGCAGGTCTCCCTCCTCACCTTTGACTCTTCATATCCCTGGCTTCCTTCAGGGCTCAACTTAAATCCTAACTCCTGGAAGAGTCCTTTCCTAGTCTCCCCAGCTGCTAGTGGCTTTTTTGATGTTGCTTTCCACCTACTTTAAATACGATGTGTCCCCAAAGTCCTAGAGAAAGCCTAAACTTTAAAACTGTAAGCTTTTAAAAGTCATTAAAGGTCAAAATTGCACCAAGATTTTTGAGATACACTGTATACCTTGTAAGTTTGTAGTCATTTTCATGTTAGAATGTGAATTTCGAATGTGAATTTCTTGAGGGTATGGGGCTGTTTTTTGCCTTTATATCTCTGTTGATTAGCACAGTGCCTGGCACATAGCAGGAACTTAATAAATGCTTGTTGACTGACTGACAATATGACTTTAAGCAAGCCAGTTAATTTATTTGAGCCTTGGTTTCCTCAGCAGGAAATAGAGATAATAATACCCATAATTCTTCTCATAGGAATGAATTAGAGAATCTTTTAAGTTTCCTTCTAATTTAAAAAGCTTCTCACCCTCAGGATTCTAAAATTCTAATTCAATGAGAGTACTTCACTCAAACCACCTATTATTGAATTTAACAATTAAAAAATCAATCAGTGCTTGCTTACTGTATGTAAGCCCTTAATCTCAAGTTTTATCATCCTTCAGGTGTTTCAGTAGTGTTTGACTAATTGTGGACTCATCTGAATTTTTTTTTCTTTTGGTAAAGATACTGGTGAGACTGGTGAAGTTTGCCATTTCCTTCTTCAACTCATTTACAGATGAGGAAACTGAGGTAACAGGGTTAAGTGATTTGCCCAGGATCACATAGTTAGTCAGTGTCTGAGGCTAAATTTGAATTCAGGAAGATAAGTCTTCCTAACTCAGGCTTAGTGCTCTACCTAGCTGCTCCCTAACCTCAAGATGAATTCATAAATAATTATAATGTGATTTAAAATGTGAAAATAAGATAACTCACATTTCTATAGCAGTTAAAGGGTTACAAAGAACTTTCCTCATTGTTATTCTGTGATCTAGGTAATATGGGCAGGATTGATTATTATTATTATTATCATTATTGTAGGAATAAAACCCCCATCCCAAAGTCCAGTGGTATGGGATTCTCTTCTTATTGTTGAAGATGAATAGCTTGACCAGTAGCTGATGAGGGGCAAAAGCTTCAGTTTTCTGCTAGTTCCTACTCTGAGGAATCTTTAAGCAAGAGTATTCCTCAAGTTTGTTATATAGAGTCACCTTCCAAGTTCAGGAAAGAAGATGACAGAGCCCAATTCCACTTCAGGTTTCTGATGGAAATGACTGGGAAAACACGAGAGGAGTGGATAGTCATCAGCATGTCTTTATTATTTTTTTAATTTTTTTTTAATTAATTAATTAAGAATATTTTCCCAAGGTCACATGATTTATGTCCTTTCCCTCCCCTCCTTACTCCCCCCTCCTGGAAGAAATGAACAATTCCACTGAGTTATATAGGTATCATTGTTCAAAACCTATCTCCATATTATAAATATTTGCAATAGAGTGATTGTTTAGAGTCTACATCCCCAATCATATCCCCACTGAACCATGTGATCAATCAACTTTTTCTTCTGCATTTCTATTCCCATGGTTCTTTCTCTGGATGTGGATAGCGTTCTTCCTCATAAGTTTCTCTGGATTGTCCTGGGTCATTGCATTGCTGTTAGTAGAGAAGTCCATTACATTCTATTGTGCCATAATGTCTCTGTCTCTGTGTACAATGTTCCCCTGGTTCTGCTTCTTTCATTCTACACCAATTCCTGGAGGTTGTTCCAGTTCACTTAGAATTCCTCCAGTTTATTATTCCTTTGAGCACAATAGTATTCCATCACCAACAGCTACCATAATTTGTTCAGCCATTTCCCAATAGATGGACACCCCCTCATTTTCCATTTTTTTTTTGCCATTACAAAGAGCACAGCTATGAATATTCTTGTACAAGTCTTTTCCCCTATTATCTCTTTGGAGTACAAACCCAGCAGTGGTAGAGCTGTATCAAAGGGTAAACATTTATTTAAAGTCCTTTGTGCATAGTTCCAAATTGCCTTCCAGAATGATTGGATCAATTGACAACTCCACCAGCAGTGTATTAGTGTCCCAATTTTGCCATTTCCCCTCCAACATTTATTACTTTTCCTACTGGTCAATCTGCTAGGTCAATTCCTATAGGTCAATCCTATAGGTCAATGAGGTGATACCTCAGAGTTGTTTTGATTTGCATTTCTCTGATTATGAGATTTAGAGCACTTTTTCATCTGCTTATTAATAGTTTTGATTTCTTTAACTGAAAATTGCCTATTCAGGTCCCTTGCCCATTTATCAATTGGGGAATGGCTTGATTTTTTGTACAATTGATTTAGCTTCTTATATATTTGAGTAATTAGACCTTTGTCAGAGATTTTTATTATAACGATTTTTCTCCCCAATTTGTTGCTTCCCTTCTAATTTTGGTTGCATTGGTTTTGTTTGTACAAAATCTTTCTAATTTAATGTAATCAAAATTATTCATTTTACATTTTGTAATATTCTCTGTCTTTTGCTTGGTTTTAAATTCTTTTCTTTCCCATAGATCCGGCAGGTATACTATTCTATGTTCACCTAATTTACTTATAATTTCCTTCTTTATATTTAAGTCATTCACCCATTCTGATTTATCTTGGTATAGGTTATGAGATGTTGCTCTAAACTTAATCTCTCCCATACTATTTCCCAATTTTCCCAGTAGTTCTTGTCAAATAGTGGGTTCTTGTCCCCAAAGCTGGGATTTTCCAGTTTATCATACACTATCTCGCTGAGGTCATTTACTCCATTGATCCTCCCTTCTGTCGCTTAGCCAGTACCATATTGTTTTGATGATCACAGAATTATAGTACAGCTTAAGATCTGGTACTGCTAGGCCCCTATCCTTCACTTTTTTTCATTCATTTTCTGATATTCTTGATCTTTTGTTCTTTCAAATGAACTTTCTTATAATTTTTCTATTTCAATAAACAGTTCCTTGGTAGTTTGATAGGTATGGCACGGAATAAATAAATTAATCTAGGTAGGATTGTCATTTTTATTATATTAGCTCATCCTACCCATGAGCAATTATTTTTCCAATTATTTAGATTTAGTTTTGATTGTGTGGAAAGTGTTTTGTAGTTCTATTCATATAATTCCTGTATTTGTCTTGGCAAATAGATTTCTAAATATTTTATATTATCTAGGGTGATTTTAAAATGGAATTTCTCTTTCTAATTCTTGCTGCTGAGTTCAGCATGTCTTTATTCCCAGCTTGCTATGCTGGAAGAAGACTCTCACTTAGAGAATCCCCAAAGGGTACTTCTACTTGAGGAGTCCTGAAAAAGGGGATTAGGGAAGAATTGTTGCTTTTTCCTCTTACACTCCCACCATAACCCTGATGCAGGATAGGGTGTTCATCTACAGCAGGGGTCCCCAAACTACAGCCCATGGGTCACATGCAACCCCCTGAGGCCATTTATCCAGCCCCCACTGCACTTCCAGAAGGGGCGCCTCTTTCATTGGTGGTCCGTGAGAGAAGCACTATATGTGGCAGCGCCACAAAGCTCAGCATTGCTCACATACAGTACTACTTCTAGCGACATAATCCTTTGCATGGCTCCTTGTTCTGAGAGTAACTGAACAAGAACGAGGTGCTGCGCAAAGGATTATGGGGCTGCACAATGGAAGACGTCAGCATGGTGAGTGGCAATCTGGGGGAGGGGATTCCTCACTGTGTATACTGCTGCCTGGTATAGTGGTGGTGGTGATGGGCCTGTACAAGGTGTGGCAGGCCCATCACAGCCAGCTCTGCAGCCTCTGCTATCCCAGACAGTGGGATACAGATTTTTTCATAGTTGCTTTTATAGTCTGGCCCTCCAACAGTCTGAGGGACAGTGAACTGACCCCCCTGTGTAAAATGTTTGGGGACCCCTGCTCTATACCTATAAGGAGAGAGGTCCATACCAATGGACTTGGAGAGAGGGTTTCCATAATTATTATTTCCATTTTACAGATGAGAAAACTGAGGCAAAAAGAAGTTAAATGATTTATCCATTGTCACATAGCTCCAAGTTCAGCACTCTCATTTCTGTACCTCACTACAAAAAACTATGAGAGATCCAAGATGGGATGAAATGACTTTGAGGGAATTGCAGAAGATTTCATGAAAGAGAGGCCACCTGAGTTGGATCTTATAAATGGGTTGGATTTTGGCAGACAGATGGGTAGGTAGAGAAACTAAAGGGGGAAGTTTATTCTAGATGTAAGGCAGAATAGAATGTCAGCCAAAAGATTGAAGGTAGGCAATGGTGAGGCAAGTTTTACTGACTACTTTGATGGGAAAGTCCTAAAGGCAACTTCTTGGTAGCCAAGAGTGCTCAAGTGGTGCAATCACATGATAGATGTGCACTAAAGTGGTTACAAACCATCCTTAGCACCACTGCTACAGGGGAATGCCCACAGGCAATCCTGACAACTGACAAATGAGTGTGTCATCTCCTAAAGTCACCCGCTCCTATCAGCCAATGTACAGTTCACCTTGGTTCACTTCTTGATTTTGCAGGCTTAACTTGGTGATTACAGAGCAAATCCATCTAATCTTAAGCAATTGGTTCCCATTTTTTAAAATAAAATGAGTCCTCTAAGATCATGAACCTTTCCTAGTTATCTTACATATCATATATATCATATATATATAACATATATCTTACATATATAACATATATATAACTTATATATAACATATCTTATATATATTAGATCTGGAGGATATCTGAGGGATTATCAAGACCAAACTCCCCATTTTACACAGGTAGAAGCAGAGGACCAGTATGTAGAACAAGTTGGCTAAGACAACTCAGGTAGTAAGCAAGGTTTAAACCAAGACAGCTAGGTGGTGTAGGAGATAGAGTTCTGGAACTGGAATCAGGAAACCTGTCTTTATGAGTTCAAATCCAGCCTCAGACACTTACTATCTGTGTCCCAGGGCAAGTTACTAAACTCTGTTTGCTTCAGTTTCCTCATCTGTAAAAAGACCTTGATGTTGGGAAAGATTGAAGGCAAATGGAAAATGGGGTAGCAGAGGATGAGTTGGATAGATGGCATCATAGAAACAACAAACACAAATTTGAATAGACTTCCAGAGATAGTGGATGATATGCTATGGTCCATGGAGTCACAAAGTCAGACATAACTGAACAGTAACAACAACAACAACAACAACAACAACAATATGAGCCAGAGAAAGAAATGGCAAATAACTCTACTTTCTTTGCAAAGAAAACCCCAAACGGGGTCACAAAGAGTTGGACATCACTGAAAATGACTGAATACCTTTGACTTTAAATCCAGGGCTGGTTCCACTCCATATCTCCCCACTGGCCTTTGAGTCACAGAGATTTAAGTGCTCCAAGGAACCTTTACAAATATTATCTCATTTAGGGGGTGCCCCTTGATTGAGGAATGGCTGAACAAATTGTGGTATCTGATGGTGATGCAGTACTACTGTGCCATAGGAATGATGAACTGCTTGATTTCTATAAGAACTGGAAAGACCTCCATGTGAAAGGAACAGAACCAGGAGAACACTGTACACAGAAACTGAAAGATTGTGGGACCATCAAATGTAATTGACTTTGCGACTAGCAGTAATGCAATGATCCAGGACAATCCTCAGAGAATTATGAGAAAGAACATTATCCACCTCCAGAGAAAAAAACTGTGGGAGTAGAAACACAGAAGAAAAACATATGACTTATCACTTGTTTATATGGGTATAGGACTGGGGGTTTTGGTTTTAAACGATTTCTCTATTACAAAAATGAATAATATGGAAATAGGTATCAAGTTGATAATACACGCATCACTCAGTGGAATTACTTGTCAGCTCCCAGAGGGTGGAGGGAAGAAAGGAAGGAGAGAACATGAATCATGTAACCATGGAAAAATTTTTAAAAATAAATCAATTTTAAAAATACTATCTCATTTAAGCCTCAACAATTGTATGAGACAGGTGCTATTTGTATCCCCATTTTACAGATGAGGACATTGAAATTAAGTGTCCAGGATTGCACAGCTAGTATTTAAGGTTAGATATGAACTCAGGTCTTCTTGATTCCAGATCTAGTGCTATATCCACTGGCCATCTAGATGCTTCTGTAAACAAAACAGGCTCTAAATTTAAATATGTCTTGGGAAACGGAACTTTTATGAGTTCCTTACCCTTTTTTTTTGGACAAACTTATTTACAGATCAGCAGAACAAGCTATTTTTCTATTGGGTAGAAAAAGACCGTTGCCAAAGTAAAATAATTAAATGTTAGGAAAAAATAGTGCTGTTTCTCTAATACTTCAAAAGGCAATATAGGATCTATTTGATCTATTGTCAACTTTTGGATGTCACCTGAAAGTCATATGCATTTCTGAATTCATTCATTCCAGAAACATCCATTAAATGTAATCTCTGGTAGTTGGTGAGGTAGAGTGCTAGATCTAAGAGTCAGAAAAGACATATAGAATATAGATATATTCTTGTGGATTCGATGGCATTCTGCTTTGTTTCATATTTATGTGTACAATAGCGATGTTTTATCTGTCTTGTTAGACTTTAAGTTCCATTAAGGTAGAGACAGTGTCTTATTCATCTCTATATCCTACCCAGAGCCTAAAGCACATCACACATTTTAATAGTAACTCAAATTCGTGTAACTCTTTAAAGTGTGATTATTATCTCATTTGATCTTTACAATAACCCTGAGAAGTAGAAGCTGGTATTATCCTCATTTTACAAATGAAGAAACTGAGGCAGAAGTTAAGTGACTTGCTCAGGGTCACACAGCTTGTAGTTGGGATATGAACCCTAGCCTACTGAGTCAAACTCTGCAAAGTTGATATTTAGTGTGTTGTTGGGAGGGGGTGGGACAAAGGGAAGGGGCAACTCTTGGACCTGAAAAAAAAAAGCACACATTTTACAGTGAGTGAATGAAAACAAGAGAACACTGAGAGAGATCCCCTTAGTCTTCTTTAGTCTAATTGGGTGATTATAACCATTTTGCATGCACGTATGTGCATCTGCCTTTTGCATGAGGAGTAGAGGGGGGTGAGGAGCTGTTTTCATAACTGCCAGACAGAAGGGTTGTTTGAACTAGGTTGGTTGGCAAGGCCAACATAGTGAACTTGAACAGAAAGATAAATACACAGCCACTGTTCAAAGCTTCAGGTGTTATGGATGCTAATTAGGAAAGTCGCTCAGTGATACCTGTTGATGTGTAGGAATTTCATTCCTGGGGGATTAGGAGCTAATTCTCACTGGAACTGTGCTCCGAGGCATGCCAACTTAATGAAAATCAAAAATGAACTGGGCTGTTATAGTCAGTCAAGACCTATTGCCATTGTTAAGAGAAATCCTATACAGGAAAAGTAGTTTTTTTTTTTTCACTAAATACCCTAAAAAGGAGCATTGACAACCTTTCTTCTCCACCTCCTTATTTCCTCCTTTAAACACAGGTCCTTAACTCCTAGATCAACTGCTATCACCTGCTCTATAGTTCTATGCTGCTCCCTTCCTTGGCCCAGTGGAGCCCATTTAGTACCGTCAACAAATGTTTATGAAGTGCTTACTGTTTGCTAGGCAATGCTCAGAAGCTTCTCAATAATAATCTATCAAGCTCTTAACGCCAAGCTGAGCCTGATCATATGGGATTTAGTTTATCTGCCATAAATGATGGGTTTTTTTGGAAAATTTTATTAGTTAGTTTAGAGTATTTTTCCATGGTTACAAGAATCATGTTCTTTCCCTCCCTTCTTCTCCCTCCCATAGCCAACACTCAATTCCACTGGGTTTTACATGTGTCATTGATCAAGACCTATTTCCATATTATTAATATTTGCATTAGGGTGATCTCTTAAGAGTCTACATCCCCAGTCATATCCCCATTGACCCATGTGATTAAGCAGTAGTTTTTCTTCTGTGCTTCTACTCCCACAGTTCTTTCTCTAGCTGTGGATAGTGTTCTTTCTCATACAACCCTCAGAATTGACCTGGATCATTGCATTGCTGCTAGTAGAGAAGTCCATTACATTCAATTGTACCACAGTGTATCAGCCTCTGTATACAATGTTCTCCTGGTTCTGCTCCTTTCACTCTGCATCAATTCCTGGAGATTGTTCCAGTTCACTTGGAATTCCTCCAGTTCATTATTCTTTTGGGCACAATAGTATTCCATCACCAACATCATTAATGACTTTTTGATTCACCTCCAATTGTCTCTTACTTGGTACCCTGGGAAATAGATGTCCCTCCACTGCCCAATAACTTCCATTGGCTCCCTTCTGCCTTAAAAAATAAACACCTTATTTACACATTGCATATGTTTTTGAACATTCTTTTTTAAAATTGATTTACCAATTACATATAAGTATTTTCCATCTATGTTTTCCCAAGTTATATGATCCAAATTGTCTCCCTCCCTTCCCTTCCCTGCCCCAGAACTGGCAAGGAATTCAGTCTGGGTTATACATGTATTATCATGCAAAACATGCTTCCATATTGTTCATTTTTGTGAGTAATCATATAAAACCAAACCCCAAAATAAAAACCCAAATAAACAAGTGAAAAATTGTCTGCTTGTATCTGCATTCTAACTCCAAGAGTTCTTTCTCTGGAGGGGGAGAGCATTCTTTGTTTTGGGCATTCTTAATGCACCAATCAGTTGTGCTGATTTTTTTTTTTCTTTCTTAAAAAACATACTATTTGTCTATCATATGGGATGGCTCTTGGGGAGAGGGAGGCATGCATAGGATGCCATGGTGATGTAAAAAACAGAGAACATCAATAAAAATAGACTTGATACACACAATTAACACAATACAACATTCCATGTCCTGGCTCCAGGCTTTTAAACCTTTAGTTGCTTCCCATGCCTGGAATGTAGTCCCTCCTAATTTCCTTCTTTTAGAATCAATCCCTGACTTTTCTCACAGCTCCGTTCTCATGAACTTCTTCTATGTTAAATGATTTCCAGACCTCCCTAGTGGCTAGTTCCCCCTCCAGCCCCAACCCTGCCACTATCTTACCTTGTGTATGTCTATATCTAGATGTCTATGGATCTATGTTGTTTCCCCCCAGTAGAATGTAAGCTCTTTGATGACAGGGACTGTCTTGTTTTGCCTTTGAATCCCTGGTATTTAGTACAGTATTTGACAAACAGTAGGTTCTTCATGAATCTACACTGACTGTTTGGTAAAGAAGACAACAAGCCAAGAGAAGCTGGGAACCAGAGAGTGTGAAAAGAAGGGAAAGAGTGAGCAAGAGTGGGTGAAAGAGTAGGCTGAGGGAGTATGAGTGCATTGGAGGGTGTGGTGACTGGGATGAATGGCAGATATATCCATATCAAGCCCCCAGAGGTATAACTAGCATGAAGGGAATGTGGTTTTGGGCCAAGCAGCCAACACCCAGTGGGGCATGTTTCCTCCCGGAGGCAAACTTGTATCCTCTTCACCGTGACTACTATCACCATACCTTGTTTCCTGGTTGTCTGGTGGTATGAGGCACAACAACCCCCAGACGCCATCCTCAGTATCTTGTCATGGTGGCTGGATTCTTTAGGAAATGGGTTGCCCCTCTGAAAGTAACTGCTTCAAGCTCAGACCAATTTTCTTCATTGCCATCTCTCCCTGAAAATGGATTGTCCAACAGAGTAAATTTGTTATGGCTGTTATGGCTAATTATTTTTTATGAAGAAACAAAAGGGAAGAAAAATCCAAATTTATTTTAAAAAATTTTAATGTATTCTTAAGTTTAAAGTGGAGAGTCTGAATAGTGCAGTGTGATTAGATCCTTGGTGTCAGGAAGACCTGGGTTCAAGTCTTAACACATCCTAGCTATGTGACTTTCTCTTAACCTCTCAATCCTCAGATAATTTTCTAAAACCATAGATTACAGACTAGGTGTCAATCTAGGATTGGTGGGGGACTTCCTGATGAAATCATGGCTTAAGAATTTTTTAACAAAAACTTCAGATTGCTCGTATGTAAAAGTGAAGCAGATCATCAAATAAGTAGTGTAATTTCAGTTGGCCAGAAAGGACTTTCTTTCTCTTATTTTTAAAAAAAGTCTCTTCTGCTCATTTGCATATTCTTTAAATCTTTTAATTTGGGGTAAAATCTCTAGTGCCAAAATCCTATGATTCTGTGCTTTGGCAATAAGGCTTTAAACATTAATTGACTTAAATTCATGCTGAGATATACATTACTGGGATCAGATTTTTCCCCCCTTTGAAAGCAGGTTTTGCTTTGTGGGATGGGAGGGGGAGCTCTAGGGGCATCTCAAAAGTACAAGAGGGTGCCCCATGGAGGAGGAGAAAGGGAGGAGAAAGCAGTGTGGGTAAACTGAAGATGAACCTTTCCTATTTCACAATTTTGCCTTGGGCTGTGCCTGTTTGAAAAGTTCCTTGTGTTATTCTCCTCAGTCCTTCCATCCCTGGTGATGTGGGAAAAGTTCCTGTTCTGGGGAAGTCTTAGCTAGACTGTCTTGTTTTGATGGCAAAGATTGCAAGTTCTGTCTGGGAGTTTAATAAATATTCTCTTGCTCAGTCTGTGTCCTCTGGATGGTCAAATTAGTCTCTCTTCCCCACCTCCCCTCCTTTTTCCTTTCCATTTTTATCTTATTTTCTTTGCATTGTTATTGTTCAGCTAAACCTTCCTTCTCCCCTTATCCCCCGACATTAAACAACATAGAATTTAGACCTGGAAAATGTTCTAGAGAAGTTGATACTGACACCCTCATTTTTAGATGAGAAAACTGAGATCTAGAGAAGTAAATGAATGAAATTGATTAGAGTCACACAGTGTTCCAAGGAAGGCTTGTCACAGGCCAGCATGATGATTAAGGTTTGGGACTGGAATGAAATGATACACTTGAAGATCATTAGACTTCTAACAACAAGAAGGTTTCCTTACCAACAATATGGCAAAAGATATTCAGCAAGGATACAGCACTGATGCAGCTCTTCATGGCGTCCAGTTTCTGCATTTGCCATCACGATGGCTTTGTTTAGCAAGGTGTATCAAGTCTAAAGAGGTCTTGACTTGGGCAACCAAGAAGCCTAGAAAATAATCTGAGCCTTGGTTCCTTGCACCTGTTAAGTTTCAAGGGTGGTTTCATTGCCTTTTTTCAAAAGTAACTCTTTCCTTCTGTCTTAGAATCAATTCAAAGCAGAAGAGCAGTAAGGGTTAGGCATTGGAGTTAAGTGCCTTGCCCAGGGTTACACAGCTAGAAGTGTCTGAAGCCAGAATCGAACCCAGGTCCCCCTGACTCCAGACTCGGTGTTCAATATGTCCACTGTGCTATTTAGCTGTCTATTTGCATTGCCTTTAAATATTTCTTACCTTCTGTCTTGGAATCAGTATGTGTGTGTGTGTGTGTGTGTGTGTGTGTGTGTATGTGAAGATAGTTTTTTTAAATTTTTACTTGGTCAATTTCAAACATTATTCCTTGGTTACAAAAATCATATTCTATACCTACCTCCCCTCCCCCAATCCCTCCCATAGCCGATGTGCAATTCCACTGGGTATTACATGTGTTGGAATCAATATTAAGTATTGGTTCCAAGGCAGGAGAGAAGGAAGGGCTAGGGATTTGGGGTTAAGTGACTTGCCCAGGGTAACACGGCTAGGAAGAGTCTATGGCCACATTTGAACCCAGGGCCTCTGGGACTCAATCCCCTAAGCCACCCAGCTTCCCCTTTCATTGTCTTTTTTTTTTAAACTCTTACTTTCCATCTTAGAATCAATACTGTGCATTGGTTCCAAGGCAGAAGAGCAATAAGGACTAGACAATGGGGGTTGAGTGACTTGCCCAGGGTCACACAGCTAGGAAATGTCTTTCATTGTCTTTTAATGAAAAATTAGCCCAGTCTGCATGAACATTCACACAAGGCAAGAATTAAGGGAGACAGAAACCAAAAAATCATGGGATCAAAGATGTAGAGCTGGAAAAGACTATAGGATATTGCGTCCAATTCTTTATTCTATAGATGGTAAAGTTGCAACACAGATATTTAAGTGGCATCTATAGTGACATCTAATAGGGGTAATAAATAAGAAAGGCAGGATTTGCATTCAAGTCTGCTGTTTTTCCAAATGTGTCACACTAGAAGACTAGCTATATAGTGATGCCAAGGAAAGGGGGGGAGGGGGAGTGAAGCCAGAAAGAGGATCAGATTAAGAGGAAATTTCAAGTCCTTATGTAATCCTAGGGCCTGTTACCCAAGAGAAATATAAGTGCTTCATTATCCAGCTCTATTGTTTTCTTTTGTTAGGGGAAACACTACTGTGGAAAAACCTTAACAAATAAAAACATGGATGGGCATGGATTGGATATATAACAGGCTGACTAGTTTCCCCCTTACAGTATCCTTGATGATCCTTTGTTTTTAATGAAATTAATATCTAGCAAGAGGAAAGGAAGCATATGTGGAAATTCTCTTTTTCATGTCTAATAGAATATATTACAAACAAAGGCATGGAAATGGAGGAATAAATTAATAAAGTTGAAGCCCAGATATTTAAGTGATATACCTAAGACAGGGGAAGAGAAGAACATCTTGGGGGCTTAAATCACCACCGAATGTCCTTCAGTGTCTTGGGTTGAAGAAAGAGCCTCCTTTGGCAGTCGTTCATCACACAATCAATGATTTTTTCCATGAATGGGAAGTATAAGAATTACTCAGCCAGGTGGGTATTTTCTCTTGGATTATTTATATTTTGGTACACTCACTCAAAAATCTTTGGCACCTTAAGTAAAGCTGTACAACCACGAGTGAGGAAAAATATTTCCAAAGATAACTTTTGCTTCTTTATTTCTAATTTCTGGCATAACAATGACATACTTGATCTGCTATGAAAATATGAACAAAACAATAACCATCATCGAACATCCCCAGCATCATAGAAACCACTGGAGAACTGAGTAACTCTACTTCTGAATGTCTGACTGGATTCTTGTGGAGGGAGGGACCATGATCACAGAGGCTCCCCTTCTGCAGGGATTCCTACCAAAGGGATCCCAGATGACTTCAAAAAGACTCCACTTAGTGGCTTTCTTCCAGGAAGGGCCAGTGAACAAGACTCCTGACTCTAAAAGACCAGTGCCATCTTTCTTACAAATAAGGAAACAGAAAAAAATGGAGATCCAGGAATGAAATTGCATACATCTAACCTTTCTTGACAAAACTAGACAGAATCAAACACTCCAGTTTGGGAAGGAATGATACCTTGCCAAAAGTATACTCATTATAAACAACATCATAAGCTGAATGGAATGTTGAAAGATGATTTAAGCCATTGGGGTTTTTGAATGTGTGTGGTGGCACTAGGTGACTTAGAAATATCTTAAAATATAGCTGTCTGACCCTGGGCAAGTCACTTAACTCCCACTGCCTAGTCCTTACTGCTCTTCTGTTTTGGAACCAATACTCAGTATTGATTCTAAGACAGAAGGTAAGGGTTAAAAAAAAAAGAAATGTCTTAAAATAGATTACTCACCTTGGAAAATGCACATATCAATCAATTAATTAACTTATCCAATGTCTGGTATGTGCCACACACTGTGTTAGCTGCTGGGGTTCAAAGACAAAAATAAAATACTTATGCTTTTAGGAAAATTACACTGTATTGGGGAAAGTGAGATGTATTTATTATACATGTAGAAATATATACATATAGATACATACAGATAAAAACAAGATAGTGTAGGGAAGGAAGGAAGGGCTAGTGGTTGGGGAAGATCAGCGAAAGCTTCAGGTAGAAGGTATGGTATGAGCTAAATATTGAAGGAATAGAGGAATTCTAAGAGGCAGAGAGGAGGAGAGAGAGCTTTCTAGGCATGGGGACCACCAGTGGCAAAGGCACAGAGATAGAGTGCTCTATGTGAGAACAGGAGTGACTAGGTGGAACAGTGGGTAAAGTATCAGGCTGGGAGTCAGGAAGACTCATCTTCATAAGTTCATATCTAGCCTCAGACACTTACTAGCTGAGTGACTGTGATCAAGTCACTTAATCTTGTTTTCCTCAGTTTCCTCCTCTGTCAAATGAACTGGAGATGGAAATGGCAAACCACTCTAGTATCTTTGCCAAGAAAACTCTAAGTAGAGTCAAGAAGAATCAGATGCAATTGAAATGATTGAACAAAAAATAATGTGAGCACAACCAACAGGTTGACTAGATAATAAAGTACAAGAAGAGGAGTAACACTTAAGGAAGCTGGAAAAGTAGGTTGTGATCAGATTTGTGAAGGATTTTTGAAGTCCTGGCTTTTAGGAACTTACCCCTTTAGGAGTTTTCTTACCCTGGTTTCCATGTTTTACAGCAACAGTTAACCTGAGGACCAAGGATTTCCTGATCCAGGAACTTGAGTCCTTTCTGGATCTTGGTTGTTCTCCTTCCTCACTTACATTTGCTTTATAAAATGCCTAGTTTTAAGGTTGGGTGGGGGGCACTTTGGTTCTCAAAAAAATGCAAGTGACACATTTTTAAGTTTAATTTGCATTATTAACATTTCTCCAACGCCTAAATCTATATAGTCAACAAAACAATAAATCATGCCCTGACTTGGAAAGCCTGTGTATTTCCGAGGTGTAAATGCTCATACCCAAAATTGAATAATTGGGCTTTTGAGGTGACTCTAGCACACACCTGCTTAGTTTCCAAAAAAACACCACCTAAGTACTATCCCCTACATCCAGCTTTCCTGGTTATTCACTCCTCCCCACTTAGGGTTCTCTCCCTCTTGAGGTGCCTTTAGATACACTTGGTATTTGTTTATCTATTTACATACAGTATATCCCAAGGAGAAGTGAAGTTTCTTGAAGGCAGGGATTGTGTCTACAAAGACAAAAATGACAGACAAAAAAAGGCACTTTCCTCACCCACAATAAACTTTCCCTCCTCTGAATTTCTAAAGCATCTATTCACTTTCTCAGTCAAACAATCATCAATAAACATTTATTGAGTGCCTTTTATGTGCCAGGCACAAAGAAGAAAGGCAAAACACAAGCTTGCACTTGGTTGCATGTTGCCTTAGACTTCTAATTTCATTTAAATCTATTTTCTCTCCCCCAAGTAGCCTGGAAGTCATAGGGTTGGGACCTCTTTTCTATTCCCTTGAAACATGCAACAGGGCTACAATTGTTCATTGAGCTCAATGCTTCTATTTTCATCTTACCAGGTCACCCTGAAATGGTGCTATGGTCATGTGCTATTTTAATTTCAAAACTCAATAAAAATTTGAACATGCAGGAGCTTTTATTATGAGCTTGGCCAATTCCTTTTGACCAAAAAGTTTAGATTTGTTTTTAGGTGTCCCTTTTCTAGATATACCCTTAGACGGCACACATACTCATTCTCCTCTTCATCACCTCCAGTAGAAAAAGTAAGGTTTGTTTTCTACATCTACTTCATCACTTCTTTCAGAGCGGGATTTCATTTGGAAGTAGAAAAATACAAAAGATTTTCATGTTTTCAGTGATTCAAGACAAAAAAAAGTTCTCTACTTTAACAATTTTTTCCTGCCTCTGAGTTTGTTTTCAGATTACCATCATGTCTTATTATCATATATTACCATGAAACACCATTACCTTTTACAGGTTAAAAACTTGGATGCAAGTCAATTGTTCCACTCAACAGCTAATTGATTCAGGTAGTTTTCTGACATTCAAGTTAAAACACATTGCTTCCATAAACATGAGTAATGCTTTCCACTCAGGGGATGTAGCCATCACATTCTTAAGTTATCAGCCCTAAAGCAGAGGTTGAGTTTTCTCACGAGTTACTGTTCTTTCTCAGGGAGCATCTGTGAGTGAATGATTTGCTTCTCCTGCTCTCCCCACCCTCCCAAATGGTAATTGGGTTTCATTTGTAGGTTCTAGTTCTGTATTGCTATACCCAAGAAGGCCTTTGTGAGGGACTGTACTGCATTTCCTCCTCAAATCTCAATCTGATTTTGGATTTTTTTTCACATTTTCCTGTTTCTTCCTACACCATTAATCCATTTATTAATTCATGATTGAGGTGCAAGGTGTTCTCAAGTCCAGATATTTAAATGTCATTTGATCTTTTGGTTCAGTCTTCCAATTCTTTTCTACTAAGAGCAAAAAACCAAAGCCCGAGATACATGGCAGTTATGGGAATTCCTATGAAGCTTAACAGAGAAGCTAAGACCCCAACACTGAGGACCTGAACCAATCTTTGGCCATTGTGGTTTGCCTGGGTTCACTTCAAGGGATATCTAACTTCTCAGGTAGCCAAAGTTTCCCATTTTCACAGTCATTGGTTCATCAAAACCCCACTCCAGAAGCACTGGGGGACAATTCTAATTTTGGTTTTTATATCGAGTTTCTCCAAAAAAAAGGAGAAAACAAAATGTATTTATTCCTATACAGAGAGCAATGATAACCATAAACAAATTACCATGTGCATTAACATTGTTAGCTGGAATTGCATTTAAGCCTTAATAGGACATAAAATGATGTTTTCAAAGCTTCTAATTAGCCATGTTATATTTCACTTCCATTGATATTATCTAATTAAATAGCTAAGCTTGATCTCTTCAAAACTGTCTCTTTCCCAGGTGACAATCCATTGCTGTCACTGTTTAGGCATTGTTTCTTTCATGCTGCTCTAGTGCCAGGGAAGAAGATAGCAACTTTAGGCCCTTTAGTGCTTACAAAATTGATGCTAAATAAAGGATTCACATGAGAGGCAAAGGCTACCTAGAGGCCTGCTATAATCCCAGTGGGGTTGAGTCTGTACCCCACAGGGGGAGTGGCAGTCTCTACTGACACTATGTTGGGGCAGGGAAGGAGAATCCTCTATCTTCCCCTGAAATCACATCTTATCACCTGTTGGGCTACTTTTAACTGCATCTTCTACCAGGTGTGGCACTCTGTGCCAAGAGCTCTTCCACTTCAGCAGTTAGGAGATTATTAGCAGATGAATCACACAGGAGAAGAAGATGGTCCCTTGTGGTCAACACAAATGAGTCCTTCTAATGCTGGGGGGTAGGGAAAAAGAGAAAAGACAAAAGGAAAATTCAGATGTATTTTTTTTTAATTTAGATATTCACTTCATGCTCATTTCTAATATAAGATTTAGCTAAGTACAACATTTACTCCCATTCTACTTGAGGGCAAAAGGACTGGGACCAGTTGATTTTTTTTGAAGTCTCTTTTAGACCCAAGATGTATAATTTGTGATTGGAGATGGGTGAACTGTGGAAGAGGTGGGTGGGAAGGATAAAGCCCTCAGAAGCATATTTCTGACAAAGGCTCATAAATACCAAGGCCACACTAGGGCAAAATCCATTATCCAAGTCTTTATTAGTAATTGCTTTAATCTTCCTCTCTTAAAAGTTCTCAGAATCCATTTTTCTTTGTCCTTTTCCCCTGAGAAGTGCTTACCTTCAGGGTACTTTTCCCCCCTTGCCTCCTCTCAAAGCAGAATATTCCAGCATTAGTCCTTGGTTCCCCAAATGGATTGATTGATTTCTTCCCTTGTCCTACCTCAAGCTCACACTCCCTTTTCTAATGGGGTGGTTCTCATGGCTTTTGCCTTGACCATATTTACATTTCTTTCAGACTTCTTTTATTCTTCTCCTCTCCTTCTGGTTCCTTCTCCCAGACCCAGGTCAGCGCCTTTTTTTTTTTAATGCTACTTGAATGCCACTCCCTACATTTCTGTGTTTGAAAAAGCCTTACCCCTTTGCCAATCCCCTTTGAACCTTTGGTCTACTCTGAAAATAGCTGCTTGTTTCTGTACTAAAGACAGAACAGACAAGAGAGAGAGAGTAGACAGACTGTAGGGCTTAAGAGGTAAGAGTGACATTTAGCAGGGCTTTTCAAAGATATGTGCTGACTGAAACCATAGTTTGCTTTGGGGCCCTATAGGGCTTTGGCAGAGGTCTACCAATTACTAATTGTTCATACCTGAGACTAGAAGATTAGAAGAAGAATATTTTAAGGGTGCCTGTGAAAGCCAGAATTTCTTAAACTGAAGCAACAGGGCAAAGAGGCTATGTAGCCAGGTAGTTAAGCTAGGGGGAGCCACATTTAACAGAGGATCTCATTTGCAGTAGGTATGGCGGTCAAGGTTCTATTGACTTGAAAAAATAATGCTCTCTGTTTATATTTCTGCCATAGTCAGTGAGTGTGAGTGCACTGACTGTAATTCCATGCCCCTGCTAGAGGAAAAAGAAAAATGGCTGGAGGAACTTCTTTCTACTGTTTGGTTTATGGTGGGAGGGGGAATGAAGTGTTCCTTGAGAAGATGGAATAAAAGTTCTAAGAAGGAAGGACAGTGATTCCTTACCTATCATGGCAGTTACATTCCAGAGACCCCCATAATAGGTGAAAATCTGTGAAGTAGCAGAAGAGCAAACAGACCACTGCTACAGTCACTGAGCCAATCAGCACCAAGGATACAGAACACAGCGCTGTGGTTGGAAGTCTTTCATGCCATCAGCCATTAGTGTGCCATGTACAATCTCATGCTGTCAAACACACAAGCTGTAGTGGTGTACTTAATTTCCATTGTGTACAGTATGATATTCATCTACAAAATCCCACCATATAGTGAAAACTCCACAATACAGAATTAGATTTTTTTTTAAACCTGCCATACAGTGAAGCCCTGATAAGTGAACCACAATAGAGCAAGGGATGATGGCACATAAAGGGCAAAGAAAAGGGGAAAGTACACTAAAGAGACAAAGATGAGGTCAAGAAGATAAAAGGTAGAAGAAGGTGACAAAGAGAAGAAAGGTTGGAAGAAGAGCATATGATCTCCCTGGGACTCAGTTTCTTCTTCTGTTAAAATGATGCTGCAGAGCTGTAGGGTTTCTTCTATCTCTAACAATTTATGAAGCTTAAATAACAATAGTAACAATAGTTTCTATTCATAGAGTGCTTTAAACAACCCTTTAAACTAGGTGTCATAATACTCATGATCAGTTAAAATATGCATTTATTAAGCACTTACTATATACCTGACAATGTGCTGGGTGCTAGGGATACAAAAACAAAGAATAAAAGAATCCTTTTTTCAATACTTATTTGCGATTAAGGCATGGCTCAATGTATTTTTGTAAGTAGGAAAAATGGAAGTAACCTTAGAGAAAGGGTATACTATAAACTTTCAGGATAGCAAGATGATTTGGGTAACCAGTTCCTGCCACTCATCACAAAGCTGGAATTAGGGTAAGGAAAATCTGGTTACCCAGCCATCTCTATTTGCTAAAAGCAGAGCAAACTGAAATATTATCCATCATTTTACCTGTCAGAGGAATATGACTATTATAGAAGACCTGGTTGGTGAAGTGGATTCTACAATTTGATGATATGATAAGTCTGTCATGCCATCTTTGTGAACCAGTTGATAGTGTAGTTACATGGATTTTGAAATGGTTGACTAACTGGATCAAACGAGCGCTAATCCAAGAATTTATTATTATTTTTAAACCCTTACCTTCCATCTTAGAATCAATACTACACAATGGTTCCAAGGCAGAAGAATGGTTAGGATGAGGCAATGAGGGTTAAATGACTTGCCCAGGGTTATATAGCTAGGAAATGTCTGAGGTCAGATTTGAACTTAGGACCACCCATCTCCATGGTGGCTCTGTATCCATTGAGCTACCTCATTGCCCCCCCCCCCCAATCCAGAAATTTGTATCAACCCTAAAGAAGATCTCTAATGAATTACCACATATTAGTCTTTGGTCCTACTCTGCTAAACATTTTAATCAATGAGTTAGATGACAACATTATCCTCCAACATATCTTTCATTCTCTTGCCTTAACATCTTAGATCATACTGTTCTCTGTGTCCAAAACATACTCCCTATTCACCTGTTGAATGCCTACCTATGCTTTAAAGCCCAAAATTATTGATATTCAAGGTTTCCCCCCTTATTTATAGTGATTATTTTTGTGATCATACCTATCCTTTGTTTGGTTAAAAACCCTCCCACTAACCAACATTATAAAATACAGCTTAGTTTCTTTTCCATTTTTGTTGGTGTAACTTTTAAATGTTCATATGGGATATTTGTTTTGAGCTCATTTTAATTCCAGTATTAGTTGCTGGCCCAAACCAAATTTCTGCCAAAGTACTTTCCAGTTTTTCCATCATTTCTTGCCCAATCAGGAGGTTTTTTTTCCTGAAGTAATTTGTGCTGTTCATATAGAATTCTTTGATATTGAGCTCAATTTTTTCTGATTCTCCATTATCTATATCTATAGATGTATATGTGTACATATGCATATCTTTCATATACATAAATATAAACATATCCTTTTATATATGTAACTATAGAGCTATCCAGTTCATATACATATTCATATATATATACAACTTTATACATATCCCTTTCATATATATTCATATATAATCATACATATCCCTTTCATTTACATCTTCATATATATACAGCTATAGACATATCCCTCTCATATACATATAATAAATATCACAAAGATAGAAATGACAAGATGGCAATAGATTAGATATGAGGAGTACTAAATACAAAAGAAGAATTGAAAATGTCACTGAGGTTGTGAGCCTGCATAACTGAGAAGATGGTGGTGCTCTTGACAGAAAACTAGGAAGTCTAGAAGAGAAGAATGATTGGAGAGGACAAATCATGAGTTCTAAGTAACCAGAAATATTGATGGTGGAACCAAAAGGTCAAAGAAAAATCAAAGACGGTAAAACAAAATCTAAAGCAGTGTCAGTGGATAGAGGAATCGTGAGTTGGTTGTGAACTCACTGAGAAATAAAAAAGGATGTCCTGGGTGGGTGGGTGGGTCAGTAGTCTTTATCTAAGACTTCCAGAATATGGATTGGGTAATATATTTGGATTGTGTGAATGGCAAAGGTTACACAGTGATGATGGTAGAGATATTGCCTAGAAATAGAAATAGGGAGCAAGGAGTATATCAACTTGCCCACTTCAACAAGAGTATAGGTGTAAAGAAACAGAAGAGCCATTGTTGAAAACAACAGCCAGGGATGCAGTGTCATCTGAAGCCAGCCAGGTTTCAGGGAGTACCAGAAAATGGAAGGAGTAAGAGAGGAGATTATTCATTTGTGAATTATGAAGCAAGAATTTCAGTGAGCACAATGGAAGGAAGTACCAGAAACATGTACAGGAGGAGGGGAACACTAAATGGATGGCAATGAACACTAAATGGATGGCAGTGGACACCTGGGATTGAGAAGAGGACTCATTCTTTGGCAGTTGGGGTTCAAAAGGAGAAGGGAAGGAGAAAGGGAGAGATGCATTAGTGTATTAGTGGAGAATAATGAATGACAAAGACAAGTGATTAAAAAATTCAAGGTTTACCTTTGAGGGTTCAGTCCTTTATTTCCCTGAAAACTGTTCTTGTTGTGTCCTAGGAGGCATCTGGAAGTCTAACTCACAGAAAATATGAATAGAATGTGATGGACTTCTGGTCACCAGATAAAAGCTGTCCTGTTCTGGAGCTGAATGGAAAAAGGAAGCCAACTGACAAGTGGTGGTATGACCCAGCCTGGCTCTCAACAACCACAAATCAGACTTCTTTAAGCCAGGAAGTGTGGAGGGTCAGAAGCCTAGCCAGGAAGCAAGAGTATGTGTGTCCTGGGGCTTGCATTTTGTCAACAAGTGTGGCCTTAGTGGTTTTGTGGCCAATAAATATTTGAATGACTGAATGAGTATTTATATTCACAATAATTTTTTAGTTTGAATATTATCATGAATTCCTTATAAAGATCACTCTATAGCATTACAACAGAAAAAATTTTAGCACTCAGCCAGAGGTGGTATGGCATAAATGGATGGAGAACTGGCCTCAGAGACAGGAAAACCTAGGTTCAAATCAATCCTCTAATACATACTGACTGTATAATACTGGGTAAATCAAGTCACAATCTCTTAGTGCCTTAGGCAACTTTCTAAGGCTAAATTGCCAGAGAAAGTGCTGACATGAATTCCTAGAGAGTAGGAGCTTCCTCAACCAGGAATTCCCTATATTAATGAAATCAGAGTTCCAGACCTTATCCGTTTGTCCATCACTAATGATTAGGGCAGATGATTCATTCCTTTGTAATAATAGATGGCATAGATATACTCCAGAGGGAAACTCTGCTGCCATTTGTAGGGAATTTTGAGTTATCTTCTCATAAGACCTCTCTTCCCAGTGTCCTGGGACAAATTAAGAAAGGAAGGAGTGTGTGTGTGTGTGTGTGTGTGTGTGTGTGTGGTCAAAGGAAAATGGGTTTAGATCAAAGCAGGAAAGATTGTAGTGGAATATAAGGAAGGGTTTTTTGATCATCAGGAAAAACCCAAGAATAAGCTATTCAAGGGGAGCAAGACAGAATAAAATAATTAGATTTGTAGGAATATTCTGGGAAATCAGAAATGCTATGGTAGATAGATATGTAAAATAATCAAGAGAGAAATTGACTAGGGGGATAAAATATCCTATGAAAGTGAAGAAAAGTGAAACAAGAGAAGGAAAAATAATGCAATACATGACCAACTGAATGTTTGTGAAAATGGTGGAGATTAATTGGTTGGAGAAGAATTATAAATATGTCAATCTTTATATAAATGTACATATAATATCACATTATATATTATAACAAACATAACATTTATATCAATATATACTATTTCAATACATTAAAATTTTTAATTGTAGTCTGTCCAGATCTTCCAGAAGAGAATCAAATGCTTCTAATTCAATTCAATAAACATTTATTAAGTACATGCTATGTGCAAGGTCCTAGAGAACAAAGACAAAAATAAAATCAATATTGACCTCCAGGAGCAAACTTTCTACTAGGGATATATACTATGTATATATGAAAATAAATGCAAAATATATACAAAATTGGGCTGCTAGGTGGAGGAATGGATAGACTGCTGGGTCTAGAGAGGGCTGGAGTTCAAATCTGGCCTCAAAATATTTACTGGCTATGTGGCCCTGGGCAAATCATTTAACCTTATTTCCCTCAGTTTCCTTATCTGTCAAGTGAGCTAGAGACCGAAATGGCAAACTATTCCAGTACTTTAACTTAATTTTTACCAATCACATGTAATAAGTTTCCACAAAAGCTTTCCAGTTATATAATCTAGATTATCTCCCTCATCCCTTCCCTCCCCCCTCCTGGATCTGGCAAGCAATTTAATCTGGGTTATACATGTATCATCATGCCAAACATTTCTATATTGTTCATTCTTACAAGAAAATAATCTTATAAAGCCAAAACTCCAAAATACACATTCCAAAATCTTTGCCATTAAAACCCAAAATGAGGTCATAAAGAGTTCCACAGGACTGCAATAGCCAAACTATACAAAGTCATTTCAAGGGGAAAGTAGTAATAATTGGAGGAACCAAGAATGTTTTCATCTACTAAGAGGGACTGAGATTCTTTGAGGAGGAGGTGAGCACCAATGTCTGCATTTCAGACTTGTGCCACCACTGGTACAAAGGCTGAACTAGCAGTCAAAACTCTGCCTATCCTTTGGTCCTGGAGGGTTTCCTCACACTTGCCAGAAAGCAGGAGGTTCAATGATCTCTCTGGTCACTTTGCCATTCTGTATTTGTGTGTAAACTCTGAAAAGTTAGTTATCACTCTTCATTTGTGAAGTGTGGGGCATTGCCCCACTACTGAGTAGTCTTTGTTAATTAATAGCATTCACCAGACAGAGTTCAGATTACACTCAGCCTCCCTGGAAACATTTGCATCATTCTACACTTTTGCTTTTCTTCAATATTTGCTAAACAGACCGGCCAGACTTCAGGGCTTCATTGTCACCAAAACCTGGTTTGGAGAGTCTCTTGCAGGGAGCAGGCCCATCCTGTTTGACTATATCGGACAAGCCTGAACTGGATGAACTGAACAGGAAGTGCCAGTTTTACCTCTTTAGAGCGATTGGAGACTCTTTGTAGAATAACTTGTTCAGCCACAGGAGGGGAAGAAGGGAAAAAAAAAAACCCTCCATCAAACAATGTTCCATCAGAGCCATAATGTTGCAGGACCTGCTCTGGGGATAACTGTATGTTGCTGGGATCATTGAAATTTCATTATTTGAAAGTTTCCCCAAAGTGGCCTGCTCCCAAAAAGTTTGACTAGTTCATGTTTTTTGCTTCATCCCCTCACATATGTTCCATTGCAAGGAATCCAATGAAGCCCTAATAAAACTCCTTTACTTATATATAATTATCACTGTTGCAAAACAATCCCCTAGAAATCACAAAACAGAGCTCGTTAGACATGGAAAAAGATGGGGTCAAAAATAAAAGAGATATTGGGTGTAAGCCAAATATATGTGCCAACTTTGTTTAGTATGTGCTGGTTGGAAAGAAGGGTTAGATTTGTCCTGTTTAGCGCCAGAGAGGAGAATGAAGGAAAAAAGGTGTCATCTATACACCCGTAGGTTAAGGCAGAATGTAAGAAGGAAAAAAAAAAAACTTGCCAAGAGCTCTCCCAAAATGGTTTGGGATTCCCGGAGGGGTAGTAGGGTATTCTTCCTTTAGATGTCCAGGGAACTGGCTCAAGCTGGAGAATAAGGGCGGGAAAGAGATTTAAGTGTAAAGGAAGATCTAGAACTGACCTTGTTCACCAAAATAGGAAAGGGAGGAGAGTATATCCAGTGTAGATTTAATGGTCTGGGGGGGAAAAGAAACTGAGTGGTGGAGAAGAGATGTGACACCAGTTTCAATCTTGTCTCTGATAACTTAATACATCTTGCGTGTTGTTTTACCTTAAGGGTCCTCAGTTTCCTTATCCCATGAAGAGGGTGGCTGGCTTCTAAATTCCCCTGCAAAGACAATTTGGAATTATGCCCAAAGGGCTTTAGAAGAATGAATGCCCTTTGATCCAGCAATACCTCTATTAGGTTCAAACCCCAAAAAGATTTAAAAAATGGGGATGGACCTGTTTGTACAAAAAGATTTATAGCCAGGCTTTTTGTGGTGGCAAAAAACTGGAAAATGAGGGGTTGTCCACTTCTTGGGGAATGGCTGAACAAAATGTGGTATCTGATGGTGATGGAATACTATTGTGTAATAAGGAATGGACAAACGCTTGATTTCTATAAGAACTGGAAAGACCTACATGAATGGATGTGGAATGAAATAAGCCGAAACAGGAGAACACTGTATACAGTTAACTGAAACATTGTGGTAGGAGCAAATGTAATAGATTTTGCTACTAGCAGCAGTGCAATGAACCAGGACAAATTCTAAGAGACTTATGAGAAAGAATGCTATCCACAGCTAGAGAAAGAACTGTTGGAGTAGAAATGCAGGAGAAAAATATAATTTATCACTTATTTATTTGGGTACATGATTTGGGGTTTTGGTTTTATAAGATTACTCTATTACAAAAATGAGTAATATGGAAATAGGTATTGGATGACATCTATAACCCAGTGGAATTGCTTGTCACCTTTGGGAAGGTGTAGGAAAGAGGGGAGGGAGACAACATGAATCATGTAACCATGGAAAAAAATAAAAAATATATATTTTTAAAAGTTCCCCACAGCTGTAAAGAAAAGTTTAGTAACCAGAACT
Organism: Monodelphis domestica; assembly: GCF_027887165.1. Lineage (NCBI taxonomy): Eukaryota > Metazoa > Chordata > Mammalia > Didelphimorphia > Didelphidae > Monodelphis > Monodelphis domestica. The sequence goes on from NC_077229.1 coordinate 168,968,686, forward strand.
CTAAATAGTTTTCTTTTTATTGCTAAATGACTAACATTTCTAAAATTTATTTTCATTCATTTATTTTTCTATTTATGAAGTTGGAAACTTAAATCATCAGTAAACCCAAAGATGTCAATATACAAAGAACAAAAATGAGAACCTTGAGCTTGTTTTTGTGAACCAACTCCGGGCTTCCTTACCTCCCCTTGGGGAAATTCCCCTTTTCTCCAAAAGGAGTAGACAGATTTAAGGAAATCGGGGAATGAGTTTCATCTCACGGGGCTACACTGCAAAAGCTGTATCGTCTGCTTGCTCACTCGGGACTCCCCCAAAGGGCTTCCCCCGCCACTGCTTCGCCATAGGAGGCGCGGAAGAAAAATCACACCACCTTCCGCCCCAGTTAAAAAGTCATCGTCAAGACTTAAAGCAGTCCTTGGTTAAAATAATCGCTAAAACTTCGAAGAGGTCAAAGGTTGGCAGGTTTAGGATTTCGTGGGAACATGCGCTTGTTTGGGCCTGGCCCAAGCGCTGAGTTGACCTGTTTGACAGGTAACAATTAGAGAGTAATAGCTTGCTGGGCTGGAATGTGGCGCTGAGGCCCCGCGGAGGATCTGGTTTACCTGTTCGGCAGGTGTGGGCTGCAGAGCTCAGATAGGTATGTGCACGCACAGCATTCCAGAGAATCGGTTTTCTCTTAAAGATGCAAAGATGACTGCAGGGCACGAAAGGGCTGGGCTTAGCCCTGGCTAGAAGCCGTTAGCTATTTGCAAGGTAAAGAAGCAAAATAAATAGTGAGCCTGAGATAGTCAAGAAAGAAAATACACAAGAACTATTTCCCCCCCTTCTCGAAGGGCACTTCTTGTTTGAGGGCCTGAGACTGCTGCATGACTAGCTGCATGCAATACCCAGGATGGTGGAATTGAAAATAACCTTTTTTTTTTTTGGAGAGGGTGTTTTATTGTTTTTCCCCTCCCAAAGGAAACAGTTGTCAATAATTTGGTATAATCTCTTCGAAAGACCGGGGCCACCTGTATAGATAGATCTCTTTGCAAGGCTACATGAAGATTCAAAGAAAGAATGCTAAGGATTATTTCTCCTCAAATTCAAAACAGATAGATCTTTATGCGGTGGAGAACGAAGGTGAATTTTAAAGCCAGAAAATATTGTTTTGGTAAAATGATATCTTGGCAATTAAAATTGCTTCCAACGGGCCTGAGTCTGTTCTTGTGGATGCTGGGAGATACAGATGCTATTCCCTATGGGAAGGTTTTCTTGATACCGAAGAGCTGAATGGTTTGTCCACATCCAGTCAAGTTCCCATGCTTCCTGCGGCATTTACATCTTTGCTGGCACATTCAAGGGGGAAATAAGCAAACACTGTAAGTTGCTGAAATTAGCCTTTAAAAAAATCCTGGAATTGCAAATAATGATACATTCACCTAATGTTTGTTTGTTTTTTTTAATCCTCACCACTGAATATTGGTTCTAAGGCAGAAAAATGGTAAGGGCTGGGCAATTGGATCAAGTGACTTGCCCAGGGTCAGACAGCTAAGAAGTATCTGAGGCCAGAATTGAACCCAGGATTTCCCATATCCTGGCTCTATATCCATCTAATTGGCCTATCTTAGGATTTAAAAAAAAATTCCTTTTGCTCTTAGCAAATTAACTTTCTTCATTCACCTGCTTAGTCTTCTAAAGAAAATGATTGTTTCCATTTATATGGTTCCATTTCTCTGACAGTACCAGTTAAGGTGCACCAAATAAATAGGGACACTTTTCATTTCTCCATTTCCTTTCAGGTTCATAAAAGGTTATCAACAACGATCTATCATCAGGAGAAGTTGTTTAGTCAGTTGTGACAGACTCTTGGTGACCCCATATGGGATTTTCTTGGCAAAAGTACTAGAAGAGTTTGCTATTTCATTCTCCAGCTCATTTGATAGATGAGGAACTGAGGCAAGCAGGATCATACCTAGGAACATCTATAGCTAGGATGTGTCTGAGGACAGATTTGAACTCAAGAAGGTGAGTCTTCCCGACTCCAGGCCCTACATTCCATTCATTGCCCTCCCTACTTACTACCCCAGGACATCCTCACAGGGCTCCAGGCCAACTGCAGCTTTTCTTTGATGTCTTTGGGATATAGACTTAGTTGTAGTGATATTGCTGGGTCAAAGGACATGCACATTTTTATAATGCTTTCATAGTTTCAATTTGCATAATTTTAAATTCCTCTCCAGTATGGTTGAATCAGTTCCCAGTTCCACCAACAGTATATGTGTCCCAGTTTTCCCATGTGCCTTCTAACATTTTTCATTTTTCTTTTCTGTTATGTTAGCCAATCTGATAGGCATGAGGTAGTACCTCAGGATTGTTTTAATTTGCATTTCTTTAATCAGTAGTGACATAGAACATTTTTCTATATGACTACAGACAGCTTTGATTTCTCCTTCTGAAAACTGCCTATTCACATTCTTTAACAATTTATCACTTGGGAAATGACTTGTATTCTTATACATTTTACTTAGTTCTTTCTCTCTCTGAACCTTTATCAGAAAAACTTGCTGTAATTTTTTTCTGTTTCTGTTTTCCTTATAATATTGACTATATTGATTTTATTTCTGCAAATGCTTTTAATTTTTTTTTATTTTAAACATTATTTTATTTGGTCATTTCCAAACATTATTCACTGGAAACAAAGATCATTTTCTTTTCCTCCCCGCACCCCCCTCCCACCACCTTTCCCTCTCCCATAGCCAACACACGATTCCACTGGTTATCACATGTGTTCTTGACTCGAACCCATTTCCCTGTTGTTGGTATTTGCATTAGAGTGTTCATTTAGACTCTCTCCTCAGTCACATCCCCTCCACCCCTGTAGTCAAGCAGTTGCTTTTCATCAGTGTTTTTACTCCCACAGTTTATCCTCTGCTTGTGGAGAGTATTTTTTAGATCCCTGCAGATTGTTCAGGGACATTGCATTGCCACTAATGGAGAAGTCCATCACCTTCGATTGTACCACAATGTATCAGTCTCTGTGTACAATGTTTTCCTGGTTCTGCTCCTTTCGCTCTGCATCACTTCCTGGAGGTTGTTCCAGTCTCCATGGAATTCCTCTATTTTATTATTCCTTTTAGCACAATAGTATTCCATCACCAACATATACCACAATTTGTTCAGCCATTCCTCAATTGAAGGGCATCCCCTCGTTTTCCAATTTTTGGCCACCACAAAGAGTGCAGCTATGAATATTCTTGAACAAGTCTTTTTCCTTATTATCTCTTTGGGATACAAACCCAGCAGTGCTATAGCTGGATCAAAGGGCAGACAGTCTTTTATCACCCTTTGGGCATAGTTCCAAATTGCCCTCCAGAATGGTTGGATCAATTCACAAATCCACCAGCAATGAATTAGTGTCCCCACTTTGCCACATCCCCTCCAGCATTCAATACTTTCCATAGCTGTCATGTTAGCCAATCTGCTAGGTGTGAGGTGATACCTCAGAGTTCTTTTGATCTGCATCTCTCTGATTATAAGAGATGTAAAGCACTTTTTCATGTGCTTATTAATAGTTTTGATTTCTTTATCTGAGAACTGCCTATCCATGTCCCTTGCCCATTTATCAATTGGAGAATGGCTTGATTTTTTGTACAATTGATTTAGGTCTTTGTAAATTTGAGTAATTAAACCTTTGTCAGAGGTTTTTATGAAGATTGTTTCCCAATTTGTTGCTACCCTTCTGATTTTGGTTACATTGGTTTTGTTTGTACAAAAACTTTTTTAATTTGATGTATTCCAGATTATTTATTTTGCATTTTGTAACTCTTTCTAAGTCTTGCTTCGTTTTGAAGTCTTTCCCTTCCCAAAGGTCTGACATGTATGCTATTCTGTGTTTGCCTAATTTTCTTATAGTTTCCTTCTTTATGTTTAAGTCATTCACCCATTTTGAATTTATCTTGGTGTAGGGTGTGAGGTGTTGATCTAAACCTAATCTTTCCCATACTGTCCTCCAATTTTCACAGCAGTTTTTATGAAATAGTGGATTTTTGTCCCAAAAGCTGGGATCTTTGGGTTTGTCATATACTGTCTTGCTGAGGTTGCTTGCCCCCAGTCTATTCCACTGATCCTCCTTTCTGTCTCTTAGCCAGTACCAGATTGTTTTGGTGACCGCTGCTTTATAATATAGTCTGAGATCTGGGACTGCAAGGCCCCCTTCCTTTGTATTTTTTTCATTATTTCCCTGGATATCCTTGATCTTTTGTTCTTCCAAATGAACTTTGTTATGATTTTTTCTAAATCAGTAAAAAAAAAATTTGGAAGTTCCATGGGTATGGCACTAAATAGATAGATGAGTTTGGGTAGGATGGTCATTTTTATTATATTGGTTCGTCCTATCCATGAGCAGTTAATGTTCTTCCAATTGTTCAAGTCTAGTTTTAGTTGTGTGGAAAGTGTTTTGTAGTTGTGTTCATATAGTTCCTGTGTTTGTCTCGGGAGATAGATTCCTAAGTATTTTATTTTGTCTAAGGTAATTTTGAATGGGATTTTTCTTTCTAGTTCTTGCTGCTGAGCTGTGTTGGAATTATATAGAAATGCTGATGACTTATGTGGGTTTATTTTGTATCCTGCAACTTTGCTAAAGTTGTTGATTATTTCGATTAGCTTTTTGGTTGAATCTCTAGGATTCTTTAAGTAGACCATCATGTCATCTGCAAAGAGTGATAATTTGGTCTCCTCCTTGCCTATTTTAATGCCTTCAATTTCTTTTTCTTCTCTAATTGCTACTGCTAGTGTTTCTAATACAATGTCAAATAATAGAGGTGATAATGGGCATCCTTGTTTCACTCCTGATCTTAATGGGAATGGATTTAGTTTATCCCCATTGCAGATGATATTTGTTGATGGTTTTAGATATATACTGTTTATTATTTTTAGGAACAACCCTTCTATTCCTATGCTTTCTAGTGTTTTTAGTAGGAATGGGTGTTGTATTTTATCAAAGGCTTTTTCTGCATCTATTGAGATAATCATGTGGTTCTTGTTGGTTTGCTTGTTGATGTGGTCAATTATGTGGATGGTTTTCCTAATATTGAACCAGCCCTGCATCCCTGGTATAAATCCTACTTGATCATGGTGGATGACCCGTCTGATCACTTGCTGTAGTCTTTTTTCTAGTATCCTATTTAAGATTTTTGCATCTATATTCATTAGGGAGATTGGTCTATAATTTTCTTTCTCTGTTTTTGGCCTGCCTGGCTTTGGAATTAGTACCGTGTTTGTGTCATAAAAGGAGTTTGGTAGAACTCCCTCTTTGCTTATTATGTCAAATAGTTTGTATAGTATTGGAGTTAGCTGTTCTTTGAATGTTTGATAGAATTCACTGGTGAATCCATTAGGCCCTGGGGATTTTTTCTTAGGAAGTTCTTTGATGGCCTGTTGGATTTCTTTTTCTGATATGGGATTATTTAAGAAACCTATTTCTTCTTCTGTTAGTCTGAGCAATTTATATTTTTGTAACTATTCATTCATATCACCTAGGTTGGTATATTTATTGCCATATAGTGGGGCAAAATAGTTTTTAATGATTGCCTTAATTTCCTCTTCATTGGAGGTGAGATCCCCCTTTTCATCCTTGATGCTGTTAATTTGCCTTTCTTCTTTCCTTTTTTAAATTAGATTGACCAGTACTTTGTCTATTTTGTCTGTTTTTTCAAAGTACCAGCTTCTAGTCTTGTTTATTAGCTCAATAGTTCTGTCACTTTCGATTTTATTAATTTCTTCATTAATTTTTAGGATTTCTAGTTTGGTTTTCTTCTCGGGGTTTTTAATTTGTTCATTCTCAAGTTTTTTGATTTGCATTTCCAATTCCTTGATCTCTGTCCTCCCTAATTTGTTAATATATGCACTCAGGGATATGAATTTTCCTCTAAGTACTGCCTTGGCTGCATCCCATAAGGTTTGAAAGGATGTCTCACCATTGTCATTTTCCTCAATGAAATTATTAATTGTTTCTATGATTTCTTCTCTAACTAACCGATTTTGGAGTATCATATTATTTAATTTCCAATTAATTTTTGATTTGGCTCTTCATGTACCCTTACAGATCAATATTTTTATTGCCTTGTGATCTGAAAAGGCTGCATTTATTATTTCTGCTTTTCTGCATTTGAGTGCCATGTTTCTGTGACCTAGTGTATGGTCTATTTTTGTGAATGTGCCATGTGGTGCTGAAAAGAAGGTGTATTCCTTTTTGTCCCTATTTATTTTTCTCCATATGTCTATTAACTCTAATTTTTCTAAGATTTCATTCACCTCTTTTACCTCTTTCTTGTTTATTTTTTGGTTTGATTTATCTAAATTTGATAGTGGTTGGTTCAAGTCTCCCACTAATATGGTTTTACTGTCTATTTCCTCCTTCAATTCTCCTAGTTTCTTTATTAAAAATTTGGATGCTATTCCGTTTGCTGCATACATGTTGATTAGTGATATTTCCTCATTGTCTATAATCCCTTTTAACAGAATATATTTACCTTCCCTATCCCTTTTGATCAGGTCTATTTTTGCTTTGGCTTTGTCAGATATCATGATTGCAACTCCTGCCTTCTTTCTATCAGTTGAGGCCCAAAAGATCTTACTCCAACCTTTAATTCTAACCTTGTGAGTGTCAACCCGCCTCATATGTGTTTCTTAAAGACAACAAATGGTAGGGTTTTGGGTTCTAATCCAATCTGCTATTTGTCTATGTTTTATGGGTGTTATCGATGGTTCTCCCCCTCCCCTTTCCTTTCTTTGCCCCCACTTTCCCCAAATCTTCTTAATGCCCCAATCTTTCCCTATGCATGTTTCTTCTAACTACTCTTATGATGCATACCATTTTTGAGAGTTACACAAAACATTTTCCCCACATATTAATATATATAATTTGATGTAAATGTAGTCCTTATAGAAGAGAGTTTGACTTAAAGAAAAAGATAAGATTTATCTCCTTTTCCCTTTCTTTCATATTTACCTTTTCATGTTTCTCTTGCTTTCTGTGCTTGGATATTGAACTTTCCACTAAATTCTGGTCTTTTCTTAGCAAATGCTTGGAAATCTTCTATTTTGTTGAATGCCCATACTTTCCCCTGGAAGTATATAGTCAGTTTTGCTGGGTAGTTGATTCTTGGTTGGAGACCCAGCTCTCTTGCCTTTCTAAATATCGTGTTCCATGCTTTGCGGTCTCTTAGTGTGTTAGCTGCTAAGTCATGTGTGATCCTTATGGGAGCCCCCCTATATCTGAAGCTCCTCTTCTTGGCTTCTTGTAGGATTTTCTCCTTTTCTTGGAAGCTCTTGAATTTGGCAATTACATTCCTAGGGGTTGTCTTTTGGGGATTTAGTATAGAGGGTATTCTATGAACCCTTTCTAGTTCCATTTTGCCCCCTTGCTCCAGAATGTGTGGGCAATTTTCTTTTATAATCTCCTGTAGAATAACGTCAAGTTCATTGTTTATCTCTGGTTTTTCTGGAAGACCAATAATTCGGAGGTTGTCTCTTCTTCCTCTGTTTTCCAAGTCGGTGACCTTTTCAGTGAGATATTTTATGTTTTCTTCTAATTCATTAATTTTTTGGCTTTGCTTTATTGATTCTTGCTGTTTTATGATCTCACTTTCTTCGAGTTGCTTAATTCTGGTCGTTAGGGACTGGTTTTGATTTTCAGCTTTGCTGCCCTTCTATTGGATGCTTCGAGCTCTTTTTCCAATTGAGCAGTCTTATCTGTCAGACTGCTGATCTCTTTCTCCCATTTTTCTTTCCAGGTTTCCATCTTTTGGGTAAGTTCCAGTTTGAGATCTTCCAGAGCTTGTTGATAGTTTCCATTTTGGGAGGCATGTTCTGATTTTTTTTTTTTTTGGATTTCATCCTCATTCTCCTCTTTTCCTTGGGTACTTCCACCATAAAAGTTTTCCCTTTCTTCCTGGAGGCTTGATTTTGGGCCATGTGAGCCATCCCTTTGGTGGTTTTATTCCCCTTTCTTTTTTGGTCTGGGGTCTGGGTGATATGGGCAGGTTTTCTGTGAATTTAGGTTGCCTCAGAATAGTTCTTCCCAGCCTCCGAGGTTTCTTAGATTGCTGAGCCCCTGATCACAGCCACACTGCCCAGGTGTTCAGCTCTGCCCAGATGTGGTCCACCCCTAGTGTTTAGCTACGCCCAGATGCTAAGTGCAACCACCCCGAGTACAGCTCCCTGGGCCCCTTTTGCTCCGTGCAGGATTCTCCCATGTTTTTTCCTGGCAGTCCCCAGATCCCAAGGACCCTGGAGTGCCCCCCCCAGACAGAGACATTCCCCACTCACTTGCTGTCCCAGTGAGCACTCCGGTAGCTCACTCTGGTTTGGTGGGGGAGGTGGGGGGGGAAGGGTGGCTCCGTTCACATTTCTGTGCAAGCTTCTTCTCCTTCTTATTATAGTGTGGAAATGTTCAAACCCCAAGTACCTTCTCCTCTGTGGGGTACTGGGGAGTACTGGGGAGTCCTTCTGTTCCTCCAAAGGTGATTTTTATGCTCCTTTGATGTAGTCTATTTTGTTCGGTGCCAGGTAGAGGAAGCGTGTGGTGTCTAGATTGCAGCCATGATTACCCGGAAGTCTGCTTTTAAATTTAATATAATCAAAATGATCCATTTTATATGCTGTAATGATCTCTATCTCTTGTTTGATAAAATCTCCATCCTTCTGTCCTATAGCCTCTTTTCTCCCATCTTTTTTTTTTTAAACCCTTACTTTACCATCCATCTTGGAATCAATACTGTGTATTGGTTCCAAGGCAGAAGAGTGGTAAGGGATAGGCAATGAGGGTTAAATGACTTGCTCAGGGTCACATAGCTAGGAAGTATCTGAGGCGAGATTTGAACCTAGAACCGCTTGTTTCTCAATCCATTGAGCAACCCAGCTGCCCCCTGGCCTCTGCTCTCTATGGTTATTTCACTAGGTGATCTCATTAGGTACCATCATTTCAAATATCATCTCTATGCTGATAACTCTTAAATCTGCTTGTCCAGCCCTAATCTTCCTCTTGAAATCTGGTCTAAAATGTCCAACTACCTTTTAGATGTCTCAAAGTGGATGTTCCATTGATATCTTGAACATAGACTATGTAAAACTGAACTCATCTTTTCCTAAAAAGTGCTCCCCTCTTCTTGACTTCCCTGTTAATCTTGAGGTACCACCATCTTCCAGGTTCTTCCAGACTTTTTAAAAAAAAAACATTATTTTATTTGGTCATTTCCAAACATTATTCATTGGAAACAGTGATCATTTTCTTTTCCTCCCCCCCCCCCCACCTCTCCCATAGCCGACGCATGATTCCATTGGGTATCACATGTGTTCTTGGTTCGAACCTATTGCCATGTTGTTGGTATTTGCATTAGAGTGTTCATTTAGAGTCTCTCCTCTGTCATGTCCCCTTAACCCCTATAGTCAAGCAGTTGCTTTTCATTGGTGTTTTTATTCCCACAGTTTATCCTCTGCTTGTGGATAGTGTTTTTTAGATCCCTGCAGATTGTTCAGGGACATTGCATTGACCCTAATGGAGAAGTCCATTACCTTCGATTTTACCACAGTGTATCAGTCTAAGGGACTTTTTTTTTTAACAAGCACTATCTGAAAGTGGAATGAAAGTCCTTGAGAGGTAGTAGGGTCCCCCCTCTTTGGAAACAGGCAAGCAAATGCTAAATGATCATTTGTTGAGTATGTTATAAAATGGAATAATATAGATGTTGATTTGGTCCTTCTTTTTCAGGAGGACTAGTGAGTCACAAGGTAATGTTTTGACTCATGAGAATTGGGATTTAAGTGATTCAGAGTTGCTCAAAGTTATCAACTTCTTTCTCTCTTCCAGAGTCCTCAAAATCCAATGGCAAGGCAAAAGTTTAAAAGCTAGCAATGACCTGGGAAGCATTGGAAGACTGTACTGTTTTTGATGTCTGACTGAGCTCTAGGTAATACACAGAAGCTGCTTCAGCTGCCTTACTGCCCACAATGGAACAAACTATTCTCATCAGCCCATTCTGCAGGGGAAATTCTTCATATGCTTTAAGTAGACATCTCCCTAACTACTGATGGGTTTGAAGCCTGTGGGTAAACCAGATTGAATATAGGGTATATATATATATGTGTGTGTGTGTGTGTGTGTGTGTGTGTGTGTATGTGTGTGTATAATGCTTTGTACACTTTATTTTTTTAAAATAATATTTTATTTGATCATTTCCAAGCATTATTCATTAAAGACAAAGATCATTTTCTTTTCCTTCCCCCCAACCCCCCATAGCCGATGCGTGATTCCACTGGGTGTCACATGTGTTCTTGATTCTAACCCATTTCTATGTTGTCAATATTTGCATTAGAGTTTCATTTAGAGTCTCTCCTCTGTCATGTCCCCTCAACCGCTGTAGTCAGGCAGTTGCTTTTCATCAGTGTTTTCACTCCCATAGTTTATCCTTTGGTTATGAATAGTGTTTTTTCTCCTAGATCCCTGCAGATTGTTCTGGGACATTACACCACCACCAATGGAGAAGTCCATTACATTCGATTATACCACAGTGTATTAGTCTCTGTGTACAATGTTCTCCTGGTTCTGCTCTTTTCACTCTGCATCACTTCCTGGAGGTTGTTCCAGTCTCCATGGAATTCCTCCACTTTATTATTCCTTTTAGCACAATAGTATTCCATCACCAACATATACCACAATTTGCTCAGCCATTCCCCAATTGATGGGCATCCTCTCGTTTTCCAGTTTTGGGCCACCACAAAGAGTGCAGCTATGAATATTTTTGTACAAGTCTTTTTGTCCATTATCTCTTTGGGGTACAGACCCAGCAGTGCTATGGCTGGATCAAAGAGTAGATATTCTTTTGTCGCCCTTTGGGCATAGTTCCAAATTGCCCTCCAGAATGGCTGGATCAGTTCACAACTCCACCAGCAATGCATTAATGTCCCTACTTTTCCACATCCCCTCCAGCATTCATTACTTTCCTTTGCTATCGTGCTGGCCAATCTGCTTGGTGTGAGGTGATACCTCAGAGTTGTTTTGATTTGCATCTCTCTGATTATAAGAGATTTAGAACACTTTTTCATGTGCTTATTAATAGTTTTGATTTCTTTATCTGAGAACTGCCTATCCATGTCCCTTGCCCATTTATCAATTGGAGAATGGCTTGATTTTTTGTACAATTGATTTAGCTCTTTATAAATTCGAGTAATTAAACCTTTGTCAGAGGTTTCTATGAAGATTTTTTCCCAATTTGTTGTTTCCCTTCTGATTTTAGTTACATTGGTTTTGTTTGTACAAAAGCTTTTTAATTTGATGTAGTCAAAATTATTTATTTTACATTTTGTGATTCTTTCTATGTCTTGCTTGGTTTTAAAGCCTTTCCCTTCCCAAAGGTCTGACATGTATACTATTCTGTGTTTACCCAATTTACTTATGGTTTCCTTCTTTATGTTTAAGTCATTCACCCATTTTGAATTTATCTTGGTGTAGGGTGTGAGGTGTTGATCTATTCCTAATCTCTCCCATACTGTCTTCCAATTTTCCCAGCAGTTTTTATCGAACAGTGGATTTTTGTCCCAAAAGCTGGGATCTTTGGGTTTATTGTATACTGTGTTGCTGAGGTTGCTTTCCCCCAGTCTATTCAATTGATCTTCCTTTCTGTTTCTTAGCCAGTACCAAATTGTTTTGATGACTGCTGCTTTGTAATATAGTTTAAGGTCTGGGACTGTAATTATTTCCCTGGATATCCTTGATCTTTTGTTATTCCAAATAAATTTTGTTACGGTTTTTTCTGAATCAGTAAAGAAATATTTTAGGAGTTCAATGGGTATGGCACTAAATAGATAAATAAGTTTGGGTAGGATGGTCATTTTTATTATATTGGCTCGTCCTATCCATGAGCAGTTAATGTTTTTCCAATTGTTTGTCTAGTTTTAGTTGTGTGGAGAGTGTTTTGTAGTTGTGTTCATATAGTTCCTGTGTTTGTCTCGGGAGGTAGATTCCTAGGTATTTTATTTTGTCTACGGTGATTTTGAATGGGATTTCTCTTTCTAGCTTTTGCTGCTTGCTTTGTACACTTTAAAGCAGCATATGAATGTTAGTTATTCTTTTTATTATTATTAGGCAATAAGTATTACAAAAAATAAGAGTGGAACTTAGAATCAGAAAGTTGTTGCTATTGTTGAATCCTGTCCATGACCTCATGGACCATAACACACCAATATTGGCCAAGGAATTTTCTTGGCAAAGATACTGGAGTAATTTGTCAAGTCTTTCTCCAGTGAATTAAAGCAAACAAAAGTTAAGTGACTTGCCTAGGATCACACAGTGAGTACATGTGTGAGGTAGGATTTGAACTCTGATCTTCCTGACTCCAGACCCAGTTTCCTATATACTGAACTATCTAGCTGCCTTAGGAAGACTGGAGTTCAAATCTTACCTCAGATGCTTACCAGCCATTTAACCCTGACAAGTGACTTAAACTCTCTCAACCAAGGTTTCCTCATTTGTAAAGTGATGATAATGATGATGATGATACCTTACAAGATTGTTGTGAGGATCAGATGAATTAATATATGTAAATTTTCTTGCAGATCTTTAAGCTATCTACTAAAACAAGCTATATTTATGCATGATTTAATTAGTTATAATATAATAAACAAATATATTATATAATATTAAATAATATAATAAATAAAAAGATTAAATAGCTGCTAACATCCCTTCTAATTCTTACATTTGATTATTTTGTGAAAGTGAGGGATAGCTTACTCCTTCTCTCAGCTGAGATTTCTGGAACCAAGCTGTGGGAAACTGAAGTTTCCCTTTCAGGATAATATTCACTCTATAAAAACAAAATGTATTTGTTCATGGTAAACATGTTAGAACAGCAGCTGGATAGGGCAAGTATTGACTGGTAGCTGCTCTGATCAGCCAATTTTCAGATAAAAGGCAGGATCTGATAAGTGACAGATTACGATGAGAACATTTTTCAGTTGGATCTCTTCTGATTTCATCATCTCTCTTTTACTTCACTCTTAAGGACACCAGTAAAAGTTTCACACACACTTATTTGCATTGTTAATATAGAAAAACAACAACCTAACAACAGTTGACAGCATCTCTAGGATAATGAGAATTTCATTACTATTGGAAGCCAGGCAAAGCCCTGAATTCTAAGTTCTGCTCACTCACAGGGTCCTCCTCTCATATCAGTTGCTTATGAGCTATCATTTGACTGCCCTTTGTTCCAGGTTTCCCATCCATAAAATCGATGGGAACTTATAGTTGAGAGAGAAAAGGAGAGGAATGAATTCTCTGAGAAATTCTTAAGTAATACTGATTCTTTCCTTCTGTTTTAGTCCTGTCAACACCTCAGTTCAATTTAAACTTTTCTAAACACCTCATAGCATATGGAAGAAGAAGAAAAAATCACTGTAAGGACACCAGATATTCTCATAGTGATTCTTCGGGCTTTGTGTCATTTGCAAGGAAAAAAAGGAGGAAAAGGAAACAACTTGCTCAGAGAAGAACCCCATTTGAGGGGCCTGGGAATAATAAATAATAACAACAGAATTATATTATTTGTAGTAAAGTGTCAGTGGAGGGGGAGTCTCCCGGTACTAAGGTGGTTGAACTCAGAGATCCTGGACTTAGGATGCTCTCCACTGTTGTACTCCAGAATTTCCTTTGACTCAATGATAGAACACCTTAGCTTAAGCATGGATGTTCACTTGTATTTGACCCTTACTGACCCCTATTGGGGTTTTCTTGGCAAAGATTCTATAGTGGTTTGCCAGCTTCTTCTCCATCTCATTTTACAGATGAGGAAACGGAGGTAAACAGGGTTAAGTGACTTGTCCAGGGTCACCCAGCTAGTAAGTGTTTGAAGTCAGATTTTAACTTAGGTCTTCTTGACTCCACTGAAGCACCTAGCTGCCTCAGCTTCATCAAAGAACTGATTAAAATGTAGCTGAGGGTAATGAGGGTAAGGGCAGGAGGAAAGAACAAGGTTAGCACCAGGAAGGTAATTAAAATTCAGCCTAAGAGTCTAGAAATGAGCACACACAATGACTAAAGTAACATAAATGGAACCCACAACCACACACAAAAAATATAAAAAAATAAATGTAGCAAATTTGTCGGGAAAAAATGTGTCTTCAAAGAAAAGGCTTCCTTCTTGAGTGGAGGTGATGCACATTGCAAGTATGTTTCAGACTTTTCCCAGTGCATCAATTGATTGTGCTAACTTATTCTGCTTTTTTTTTTTTTGGTCTTTAGAAAATACCCTATGTTATACAGGATGGCTCTTTGGGAAAGAAAGGAGCAGGAATACTGGGGAAAGCTACAGTGAAGTTAAAACCAATATAATTAAACAAACAAGCAAGTAAATAAATAAAATAAATAAAAATTTTAAAAACTGCACAATTTCTTTTTAAGAACTGTAACCCAAGTATACACACATCTGTGCATAAAGTAAGCCAGCTTCTAGCTGAATCTCTCTTCCTGCAAGCGTTTTCTTCACTGTAGGTCCTGTACCTTTAAGAGAACCAGGCTTAGCCCTGCAGGAGGCAGGGATCATTATCCCCTGCCTGCTTTGTAGAGATGTTGGGAGGATTAATGAACTAATGTCTTGCAAAGCTCTCCAGCATTGCAGAAGAAAAGGGCTAGAGCACTACAACGTATTATTATCCCTAACTCTTCCCTCCCCCACAAAGAACTTGGCTAAGAGGAAATACTGTGATGCGGCCCAGCTCATTTTAAAGGTACAGTCTCATTAGTTAGGGGAGCCAATGTCGGAATTTCAGAGTGGGAAGGGACCCCAGAGGCGATATACCTTCAAGCATGAATCTATCCTCTTATAAGAGCTCATCCAATGAACATTTGTAGGACACTTTAAGATATGCAAAACACTTTACAAATGTCAGTTCATCTTACCTTAAAACCAGCCCTGTCATCATTATCCCAGTTTTAGAGATGAAGAAACTGAGACAGGCAGAGGTTAAATGGTTTGCCCAGTATTATATAGCTAGTAAGTGTCTGAGGCTCAATTTGAACTCAGGTCTTCTAGTTGCCTCTTTTGCTGGAACATTCCCCAGTGACGGGAGAACTCATTATTTGATAGGGACTGGTTCAGTGGTTGGAAGCTTTTTAAAAAATTAAATAAAATCCATCTTCCTACAGTTTCCATCCATTGTCACATTTCTCTCCCTTGGGCCCCAGAGATTAAAGTCTAATCTCACTCCCACAGAAAAACCTTTTAAAATATATCAAATATCAAACTAGTTCTGCCTATTCTTTTCTAGCTGAAAATCCTCAGACCATTTAATATTCATTTTTTATTGAAACATTTTATTTTCTTTCCTAATCATGTCTTGATTCCCTACAGATTTCCATTAGCATGATTCCTTACAGTAATTTCTTCTGGGTAGCATTCATTATCTGTGATATCAGGCCCATGGACATCTCCTAGTACAGCAACTTTCTCCACTGAAGTCAATCATAAGCCTTCTAAGTTCCAGGGAGTGCTCTGATGCACAGGACTTGTCTAGGGTCAGACAGTTAATGTTAGAGATAGAATCTGAACCCTGATCTTTTTTTCCCTTCTCCATCATTTCATATTTTATTTTTTGACAATTACGTGTAAAAACAATATCCAACATTTTTTTTTAATTGAGTCTTGGATTTTCTCCCCCACGCCCAAGAGATGTTAAGCAATCTTATATAGATTTTGCATGTGCAATCATATAAAACATATTTCCATATTGATCCTTCAATAGAACTAAACTCAAAGAAACAAAAGAAAAAATCTTTATCTTTGCTCTGGATTCAGACTACATGAGTTCTTTGGAAACAGAAGAATTTTTTTTTTATTACGAATCTTTTGGGATTATTTTGAATCACTGTATTGTTGAGAATAGCTCAATTCACAAGTGTTTTTCATGTAATATTGCTGTCACAATGTGCAGTGTTCTCTTGGTGTTGCAAAATTCAATCTGCATCAGTTCTCAAAGTCTTTCCAGGTTTTTCTGAACTCCTCTGTGTCCTCATTAATTATAAAACAATAGCATTCCATCACAATCATATGTCACCATTTACTCAGCCATTTCCCAATTGATGAATTTCCTCTTACTTTCCAATTTTATCACCATAAAAAGAATAGCTTCAAGTGTGTTTTTTTTTCAATACATATAGGTCCTTTTCCTATTTGTTTCTTAATGACCTTTTGACATAGTTCCAAACTGTTCTCTGCAAAAGGCTAAAACCCTTATCTTCTTGACTCCAAAGCCAGCCCACTCTTTTTGTTCCTTGCTGCCACATCTCTTTTTCTTCTAATTATCCAGATCACTTGGGTCTTATTGCTTAAATATATTTTCTTCCTTATTAATGGCAACCTAGTTTAGATTGGAGAGATATAGTCTAAGATGGTGTCTGTCTTCATCAAGCATAAATGATACATAAGTGATAGGTAGATAGATAAAGCATTTATTATGTGCTTTTAATAAATTATTATTAATTAGTTACTCCCAGGCACAGCACTAAGTGATACAGACATAGATACAGGCAAATAAAAAAATCCCTGCCTTAAAGGAGCTTACTTTTGAATGGGAATAATGATTTGTACAGGCAGAGAAGCTGGTAAGGTGAGGGCAAGGATATCTGATGAAGGGGCAATGCAGCTGATGAATAAGGAGAGTTTGAAGAGAGAGTGAGATAAGGCCAGGCTTGAGTTCTTTGTAAAATGGTATCTTGGTGATACCTCGGGGCTGAGGCTTCTCCAGGATGGTATTAGTACATCAGTAATCATAATAATAATTGCTACTATACTCTTTGCTAGGTGAGCCTGTAGATGGGAAGGCCTGAGTTCAAATGTGGCCTCGGGCATTTACTAGCTGTGTGACACTGGTCAAGGCACTGTTTGCCTCGGTTTCTTCATCTGTAAAATTACCTGGAGAAGAAAAAGACAAACCACTCAAGTATCTTTGCCAAGAAAACTACAAATAGGATTACAAAGAGTCAGACATGTCTGAGATGACTCAATGGCAAAAATAACAACAAATAGAGCTCTTTGAGGTTTGAAAGGAATTTCAGATACATTATTTCATTTGATCCTCAAAAAAAAAAATCCCAGAGCATACATAAGTAATAGAGTTATTAGCCCCATTTCACAGGTGGGGAAACTGAGCCTTAGAAAAATTGAGTACAACTAGTGAGTGGATGAGGAGTGATGAGAACCCTAGATCTTTTCTGACTCCAAGTCAAGCACGGTGTACGCTATACCACTTAGCTTTAACAACCTTATCTTTCTTCATTTTTCCAACAACCCTATGGGCCAGGTGAGGCATGTAGGTATCTAATGCCAGCTTCATTTTGTGGCTAAGAAAACGTGGAATCTCAGAGATGTGGCAAGAGGTGTCCAGAAACCTAAAGTAAACGACTGGAGGAGTCCAGAAATAACCGTATTCATTGCTCAATTGCCATTCTCCCTCCCTGGGCTCTTACATTCAGCTGTGGAACCAAAATACACCATTAAGCAGTGTCAAAGCAAGCAGATGCATTCTAAGCCTTGTCAGAATGGACAGTGCTTCCTACTGTTTCTCGGTGGAAGAGCCTGGAATGTCTTCCCTTCTGGAGCTTTCTCACGCTACGGATCTCGTGCACTTCCCATAGGGAGCAGACCCTTTAATGGAGCTGGGATGCCTTGCCCCCTGCTCGGCACACTCGGCAGTGCCAGGACTGTAGAATGGAAAGGAAGATCTTTTGACGGATGATTTAGAGCACAACAGCGGGGTTGTCCTTCCAAACAAAGGCACCATCTCAGTGTCGGGATGAGATACTGGCATCGTTATCCTTCTTGGCTCGAAGGAATGAGGGCTTGGAACAAAGTAAGTGGGACAGTGACCGGGAGCCTGCAGCTTAATTCACAGGGAGCTATTTTTTTTTTCTGGGAAAAGCAAACGATGTCAACTGCAACATCTGCATCACCGCAGATTTCCTGGAGGCAAAGCAAAGAAAGGCAGGCTCCCTGAGTCTAACCCGTAGTTGGGGCTGCCTTGCCCTATTTCCGTTGGAACCTCTCTCGGTAGAGTTGAAGGCAGACAGTTAGCTAAGGACTTCCTCCTGCGCCACCCTAGAATTGCCCCGGGAAAGTATCTTACCCTGAAATGAGATACACTTTCTCCAGACATGGGGAACAGTTGCAAGGACAAGAAATGTTTAAATCGTTTATTTTATTGCAAATCTAATAGAAACAGATATAAACATTCCATTATGCAGAAAAGAACAAGAGGACTGTATTAGAAAAGTGTGAACTTTTCCTAGGGTTTATTTTGTTCAATTAGAGCAGCAAGATGGTGCAGTGGATAGAGATGTGGGCCTGGAGTCTGGAAAACCTGAGTTCAATTGCTTATGTGACCTTGGGCAAGTCACTTAACTTCTGCCTCCTTCTGCTTCATCACCTGCAAAATGGAGTCATTATATTTTATTTATTATGTTATGTTAGTTTTCTATTATATTATAAACAACTCCTGGAGCTGTTGTAAGGATAAACTAAGATATTCAAAAGTACTATATTGTCTTAAAATAGACAAAACTTTAATCTTACATAATAAATATCCCAATAATATTTTGTTATGTATTACTAATTTAATAAAAACAATAAAACTATAATCTTACAATATAATTTACAATACAAATATGAAAATAAATTTTAATAATAACCCAATTGGAGAGGGGATAGACAAGAGATACAGAATGAGATGTGTAAATCCTCAGAGATGACCAAATTCACTGATTTGGTTTGCTGGATTGCTGGGAGGTCCAGCAGATACAGCAGTGGGCTTGGAATAGGGATGATGTCTTCATGAGTTCAAATCCAGCCCCAGACACTTACTAGTTGTGTGACCCTGGGCAAGTCATTTGACTGTTAAGTTGCTCATCTACTAAATGAGCTGGAGAAGGAAATGGCAAATCATGCCAGTATGCTTGCCAAGAAAACCCCAAATGGGGTCATGAAGAGCAGGACACAGGTGAAATGACTCAACAGCCACAAACATGTTGCTTACAGAGCAAGGTTTCTATGGGAACAGGATAAATTAGTGAGTAATGATAAATATGCAAAACTAGAACATCAATGAGGCATTTTTTTCAACAATGCACCAAAGAAAACAAAAAAGAAATTCAGGAAGGAATATTTCACCTTTGTACCCAAATCTTTGTACTCAAATCTTCCTTTGAAGAAGCCCATGTATTTTCAGGCAATTAACATTTGACAGACACGAGTCCCTACCACCTTTTCCCTGGAATCCACCATCAACCCCATTCTTCAGAGAGGAAATGTTTCCTTCAAAGAAGGGATGGTTGGTTAATGGATCTCTTGGGGACTCACAATCTAGCCTTATTATGTGTAGCCATGGGCAAATCACTTGACATTACAAGAGCATATATTTAGAACAAGAAAGGATTTCAAAGGCCATTTAATCTGACAATATCATCTTACAAAAGAGGGAACCGAGGCCCAAGCAGGTTAACTTGTGTCAAGAGGGCAAGTTTTGAACTCAGATGCCCTGATTCCAGAGCCAGTGCCCTTTTCACAATAACCCACTGTCTCTCCATCAGGCCACATGCTTGCCTTTTATATGTGGTGAGGCAGGCAGGCTTAGTTGGTGAAGCACCAATGAGAAGAGGAGTCACCCTAAAGAGGCAGTCAAGGAAATTGCTGTCATTGTTCCACCCTGTGAGCCCCTGCTGTTGTGCTTGCTTAACCCCTGATGACTTTACCAGCTTCTGCCCTTTTTATGAATATGGCTGGTTTGGATCCTGGGCACCTGGCTTTGCCTCTTCTTTGCTGTATGGATTTTCTGTAATTTCTCTGCTTCTAGTCACGTCTTCCTAGCCTGACCCCCAATGCCAGATTATCCCTTTGCTCATTGGTTTGATTTTGTCATTCTTGAATAAAGCTCAATGAAAATATTTCAAGCTTCCTCTGCATTGTGGTAAAACACCTCCTCACCAATGATGTCATGTTATAATTGCAATTTTTCTTGCTACAGACAAAAAGGTCTTATACATGACTATGATCTCATGGCTGATTTATATAAATGCAGACTTTAACATCCTTCCCTTGACTGTTACTCTGGGCCAATAGCAGGTGGGGGTAGGGAAACTAGGTCTTGAACCCTTGGGATTTAGGTAAATTTCCCAGCCCCGCCATGGCTTCTCCTACACATAAAAGACTCCCCAGTGATCTTTGAAAGATCTTGGAGAATAGGAGAAGCACTCCAGAATAGGAACTGCAGAATTGGAGAAAGGCAAGTGTGCTATTAAAAAAAAAAAGAAAATGGAGCCTGAACACTTTAGACCAGTAAGCTCAAATATGATCCCTGGTTGCATAGTGGTTAGAGCACAGGGAGTAGAGCCAGAAAGACCTGAGTTCAAACCTGGAATCAGATGCTAACTTTATGGCTTTGAGCAAGTCATTTAACCCTATTTGCCATAGTTTCCTCATCTGTAAAATGAGCTGGAGAAGGAAATGGCAAACCACTCTAATATCTTTGCCAAGAAAACTCCAAGTGGGGTGATGAAGAGTTGGACATGACTGAAATGACTGAACAACAACAAAATATTTCAAGACATTATTATGGAAATAAATGGTAAAACATTGAGGGGCAGTTTGAGTTCAAATCCTGTCTTTGAAAATTACTAGCTATATGACCATTGTCAAGTAGTTAACTTAATTTCCTCTTCTATGAAATGGAAATAACAATAACTGTCACCTCTGTCTCCATGGTCTGTTGTAAGAATCAAAAGAAATAAGTTATGTGATGTGTAGAGATTGGCCAGTGAGGACCCAGTTAGTCCTCAGGGAAGGCTTGAATTTGCCCTTCCTGGTGAATTATATTGGGAATTGTTATAAGTAAGAGAGCATATGAGGTAGGTCTGCAGGGAGATGCAAATGCAGTGAAAATATTCTAGAATATCAGGGGGAAAGAGTGAGATAGTTAACTGTGGTTGGCTGCTTTCCCTTGGTGACTGTTTCTACCTTGTCTTTCCCATCCTATCTGCTTACCTGCTGGCTTGTCATCTACTGAGCTTTCCTGGTGTGATCCTGAACCAATCTGGACCATCTGAATGTAAGATAAGGTCTGGGGGTCCATTTGGATTCAGGGCTTCTCCTGGTCCCTGTCCTGTCCAACTGCCAAAACCCATTGCCTTTATTACCGTCAAAAGGTATGGATGCCTTGATATCTCTTGCTAAATCAAATCTAACACATGGAATTATGTAGAGCCAGTTTCAAGCCATGAGTGACAGCGGGGCTAGTACTACATGATGATAAAAAGTCTTCTAATTGGCTTCAGAAACCAAAAGACTGATGATTGAAGAGAGACCAAGCCAGAACTGAGTGTTGTAGTTTCAAGTGACTGATCTCTTACTTTTGTCCTTAGTGACTTTTCAGTCTTGGTGGCAGCTGTGGAGAGAGCATCAAGCATCAGGCTACTTCTCCTACCCCATCAATATATGTGGGAGGATGAGGTTCCTGCTTCTGTTGTATTGATTATTCTTTTCTTATCTTAGATGAATAAGAATCCTGAGATGTGAGTGCCCAGGTAACAAATGAATTCTAATCTTTAAGTCCCATCAACAATAGGAAATCCATCAGAGTCATGGTAGATCCCACCAGAAAACTGAATTAGTAAACACTGACATTCATCAAAGAAAATGAAATCTCAAATAATGACATTAAGTAAACTAGAGAGGAAAACACCCAGCTCAGACATTTGTAGGCAAATTCAATCAAATATTTAAGAAAATGAATACTTGTACTATGTAAATTATTCTCAAAAATTGAGAACGTGCTATTAAACTTCTTTTATGAGACAAATATGGTCCAAATACCTCAACCAAGGAAGGATAAAAACAAAGGAAGGAAAGTATAAACCAATGTTGACAATGGCTTTTGTTATAATAAAAATAAAATGAAACAGGTGGGGAAGTATTTCTCTTTATTCTTGGTTCCAGATGTTTACATTTTGAACTAAGCGAATGAGTTAAGGAGGTGACTTTTTTCCTTTTAACATCCTAAAGAATAGCATAAACTTTTGATGCAAATAAAAATACAACAGAATCAGAATGAACCAAAACAAATCTCTCTCCTTAGAATGGGGAGAGGGAGGAGAGGAAGAAGAGGAAGAGGTGCTACTATATGAAAAGATGGTGCCAAGCTGAACCTTGTACATGGTAGATGCTTAATATTTTCCATATTTAATTGAATTAGTAGTAGTGAGCTTAAAAATGGTAAAGTTCCAATTAAAGGACTGTCAATGATAAAAAAGATGAGGCTAGGAAAAACTCTGACATTACACAGTAGCAGCCAACCTCTACAGTGCCAATGTGTCAAACCAAGAAACAAATTACCACAGTAATTTGTTTAGCATAAAATTACTCAATATCTGGGGTTTTCTAGCATTCTAGAAATCAGACAAAATGGGTGAGGAAATACATTTCAATTTTCTTAAAGATTTGCAGAGGTGAAGCAGAGAGCAAGGGAAGCTTTCTTGTGGTGAATAGAAGATAGTTAAGAGAATTTTTAAAAAAATGATCCTTAGCTACTTAAAGATTAACTGAGGTTTTGCCATTATTAGCTTTCACTTCCTGGGGCATTCTGTATTTAGGGGAAAGGCTTTAAGTTATTTGGGGTTTTTTCCTGTGATTTTCAATTTCTACTATTTTAGTGATTGCTCCTATATTATCATGGCTCCTTATTTTTCTAGACCTTGAATAAAAGTAGTCCCAATTATATATAGTCTCGTGAATAATAAATCCCAAGAAGTGGCCATATGTATTAAAATTTGCATTGTTTTAAATAATAATAATAATGTAAAATAGAGTCATAGGTGCTAGAAACATTAGAAACTTTCTCAATAAAGGGGTAAAACCAGGAAAACTATTTAACCACTAACATTTTACATTTTTCTTTTTTAAATGAAAACTCTTACCTTCCATCCTAGAATCAATTCTATATATTGGTTCTAAGGTAGAAGAGCTGTAAGGGCTAGGCAATGGGAGTTAAATGACTTACCCAGGGTCACACAGTTCTGAAGTTGCTGAAGTTAGATTTTAACTCAAGACCTCCCTCTCTAGACCTGGTTCTTAATCCACTGAGCCACCTTGAAGTCCCCTATTTTACATATTTTTAAAAATGTTAATGATAGCAATAGGAAAAGAAAAGTTAAAAGCATAAAAATTTGAAAAGAGGAAATAAAGTTAATACCTGTTTCCAGATGACACGATGATTTGCTTAGAAAATATCAGAGCATTAGCAAAGAAATTAATTGAGACAATTACTGGCTTCAGTAAAGTAACAGGATATAAAAGTAAATCCAAAAATTGTTATTTTGAGGCAGCAATAACAAAATGCAAAAGGAAATATAAAATGGAAATCCCAATTAAAATAATGGCTATTTCCCTAAAATAAATGGGAAATAATTTACCAAGACTTATTAAAGACATATAAAAGTGCAGTTACAAAATACTCTTTAAAGAAATAAGGGCTAAATTAAAAATTGGAGAAACACTCACAATTTATGATTGGATCATGTCAATATAGCAAAAATGATGATATTATCAAAATTAAGAGGCAGATTTAGTGCTATACCAAAGTACATGTGCATGGGTTATTTTATATTTGTTGTTGGTGAGTTGTTTCTGAATTTTCATGACTTAATTTGCAGTTCTTTTGGCAAAGATACTGGAGTAGTTTGCCATTTTCTCCTACAGGTCATTTTACTAATGGGGAAACTGAGGCAAAAAGGGTGAAGTGACTTGCCCAGAGTCACTTAGCTAGTAAGAGTCTGAGGCTAGATTTGAACTTAGGAAGAGGAGTCTTCTTGACTGCACCATCTAGCTATCCCTTTAAAGTAAATATTCCTTTGTAAAAGTTAATCCAATGGTTAGTGGTTAAATGGAGCAAGGGTGCAAGGAATAATCCCCTACACTTGGGGGAATCTCATTCATAAGAACTTGCAGAGTCTGAACATCCCCTGTACCTCCTTAAGGATACCTGGGAATATGGGCCAAAGATAACATGCCTAGCCTTTAGGTCACTGAGGTGACGATAGTCAATGTAATGCAGAGGAAAGAAAAGAAAAAGGAAATTGAACATTTTATAATTAAAGTGACTAAGCTGAAGAGTTAAGAAAGTTCATTTTTTAACCATCACTGAAGAGATAGATGACTATTGGGAAGAAATAATACATATGCTATCAGTCAGTGACATATCTATAATCTTTGCTTCTAGGAAGTCTGAGGCTAGCGAATGACTTGAACTGAGGAGTTCTGAGC
Organism: Monodelphis domestica; assembly: GCF_027887165.1. NCBI lineage: Eukaryota > Metazoa > Chordata > Mammalia > Didelphimorphia > Didelphidae > Monodelphis > Monodelphis domestica. The sequence goes on from NC_077229.1 coordinate 168,993,027, forward strand.
TGAAGTATGACTAAGCCGATGCGTGTCCACACTAAATCCAGCATCAATATGGTGATATCCCAGGAATAGATGGGTACCAGGCTACCTACCCAGGGGAGAACTGGCCCAGGATGGAAATGGAGCAGGTCAAAACTTCTTTCAAGATCTGAAATGGTATCAAACATAGGTAGCCATTGCCCTTCCAGCCTGAGAGAGATAAAGAGATACAATTTCAAAACAAAACATCCAAAATAGCACGTATATTGTAGGACACAATGAATATGTTGGCTAACTTGATTCAATTATTTTTTTCTTTTTAAATCTTTTTTTTATCAGTAAAGGCTTGTTGGGTAGAATGGGAAAGGATATATTTGGAAACAGGGAAATGATCTATTTAGAAACAGATGATATTAAAAACAAAAGGCATCAATAAAAATGAAATAACATATAGTTAAAAAAATAGATCATGTTAGAAGAACCTTTTGTTCCTTTTTGACAGAGTTACTACACTTGTAAATCAAGGGAATGTTGAATATCTAGTTTGTCTAGGCTTTAGGAAAACATTTACAATATCTTGGGCTAATCTTATGGGAAAAAATGGAGAAACCTAGATAGTATTTCCTAGATATATATATCCTTTCCACATTGGGCCTTTCACTATTTCATGGGTTGGCATAAGAAACTAAATGGGAATTTAAGGGAGTTTTGCTCAGTAGGCAACACACAAAGGCCAGCAGACAATAAAGAAAAAAGTTTAGAGACTCAGAAACATGAACTTAATCCAAAATTTACAACAAAGTACTGTAAATACCCCATAAAATAAAAAAAGAAAAAAATTGGACTTCCTCCTCTGGTACAAAGGAAGGGCCAAACATTTTATATGGATTTTCCAGATTGTGGGAGCATTGCACACCTTACCCTTGTGATGAAGAGATAATTGTGTGGATGAATGTCTGAATCCAAAGGATAGTCGTTAAAGACGAGTATTCTTTGGGGAGAAGGTCTCCAGTGAAATTCTTCAGGGATCTGTGCCCAACCCCGACTGACTTAACATTGTGTCAGTTCCTTGGCTGAAGGCATAGATGGCATGCTTATCAAATTTGTTGCTAGCATAAGACTTGGAGATACAGCTAATATGCTGTATAAAAATCAAGATTTTAAAAGATCTTGGCAGGTTAGAAAATCAAGTCAAATCTAATAAGATAAAACTTAGTATAGTTTAAATGTAAGGTCTTACAATTGGGTTAAAATCATTTTTAAAAAAACAGATAGGAGTGAGGGTATAGACAACAATTCTTCTGAAAAAAGATCTTGTGATTCTAGAGGACTGAAAGTTCAATGAATTAATAGTGTGATTTGTTATTGTTCAATTGTTTCAGGTGTGCCTGATTCTTCATGACCCCATTTGGGATTTTCTTGGCAAAGACACTAGAGTAGTTTGCCATTTTCTTCTCTGGATAATTTGACAAATAAAGAAACTGAGGCAAACAAGTTTAAATGACTTGCTCATGGTCATACAGCTAGTAAGTGTATGATGCTGATTTGAACTCAGGAAGATAAGTCTTCCTGATTCCAGGTCTGGCACTTTACACAATGTACCAACTACCTGCCCCTAGCACAAATTTCGGTTTGATATTAAAAATAAAACAACAAACTTCCTAATAAAGTTATCCAAAAGTAGAATGAGTAGACTAGATGGGTGCTGGGTCCTCCTCTTTGAACAACTTTAATCAGAGGCTGGACAAAGTTCATTGGGAATATATGTCATAGTAAGGATTTTTATTGCACACAGTTTGGACTAGATGGTCATTGAGATCCCAACTTTTAAATCCAATGATTTTGGCATATAGCATATCTTAGGAGAGACCAAAATAAAATGTAAACTGGAGATCAAACATGAGAAACCTTTGGGCAGAGAGGACCAATTTGGGCAACTCTCCTGAAACCTATACCAAGAGATCTTTCAAACAAGTGGCAAAAAATGTAAAGGTCTTTTTCTATGACCCAGGTAGGTACTGGTGACTTAATAACTGGGACTCTCAGCCAGTCTGTCTCTACTCCATGTTTCCCCAGTTTTATGGGGAGGGATATAGGATATCTTTAGTCCTGAATTGCACCCTCTAAGTTTACTAACTGTGGTAGTAAGAATAACTTTTATTTTTCAGAATATCATCTCATAGATAATTGTGCCTTCTCTGATACTTAATGGGCTAGTTGTATGTGCCTAGAATTTCTGAGTACTTCCATTAACACTACCCAACCAAGCCATGACCTATAGGTTTAGGAAGGTATTTTGGAAGGATGGACTACATATGAGTCCATGGCATAGCTGAGTTAGAAGGGAGCTTGGCACATCTTGCCCATTGCCATGACAACCTGTCAGCATCAGCATGGGGCTGGGAACAGAAGCTGCTAAAGCAACTGGCTGTGGAATTAGGTTGAGTTGGACAAATGGTCAGCACCTTGGTACTCATGAATTATACTTTCCAATGAACTATTTTACCTCTTCAAAATTCAATTCTAAAGTTTCATTATAGCTCATAGATAATACTGGATTCTCAAAGACTATGTCAGGGGACAATAAGCTCTTCCATGTTCTGCTATTCTTGAAAAGCTTTGAAGATAGCTTTGATAACATTCCAAGTTTGTTTTCTGAGAACCAATCAAATTGCTATTGAGAAGCACATCATCAGTATATTACCTGGCTGTTAAGGTTTTGCTGTCTTCTTTTTTTTTCTATCAGTCAGTCAATGAGCATTTATTAAGATGATAATGATTCTTATATATCATATATTATAATAATATTAATATATTATTAAGCACTATATGACTTTTACTACACTCAGTGCTGGGGATCCAAAGGTGAAATAATTCTTGTCTTTGAAAAGCTTGTGATCTAATGGAAAACCAATCTTATTTCTGGTCATTGTCCTAAGATTTGGTAAGAACTGTTCTTGCTTTTGAAATGTTGGTGTCAAAGTGGGGAGAAAGGGATAAAAGGTGCTAAGATTCACACACTTTTTAGACCAGTATTGAACTTTTATTATTGATACTGTAATAGGAAATCATTTTACATTGACCAACGAATGGACAAAATTCTGGAGAATCTGTATCATTAATCTTGACATTCTTTTTATAAATGAAACCAGAAGAAAGAAGTAATGGAGGTAAACATTCACAAATTATTCTTCAAATATTAAATCTGTAACTGTATATAATGGTCTCTTGGTTTTACTTGTTTCACTTTTCCTTATCACATGTAATTCTAAGTTTAAAAAAATGATCTGCTCATTGTTTCTCATAGTGCAGTAGTATTCCATTTTAATTAAATACTATAATTTGTTTAGGCATTCTCCAATTGATGACATCCCCTCAATTTCCAGTTCTTTGCCACTACAAAGAGAGTGTTATAAATATTTTGAGACATATACATTCTTTTCTTTTTTTCCCTAATCTCCTTGGAGAATAGAACTAGCAATATATGGCTTTGATTTCTTTATCCAAGAACTGTCTATTCATATCTTTTGTCCATTTAGCAACTGGGGATGGCTCTTATCCCCATAAATTTGACAAAATTCTTTATATTTTTTGGAGATGAGATCTTTGTCTGAGATACTGTCTCTGAAAAATGTTTCCCAATTTTCTGCTTTATCAATTTAATGTAATTCTGAACTATTAAATAAGAGGCTGAAAATAAAAAAATGGGAAATGGATAATAGAAGTGACATCACCACTACCTATGATAATTTTATCAAGAAATTTAATCAACATAAATTAATTGATATAGTGACATTTGCTAAACAGATAGCTGCTATAGGTGACATTGAGTTAGAATAGTACTAACTCATCTGTAAAATCTTACAAAGAAGGATAATGGACAATTATGAACAATATTATCTTTTAAAGCAGAGAAAAGCAGCAGAAAGTAAAATTAATTTAAAGAAAGTTTGGCAAGATAACCAATTAAGCAAAGTCATCCAAATGCATGTAATGATGAAAGTGATAAAAGACTACAAACTGAAGAAAAATGATAAAGATTTGCAAAAAATGAATAAACAAAACAAGGCTAATCCTTTCCTCACAGGACAGCCCTCCAAATACTTGAAAATGTTCTCATGTCTCCCCTGTGTCTTTTATTCTCAAGGGTGAACATCTCAGTTTCTTTGTCTGATCAACATATGGCAACATATGAAGGTGCTATTAGCACCTTCATCATTCTGGCTGCCTTCATTTGTATATATATCCCTCATAAAATGTAGTTTCCAGATCTAGACACATTTGCTATGGATAAAGATTTATTTCCTCATCCTTCTTCTCCCTGATCCAGCCAACATGAAAGGTATTGAAGTTGAGACTTTGTAAGACCTTGATTCCATCTCTGGCCATTGAAACTCTTTCTCAGGAATCAAAGACTTTTAGAAGTCAGAGGTCTATCCCATGACAGAAAAAGTCCCCACTATAGTAGACAAAAAATAATTCAACCTCTGTTTGAACACATCCTATGAGGAGGAGCCCACTGCCTCTCTTGGCAGCCCATTTCATTCTGGGACAGCTCTAATTGCTAGGAAGTTGTTCATGACATTAAACCTTTTAATTAGCTTCTAAAACTTTCCTGTATTGCTCCTGTTTCTGCCCTCTGGGGTGAAACAGAACAAGTTTAATCCCTCATCCACTTGACAACCCTTCAGATACAGGAACACAACTATTAAATTCCCCTTGAGACACAGAGGGGGGATCTTGCCTTTAAGGTACTTTTAGCCTATTTTAGGTGTGTGAATGCCACAATTAAACAACAAAGTGTTTGTCAGTCTTGGATTAAAGCATAATTCATGATTACACTATTTGAGGGGAGGTAAAAGCAACTAAGTATATTCGTTTTGGACTGTATGAATAAAGTGTTTTGGAAAGTTTGATGTCAGGAGGACTCATTTTCCTGAATTCAAGTCTGCCCTTCAACACTTACTAGCTGTGTGACCCTGAGCAAGTCACTTAGCCTTGTGGGTTTCAGTTTCTTCCTCTCTGAAATGAGCTAGTGAAAGAAATGGCAAACCACTCCAGTATCTTTGCTAAGAAAACCCCAAATAGAATCACAAAGATCTGGACATGTCTAAAACAACTGAACAATCACCAAAAAAATTTAAAATTCTATCCTGAATATCTTGAAATTTGCTCCACTACTGATGTCCTGCTTATTCTCATCTGGGCCAGTTCTTTTTGCACCAGACCTCTAGAATTATGCCTTGGATTCTGGGAAAGTTCATACATTTAGAACTAGAAGGAACCCCAGAAGTTATCTATTTGAACCCCTTCTGCTCATTTTACAGATGAAGAAACTAAGGCCCAGGGAAGTATCCAGGTTTTGTCCAGATTCTGGATGGGAGGCAGGAAAATTACTGAGTCTATCTAAACCAGCCCTCAGATCATGTTCTATATTAAATCTAGTTATCCATCTAAGTCATCTTGTCATTTGCTCTGCCACCAAACACATACTTCTGCCACTTATGTCCTGGCCCTTCTCCCTTCTCCTTTTTACCTCTTACTTTAGCGTAGGTCTCCTGACTCTTGCCACTGGACTTTGATGGCATTGAAATATAGAATGAGGGTGATGACTTTGTGTACTTCTGCCTCACTTAAATCCAATTCATGCTCGAGTCAAGACATTTTCCTATGTCATTGGTCCTCTTTGAATATACCAATGTTACTGGAAAGGGTATATAAGTTGACTTTTATATGGATCAGTTCTTCAGTCCTGTGACTCTACAGACTAAATTATTCCCTGGGTCCAACTTCCCTATTTGTATTTTCTCCCCTAAACACAAGTTCTTTGAGAGCAGAGTTGTTCATTTTAAAATTTAAATTAAAAATTTTCAATGAGCAAATTTTTTTTCCTTCGTTCCAACTCCTTCCTCCCCCATTAGGAGAAAAAAAAGAAAGAAAAAGAAAACCTTGTAAGAAATATGTGAAGTAAAGAAAAACAAACTCCTACATTGGCTATGTCCAAAAAAATCCAACTCAGTCTGTAGCTCAATTTCGTCCCTTCTTTGTCAGTATGTGAATAGAAACATGCTTCATCATTAGTTCTCAAAAATCATGTCTGGTCATTGTGCTGATCAGCATTCTTTAAGTCTTTCAAAGTTTTTTTTTTTTTTAATAACGTTGTTCTATAAATTGTTTAACTGGTTCTGCTTGCTTCACTCTGCATCAGCTCATGCAAATCTCAAATTTTACCCAAACTGGCAAAGACTTTTTTTTTTTTAGTTTGCATATCAGTGTTTGCACATATTAAGTCTCAAATAAATGCTTTACATTCATCAACCATTAATTAATAATTTCAGGCTCAATATCCTTTGTAAGAAAATACTCTTCATTCCAGCTGCTGTCTGTTCCACCTCAGTGGCAGAAAGGCCAAAGCTTGATTCAGTTTTCCTTTCCACATCTTCTTTCAACTGACCTTCATAGGGTGCCAACTCAAGGCCCATCCTTGTTGCCTTCCTCCAGGCAGTCTCTAGCTCACCAAGGTATGATATGAATAAAGAGTTAGCAAAAGAGACAGAGAAGCAAATAGGTAGGAGGAGAGTCAAGAAAGAGCAGTGTCACAAAAACCTAGAGAGAATAGAATTTTGTTTTCAAAAAAGCTTTTTATTTTATTTATTTTTCATAGAGGAAAGGATGATTAACAGGCTGCAAAGAGATAAAGAAGGATGAGGTAACTTCATATGAGACATAAATCAAGAAGAAAGCAGCGACAGAATGTTCCAAAAGATATGAGACACTCTGTGAATAGCTTCAATTTTTTCAGTGACAAAAGTGGCAAGTTTCTCTATTGAGAGGGTAGCAAAAAGGGAGATCTGAGAGATTTTATTTGCATGAAAAAGTATTTTCTCATCACAAGTCAGATGAAGGCTTGGAACAAGGACATGGGTCTTCTTAGCAGAAAGAAATAAAAGTATAAAAAAAATAACCTAATTCCTTATGTTTTTTTTTTCCCATAGGTATTCATTCCCTACTATGTATTGGAGTCCTTAGGTCCTTCAACCCTTTTTATTCACCTTGAAACTGACCTCTCATATGTGTTTAAGAGAATGAGCTCTTTAAGGGCAGGGACTATCTTCTTTTTTCCCTCTATTTCTATTTCCCAGTGCTTGGCATATAGTAAATGCTTAACACATATTTGTGTTTTTTGTTTTTTGGGTATTTTTTAGTCTAATGTAGGGTTGAGCAAAAGTTAATAAGCCAGCTCTCTAATGATAACTTTGCCTTGACCTAGCCCCTTTGCCACTATACCTCAATTCATGATTATAAAGAGTATATGTAGTAGGGTAGGCAATAATTCAGTCCAATAGATATTTACATACATTTACATACATACTATAGAAAAGGTTGTATTCTATAGGGGATAGTGGTATACACACAAAAGTAAAACAATTCCTGCTCTCCAAGAGGTTATTATTGGATGAGTACAAAATGCATCAAATTAGTATATACCAAGAGTGCAAAAGCATAAATATCTGTAGAGAAGATATAATCACAAGATGTGTTTAATAAATCATTAGAAGTAGTAATTAAAAGATTGTGGAAAATAGAGGAGATAGGACAAAGTTAGGGAAGAATAAATGTCTTGATTTTCAAAAAAAAGGAAGAGACGAGAACCTGCAAACTATAGGCCAATGAACTTGATTTCAATTACTAGTAAAATACTAGAATGAATCACTTAAAGAGATGACTGGTGAATATCTAGAAAAGGAAATAGCGTAGTGATCACATGACTTTAAGAACATGTCATGTCATACTAACCTTGTTTTCTTTTTTTGACAGGATTACTAAACTAGCACATGAAGAGAAAATTGTAAGTACCATTTACCTAGATTTTAGTAAAACTTTTAATAAAATATCTCATAATATTTCTGTAGAAGAGAGAGAGAGAGATGGACTGGATAAAAAGTTCTGAATAATGGACTCAGAACTGATTGGATGGTTGTATTCAAATTTTGGAGGTCTCCAGTGGAATACCCACTGCAGAGATCTGTGTTTGATCCAGGGTTCTTAAAACATTTTTACCAATGACTTGATATAGATGACATGCTCATCAAATCTGATTATGATAAAACTTGGAAGAGTAGTTAGCACAACAGATGATAGAGTCAGAATAAAAAAGATTTTAATAAGCTAGTTTTGTCATTATTCCATCATTTCATACTCTCTATGACTATCACTACACTCTTATCATAGGGAGTTCTGTAGATGCTGCCCTTTAGCAGAAGACAGCTGAGATTATTAACCATTTCTCTAAAGAGAGGATGCCCATTGTAAAATCTGTATCAGGTTGCCTACCATGGTAAGGACTGAGAAGGGATGGGAAGAAAGTAAGGGAGAGAGGGTGGGAAGAAGGGAGAGAGTGTGGACCTCAAAATTTGAAAAAAAGATGAATGTTTAAAAATTATTTTTACATTTAATTGAGAAAAATAAAATACTATTATGAGAAAAATAAAACTTTATGCCTAGGGGGGAAAAGAAGGTGATGCCCAGGTTTGGGCTTATTTGCAATGAGACTAGAAAGAACCTTGGGTATAGCTCTTTTCTAGGGATCCCATGGATGATAGACTATTACCTTACATGCTAAACTAGAATAAAATAAATTTTAAAAAACCATCCTGATCTTTTTTCATGCCTTGGACTCCTCTGGTATTCTGGTGAAGTCGATGAACCCCTTCTCAGAATACTGTTTTTAAATGAATAAAATAAGATATATAGAATTTCAAAGGAAACCAATTATATTGAAATATAGTTGTCAAAGTATTCTTTAAAAGTTGCCAGGACCCAGGTAAAGAACTTCTTCCCAAGGATCTAGAGCCATGACATTGGTTGACTTGCCATGGTCTTACGATGGACATTGGTTGACTTGCCATGGTCTTAGGATGGTTTATCTTGAGATAGAAGTGTAAAAGGCATGACAGGTTTCCCAGAGGTATCTTGGAAAATCCATATGTGGGAAATACAGGGAAATTCAGTCTTGACATCATAACTTCAGGGAAGAAGTGGCCTGGACAGAAAGGAATTAAACTTTGATTTAGGTGCTTCACAAGTGTTTACTTAATTGAATGTCAGGTAAAGGAAGAATTAGCCCATGGTATGGCAAGCAAGTGTTAACACCCATTGGTCACTCCACTGGTGAGCTGCCTTTCTAGCTTTGGATCAGGATAGGGACTAGACCTATAATTTCTTTGATTTAGGGAACTCTCTGGTGAGGAAATTACTTCCATCAATGCAGGTCAGCACATTCTCTGCAATTTAAAGTCTTAGAACAGTAATCCTTAATTTTATTTATACCATGAACCTTCTGAAAACCTATGTACCCCCTTTTAAAAATGTTTATTGCTTGTATGATTTAAAAAACCTTTTTAGCTTCAGTTTTAGAATGAATACTAAGTACCTAAGGCAGAAGAGTAGTAAGGGCTAGGCAACTGGGATTGGGATTAAGTGATTTGCCCAGGGTCACACAGCTAGGAATCATCTGAGATCATATTTGAATCTAGGTTCTCCTGACTCATGATAAATTCTTCTATCTAAATTCTATCCACCGAACCACCTAGATTTCCCATGTTACTTATATTAGTGAAGGAAATGTTCAGTTTCAGTTGGAGGTTAGTGAAAATAAAGATATATATTTTTTACTATCCAAGGTCATGGGTCCATGGAAATCTATGGATCACATGTTAATGTTTCTTAAATATTTGTCCAGAGTGGGGCAGGTAGGTGGCTCAGTGAATTGAGAGCGAGGCTTAGAGATGAGAGATCCTGGGTTCTAATCTGACCTCAGATACTAGTGATCCTAGTTCAAATCACTTAAAACCCAATTGCCTACCCCTCACTACTCTTCTGTTTTAGAACCAAGACAGTATTTATTGTAAGATAAAAAGTAGGTTGTTTTTTTTTTTTTTAAAAAGATTTTCCCAGAGCACTAAAAGGTTTAGTGACTTGCCATACACACCAGAGGGCAACTAGGTGGCACAGAGGATAGAGCTCAGACCTGGAAGTAGGAAGACTCGAGTTCAAATGAAGCCTCAGAAACTACTTGGTTGACTGTGGGCAAGTCATTTAACCCCATTTGCTTTATTTTCCTCATCTGTAAAATGAGCTGGAGAAGGAAATGGCAAACCATTTTAGTATCTCTGCATTTTTGGTAGATGTGCTGCCAAGGCATGCACCACTCCAGGATCTTTGCCAAGAAAACCTTAAGTGGGGTCAGGATGAAATGGATGCTGCTGAAAGCACTGAACCCCAATGTGTCAGAGGCAGGACTTCCTGACTGTCAGGGCAGCTCTCTATCCACCATCATCTGCTACCTCCTTGCCTGAGAGAAAAGCTGAAGTTGTGTGCTTCTCTTACTCCCTCTCCATCCCCCAATAACTTTGGCCATTCTTCATATTGCCTTGGCACAACTGACTAATCTCCTGTGTTCCTGACTTTGGCTCAACAATCTTGTTTGTTCAGTTGGCTCTTCCTCGATCCGGATCTAAGTGTCTGACCCGGATCTCCTATGATGCTTAATTCTTGGTAATGTGACTTGGTATTTTTGGACAGAGAAGAAGCAGCAGGAGGGGGCTAGCTGGGAAGACTTGAGCTTTAGGACCACCTCTCATGCATACTGAGAGCAGTGACTGGGTAATGATAACCAGCCTACTGAACCTCTCAGTGTCCAGAGAGACTGTCAGACCATACGTCTCAGATAGTTGCCGATCTTCATTGGCAGAAAGAAGTGTTCCCCACAAGAATGAATTTATGGATGTGAACCAGAAATAATATTGGCCAGAGATCTGATTGTCCTTGGCACTGGTCCACTGGGAAGGGCCTTAATCCTTTTTCTTTTCATAGTCACTTTACTCCACTGAAATCAATGATTGCTGTTTACTACAGTATAGACCGAGATATATAAATATATTCAACAGGCACATAATCTTTACAACATCATATACTATGTAATAATATAAATATATAATACAGAAATATTTATTATTCATATCTTTTATAGTCTCATAAACTATTTTAAACATTTTTATTTACATATAACATTTAAAATGTTGAACTCTGAATTCTTTCCCTCTCTTCTGTTCCTTTACAACCCATTGAGAAGGTAAGAAATGTAATCACAATTATACACGTCAAATAATGAGAAACATATTTCCATATTAGGCCAGGAAGTTCTTGATAGCATGGCATAGTGGAGAAAGTGCTGGACTTAGATGACAAGATCCTCTAAATTATAGGATTATTAATTTAGAGCTGGATAACAACTGGATCTCTGGAAGGAAACATTTATAGGACAAACTTATAAGTTTGATCTTCATTATTAACATGTTTTCCAACACTTTCCCAAGTCTAGACAATCAATAGAGAAATATATTAAACCTTAATTTGTAGCTTTTTGCCAATTTCCAAGCTGTGAAAGCTAACACTGAAAATTTAATGATTGGTTCTCACAAAGTGATTGAAGCAGTCTCCATTGACTGGCTAGAATCTTGTAGATCATCTAGTCAGGACACACTTCTGCTAGTTTATTTTACAGACAAGCAAATTCATTGTTGAGGGGGGAGATGACTTGCTTAAGGTCACACACATACATAATAGGGGGTAGAACCAGGATATAAGGGGAGAAAGGAATAAGCATTTATTAAGTTCCTATGATGTGCCAGGCACGATGCAAAAAAAAATGTTACAAATCTTACAATCACAATACCTCTGTGAGGTAGGAACTATTATTATCCCCATTTCACTGAGTAGGAAACTGAGATAGGCATCAATCAGTTAAATGATTTGTCCATGGTCACATAGCTGGGAGCTATCTTAGGACAATTTGAACTTAGGTCTTCTGGGCTTCCAGCCCAGCATCTATCCACGGTACCACTGGGTTCTAGGATTTAAGCCTAGGTCATCTGAATAGAGAATTATTATTTTTCTTGGTTCTTTTTTTAAATTTACAGATAGTTCTTTTTAAAAAATAACATCTAGAGAGAGAGAGAGAGAGAGAGAGAGAGAGAGAGAGAGAGAGAGAAGAAAGGGAAAGAGAGAGAAGGTAGGAAGGGGGAGCAATTTGGTAAAACTTATCAACACATTAATCAAATCTGATAGTAAATGCTATGTTTCATACCCATAATCCTTTACCTCTGCAAAGAAAAGGGGGAGAAGTTCTAGCACTCTTTCATTGTAAAATTGAGTCTTATTTGCTGCTTACTAATTGCATGGTGTTGGATAAATTCACTAACCTTTCTGATCCAATTTCTTCATCTGTAAAATGAAGACAAATACCTGAATTAATTTACCTCACAAGGTGGTTATGAGAGCTAAATAAGTTAATGTAGGCAAACTGATCCTTATCCATAAAGCATCATATTAATGTTGTGGAGATTGCTAAAGCTCTCCTTTTAAGTATGGATCTTTTTGACTGCCAACATACAGGCTTCAGAGCTATAACTAGGGTGAAATGACTGGGGATTTGCCTCAGAGCACTGAAATCTGGTGGGGGTTTACAGAAATATGCTTCCTTCGATTGATACTTTCTTGACCTGTTGTCCCTGTACCTCAAAACTTTCTACCAGACTTGGGCTATGGCCACTGGCTTTGACAATGAGACTGTCTGTTTCCTTATCTAAGCCTGTGCCAATATTTCTGAGGGTTCTGTTGCCAATGCACACTAGATCTGCCATCGTCCCTGATACTATCTCTTTGTGAGGTGGGAGTCTGGCTGGAAGTACGGAACTTTTATCTTGAAAGTGAATTTGTCCTGTCACTGGAATTACTAGTTGTGACTTTGGTTGGCTCAGCCTTTTCCCTTTCTTTGACTGCTTAAGAATTTTTGAAAATTGGAAGAGAAGGGATTGAGACCCAGTAACCTTGAAAAAAGCTGGGGAGTCAGAACAATGAAGAAGATTGGTTAAAGTGGACCCTCGAGGGGGTGAAGTCTAAGAGGGTCTCAAATCTCTCTGGGCCTGTTCCTGTTGATATTCACTTTATTAGTCAAGCTAGAAAAGTATGATTAATTGGTTTGTGCCAGAATGTACACTTAACTCCCTTCAGGCCCAATACTGAAATCAATCCATTATGAATTAAGTTGAGTCACTTTGATCCAAGAATTATTCCTCTAACTTCTGCAAAAAATAAATCATTTTTTAATGTGTGCATTTGTTTCAAGTTCCTTAGAAGCTTCAGGCTATTAGATTGTCAGTTATCATGTTGGAAGGGAGCCATATTATTGAATGAAATATGTTTCAACTTAAAACAAAATCAAAGTGTGTTGTCTACATGCCTAAAGAAGTGGGTGGATTTCCGGTGAGCAAGTGGATACTTCTTGGCTGGGCTTTTCCAGATAAAGCAAGAAGGTGGTTGAAAGGATTAAGGATTTTTCTTTTAATCAGAATGGCGATTTTTAAAAATTATTTTTAGAAACATTTGTTATATTTTGCTCCCTGCATTTCCCTACCATCGAAAAATAAAAAAAGAAAGAAAAAGAAAACCCTTATAAGAAATACACATACCACAGGAAAGAAAATACTATGGGGGGAAGGGGTGGTCAGTTTTTCTATCCAGGTTTCTTATGTTTAGTCTAAATGTATAACTGATTTCAATAATGTTTTGTGAAACTCATTAGGAAATTCAATCAAAATAATCAAGATGATCTCAAAAAAAGCAATACAAAAACTTGATGGAAAGAAATTCTCTGGGAATGGAATGTGTGTATAGAATTATAATAGGCATATAGATAATTATAACACAAGTAGTGGCTAATCAGAGAAGAAATACTGAAATTACAATTATAGAAAGGAAATTTCTTTTAGCTGATGGGGAGAGTCAAGGGAAGATCAGGATAGGCTACATAGAAAAGGTCTTGTTAGTTGTCCTTCATTCCCATGTGAATTGGATTTAAGTGAGGCAGAACTGTGTAAAATCATCATTAAAATCCAATGGCAAGACAAAAGTCAGGACAAAATGACCTGGGATGCAGGGAATGACTGTGGCATCTTGGATGACTGAAGCACTTCATAGAACCTGCTTCAGCCACCTTTATGGTCATTGGATCAAATTGTTTTCATCCACCCAGGCTTCAAATGCTTGGGGTAGACACCCCTAAGAACCAATGGATTTAAAGCCAATTAGTTGCTTTTTTTCTTAAACTCTTTACCTTCCATCTTAGAATCAATACTATGTATTGGTTCCAACGCAGAAGAGTGACAAGGGCTAGGCAATGGGGGTTAAGTGACTTGCCCAGGGTCACACAGTTAGGAAGTGTACCCAAGGTGAGCCTTGAAGAAAAAAGGAATTCTTAGATGAGAAGGCAGTATGTTCTAGGTATGGAAGATAGACTGTGCCAACATAAAGAGGAGAGAAATGGAAGGAATGATGCTTAGTCTGGAATACCTCGAGTATGGGAGCTGTGTGAAGTCAGACTAGGGTAGTGTATAGGGTCTAGCTCATTCTAGCCAGACAGGCTACATTTCCCCTCTGGGTTCCAGGGTACTCTGATTCCCAGGCTTTGTGGGAAGGGATACTTTTTCTCTACTGCCATCAGCTTGAACCCCTACCAATCCTCAGTTAAGGAGCCAAGACCAACACCTCAGTTCAATTTAACCAATTAACAAAGATTAATTTATACAAAGGATTATTTACTTCAATGCTGTATCAACAGCTAAACACAAACTTTTCCCACCCAGCATCCGGGGGCATATACCCTTCACCCCTTCCCTACTACCCCAGTCTCTGGTGGGGGGGGGGAAATAGGCTCAATTTAGCTCCATTGCTACTTGGTGTTGTTCCCACAAAGTTCATGTCCATAGGTGGCATCCCTGCCATGAGTTCTCACTGCCATGGGTTCATAAGGTCCCTCTAGAGAATCACTTTCGGCTCATTAGGGCACTGATGCTGGGCTAGCTACAAACACCCAGCCTGGACCCCAGTATTCTCAAATACCCATGGTTTGCACTTCTACCATTTTGCAGTTCCCAGGGTCAGAGACTTTACTTCTTTTACTAGCTACAATGAGTGAAAAAAATGGCTGAGATTCTCCTAAAGCGAATGAGGCCATAGCTGAGATGGTAGTGATGATGAGTCTTTTAAAAATCCCTCTGCAGTCAGCTTTTTGCTTCAACTTATGGTGATCCAACAAGAAACAGGAAATGACTACACGGTACTCCAAGTCTCTCCACATTACTTCCTTTATACATCATCATGACTTTTTGGGAAATAGCATGTGCACGGAGAGGGATGTCATTTGCTCACTAATGTCCTCTCTGAAGAGGCACTCTGGGCACAGGTCAGACCTCCCTACCCCCATGTTACCAGAAAGGTTCTCTGGGTGAAAGCTCTTAAATTCCAGGTGAAAGAATTTGTATTTTCTTCTAGGGTCAGTAGGGAGTCAGGGAAGGTTTTTGAGCAAGGGAATTATGGTCAAGCAGGTGCATTAGGAAGATTATTTTGGCAGCTGTGTAAAGGACTGATTGGAAAACGAAAGAGATTGATGACAGAGAAAGAGATTAGGAGACTATTATCCTGGTAAGAATCAATCAACAAACGTTTATTAAAAATGTATGTGCCAGTAAGCACATTGGGCATGAGGGATAAAAAGCCAAAAATGAAATAGTTCCTGCTCTCAAGGATCTTTTGTTCAATTGAGGGAAGTCTACACCCTTGCCTGATGCAAATAAGGAGCCTACTTTTGCAAGAGTGATGATGTATAAAGGAAGACTTGGACTTGTGTAGACATTCTGTAACTGGTTCCAGCCTGCTTAGGGGCAGCTAGGTGGCACAGTGGATTAAGTGCCAGACCTGGAGTCAGGACAACCTGAGTTAAAATCCAACCTTAGAGGGATAGCTAGCTGGCACAGTGTATAGAGAGTCAAGAGTAGAGTTGGGAAGGACCTGAGTTCAAATTTAAATTCAGATACTTCCTCACTGTGTGATTTGGTGTGGGCAAGTCACTTAACTACAATTGCCCAACCTTTACCCCTCTTCTGCCTTGAAATGGATACTTGTATCATTTTTAACCTTTTATCTTCCATCTTAGAACCAATACTGTGTATTGGTTCTAAGACAGAAGAGCAGTAAGGGCTAGGCAGTGGGGATTAAGAGGTTTACCAAGGGTCACACAGCAAAGACGTGTCTGATGTCAAATTTGAACCCAGGTCCTCCCATTTTCAGATCTGGCGCTCTACCTACTAAGCCATCTAGCTGCCCTCAATTTGTATCAATTCTAAGATAGAAGGTAAGGGTTTAAAAAATCCAACCTTAGATATGTATTAGCCACGATTTCTCGCTCCGGAGTACTGAGGCAGCTACTTTTCAACCACATATACTAATCCGGATCTCTTGTTTTCCCAGATCTTGCATCTAGAACATGTAATCAAGGAATCAAATTCAATCTGTGCAAGAAGCAATTTCTGACTGAAATCAGATGCAAAGTGAGATCAGGGAAGATGCAGAAGAAAAACCTCAAGATTTCACTCAGAGAATCTGAAGCTTGGGATCTCCAACTGTTCTCGTCACTTCTTCCAGGGGAGCCAGGGGGTAGCTGGCTCTCTTGCTAAGAAGAAGCTTGGGTCTCTCTGGAGATCATTGTTTCTCTGTGAACCCCTGAATATCTCCCACTCAGCTCTCAACAACAGCTCAGAGTCATCAATGAATATTGTGGACTTGAAGAAAGCTGTCCACTGAGATCTCATTCTCCATCTCTCTCCCTAACTTGTCCTGGACGCCAAGACTCAAGCTAGTTAGCTCAGGAGTAGGGACCAAACCAGCAACTGGCCAGAAGAGGGGTCAAGGCTGAGACCCTGAACCCCGAGACCTTGGGAGGGTCTGTCTGCTAGTCAATAGGGCTTCCTGCTCACCCACTTTCCTTACCTGACACCCTTACCCCTCTCCCTTCCCTATGTGAACCCAAATAAAGTATCTACTACTTAGAATCAGGTTTGACTAGTTTCTGAGACTAGGAAAGGGGGCTGAAGATTTGGGGAGACCCATATCTCTCCCC
The DNA here is from genome assembly GCF_027887165.1 of Monodelphis domestica. Taxonomy (NCBI): domain Eukaryota; kingdom Metazoa; phylum Chordata; class Mammalia; order Didelphimorphia; family Didelphidae; genus Monodelphis; species Monodelphis domestica. The sequence goes on from NC_077229.1 coordinate 169,010,020, forward strand.
AAAAGGAGGGTTAGCTCAGGATCCCAAGGATCAAAACAACCAGACCCAAGGAGCAACCATTTCTCTTGGGCTGTGGAGTAATCCAAAGTCTGGGGGAGGATGTGGCAGTTGCTGTACCTGAAGGATCCAGAGGCAGAAGAGTCCATCCTGCCTCTCAACAATAGCTGGGACCAAAAAGGGGAGGCAGTGTGTCATCTTACCAAAGCTTATCCCTCTAGCTATTATCCCCCATCTCCCAGAACCATTCTCTGAGGAGACATACTCCTTCCCTCAGGGAGACAAGCCTGGGCTACCTTCCCCAAAGGGAAGAGAGGGGAAGGTTCATCTTCCCCCTCTCCATTCTCTCAACTCTATTCTTTCTCTCCCTCCATTTCCCCTGGGTGTGCCTTCCCTCTCTGGCCATACGTTACAAACATAAGAGAGAACCTATCAAAAGGGAGTGACAATTACCTACTTCTATTGATTCACATGGGCACAAATGACACTTCCAGAATGAACCTAAAAATATTGTCCATAATTATGAACTATTATGCTTTTTATAATGCTGAGCCTGAAGTCAAGTGACATGAATTCAAATCCTGATTCTCATACTTATGTGACTTTGGGCAATCTTTCTCAACCTATTAGGATCTCAGTTTATTTGTAGAATGAGGACAATAACATCTGCTATATCTAACTCACAAGAACAGATTTGTGAGGATCAAGTGAAATAATGACTGAAAAGGACCTTGTAAACTTTAATGGCTAAATGAATATCAGCTATTAGATTTTTCTTGAGACTCGGTCTCCCTATTTTGGTGGCATGGTGGATAGTGTGCCAGGCCTGGAGTCAGGAAGACATGAGTTCCAAGCTGGCTTGAGATACTTACTAGCTATGTGACCCTAGAGAAATCATTTAACTGTTTGCCTCAGTTTCCTCATCTGTCATGAGCTGAAGAAAGAAACAGAAAACCACTCTAGGCAAGAAAACCTCAAATGGGGTTGCAAAGAGTTGAACTTAACCAATTAAATGAACAATAAAAATAAATGTTAGGCACATTACAAGCACTTCTTACCAATAGCTCATTTGATCCTTATGGTTCTTATGAGGAAGGTGTTATTATTATCTCCATTTCACTGTTCAGGAAACTGAGGCAAACAGAAGGTAAATGATATGCCCAGGGTCAGGCAGCTAGTCAATGCCTATGGCTGGATTTTTTCTCATTTAATTTTTATTTTATTTTTTCTCAATTATATATAAATAAAAATTTCTAACATTTGTCTCCAAATTTTTTAGTTCCAAATTGTTTCTTCCTTTCCCATTCTCCCTCTTTGATAAAGCAAGCAATTTTATATAGATTATACCTGTATAGTCATGTGAAACATTTTCTTTTTTTCTTTTAAATTTAATTAATTTAGAATATTTTTCCATGGTTCCATGATTCATCTTCTTTCCTTCCCCTCCTCCCAGAACGGATGAGCAATTCCACTGGGTTTTACATGATGTGAAACATTTTCATAGAAGCATGGCTAGATTTGAACTCAATTTTCCTGAGTCTAAGCCCAGTCCTCTATCCACTGTGCTACCAACTGCTTCCAAGAATAGACGATTAAGGCAAGAGGTAGTTGTCAAAGCAAAGAATCAAGGTACTAGAAAGTGGAGAATAGTTTGAAGGAGAGGCAAGTAATAATATCTAATATTTCTATAGTTTTTTTAATTATGTGCCAGACACTTTATAGCTATTATCTCATTTAATCCTCACAAATTTGGGAAATAAGTTCTATTATTCTTTCCATTTTACAGATGATCAAACTGAGGTTTAGTGGCTTGCCCTGGATCACAGAGGGCAGATTTGATCTTAGGTCTTCCTCACTTGAGTCCCAGTGCTCTAACCATGGTGCTATCAGCTGGCTCCAAAAATAGGCTAGAGAGCAAAATTTAGTAGTCAAGGCACTGAAAAGAGGTTGGCAATTTGAAGAAGCAAGTACCAGGACCTATGGTCAGAGCCCCAGGGGATGGGCAAGAGTGAAGCTTCCAGGTCAGGTGTGCAGAGACTTTCTGGGCACCAAAGGGGAACTGTAAGCTAGGCAGATAGATTCCTGGTTAGGAATCTGGACAAGGAGAAAGACAGAGTAAAAGAAATGAATGATCATCGAGGTGACTGGCTACTGTGAGCCAGAGGGGCAGAGGAAATTAAGGACACCTGGCTCAGGCTGAGGGTACGTGGCCTGGGCCATGTGGCAGATCTCCCCAATACTGAAGCCAATTTAACCTTTTCTTGAGGCCTCAGGGATGCAATGGTGGATGTCAGTTAGGTACTCCTCTGCTGCAATATAGTGATGATGGGGACACTTGAAGAATACGGGGCTATTCATCCCTGCCTGAAAGAAAGGAGGGAAGGAGGAAGAGAAGGGGTAAGCTGATCCTGAGCCAAGAAAACCCATGTTCAAATCCCACCTGAGTCATACTGGCTGTGTGTCCTTGTACGGGCACCTCAGCTGAATTTGCTTGATCCTCTTTTAAGATGGAATTGCCAAAAAGGTGCTGACTTACCTTTTTACAGGCTCCACACCCAGAAATTCCCCTCCCTGCATCAAGTGAGTCACAGGTCCTGTGCTCCATGGATATATGTCATCAGAAAGGAGTGATCTTAATATGTAGGTGTTATTTTGCATCTTTGAGATGTTCTTATTTTTCCATGATATTCAGGGAAGCATTTTTTCCAGAGGAGATTGTATAGTTTAGGAAATATCGCGTTAAAGTTTTCTTCTTTGTAGCAAAATATTTTATTGGTTTATCTTCTGTTTAAATTTACTTGCAAAAGAATAATAGTTGGTCCAAGGCCCTGCTGCTGTTGAGGCTGAGGCTGGAGGATTGCTTCATTGTGAGCTGCAGTGGGCTAAAAACATATCAAATATCTGCACTGACTGGCACTGCTACGGTAAACTACCAGCAGTGGGAGGCTACCAGGCTGCCCAAGGAGGGGGAAATCAGCCAACACTGAAAAAAGAGAACAGGCTAAAGATTCCATGCCTGTTAGTATTGGGATTCGGCAGCTACACTCCCAGCTTCGATAAGACACAGTTTGTCATGACTGTTCATTCATTTTAGTTGTATCCAACTCTTTGTGACCTCATTTGGGATCTTCTTGGCAATGAGACTCAAGTGGTTTTCCATTTCCTTCTCCCCTTCTCCGGGTCATTTGAGAGATGAAGAAACTGAGGCAAATAAGATTAAGTGACTTGCCTACATCACACATATCTATTAGGGTCTGAGTCCAGATTTGATCTCAGGAAGATGAGTCTTCCTGACTCTAGCTCTGGCATTCTATCCACTGTGCTACGTAGGTGATCTGAGATTGAAAAAAAATCTAATAGCTACTATTCATTTAGCCTTTAAAGTTTATAAGCCCTTTTTCAGACCTTATTTCACTTATTCCTCACAACTCTGTTCTTATAAGTTAGGTATATTAGGTGTAATTGTCCTCATTCTACAAATAAACAAAGTGGGACCCATAGAGGCTGAGACTTGCCCAAAATTATGGTTAATAAGTGTGAGAAGCAGGATTTCCATTCATGTCACTTGACTTTAGGCTCATTATTATATAAATCATAATGGCTCATATTTTTCAGGTCTCTTCCAGAACTATCATTTGTGCCCATATAAATCAACAGAAGTAGGTTGTTGTCATCCCTTCTGATAAATTCTCTTTTTGATAAGTTCTCTCCTTTGTCCTGGATACTGGATCTGGGAAAACAACAGATCTCTGAATTATTGATATCAGGGTGAAAAGTAGCTGCCTCGATACCCCTGAGCAAGAAATAATCAACTACTGCTACTTGTCTCTCCTGGATTATATCTGTGCCTTTGGTGGCTACTAGGTCATTTTCTGAAGGACAAGTAGCTATTCCTTCAAAGTACCTCCTTCTCTCCTCAACAGAAAGAGCCTCAAATCTGTTCTCAAGCCTAAGCAGTGGAACCATACTTTTTATTCTTCACTCTTTTTTAAATCACCCAGACAAAGATTAAACTCTTTCCCTTTTCTCCTGTTTACCCTTTCTTCTGTTTCCCTTAGGAACAAATCATTATCAGTTTCACCTTGGAGTATGTAAAGGTTTCTTGGAGTCCCCTCACCTCTTTCAGGCGGGAGATCAGTTCACCCTTGGAACAGTTAATGGTAGCTAGTCACAGTATAATTATCAGTCACTGAACAATTTTCCCTACCCTCTCTAATGTTTGTGACTTTCAGTGTTGTTTCTTTAAATGATTTGTGAGTGTTTACACCTCACTTCTAAGCCAAGTGTTACCCTTTAATAACTTGATAGCCCCTCTCAAATTCCTTTCCTTTGTTTCCACGTTTCCATAACCACAGTGACACATGTACCTCTGTCTGGTGTCAGCCTTGAGGATTCAATAATTTTCTGCACTCACCAAAAATACATTCTTTCATTTTGTTTAACCCTCTGACCCATGTACCTTTTCTTAACTATCTTGCCTTGTCTTGCCTGCTACCTTCTTGAATTAACTCTTCTCTCTAATACTCCTTGATCTTCCTTAATTCTCTTTAATCATTTTATGTCTTCCTTGATTGCCCTTGATCCTTCTTCTGTTTTCACCTTAAAATAGAATCTGGGCAGGTATTTGGGCTTAGAGATTGTTCTCTCTCAAATTTTCTTCAATTCTACCAAGTTTCCTCCTTCCTTCTTTCCTTCCTTCCTTCCTTTCTTCCTTCCTTCCTTCCTCTCTCTCTCTTTTCTTTCTTTCTTTCTTTCTTTCTTTCTTCCTTCCTTCCTTCCTTCCTTCCTTCCTTCCTTCCTTCCTTCCTTCCTTCCTTCCTTCCTTCCTTCCTTCCTTCCTTCCTTCCTTCCTTCCTTCCTTCCTTCCTTCCTTCCTTCCTTCCTTCCTTCCTTCCTTCCTTCCTTCCTTCCTTCCCTCATCCAGGCTGGAAGCACAATGTTCAACCACACTGATCCACAACAGGCATTTTACCTGCTTTGTTTCTGACCTGGGCTAATTCCACTCTCTTTAGCAATCTGGTGGTCATCTACTCCCCAAAGCATACCATGTTAGTAGATGACCTAACGAGAATGACATATCAGCTCTAGCTTTACTGCATGCAGCTCCGAATTCCTGAATTTAAGAGACAGATCCACTTCCGGTTCCCCAGTAGCAGGGATTACAGGTATGCTCCAACCTTTACCTCTGACTGGTTTCACTAATCCAAACCTCTGTGGCTCAACTACAGAGCCACACAAAACCCAAGTTCTCTCTATTACCAGGGGACAAGGAAGAGAATCCACCACACTCATTTCTCTATACTCTTCTACCCCAGATTATAGTACAGCACAGCATAGCATATGATTTCATCATTTTTGACTTAATAAATATTTTATATTTTTAAAAGGGAAAATATTATTTAACAAATAATAATGCCTAATTGACTTGCTACTAGGCCCAATATATATATATGTGTGTGTGTGTGTGTATATATATATATATATATAAACTATTAGATGATAGACATCTTGATATTTCTCCCTGCTTTGTTTCCTTTAAAGTGAAGGTAGCCAATGAATATTTTGTATAATTATTAATCATGAAACAATAATCTATTAAGAATTCTTTCTAAAAATAATCTGACCAAAAATACAGCTTAAAATTTCCTAGGGCCCAACAAAAACCAAGCAATTTGATTAGAAGAATCAGGTTCTTTTTGGGAGGAGAGATTTCTGTGGTTTTTATTTGAATGGGGGGAGGGGAGAGTGGGAAAATGGGTAAGTTCTGTTTTTTCCCTAGTTTACTTGTTTCTAGTTTCACAGAAAATTAATTTTATGCATGAATCTTGGGTTCATTTGTATATAGTAAAATGCTTCCATGATCTCAGCTTTGTGAGTAGAGTTGAGACTGACTCTAGCCTGGGTTGTGTGTGGTCCACAATGGTGAGCCAAAGGTTTTGCAAGTCAATCTCTGGAGTTGCTATTTTATAAATGTTAAGAGCTTCTTGTTCAGCTTATTTTACTTTATTTTAAATTTATTGATACATTTATCTTAAATAATAGACACTTTTCAAGAAACATTCATCAAAAACTCCTTCCAAAGTACATCCACAGAACAAGTTATTAAGGGAAAAGAGAGAGATGATCTTCAACTTTGAGGAGGCACTAACACTGACCAGGATGTTATTGGTAGGCTCTTCTTCAGCTAATTTTCTTACTTACACATTCGTGTAGTCTTTGTTTAGATTAACCTCTGGTGTCTGCTTTCTGTACTTCTTTGGCATCATTTTAGGATTGTGGGATTGTTTTCTGGGCCCCAGCCTCAGAAAAATCACCACCAGCCTTGGCCAGTACAAATGTGATTGGATGCTGAAATTCACCTGCAGCAAATTGCTGAGCAAGGAGCTTAAGGCTATGGGAAGAGCTGGGGAAGAGTTTGAGCAGCCTTAGCTTTAGCTGCTCAGCTTTTAGGCAGCTGCAGCCCCCTGGGATAAGTAATTAGTCTAAGGTAAAAAGGTGATAAGTAGGGGTGTGCTGGAGCCAGTTTGAGCAAGCTTTGAAATAGTGGATTAACCAACTTTTAGTTTCTGCATTTACACTTTGGAACTCAACACAGCTATGAATCTGGACTTGATTTATTGTTTTGTGGATTGTTTAAAGGAGAATGTGTTAATAATGCAACCCAATTTAAAAGTGTGTCTTTTTCCATTCTCTCCGCCCATCTGCCTGGTTGTTAAATATTTACCAGCTGACTGGAGATAAGCCTTTGATTTAAGGACTCTTTAGTTAATTGAATGCATCCACTAATAGTGGACTTCTCAGGAAGCTCAAACCATCCACACGTGAGAATACTAAAAGACTGAACTATCAATCATAAAGACAGAAAATAGAAGTTGTTCTTGTATTCATTCATGCTTTGTACGAAATCCTGGGGAAATTGAAAGAAGAAAGCAGAGGGATACTAATATTTATGGTTTGGATTCCCTTTGTGGTGCGGCTGGGTCTTAAGAAAAGTTTCTTACATTCTACAGGAACTAGGGATGGCTAGTATACAAAGGAGAAGACTTAGGCTGGCCATGATTGATAGCTCATTCCCAAATATTTGAAGAACTGTCATGGAGAAGAAGGGTGTGTTCTATTTGCCCCTAGAAGGCAGACCTAAAAAGTGGGCGGAAGTTGCAAAGAGGAGAATTTAAAAGAAAAAGCTGCTTCACCATCTGAGCTATCTTTCAGTGGAAGAAGATGCTTTTGTAAGTAGAAGATTCCCCCTCAGTGGGGAGGAACAGGGCTTTTGAGTAAAATTATGAGTGTTTGGTGGGATATAGTGTATAGTGGATTCTTATTTTCGAAAACGAATCTAGAACTCAAAACTGAAAAAGAAAAGGCTGTTAAAATTAATAAATGATAATTTAAAATCTTATTTTCTATCTTAGAGTTGATACTAAGTATCAGTTCCAAGGCAGAATAGGGGTAAGGGCTAGGCAATCAGGGTCAAGTAACTTGCCCAGGGTCACTCAGCTATGAAATGTCTGAGACCAAATTTAAACCCAGGTTGTCCCAACACCAGACCTGGTTCTCTGTCTACTGAACCACCTAACTGCCTTTAATAATAATAATAATAATAATAATAACAATAATAACAACAATAATAATAATAATCTTAAGGAATAAAAAAATTGTTTGTTGAAGAATGTTGGGAGTTCAATTGGGCTGCTGTCCATACTCCACCATCTTACTTCTGTGCCCCAGGTTTCACAATGATTATTTTATTTAATTAGATAACTTACTTCCATGCCTGAAACTATTACTAATCCAAGGCTATCAGGACACTGTCTCATGATATTGCCATCCTTTAGAGAATGGAGAGTAGGGCCATCAGAAGACCATTAGGCAGAAGAATTTCTGGAGACACCAAAGAGGGTTCCTTTGGAAGACATCACAGGAGAGTAGGAGTAATGAATGTGCCACCCCCCCCCCCAGTCCTTGATCACATTTCAAGGTACTTTAGCAGTAGGTCCCTCTGTTGCTAATTGAAATCATGCAAACAGGTGGCTAAATGGAGAGCCACAGATAGTGTTGTGTGTATGTGAGTGTGAGTGTGATCTAATGAATCAATAAACATTTGTGAAGGACTTCTTGTGTATAAGGTACTATGCTAAATGTTCTGAGAGACATATCCTAGAGACATGATCCTTAAAACATAACCATTGAACATGTGTAACCCAGGTCCCAGTGCTTTCCAGCTCTGGGAAGGGGCAGGAGAGGAAAGGAGGGAGACACTTTGGATCACCGAACTCTGGAAAACTTATGTGGAAATTTGTTATTCCATGTAATTGGTAAAATAAAATATCTTTATAACAACAACAAAAAGAAACCTGGATTTAGATTCAGAGGATCTGAGTTAAAATTCTGGATCGGTTATTTGCTTCCTATGTGACCTTGGAAAAAAATCACTTGATTTCTCTGCGTCTCTTTCCTCATCTATAAAATGAAGGGGTTTAATCTAATTGCACTCTAAGGACATTTTTGTTTTTAACTTCCATGATATCATGGTCAAATATGTCACTGTAGGTTTGAATGATCAAGAAAAACTTGGCGGAAGATTTGGGGAATGGATTTCAAAAGATGCATAGAATTTTGATATGTGAAAATTAGAGTAAGGATATTCTAGGCAGAAGGAATGTCATGGACAAAGCTGTGGAGGTAGAAGAAAAAACAAGAACTTTTCCAGAGGATTAGTGAGAAATAAGGAATGAAAGTCAAATTTTAATCTGAAATGTCAGGCCAAGGATTTGATGATGTAAATCCATCAAGGGTTGGGGGAGGGTAAAGAAGTGACAACAAAGGAATATTAATTTTGGTAACAGTTTATAGGATGGGCAGATTAGAAGGAGGAGAGTCTTCAGGCAGGATTTCTAGTAAGGGGTTTATTTAGTAACCAAAGTATGATACAAAATGCAAGGAGGAGGTTAGAAATGGAAGGTAAAGGATTCAAGAAACATTATAAAGATGAAACAGGCAGTAGCTGGGATTGTCCTCAGAAAGAAAGTTGCACTAAGGGATATTTATTGTCAACTGGGATATGACTTTGCAGGAAATTCTATAGGTCCTTCTCTATCCTATAGGGTCAGTGCATTGTGTGGGAACTACATTATTGACAGAGAATTTAAACTTAGTAGTTCTGTAAGTGTGCCTCAGAGAAGAATTCTATCTTCATTGTGGATAGAGAACTCCATGAGGGCCCATTTGGACATGGAACCTCTGGAATCGATGGGCTTACCTCTGACTGATCAATACCAAAATGTTTGGCAAAAATGGTTCTCTGAAACCAGAGAAAAAGGGAATGGCTGTATAAGTTGTGGTATATGAGTGTAAAGGAATATCTTTGTGTATAGAACAATATTTTGTGCCAAAATGACAAATATGATAGATTCAAGGAAGCCTAGGAAGACATTTTTGAACTGATGCAGAGTGAAATGAACAGAACAAGGAGAATTATTTACTAGAAGACTACAGAAATATAAAGGAAAACAGAACTCTGAAGAAAACTTCAGAACTCTGATCAATGTAGTGACTAACTACGACTTCTAAGACAGATGGTAAAGCATGTTCCTCACCTCCAAACAGAGAAGTGGTGCACCATTGGAATGCAATGAGGCATACATTTTGAGAAAGTCAATGGATTGACACTGCTTGATTTTTGTGATTGTTTGTTTTCAGAAAAGGTTTCTTTTTTGGGGAAATGGTGAAAGTTAGTTGTCAGTGAAAGAGATGTCAGAAAAAGAAAGTAAAGAGTTTCAATAAAGTATTAAAACAGGGAAGAAAATGAAAAGGGGTTCAGAAAAGGATATAAATAAATGCATGCTCTGATCTAGCAGCACTGGCCTTCTTGTTGTTCCTTGGATAAGATGCTTCATCTCTCAGTTCTGGCTTTGTCATTACTTGTCCCCCATACCTGGAATGCTTTCCTTTCTTATCTCCACCTCTTAACTTCCCTGGTTGCCATCAAATTCCAGCTAAAATCTCACCTTCTACAGGAAGCCTTTCTTGATTCCTGTAGATAGTTCTTGAAAGAATAGAGGATTTTTTAAAGTGAAAAACAAAGAGCAAAAATAATCCAAAGGGGATTATTATTATTATTATAGGAGAATATAAATCTGTGATGGGAAAGTGGAAGGTCTAAACCTGTGACCCTGAGAAGAAAAGAACGAAGGATAATGGAATCTTGGGAACTAAGTAGCAGCTTTGAACCTTTTTGTGCAAAGGGTGACTTGGAACCTAGGAGAAGAAAGTTAATTTCTCTTATGACAAATATGTGTAGTCAAGCAAATAAGAAAAAATAATCAGCTTGGTCATTTCCCAGCATACATGTGTTGTTTATTCTCTATCTGTAGTCCCTCACCTCTCTGCCAAGAGATGGGAGAGATATTTCAATATAAGCATTTTGAAATAGTGATTGTTTGGATTCTAGTCAGAGTTATGAAGTTTTTCAGAGTTATTTTCCCACTTGTTATTGTGGTCGCCATGCACATTGATTTGCTTATTCTTTTTTAATAATAATAACTGTAATTGCCCTGTATTTATGACACTTTAAAATTTGTAAACTACTCTACACACTTGCCCATTTAATCCTCATTTTACTCTCTGTCGATTCACACAAATATTTCTGTGTTCTGAGTCTGTCAAAAAAAAATTTTGTGGCACAATACAATGTTCTTGCATTCATATGCCACAACTTGTTCAGTTATCATCTAATTGATGGAAACCCATTTTGTTCCAAAAGTTTTCTATAAAAAGTACTGTTATAAACAACCTTGTAATACAGATCCTTGTACATAGGTCCTTGGCTTCCTAGGGGATATATATCTAATATTATATATATATCATTGGATCATAAGGTATATACAGTTTTGTGACTTTTAGAGTGTAGTTCTAAATTATCTTGCAGAATGATTGAACTGATTGAAAGCTCCAACAATAGCATATAGTGTGTGTCTTCCCCAAACCCTTTCAATAATTTCTGTTCTCATCCTTTGTAATCTTTGTCAATTTGATGTGTGAGGTAGATCCTCAGACTTATCTGAACAATGATCTCTTAAATGCCAGACAGGAAGGAGAGTCTTTTCTGAATCCGTGTTCTTCTTGACCTCTTGGCATCATTTGGCATTTTTTATCACCTTCTCCCTAGATATGCTTTGTTCTCTGTTTTCATGGTCTTCCTCCCTGTTTGATTGTTCTCTTTCCTGTTTCCTTTAATATTTCATCATCCCCTTCTCTGTAGGTGTACCCCAAGACTGTTTCTTACCCTCTTCTCTCTCACTTCATTATCTGATCAGTTTCCATGGATTTAATTATTATCTATATGCATATGACTTCTGTGTCTATAGATCTAACTCCCCTCTTTTTTTCTTGAGGTCTTACCCTAGATCATCCATCTAGTTTAGATGTCCAAACTGGATGTCCCAAAGACATTTCAAACTGAACATTTCCAAAAGAAAACTCTTTACCTTCTCCTTTTTCGTCATTCCCCATGCACACCTCCACTTTTCTCTGCCAAGGGCACTACCTTCCTTCTGTCTTCTAGTCCATAATTTCTGTATTGTACTTGACTTCTCACTCTCCCACCCCACAATAGCTAACTCTTGAAGTGGATAGAATGTCAGTCCTGCAGTCAGGAAGACTCATCTTTCTGTGTACAAACCTGGTCTTCTGTCTTAGAATCGATACTGGCCTTAATGGCCTTTGGGACAAATTGTTCTCATTTGCCCTTTCAAACCAGGGGAAGTCTTCACATGCCTGAGATGGGACCCCTCCCTCCCACACTCACTGTAGAGTTTGAGGCTTGTTGGTTATCCTCAATTTGGTTTAGCTTGCCAGTTAAGGTGGTTTACCAGAGTTGTGGTCCCTTCAAAGGCTAAAAGTTCTTGGAGCCCCAGGTTGGGTGACAGGTGGACACCAAAAGTGGATGAGTAGCACTAAAAGGACAAGGCAAAACCTCACACCAGAGGTGCTAGTCCTCCCTGACCACTGCATACAACCCTAAATAGAATGGTAAACTTTCCCCTTAGGACATGAAGACAAATAGTAGCAGAGAAATAGTGAAGAATGTCAACTATTTATAGATTTTAGGTACAACCATTCACATGCTATACAACTGTAGGACATTTTGCTCTCACAAAAGTCAAGGACTATAGGTCTCTTTAAATGCAAAAAAAAACATTCACCTACATAGTAGTAATCTCTCATGCCTCCAGATTTCTCATATTAAGTTTAATATCAGTATTTATACAGCATTCAGGAAATGGAATATATTAATGCATCAAGACTTTTACAGAATTCAGTACTAAAAATTATTAATATTTAGCAATCAGTCAACAAATAAAAAGTTTACAAAACTACACCAATGGAATTGTCTTATGAGGTAACACACACCCTGGGGAAAAAATGATTATGCATTTACGGCTTAAAGAAAATTAGCCAAATTTCTCTAGGATCTCCCAGTCCAGGACACCTAGAATTAAATATTGTAATCAGAAAAAAATCTCTAGTAGGGTCCCTGCTATTGTGAAGGGTCCAATTTTATCCTAGATAAGCCTCCTCTGCCCCATAGTAACATATACCATAGTGGTACCCAAACTGAGAAGGACAAACAATATAGAACAAAGACCTGTTTCTCTGAGTCAAGGTAAAAGAAAGAGAGGAAGGAAGGTGTCTCCCCTTCCCAGCTTAATTTATGACTCTTGAATTATGAGTGACTTGTGATCTTCATCCTCTGGAAGCACCAGGAAACAATGAGTAGAAGAGCAACTAAGAGCATATCATAATTATGTAGGTTACTGGTCATAAGTACAGCTACTAATTCTTGGAGCGTGCATAATATTTTCTTCTTGCTGGCAATTTGAATGGAGGTGGGTCTGCCTGATTCTGGAAATTTTGCATGTCAGTGCATCAAATAGGGTCCTTGTTCTGATTCAGAGGAAGTTAAAGTATTCTATAACTATTGTTTGTCAGCTTACTCTGTTGAGGAAAAAAAAACCACCTTTTTTACTGGTTGCTGAGCTGGAAGTGAATGTGCATACAAAAGACTCCATGGAGAATCCTTCCTGGCAACTTTAGATGGAGGAAGAACAAAAAGATTCAGGGGCAAAAGTTCATAGAGCAAAAGTTTCAGACTCTCTCTCATCCCAGCTACCTACCGTGTGGCTATGAACACATGGTGACTGTTTCTTTTCCTCTTCGTAGTTATTCTTTTCTGATTTTAAGTGAATGAGCAATGGAGATGGGACAGTCCATGTCATGGACTTGTGAACTTTGAAAGGTTGGAAGAATCATCAGAGGTTCAGTAATTAGAATCCTTCTCAAAGCTTACTCATAGCCGCAGAAGCTGAGATTTAGCCTAACCCAGGAGAGAATGTTCTTGGCATCTGAAATACCATGTTCTACCAAGAGAATGACTTGTTCATCAGTTATGCACACCCAGAAATGAACTTGGTAGGACCAGTGCTTGTAGAAACCATTTTAAGTCCCCTCTCCCTAAGGACTAAGGTTGTTAGAGCATGTGTGCTCCCAGTTTTATATGTTTTTGTATCTCTGTTCTTGCTGTGTCTTCTCAGTAAATATCCCTTTATTAAAGCCAATTATTATTAATTAACAGAAGAGACCAATTGATCAAAATAATAATAGTACAGCTGGATATTACTGGATAGTAACTGGATGTTAACTGGTTAATTGATATTGGGGAGATATTAACTGGTAATGATATTAGAGGGGCAGTTAGGTAGAGTAGTGGATGGAGTGCCAGGTCAGGAGTCAGAAGTTCTGGGGTTCAAATCTAGTTCAGGAACTTTCTAGCTGTGTGACTCTGGGCAAATCTCTTAACCCCAATTGCCTTGCTCTTGCCCTTCTGTAATAGAGTTGTTACTAAGACAGAAAGTAAGGCTTGTTTTTAAAAAATGATATTAGAAGGATATACCATATGAGGGGGAAACACTCATGGATGATAATTGTAGAAAGATATTCCTCAAACCCTAAGGGCCCTACAGTATCCTGAGGGGCAATATAACTAGATCAATTCTGTGGACTCAATTTGCCAGTGTAAGTGTGGGTTGGAAGAGTGAGACCAGAAGTTATATGGATTACACTAGACTCAGACAAAGAAAGATAGATAGGTGATTTCCCTTCTGTCTCTTATGTAAACTGCCAGGAAAATTTCTGATTATGAAAATGCAAAGATAAATCTTTTATCACTCATTTATTTATTAGTTCATTCACTTATTTTTAACCATTTGTTTTGAGTCCAAATGCAGATTGAAACATTCCATTCTTCATTTTATTTCCTCCATGAATTTTTCTGTAGTGTAAACAAAATGTATCATTTTGCAGCATGATGAACAGGGACATATGTATATGATAACATATATATAACCTATCTCATATTACCTGCTTTCTTGGGGAAGAGAAAGGGGGAGAAGGAATGAGACAGGGATTGTTGGATATAACTAATGTGAGAATTTGTTTCACTGAGATAAGCATATTAATTATAATTTATACTCATGTATATTTATATTATATTATTTATATTAAATATGTATTTAATATAAACAATATATATCATAGATAAAATATTCAATATATTTAACATAAATTATATATTATATATTATCCATATAAATATTTAATATATTTAATATATTTATATTAATATATTTAATAAATAATCTAATATAAATATAAATAATTATAAATTATTATTAATATGCTTATCTCAGTGAAACAAATTCTCACATTAGTTATATCCAACAATCCCTGTCTCATTCCTTCTCCCCCTTTCTCTTCCTCAAGAAAGCAGGTAATATGAGATAGGTTATATATATGTTATCATATACATATGTCCCTGTTCATCATGCTGCAAAATGATACATTTTGTTTACACTACAGAAAAATTCATGGAGGAAATAAAATGAAGAATGGAATGTTTCAATCTGCATTTGGACTCCATCTATTCCTACTATGGTAGGAGATAGCCTTTTTCAATCATGGCTCCCTTGGAGTTGCCCTGGATCCTTGCTTTATTGATAATAGTTGTCATTCATTCACAGTTGATCATCATACACTATTATTACTGGGTGCAGTGTTCTCCTAGTTCTGCTCACTTCACTTTGCATCACTTCATATAAATCTTTCTAGGTTTTTTTGTGATCATCTTGTTGGTTATTTCTTATGGCACGAATAAATAGTATTCTATTACAATCATGTAATATAATATAATCATTCACTTATTTAAAAAATTATTTGGCATCTACTGTGCTATCAGTTAAAGGACAAACAAAAATTGATGAAGAGATGTACCTATTCTCATGGCTCATATACAGTAATCTCTCTTCTGCTGCTGTCTTGTAGTGGAGAGACAGGAACAGATCTTAAAGAGGGATAATGAGTGCTTTCTTTTTTCTACCCACTGGACAGTTCTTCCTCAAGTAATAGAGAATCCATTTGCCTGTTTAGTAGCTACCAGAAGTCAATTCAACATTCAGGATGGAGACTGTCATTTCAAGTAAAATCATTTCAGCTAAGGAGGTTTTAGCATCAAAGTAGGGAAAAGGAACTCTAAAGAGAAAAGTTTCAAAATAATAAAAGCCAACAAGTAACAAAGTACTGAATTTTTGTGCTTGAATGCTTATTTCTTTAACTCCTATATTCTAAGTATCTAATCTTAAAAAATATATACTTCATTCCTGCTTTTTTGTTGCATTATCAATTGAACAGGGGGGATTTCCATGAAATAGTTAAAAAAGACTTAAGAGCACAATGAATGGGAAATCCTGCTAATCTCTCTCAGGTAATCACTATTTTCAGTGAATCTTGGCTTCTCAGGCTACATGGCCATAAGCAAGGCACCAAGATTCACCCTGATTGCAGACAAAGTACTTTGGAAAAAACAAATAGCTCCTTCCTCTTAAGTGCAGAACTCAGGCACCTAAGCTCATAAAGAGACAACCCTAAAAACACAGCTCCCTGATGCTATCTGGAGAGGAAATCACTAATGACTGACAAGAGGGCTCATATTGATGAAGGAGGACCATTTGGGGGCACAGCATTTTTGGAGAACCAACAATGATCATTTCAGATTGAATCCAACAATTTCAATGGGCGTTGGAGGGTCTAGTTCTCATAACCTTATCACATTCGAAATACCCAGAAGGGAAAGAATATCTAGCTTGTGAAATGTGGCAGGTGAATGCCTTTGAGATCAGTGATTATGTGCGTCAAACAGGTGCCCACCTGTTTGGACAAAAGTCTTCTGGGGCTAGGGATGAGAGTTATATTTATTCAGCTAAAACCTGGAAAAAGAGAGCTGGATGACCATTTTAGCACAAGCAGATCTTACAGTATGTTCCCATTTCAGAAAGATTGCAATAAAATAGCTGTGGACTGGAAGAGAAGACTGGACACTGTCAGCCAAATGAGAACATGGTGTAGCTCACCCCTGCCCTGAAGAGCCCACACTACCCACTCATATTGACAGCCACAATGAGACATTGTTCTTTCTTCATACATTTACTCTAAAGAGGTCAGAGAGTTTTTATAGGAGGCTTTACATTTAATACTGATTAGATATTCTCTCCCTTGCAACTACTTTACACTTTTTAAAATGAGAATTCTCCCTTAACTTTCCAGGGAGAGGAAATGTGCTCATTTTATTATTCTACTTTTTCATATTTAACCCACAGAACACTGGAGAACTTGCCCAAAGATGGCAGATCCAAGAGAAGAGCTGAGATCTGAATTATGTGCCCATATTCCTCAAAACTTTGCTTATTCCACTGAGCCTTACTGATGCTTAGGCTGAGAAAGATTTATATGGAACAAAGGGTTAAAGGAGGAGTTGTGTCCACAAAAAGGAAACCAGGATAGTCAAGGGTCATGAGTCTATGCCATATGAGGACTGGTTAAAGGAACTGGGGATGTTTAGTCTGGAGGAGAAAAATTCTGAAGTGAAGGGACGTATTTGATAATGGCCATGTTCAAGAATCTGATGAGGTTTTTGTTCTTGCTGTTGTTGTTCAGTCATTTCATTTGTGATCAACTCCTCATGACCCCATTTTGGAATTTTTTTTTTGTAAAAACACTGGAGTGATTTGCCATTTCTTTGCCCAAAAGAAAGGAAGGGTTACCATATGGAAGATATTTGATGTGTTCTGTTTGAGCGTAGAGAGCATAATCAAGAGCAGTGGACTAAAATATTAAAGAAACAAATATAGGGGATTTTTGTCTGAAAAAAATTTCTAATAATCACAGCTCCCCAGAAGCAGAATGGATTACCTGGGGAGGAAATGGACTCCCTTTCATTGGACCTCTACAAGCAATGGTTTTAGAAATCCACTTTTTAGATTTGTTGTAGTATATAATACTTTTAGACAAGAGCTGGATAAGATGGCCATTGAGATTTCTTTTGGCTATGAATTACCTGTAGGTCTTTTTCTCCAACGTCTTCTCACAAGGAAGCTAGGCTCCCCCATCATTACAAACAGATCAGGTCATACCATTCTTCCAGTTTAATCCTCTATTCATTGTAAACAAAGGCAATGAAAATGACAAGTGGTTTACAACTTCTCATGCTAATCAAAATAACAGGGCACCACAGAGGCTGAAGAATAAATGGAGAACTTGTCTAGTGTCTGGAACCTGAAACCACAGAAGATAACTTAGTGACTGAACATTCCCATGAGAGGAAATGCATACAAAAATATGTAATCACATCTAGGAAAAATTGGTGAAAATTGGTGAAAACTGCAGAGAGGGAATGCATATTAGAGTATGCCTATTTTTTTAACTTTTCTTTTTTTTTCTGATCATTGTTTTCTTTTGCAGCATAGCTAATATGGAAACGTTTTGCATGACTGTACAGGTCTAATCTACATCAAAGTCCTTGCCTTCTCAAGAAGGGGCAGGGGAAGGAGGGAGAGAATTTGGAACTCAAAACTTTAAAAAATGAATGTTAAATTTTTTTGTTTACATGTAATTGAAAAAACAAAATAGAAATTAAATGAATATATATATATATATATGTATTAAAACAAAATTGCTGAGAGGCAGAATTGGGTTTGATGAGGAAGAAAATTTCCTCCTAACTGTAACTGTCCTTCCCTGGGAGGTACTGGGTGGATGTACTCAAGATCTTTAGACAGAAACTCTTTGACCATATTATTGAGTATGCCATAGAGGGGATTTTTGCTCAGCTACTGGCTGGACTAAATGGCATCTGAGGTCCATTTTCATTCTTATATTTTGTGAAATTCCAAATTGTTACCTGTTTCTAAACTCTAATTACCTTTTTCTTTCTTTTAAAAAATTTAATATCTGATTGTCTTCCACTTACACGTCAAAACAATTTTAACATTTGTTTTTCAAAAATGTGAGTTCTGAATCCTCTCTCTCCCTTTCCCCTCCCTGAGACATCAAGCAATTGATGTAAGAATAACTCCCTTTTTCAAGGGTAGTTTGAAAACAACAGCTTACTTCAGTTCTCTCTTAATAAAGTAGATAGCAGCATCCCACAATATTTTTGTGGGGACGGCTCATTTTAATTTCACCTACACCTAAGAATTCTTGGCAAGAATATGGGAGGTGGGGGAAAAGAAGGAAGCTTAAGCTCGTGGAGAAGAAGTGGGTAAAATTCTGCAAGATAAGACGTCTAGATCTACCAATAGGTATGAATTTACTTGGTAGGGGTGTGTCTCTCTGTGTGGCAGGGGGTGGTTCTAGTACATAATATTGAATATTCCCAAAAGATATTGGGCTCCACCGTGTTCTATTATTTCTATGCCTGACAGAAAAAGAACCAAAGCATTTCTATTTTGTGCTCTTTTGATCTCCCTCGTGTTCTGAAATTTTAGTGGGTGGGGAATAAAATCTGAGGAAGATGTGGGGTGCTGAAGCACTAAGGAAACAAAGGTGTGGGAAGCTGATAAAAATCTGGAGGAATGCTCTATATCTTCTCCAATAAAGATCTTTTAAAACAATGACAACGACAATGACAAAAACCAAACTACTAGTCACTCACCCAGAATAGGTTGATGGGGTGAAAGATTTTCTAGAAGATCCATCTAACATGAAGGGGAAGGAGACAGAAAGCTAGATTTGGAATCAGAGGGCCAAGGTTCAAATTCTAGCTTCACCTTTTACTAAATTCTGTGATACAAGCAAATCACTTAATTTCCTTGTTTCCTCATAACAACAATGATAGCCAACAGTTCTATAGTACTTTAAGGTTTACAAAGTGCTTTACATAGGTCAACTTATTTGATTCTCCTTATTAACCTGTGAAAGAAACCCTACTATGCTCCTTATTTAATAGATGAGGGAACTTAAGCACATTAAATTAGCAATTAAATGACTTGCCTAGGGTCACACAGCTAATTGGGGGTTTTGATTTCCCATTTTGCTACAAAGACACAATTTTTAAAAATTCAATCAACAAGGATTTATTAACATGTGCCAGGCATGTTGCTAGTTGTTAGGGACACAAAGACAAAATGAAATAGTCCCAGCCCTCAAGGATCTTGCATTATATTGGGGAGATAATATGTACACCTATGAATACTTAAGTATGGATAATAACTAGGGCCATTAGGCACTGGATGTGCCTTCTGGGGACCATTCCTGGAGCTGGATCTCTTTAACTTCTACATTTGTTTCAGCCCTTTCTGGTATATCCCTTGATACTCAAAGAGCAGATGGTTCTGGCTAATCTCCATGTGTCATTAGATAGAAACAATTTTTAATCATCATTTTCTGACATTCTGTGATCTACATTCTCTCTCTCCCTCCCCTTACACCATCTTCCCTAAGACAGCAGGTAATACAATATAATTGTGCATGTGTTATTATACAATACATAATGTTTCCATGTTCATCATATTGTGAAACAAGACATATATTGCTGACTCTAGAGAAAATTTCTTGGAGGAAATGGAGTGAAGAATGGTATGCTTCAATCTGCATTCAGACTCCTTCTGTGGCAAAGGATAGCCTTTTTCATCATGAATTGAAATTGTCCTGGATCCTTGCATTGCTGATAAAAATTGTCATTCACAGTTGATTGCTGTTACTCCTGGTTCTGCTCACTTCACTTTGCATCATCTTATGTAAGTCTTTTGAGGTGTTTTTGTGAGCATTTTGTTTTGTCATATCTTACGACACAATAGTATTCCATTATAATCACATATCACGACTTTAGTCATTCTTCAGTTGATTGACAACCATTCAGTTTCCAATTTTTTGCCACCCTAAATAGAGCTGCTATAAATATTTTTTGTATTTCTATTTGAACTCCCTTTTGAGTTCAAATAGAAATAGCCTGACACCAAGTTATTATCCTACTATCGTTCTTTGGATATTTAATGATTTGTGGGCTATACACAGGTAGACAAAATTATCTTTCCTTTTTTCTTTTCCTTCCTTCCTTCCTCCCTCCTTCTCTCCCTCCCTCTCTCCCTCCTTCCCTCCCTCCCTCCCCCCTTCCTTCCTTCCTTCCTTCCTTCCTTCCTTCCTTCCTTCCTTCCTTCCTTCCTTCCTTCCTTCCTTCCTTCCTTCCTTCCTTCCTTCCTTCCTTCCTTCCTTCCTTCCTTCCTTCCTTCCTTCCTTCCTTCCTTCCTTCCTTCCTTCCTTCCTTCCTTCCTTTCTTCCTTCCTTCCTTCCTTCCTTCCTTCCTTCCTTCCTTCCTTCCTTCCTTCCTTCCTTCCTTCCTTCCTTCCTTCCTTCCTTCCTTCCTTCCTTCCTTCCTTCCTTCCTATTTTTTTTTGCCAGTGAATAAGAGTATCATGATGTAGAGGCACAGTGAGCTCCAGGACTGTAGTCAATAAGACTCATCTTCCAGAGTTCAAATCTGGCCTCAGACTCTTACTAGTTATGTGACCTTGGGCAAGTCACTTAGCCCTGTTTCCTTCAGTTTCCTCATCTGTTAAATGCTTTGGAGAAGGAAAAGACAAAGTACTCTGGTATCTTTGCTAAGAATACCTCAAATGGAGTAATAGAGAGTCAGATATGACTGAACACAACTGAAGAACAACAAATCATGATGTAAACTCATTTTCTTTAGATTCACCAACAAAAACTGTAGGGTTAGACAAGCCAAAGTGATGACATGAACTTCACACTATTTCCACATGATTATAACTTTTTTGGATAGTTCCCTATTATTTTAAATGTTTTTTTTTTCTTTCATATAGTTTGAGGATTATAAGTACCTTGCATGGCATTATCTATTTAAAATGTTTTTCTTTCAATTTTCATGCATCAATGTTATGTCCAGATGGTTGTTAGTAAGAATTCTGACTGTAATGATGCTCCAGTACTAACACAATTTATCTGTGGAATTCTTCAACATATTTCTAGGATGAATTTGAACCATGGGGATTTATTATGTTAGTTTATAAACATAGCAAACTTATGATATGCAAGTCTAGTCACCTGATCTTGCCTCTCTAAGTATATGGCAGATATAGATAGACATGTCTCTCTAGGTATATGGATTTGAAAATTTTGCAACCTAGCATGCCTTATTACACATTTTCTATCACTTCGTTGAATAACTAAATCAATGAATACAGCCAGGCATGAACAAAACTTCTTTTGTTCCATTTAACCTTTATATTACATCTCAGAATAATACTATGTATTTTTTGCAAGGCAGATGAATGGTAAGGACTACATAATTGGGGTTAAATGACTTGCCTAGGGTCACACCACTAAAAAGTGTCTGATATCAGATTTGAACCCAGGACATGCCATCTCCAGGTCTGGATCTCTATCCACTGAGCTATCTAACAGTCCCCATTTTCTATAATTTCTAAAGGCACCAACTGGACACTGAATAAATATCATTAACTACTCTATTTCTATAAACAGATCCATATGACTCAATGTTCCTTTATTGACATATTGTCAGGTGAGTCCCTATGAATATCTTGTATCCTAGACATTTTGTAGGCTCTGTCTGGAGCTAAACCACATTTTTTACATTTGATCAGTCCAGTGACACATACCTTGTTGTTTGCCTTTACAAGTGCTTTGGCTAATGTGGTTTCTTTGTTGCAAAAATATTTCTGTTCATTTTAAATGTATTTATCATGCTACTTTCCCTCCTCAAAAAACCTAAAAAAAGTGAAAGTGAAAGACTTCCATTGCTTCTCAGTTAATCTAAAACAACTGAAACCTGAGAAAGGGAAACCACAAATAAGGTGGGAACTACTGTATATTGGAGCAAGGTTGGTGTCTATATACGTCAAGTACTATGCCCTACACACCAAGGATAACTACTTATTTATTCATTTTAACAGATCACTTTGTTTTATTTTTTAAATCTTTACTTTCTTTCTTAGTAACAACTCTTAAGACAGAAGGGCAAGATCTAGGCAAACAGAGTTAAATGACTTGTCCAGGATCATACAGTTGGAAGTGTCTGGTAGAAGATTTGAACCTTGGTTCTCCCAACTCTGGTCTGAATATTCTATCCACTGTGCTGCCTATCTGCCCCTAAAATATTGTTTTAAATGAACTTCTTTTGGATTAGCCTGAAACTTGGCTACATATTCCTTTTGTCTTTTGAGAGAAAACATTGTAGAAGGGTAGAAAGCTGGAGTTGGAGTCAAGAAGATTAAAGTTCAAAATTGTGGTATCTGTTGGTGATGGAATACTATTGTGCCAAAAGGAATAAAGAAATGGAGGAATTCCATGTGCATTGGAAAGACTTCCAGGAATTGATGCAGAGATATAAAAGTATGTATACTATTTAAACCATTAATACCACTATTGAGTTTATTTTATTTTTTCTTTTATTGAAAATGTTTTATTTAGTTAATTTAGCATATTTTTCTATGGTTACATGATTCATATTCTTTCCCTCCCCTCCTCCCTCCTTGCTCCTGGAGCCAATGAGCAATTCCTCTGAGTTTTACATGTATCATTTATCAAAACCTATTTCCATACTTTCCTATTTCCTATTTCCATGCAATTGAGTTCTCATTTAAAGTCAACATCCCCAATCATATCTCCATCGAGCCATGTGATCAATCATATGTTTTTCTTCTGTGTTTCTACTCCCACAGTTCTTTCTCTGGCTGTGGATAGCGTTCTTTCTCATAAGCCCCTCATAATTGTTCTCAATCAGAAAAAAATTTTAAATGATGAAAAATTTAGTAAAGAAAAGGAAAAAGTTAGGATTATACTTCCATCATCCTCTATCATCTACCCCTCCATACCAGCCACCACAGATTTCCAGTAGGAACTTTTTTATTCTACCTCTATTCTAAACTAATTCTCTTTTTCATCTTGATTTTGCAAACATTGCTGTTATTTCCACATTCATGAATTACAGAGTTGGGCAAAATATTGTTATAGAGTAGTTAAGTTTTTTTTTTTTAAACCAAAAGAATTTACTCCGAGAATGAAAGAGTGACATTCTTGGTTTTTTTTTCTTCTTGGGAGGTTGAGGTCCCAGAACAATAGGCCAAATGCCTAATTTTGCTGGACCCAAATTCTCTTAACTTTAGGTTGAAGGTTAGGGTTCTTCATGATCAATGACTATCCTAGAAGTGTGTTAGCTCTGCTCATTGAATGGGGGCTGTCTCTTTCTGGAAGGGAAGACAATGGGTTATTGGAAAAGCCTTCATGAAATCAATTCTCCAATCCTCTTCCCTGCTTCTGTCTATGCATGAATGAATGTGTTGTACTGTAATAAACGTTGAAGATGCAAATAGAAAAGCAAAATAATCTCTACTACCAAGAAACTTACATTTTAATGGGGACAGACAAGATATATGGTATTGGCAACAAATCAGATGGAAAGGTCAAATAGTCCTTAGGGTACAGTGGCAAAACAGATGAGAATGCATGCTTTAAATGCCATTTTCATTGATAAAAACCATATTTCTCTCTCTTTTTTTGAGTCACAATATATGTTCATTCCAATCATGCTACATTCTTCATGTCAGTTAAAACTAAAGAAATAAAAACAATGTTGATGATGGAATATAGTGGTTTGCCATTTTAAAATTTTCCTGCTAGTCATCTAGTTGGGACATCTAGGTAAGAATAATGGATAGAGGAGTAAGCCTGGAATCAGGAAGATCTGAATTCAAGTTTGGCTTCAGATATTTACCGACGGTGTGACCTTTGGCAGGTCGCAATCCCTATTCGCCTCAGTTCCTCATTTGTAAAATGGGGATACAGTGGAAAAGGAAATGGCAGATCTTTGGGGAAAAACTCCACTGTCTATAGGGTTATGTAGAGTCAGACATGACTAAAAACCAACAAGTCATCTAGAATACAAAAAGCTTATCTATCTCCCCAACAGGCTCTGTGAAATCAACTAGAGAACATTTGCTCTTTCTAACTCTTGAGATTCTTCCTTCAATTAGCTTTAGTCAATGTTGATTTCCTAGAGATTATGACTCACAAAGGTTCCTTTTTTTGTCTTTTCTTCTCCCTAACTCAATATTTGACCAAAAGTTGTCTGATCATTGTTAATGGAGACTTCCAGAATTTCAGCAAGTTTTCCAAACTCTTGCTGAGCAGGGTAGATACTTTTGCTGTTGCTTAGCGGGCGACCACAGCCTTTGTCTCAGTTCTCCCTACTGGAAGTCCCATATCATCAGCCACTGACCAGTGCAGGCTACTGGTTCTCTTGACCCTTGTCAGTCCCTCTTTCCCTGTCCCCCATCCCTTGCATAGTAAGGGAGAATTTGATACTAGTCTCCAATAGGAATCCCAGTGCTTGCTAGCATTTCTTTATAAAGGGACAGAGAGATAAGCTAGGTGATAGATTGGTGTGTGATACTAGTCTCTCTACCTCGTGGATAAAGAATGAGTGGGCACCAGCTATCCATCATGACGATGTAGCTAGATGTTTGTATACTCACTGGTGAAAAATGATATGAAGGTAAACAATTCTTATGGAAATGCTCAATTTGAAGAAAGTCACAGAAACTAGTATTAAGCATGCCAATGAGACTGTCCCTCCCACTAAAATATTTACATCAAGAAAATTATTCTTCTATTTCATTCACAGCTGGACTTTTTTTCCTTGTGCATATCAATAATCCAAATGTCACTGATGGATACTGATGATATCTTTAAGCCTCAGATTGTAAATGGCTATGAGCATTATAGATTGGGACATCCAGCTAAAGGAGCACTAGAAAGACTGGACAATCTGGGAGGGTGTTTGTATTTAGGAATTAACACCTATTCATGAAAGAAGATATATTTTTTTCTTAAAAATATAAAGGTAGGGGGCAGCTGGGTGGCTCAGTGGATTGAGAGCAAGGCCTAGAGATGGGAGGTACTGGGTTCAAATATGGCCTCAGATACTTCCTAACTGTGTGACCCTGGGCAAGTCACTTGACCTCCATTACCTAGCCCTTACCTCTCTTCTGCCTGGAACCAATACATAGTATTAATTCTAAGATGGAAGGTAAGGGTTTAAAAATTAGAGAAAAGTTGAATACCCTCCCCTATTCTGCTTCTCCAAAATGATGCCTGAGGTAGCCAGTGTGAGTGATCTCCAAACACAAGATGATGGAAGCTTCTTAATAGAAAGCTTGAAATATCTCATTAATGAGCCTGAGAAACACCACTAATATGGTAACTAACCTTGTGAGAGCTAGAAAGAGGACAGCTGCTGGTTTGTTTTAGAGCTTGCTAGCTCTTTTTCTGGGGAGAGGGGTGTAAAATGATCTGAGGAAAGGAGGGAAGATAAAAAAGAATAGAAAAGGAAAATAATATGATGTAAGAAAGGATGAGTAGGTTAATTTTTCAAAATCATGGAAAGACCTACATGAAATTAGGAAGAACAAAATGAACAGAATCAAGAGAACATTGTATATAATAATAGAAATATTATTTAAAGTATAACTGTGAATATCTACCTCTAGAGAAAGAGCTAATAAATAGAAATATGTGTGACATTGTTTTAAATATACATATATGCATATACTCATCTATTATACACACATATATGTGTGTATATATATATATATATACATATATAGAAATATATTTGTCAAATGATGTCTTCTCTGGTCCTCTAGGGGAGAAAGGGAGAAACCTGGAAACTTTTAATATAACAAGGAAACAACTAAAATGTTTTTAAAACAATTTTTTAAAAGAAAAGGAAAAATTTTTAAAGTCCATCTTAATCTGTAAGTCAAATAATTTATTTTTTCTTTTTTTTTCCATGGAACATCCAACTGGAGAAATGATAGACCTCATGGTTTCCATTCTTCCCTTTGAAGGACTCAATTCTCAGCAGTGCTGCATTGTCTTTCATTGCTACAAGTCCATGTTGGCAAACCTATGGAACAAGTGCTGGAGGGGGCTGTTCCCTTCCCCTCTCCACCACACCTGAGGACGTTTTTTTCACATCACCTGCCCCTCTTCCCAGCAGTCCAATAGGAGCACTTCCTCCCTCCCCTATCTAGGGTAAGGAGATGGCATGAGGGTGTAGTTTGGGCACTCAGTCTCTAAAAGTTTCACCATCACTTCTATAGGTCATCATTGCTGACATTGAGTGAGGGAAAGATTTGACTCTTAATGTGGCTTCTGTCCTGTTCTGTTAACTTTGGATTTTGTTGCTGCATCTGCTGAAAGCTGATAAGGCTGGTGAGGTCTTTTGTAGAAGGGCTTACTGATCCAGGCAGCGCTCAAAGGATTGTGTCCACTTGATATTACTTCTACTTCAGGATTGTTCATGAAGTTTGATGCCATACTTATGAAGCTTGGGTTATTCAGCAAGCCAGTCAGGTTGAAACCTCCAGTACCTCCTTTAGGGCCAGGTTTTTCTTTCATTTTCTGTTCTGCAACCTTGAGGTTTATTGTTATGTTTCATTGTCTGGATCCAACTCCAGGACTTTTCTTATACTAGACTAAAGCTTCCCTATGTTAGTTTAAATTTGAAAGTTTCAAACCCATTTCACCATAGACTTTGCTATAATGAGGCAGGGGGATCTATGCTAGTGGAATTTTTTTTTTTTACAGTCCTTCACTGCATGTTCATAGTTTCCAAGTTTGCTATAGGCAGAAAATCTATTCAGAAAAAAAAAAATTCTCCCATTGACTGTATTTAATTCAATTGCTTTCCCCAGACAGAGAGAGTGTCCAATTTGAAACTTTCTACTTTCCTTTGTTAATTTCTTTCAATCCCAAATCACTCAGCCCCCACTATATCTCCATTAGAGAAGGTGTCAGGCTCAGAACTCCTTTGGATGCAAGGCATGTCCTTTTTCCTATAGCAGCTTCAAAAATGTCAGGCAGGATCTATGGGACCACCAGATCTAGAATGTCAATGGCCATTGCAGTATGTCTCTAGGCTCTGGATTGTAACTTCAAACACACCTGGGCACCAAAGAAAGAAGCCTTCATACTGTGGTTGGTCTTGCAGAAAGTGGATGATACAATAATCAAGGCTCTTCTTGTTCTCTATCTTTACCTAGAAAGGGATCTAGAGATTTTCAAGATTTAGCAAGCTGCCAAGCCCCAGATGACTACACATCTCATAAGCCATTCCAATCCTTTTACTCTTCCAAGATGATTGTTTGGTATTATACCATATTTCTTTCTGAAGTTCTGCCATTGGAGAGGGTGCAAAGGACTTTGGTGCTAAGAATTTTCTCTTCCAGTACTTTTTTGTTTTTACAATACTTTGTAATTTATTTTTAAAAATTTTATTTGTTTAATTCATTTAGAATATTTTTCCATGATTACATGATTCATATTTTTTCTCCCCTCCTCCCACCCCCTCCCATAGCCAATGCATAATTTCACTGGGTTTTACATACGTCATTGATCAAGACCTATTTCCATATTATTGATATTTGCACTAGGGTGATCTTTTAGAGTCTACACCCCCAATCATATCCTCATCGATCCGTGTGATTAAGCAAATATTTTTCTTTTGTGTTTCTACTTCCATAGTTCTTTCTCTGGATGTGGATAGTGTTCTTTCTTCTAAGTCCCTCAGAACTATCCGCGGTCACTGCATTGCTGCTAGCAGAGAAGTCTATTGCATTTGATTGTGCCACAGTGTATCAGTCTCTGTATACAATGTTTTTCTGGTTCTGTTCCTTTCACTCTGCATCAATTCCTGGAGGTCGTTCCACTTCACATGGAATTCCTCCAGTTCATTATTCCTTTGAGCACAATAGTATTCCATCACCATCATTTAACACAATTTGTTCAGCCATTCCCCAATTGAAGGGGATCCCCTCATTTTCCATTTTTTTGCCACTACAAAGAGTGCAGCTATAAATATTTTTGTACAAGTCTTTTTTCCTTATTATCTCTTTGGGGTATAAACCCAGCAGTAGTATGGCTAAATCAAAGGGCAGGAAGTCTTAAAACCTTTTGGACATAATTCCAAATTGCCCTCCAGAATGGTTGGATCGATTCATAATTCTAACAGAAATGTATTAGTATCCAAATTTTGCCACGTCCCCTCCAACATTTATTATTTTCATTTATTGTCATATTGGTCAATTGGTCTGCTAGGTATGAGGTGGTACCTCAGAGTTGTTTTGATTTGCATTTCTCTAATTATGAGAGATTTAGAACACTTTTTTCATGTGCTTATTGATAGTTTTGATTTTGTTATATGAAATGTTTTTGTATTTTTCTTAAAACATCACAATCATTTTCCAGTATTACCATCACATAGAACTCTCCCTTATCACAAAGAAAAATGGTTGAACAAAATCAACAGACTCAATGACTCAATAACTACATCCAACAACACGGGCATGATTCATATCCATTATCCACTATTTCTTTACAGAAAGGCTGGAAGTATGCTTCATTGTTCTCTGGAACCAAGATTTGCCATGACATTTAATTTGAGTTCAACTATCTTTAAAAGCTGTGTTCACTTATATTATTGTAATAATTTTGTAAATTATTCCCCTGGATCTGTTTTCTTCACTTTCTATTGATTTAGTCAGCTAGGTGGTACAGGGCATTGAACACTGGACCTGGATTCAGGTAGAACTGAATTCAAAGCTAGTCTCAAATATTTACTCATCATGTAATCTTGGGCAAGTCACTTGACCTCTGTTTGCCTCAGTTTACTCATATTTAAAGTAGTGATAATAGTACTTACCTTCTAATGTGGAGAGGATGGCATAAGATATTTGTAAAGTACTTCCCAAACCTTAAAGCACTATATAAATACTAGCTCACTATTATGTCATAAGTTTCAATGAATTCCTTATATTTGCCAATAGTATTCCACTATATTCATATCCATGATTTATTCATCCACATTCCAGTTGGCAGATACCCACTTTATTTCCAGATTTTTGCCACCACAAAAAAATCTCACTATGAATATTTTGTTCTACAAGAATTTCTCTTTCTTCTTTTGACTTCCTTGGTGTATATACCAAGAACAAAATGACTGATTTAAAGAGCATGAGCAATTGAGTGACTTCCCTTGCATTATTCCAAATTAAACTAATCTACGACTCTGCCAACAACATCCTAATGTGTGTCTGCTTTCTTAGCATCATTGAAAAGCTTCCTAATTGATATGTTATCATAAAAGCATCGTTATTGTTGTTCATCCTTCATTTTCAAAGAGACTCAATGACATCATGGGGTGATGTCTTGACTTGTGAGTGAGTTGAAATTAAGCAAGATACAAAGTTAATTAAGTTACACAAAGCCCTCAGCCTCATTCTTTCTTCCAATCATCAAAGTCCAGTGGCAAGGCAAAAGCTGGAGTGACTGGCACTGGTCCAGGCTGCAGTGAATGACTCTGGCTTCTTCAATGTCTGACCAAGCTTTATGTGCTCCAGAATAGAAATACAGAATGTTGGAACTGAAAGAGAACTTAATGATCCATTTCTTTCTTTCTTGATTTATGATGATGTCATTGGTAGAAGACACTCAGCAGGAAGAAAACTCCCTCTACCAGTATACTCTGGCAACTGTTCTGTAACCTAGAGTCTTAGAAAGCTTTGGGAAGATGGAAAGAATAAGTGATTTAGCATTATAGGACCAGAGATCTAAAGCGGGAAATGACCCAAGAGGCTCAAGCAGGTTTAGTGACTAACTGTTCTACTTTACTCAGATACAACAAGAGAAGCTAGGCAAATACAGGCAGCCGGGTGCAGTGGACAGTGTTGAGCATGGAGTCAGAAAGACAAGTTCAAAACTACGAGTTCAGATACATCCTAGTTATGTGGCCCCAGGAAAGTCATTTAACTTCTGCTTGCTTCAGTTTCCTCATCTATAAAATAGTACCTACTTCTCAGGGTCAAATGAGATAATATAATAATATAAACAATTAAAAAAAATAAAAATATGATAACAAAAGTCCTTTGTAAGCCTTACCTATACAAATGCTAGCTATTAGTAAGAAATGAGATTTGAACCCACATCTCTGATTCCTTCATATGTCACATTTGCCCAGGGTCATGCAGCCAGTGTGAGTCAGATATGCTTGGGCTTCTTGGCTCAGATTCCAATTCTTTCTCCACTCAGTCTTGTCACCTCTGGAGTTTAATTTTACAAGACAAATAAACCAGAGATTCAAAGAAGGGATGGGATTGCCTCAAGGTCATGGTCCACAGATACAAAAGCCCTGATGCAGGAACAAAGATGAAAATGGCCAATTTGCAGCATTTGAATTAACAGAAACAATTAACAATGAGCAGCAGATGATGGAGGCCAAAGTAATTTCTTCCTTAAATGTTAAAGGGTAATGTGATACAAGAGATAAGAACAAGGAAAATATTAAACTCTCCAAGGACTTTGCATTCGCATGTACCAAAGAACTGATATTTTCTTATTTCAGGATCAAATTACAATGAATTGATGAGGAGGAGCAGGGAACAACACAGATACTATCAGAAATGGTTAAATGAAAGTTGGAGATTTGAAAAATTGATATGACCCCAGAAAACACACATACACACACACACACACACACACACACACACACACACACAGAAGGAAATGGGGATAGAAATTAGAGACGCTTTGGTGGACCTTTTCAAAAGCACAAGAGAAATCCCCAAAGACTAGAAAATGTAATATAATGCTATGTCTGGGGGAAAAGGAGCCAGAGGCACTTTGGGACCTTCAGTCTAGTCAGATTGAGGTCTATTGTCAGGAAGAGAAAAAAAAAACACTCAAGATCAATTCCGGGAATGGAAGCATGTCTCAGAGCAGCCAGCATTGTTTTCAGAAGTTTGGCCCTTAGGAAAGCTAAGAGGCAGGAGGGTAAATGGGCAAAAGGAGCACTGAGCTGGAAACAAACTAGTTTTAGGAAGTTTAGACAAAGTGTATGTAGCATAATGGTGGGGCAAAGATAGCCTTCTAAATTTTATGGAGTAAGAATGATGTTTGCTTGGCAATCACTGATGGCTGGTGGCAGATACATCAAACAGAAAGGGAATCCTGAGTAGCTCAGTGGATTGAGAGCCAGACCTAGAGACAGGAGGTTCTAGGTTCAAATGTGGCCTCAGACACTTCCCAGCTGTGTGATCCTGGGCAAGTCACTTGACCCCCATTGCCTAGCCCTTATCACTCTTCTGCCTTGGAGCCAATACACAGTATTGACTCCAAGATGGAAGGTAAGGGTTTAAAAAAAAAAGAAAGAAAGGGAATCCATCTACTTGGAGAATCAACATGGTTCGGCATGAGGGGAAAACATCATGAATTATAGCAGAATCACCATCAACAGAGACAGAATAGGAGGTTTAGCTTCCCCACCTCAAAGAGAAATTGTTTACTTGAAGAAGACAACATAGCAAGAGGTGAAGAAGTCTTAGGGAGATTAGGGAGGCCAAGGGCTTTTCTTCTGGTTATTGATTAGCCTCCCTGAGTCCCTGTTTCTTCATTTCTTACCATATAAAGGGTCCCTAGATGAAATGATTTCCATTTGGGATGGGGAATGTTGAATTTCCAGTTTTAAGGAGATCCACAATGTACCAGATTCTGTTCTAGGTGATGAGAATACAAAAGCAAACATGAAATAGCCCTTTCCCTTAAGGAAAGAGGAAATAATACAAATATATAAGAAAAATATATAGAAATAAATGTATAAAAATATAAAATACATAGAAAATAAATACAAAGTATTTAGGGAAGGATTGGTAGTTGAGGGAGTCATGAAAACATGTTGGCAGTAAAACTCAAATTAATCTTTGAAGAGAGTTAAGAATTTAAGGTTGGAGAAGGGAAGGGAGAGAATTTCAGGTATTAGAGACAACCTGTATAAAAGAGCATGGATTGCCAAGTTCAGGGAACAGCCATGAAATTAGTTCAGCTTCATTTATAGTGCATGAGGAAGTGTTATGAATTAAGGTTGCAAAGATAGGTTGGAATCAGATTGTGTAGGAATGAAAACACCATGCAGAGGAATATGTATTTTATCTTGGAGACAAAAAGGGAGCTATGGAAGCTTCTTGAGTAGGATGGGAACCTGTCAGACCTGCACTTTTAGGTGTATCTATGTGACATTTGTGAGGAAGATGGATTGGAGAGAGGGAAAGACTGGAAGTAGAAAGAATAAATATGATGCTACCATAATAGGTCACATGTGAACTAAGGTGGTGGTTGTAGGAGTAGAGAGAAAGGTAGGAGAGATACTATGGGGTATAAAGAAAAACATCATGAATGATAGCAGAGGGAGATAGCATCAATAGAGGAAAAAATAGGAGATTAGCTTCCCTTACCCCAAAGAGAAATAATTTACTCTGAGAAGATTTAGCATACTAAGAGATGAAGAAATTTTAGGGAGAAATAGGGAGTATTAAACTTGGTCACTGATAAGATATGAAGGTGGACAGAGCAAAGAGTCCAGGATAACCCAGGGAGAGAGGGAAGTTAGACGAAGAAAATAATTTTTTTGAAGAAGATAATTTAGGAGCACCTAGGTGACAAAGTAGCACTGGACCTGGAGTCAGGAGAATTCATGTGTTCAAATCTGGCCTCAGACACTAGTGGTGTGACCCTTGGCAAATTTCTTAACCCCATTTGCCTCTGTTTCCTCATCTGTCAAAGGAGCTGGAGAAGGAAATGGCAAACTGCCCCAGTATCTTTGCCAAGAAAACCCCAAATGGGGTCACAAAGAGTTGGATATGACTGAAATGATTGAACAAAAATAGTAGTAGTCTCTCGGTAACCGAGGATGAGGATTGTCTTTGTGAGCTTTCATCTGTGATGTAGATGAGTGTGCACAAAAACACTTGTGTATGAAGGAGATTTAAGTGGAAAAGTCGATGCACAGAGACAGTCCCACTCTCTCGATGTTGGAAGCCTGGGTCCATTGGCACGAAAAATTGTTAATGATTCACATTTCAGTAACACTTTAATATTTTAAAAGTACTTTTCTCACAAGAACCCTATGAGGAAAGTATCATTATTCCCAAGTAATAAACAGACGGCAGAGAGAGGTGAACCCACTTCTCCATAATTACAATGGCCAGTCAGTGTCTTCTGATTCTAAGACAGTCACCCTGTCAACTAAAGCATCTTACTACAATGAGCAACACTAATAACTCAATTATCCTATATATAGTCTTCAAGAATCTAGGGTCTCTTCAACAAAAATAATGAACAAAAATAAACTATGCTAAATGCTGGAAAGAGTTTGTATTCTTATGGGGAAAACAAGGAGCCGAAACAGCTCTGGTGGATGGCCTCCTCAAATGGAAGTTCTGGAAGAAACCAACTGATTAGAGGAAGAGGCCATAGGAAGGTGGGGACTTCAATATATGAATTCAAGGGTAGAGCTTCCAGGGCAAAAAGACATTTCTATTGCACTATAGATAGATCAGCCAGTCAAGTGTGTAGCCTGGAGAGAAATGAAAAAATCTATTTTACAGAATCACAGAATTTCAGAGTTGAGAGGGAGCCCCATGAATATTTTGTACTGAGATTCTTAATCTTTTTTGAGTCATGGACCCCTTTGGCAGCCTGGTAAAGCTCATATAACCCTTCTCAAAATAATATTTTTAAATATATAAAGCAAAACACATGAGATTCCAGAGAAAATCAATGATGTTGAAATACATTTATCAAAATATTTTTTAAAAATGATTTCAGGAGCCCCAGGTTAAGAACTTTTAATCCAGCCCAACCATACCCAAAATGGAACCTTCTCCATGACATACTGAAAAAAGATGGTCATCCAGCCTTCCCTTGTCCAATGAGATGAAATTCACTACATCCCAAGTAGTCCCAATATGCCTTTGGACAACTCTAATTGTTAGTAAGTTTTTCTGATACCACATTTCTATTCTGTGCCCATGTACTAGACTAGATGCTGGGGAAACCAAGACAAAAGAAAAAATAGAATCCCTCCTCTCAACAAGCCTTCTTTGAGTTTACATTCTACTGTGGGGTGGAGGCCAAGGAAAGGGTATGCCCCGTCCTCTAGTTTTGAAGTTCCCTCCTTGCTCTGCCTTCCCTCCTTCTTGCTAAGACCTTGAACTCATAGGTCTAGATCTTGAAGCTACCTTATGCCAGGATTATCAGAGAAAGGACTGTGTCTTGGGACTGTTGTATTTATTAGTTTCATTCAAGATAAGAACAAGAACCCCAAGACCTGAATAAATACATTCACATGCCATCCCTTTTTGGGATCTCTGACAGGGAGGCAGAAAGATTTTCTTCCTTTCACACCACTTATTTGCTTCTCTGATATCCAGATTAAATGACCAGCTTCCTGAGTTCTTGAACCTGATAGACTTGCTTCTTCTTTGCTCATTGTCCCCACCTTTGGAGTTGCCTTGTGATAACCTCTCTCTCTTTGTCTCTCTCTGTCTCTCTGTCTCTCTCTCTGTCTCTTTGTCTCTCTGTCTCTCTCTGGTTTCTCTGTCTCTCTCTGTCTGTCTCTCTGTGTCTGTCTGTCTGTCTGTCTGTCTGTCTCTCTCTTCCCTTTCCTCCCCCTCTGTCTGTCTCTCTGTATCTCTCTGTCTCTGTCTCTTTCTCTTTCTCTGTCTCTCTTTCTCCCTTCCTCTCCCTGTCTCTATCTCTCTCCATCTCTCTGTCTCTCTCTCACACACACAAACAAACACAAATACACACATACATAGACACACAGGCGACAAAAAAAAACCCAACAAAACCAAATAAAGTCTATCTTGGAGATCAAGGAATGATCAAGGAATGACAGGAACAAGTTGTAAGATACATTAGCATATCACTGAACACACACACACAAAATGTGTTGTGGCTTCCCCTGAATTTCTCATGAGGAAACGATGGCTGCCTTTTGTGTAACTGAGAACTGGTTCTGCTTATTCTGTTAAAGAGAAAAATTTGATTCCCCCCACCCCCTGCTGTATGGGAGGATGGCAGTGCTAACCTATGTTCAGAAGAGAATTGTTCACACTTGTTTTTTTTCCTTTTTTTTTTAAAGAAAAACTGGGTTAAGTGACTTTCCCAGGATTATACAGCTAGCAAGTGTCTGAGACCAGATTATGAGTCTTCCTGAACTCCAGGCTCAATATTCTAGTCACTGTACCCAGCTGTCCCTGGGGGAGAAGAATTAAGTAATTAATAGTCTTTATGGGAACAGAGTCTATGTAGTCATTGATTCATAGACTACTAGAGCTGGAAGTGACTTTAAGAATCATCCATTCCCTAGAAGGGGGCCTTGCATATAATAAGTGCTTAATAAATAATAATTCACAGCTACATAACACTTCAAAGATAATCCCTGCCCTCAAGGAGTTTACAATCTAATGGAGGAGATAACATTCAAATAAATATATAAAAAAAACCCAGCTATGTATAGGGTAAATAGGATATAATTAACAAAGGAAAGATGCTATAATTGAGAGGGCTTGAGGATCACCTCCTAGCCCTAGGAGTTTGGTGCTGTTGTTTTTTCTATTTTCTGGAAGAAAAAAACTGGGACTAAGTGAAATTAAGCAACTAGCCCAGAATCACACAGTTAAAAATGTTTGAAAAAGGATTTGAACTAAGATCTGCCTGGTTCCATATCTATTGCTTTTCCCACTATACCGGAAATGTCAAACGTGAGATCTCCTAGTTGAACTGATGCTTACAACACTCCCAAGTGACCCAAACCAGATTAAAATTCAATTGGGAATTATTTAACAAAATAAATAAAGATACTATAGAATATAGATGCTATTAATATATGATTTATGACAATACGGACTTGCAGGCATCTGTACATAGGATTTAGTGGCCCCCATTTCTATTTGATTTAGACAGTACTACACTAATCTAGATATAGTGTCATCTTTCAACTCTAAATAGAACATCAATAAGGAGGCATTTATGAAGACCTACTAAGTGCCATGGACTGTGCTGGGTGTTAGTAATAATAATAATGCCTAGTTCTGTTTTAAGATTTGAAAAAATGTTGTATATTTTCTAACTTGTTTGATCCTTATAGCAATCCTAGGAGGAGAAGCTAGCTGAGTGGTACAATGAATAGAGCACCAGGTCTAGAGTCAGGAGATCCTGGGTTAAAATTTGGCTTTAGATATGGCCTAGCTGTGTGACCCTGGATAAGTCACTTAACCCCCATTGCCTAGCTTTTCTGTCTGAGAACCAATATTTAGTATTGATACTAAGACAAAAGGTAAGGGTTTAGAAAACAACAATGACTCTGGGAGATGGGAGCTATTGGTTTTTTCCCATTTTATAGTGGAAGAAACTGAGGCAGAAGGATAAGAGTCTGAGACTGGATTCAAACTCAGGTCTTCCTAAATCCAAGTCCTGTGCTGAATCCATTATTCCATTCGAAGGTGGGTTCTAAGCCATGCTAAGCTGTCCCCAGAGTAGAAACTGAACTGGTCTTTTGCCAGGGGATTGCCAAAAAAAAAATACCACAGGTTGTACCCTTGGAACAGATAGGCCACCCAAGTTAACTTTATTTACTTTTTTTTTTAAACCCTTACTTTCCATCACAATCAATGCTGCATATTGGTTCCAAAGCAGAAAAGTGGTAAGACTAGGCAAGAGAGGTTAAGTGAATTTTCCAGGATCACATAGCCAGGAAGCATCTGAGGTCAGATTTCCCATCTCTGGGTCTGGTTCTCAATCCACTGAGCTACCTAGCTGTCCACCAGACTTCCTAAACTTTGCACTGGATTCGGGGACTCTAGACATCTTCTCTGGCTTTCTCCCATCCATGGATTCCTCTCCTTTCTTATTTGCACCTCTTGGTTTCCCTGACTTCCTTCAAGTCCCAGGGAAAATCCCACTTTCTACAGGAAGCCTTTCCCATGCCCTTAAATTCTAGTGCCATTCTTCTGCTGATTATTTCCTATTTATTCTGTCCCTAGCTTAACTATCATTTATTAAATTATTATATTTATTTTTATTAAATGTATTAAATATCACTGTTGGCATATTGTTTCCCCTGTCCGATAGACTGTGAGCTCCTTGAGAGCAAGGACTGTCTTTGACTTTTCTTTGTATTCCCAGCACTTGGCACGTAGTCGACCTTGTAGAAATATTTATGAACTGATTGATAGAGAGTGAGAGTCTTGTTCTAACCAATTTCAAAATCCTTTTTCTGCCCTCGATTTTCAACACTTCACTGCTGCCTCCTCTTACATCAACCTTGAAAAGTCGAAGAAGCAACCCTGAATTTTACGGCCATAGGCACCCAATACTCAGGAATTCACCTTCTTTATTTTTGAAGCCGTTTTCATCCCTTGCCACCTCTTGGTATGTTGAGCTCTCTAAGCATCTCTCAGGAAAGTGGCCATTCCCCTAAACACAAATGTTAGAAAAGAGGGAATGGAAAGAAGGAAGCAACAACAGAGATGCAAAGGTGGCTGGAGAGGAGGTGAAGTCTTTATTCCAGGATTTTAACTTGCTTTGCCACCCGGACTGAGGCTACATGCAGCCAATTTATTTAATTAAGAAGGAAAGGCATTTGTTGACATGATATGTAAGTGTGGTTCCTTGCAGTTCTGCAGACACCAAATGTTTCTGTTGGAGGAAGTAGCAAGGAATGATAATTTTGAAAATCTCTTTAGAGATACATTTACCTGAAAGTCAGAGGGGTTTATTTATTTTGTGGGTAGGTCATTTATTTATTTGTTTATGCATTTTTAATGTATTTATTTTACCGGGTACATGTAATAACAAATTGCAACATTTCCACATACAGAGGGATTTATCACAAGACAGAAGTTAAGCATACATGTGGCTATGTCCCTCCTAGTAGGAAGAGCCACCTGCAAATAACTATATCCAAATAAGCTACACGTAGAATAAATAGAAAAGACTCCACAGAAGAAAGGTGCCAGAATTAAAGGATGTGGGAAAGGCTTTCTGTAGTAGGGGAGATTTTCACTGGGACTTGAAAGGAGTAAGGGAAGCCAAGAGGTGGAGATAATGTTAACTTTGGAGACACAGCTGTCTGAAAGTCGGATGGATTTACTGTGAGAGAAGTTAAGTATGACCACATGGAGGAAGGGGATGAGGGGCTTGTGATCAGCTCATGAACAGCAACAAGAGGGCAGGAGGTCCAAGCAGGAGAAGGATGAGGGGCTTCTTACACCTCCCAGAGAGGAACTGAATGACAAAATGTCCTTCAATTTCCTTCATTAGAATCTAGTTGGGAATTGTCTGTGCCACCAAGTTCATCAGGGCTACCAAGAATCCTGAGGTAGCAGGGATGTGATCCATTCCTTACAATCACATTCTACATTATTAATATTTTAAATAGTCACAGTTAACAGAAGTAAGTGTAATATTAGTTGTTGCAAAGCAATGGCGATTTCCATGGTCTTGGATTCCCAGGTGTCAGTCAATATATAGGGGTTTTAGTGAGCTGGTGTACCAACTTTTGGGGAAATAGGAGTGTGCATGTTCTCCCTTGGGGTGTCTGGGGGGCCTATGACTGAGCTGATCCATTTCTCCAGAATTTGGGCTCATTTGGATGTAGTTTGAGCTAATTCCAAGCCTTCAGCTGTCTCTTTGTTAGAATTCTCCAATATTCCTCCTAACACTGAGGCATGCTGGTAAAGGTTACCAACATGAGTGGTATAGGGAAGATAGTATTGAATGGGAAGCCAGGAGGGTTCCAGACTAGGCTTCCAGGCTGTTTTCTTGCCCTGACTCTGTCCCTAGCTACAATAAGTATATAACTTTAGGCAAGTTACTTCATAGATTTAATAGAATTTAAAGTTGAAAGGGACCTTAAGTGATCATCTAAACCACAAACTTCATTTTACAAATGAGGAAACTAAGATCTAGAGGGATGAATTGTCTTGCCTACGGGTACATAGGTAAAAGTCTTAAACCCAGGACTTCTGACTCTAAATTCTTATGGCACTATATGCCTTGGTTGAGATGACCCACTACTTTGGAAACTGGGCACATTTAGGAGTGATCTAAGATGACTTTCTGTCTTCAGCTGTGTCTCTGTTAGAATCTTCTCAGATTCTTCCCACCATTAGGGCATGTCTGATAGGGCTACCAGTATGCCATTGGTATGATAAATATAGCACTGTCCACCAGGAAGTCTGAGTTTCTGGTTCTGACCCTCTCACTAACTAATCTATGTGCTCTTGGGTAAATCAATTTATAGTGACTACTTTTATGGAGTCTTAGTTTCCTCAACTTTTAAAATCAGGAATTGGGCTTGATGATTCCTAAGATTCTTTTCTAGCTCTCCAGGTCTAAATTTATTGTAGTTGTTTTAAAATATCCAAATACAGGGGCAACTAGGTGGCTCAGTAGATTGAGGTCTAGTATTAGAGATGAGAGGTCCTGGATTCAAATGTGACCTCATACACTTCCCTTAATCCCCATTGCCTAGCCCTTACTGCTGTCTGACTTGGAACCAATACACAGTATTGATTCTTTTTTTTTTTTAATTTTTATTTAATTAATTGATTTAGAATATTTTTCCATGGTTACATGATGCATGTTCTTTCCCTCTCCTCCTCTCATCCTCCTCCTATAGCCAACAAGCAGTTCCACTGGGTTTTACATGTGTCATTGATCAAGACCTATTTCCATTTTATTAATATTTGCACTAA
This sequence comes from Monodelphis domestica, assembly GCF_027887165.1. Taxonomy (NCBI): domain Eukaryota; kingdom Metazoa; phylum Chordata; class Mammalia; order Didelphimorphia; family Didelphidae; genus Monodelphis; species Monodelphis domestica. The sequence continues at coordinate 169,050,036 of NC_077229.1, forward strand.
GGTGATCATTTAGAATCTACATCCCCAATCATACCATCGACTCATGTGGTCAAGCAGTTGTTTTTCTTCTGTGTTTCTATTCCCACAATTCTTTCTCTGGATATTGTAGTAAAGGGTTTAATCAGGGCAAGCTGAATGCAAAAGATGCTGCAAATCCACATTCCACTCAGAACATCCAGGAACTAAGACTGAACACAGAGGCAGCTGCTGGACACAGTTGGTGGACCCTGGAGGAGGGAGAGGCAGTTTTTATCTAGCAGTCAAGAGAGCCCAGAGAGTATTTGTCTGATATTTCTGGGGTGGATTCAGAGAACCAGTGGATCCCTCTTCTTTGGCTTTCTTGACATTTCTGCCTGTTCCTACTGCTGCTGCTACAGAGAAGTGGATTTCAGCTGTTGCTGGTGACATCTTTCTTGGACTGCTGTTTGAATCAAAGAGGACTCCTGTGTTGTGAGATTCATTGGGCCATTTTGTCCTTGCTCCTACCAATCCCTCCCTAACTTTAATTAATACTCAAATTAGTTAGTTTAGAATAATTATAGAAAGTGTTAGGGTTTCAAATATCTGTTGTGGGTTAGAAGTAAGTTATTCCCTGATCCCCTTCCCTTTTCCCTTTAGTTAATTAAACCCTTTAATTTTATATATATAGCTAGTTTGAATCTCTTCTTTTAACCCACATATAACATTTAGAGTTAGAATTAGTCTCTGTGTATAACATTCTCCTGGTTCTGCTCCTTTCACTTTGCATCATTTCCTAGAGGTTATTCCAGTTCACATGGAATTCCTCCAGTTCATTATTCTTTTGAGCACAATAGTGTTCCATCACCAATAGATAACACAATTTGTTCAGCCATTCCCTAATTGAAGGGCATCCCCTCATTTTCCAATTTTTTGCCACCACAAAGAGTCAGTTATAAATATTTTTGTATAAGTCTTTTTCCTTATTATCTCTTTGGGGTATAAACCCAGCAGTGCTATGGCTGGGTCAAAGGGTCAAAAAAAATTCACAATTCCACCAGCAAAGCATTAATGTCCCAATTTTGCCAAATCCTCTCCAACATTTATTACTTTCCTTTGCTGTCATGTTAGCCAATCTGCTAGTTGTGAGGTGGTACCTCAGAGTTGTTTTGATTTGCATTTCTCTAATTATAAAAGATTTAGAACATGTTTTCATGTGCTTATTGATAGTTTTGATTTCTTTATCTGAAAATTGCCTATTCATGTCCCTTGCCCATTCATCAATTGGGGAATGTCTTGCTTTTTTGTTTAATAGATTTAGCTCCTTATAAATGTGAGTAATTAGACCTGTGTCAGAGATTTTTGTTATAAAGATTTTTCCCCAATTTGTTGCTTCCCTTCTAATTTTGATTGCATTGGTTATATTTGAACAGAACCTTTTAAACTTAATTTAATTGAAATTATTTATTTTACATTTTGTAATATTTTCTAACTCTTGGTTGGTCTTAAAAGCTTTCCTTTTCCATAGATCTGACAGGTATACTATTTTATCAGAGTACTGATTCTAAGAGAGAAGGTAAGGTATTTTAAAAATGTATTTATTGATTTAGAATATTTTTCCATGGTTACATGATTCATGTTCTCTCTTTCCTCTCTTCCCTCCTCACTCCTGGAGCTGACAAGCAATTCCACTGGGTTTTACATGTATTATTTCTCAAAACCTATTTCCATATTATTTATATTTTTAATAGAGTGATCTTCTAAAACAAAATCCCCCAATCATATCCCCATTGAATCAACGATTGATTATATGTTTTTCTTCTGCATTTCTACTCCCACAGTTCTTTCTCTGGATATCTTATAAGTCTCTCAGGATTGTCCTGGAGCATTACATTGTTATTAGTAGCAAAATTTAAGGTAAGATTTTTTTTTTAAATCCTTACATTCTATCTTGGAATCAGTACTGTATATTGGTTCCAAGGAAGAAGAGTGGTAAGGGCTAGGTAATGGGGGTTAAGTGACTTGCCCAGGGTCACACAGCTGGGAAGTGTCTGAAGCCAGATTTGAAATCAGGACTTCCCATCTCTAGGCCTGGCTCTCAATCCACTGAGCTACCCAGCTACCCCTAAGGTAAGGTATTCTTAGAAGAATGTCCAAGTATGTTTTAAAATGTGTACAAATTAATTAATTAATTATTTTAAAGAAGAGCTCCAGGAACTCTTTGATTCTTGGCTGGGGGACCAAAATAGGCAAACAAGGAAGATAAATCAACTGGTGATATCTTCCGTGCCATTCCTGTGCTGGACATCCTTCTTGTATTATGGCTAAATAAATATCTTTTCAATGGAAAAAAAAAGCATGTCAGACTTTTCCTGCTTCAAACTCCCATGGGGGTCCCCTAGATTTTAGTTCTCTGAGTGTTGGGGAACAAATTGCCACTGAAACAGATGGTGAAACTTATGTTAACAATCTCAGCAATTACAACACTGAGAAATGACACCTGGATAGGGAAATATTAAACCAGTTTTTTCAGCTTGAGCTCCAAAAAGATACTTTCACAATGTCACTTATGTCACAGTAGAGTACCCAGAATGCATAGGTATACTGAGCCATTTTTCTTTTTTACCTTAAAAATTTTTTTACCTCTCAGAGGAGGAAGTTAAGAGTTTAAGGGACTTGCCCAAGTTCACACATGTACTTAAGTAGCTGATCTGTGATTCAAACTCAGGTTCTCTGATTCTAAATCCACTGCTTTTCCTACTGTTCTATGATAGATCAGCTGTGCTGGTAAAATATTTAATAACCAGCTTTTTGAAAAAATAAAATATACATGATATCATGATATGTTTGTTAAAAGTGATTTTTAACATTCATTTAAAACAATTTTGAGTTCGGAATGCTCTTCCTCTCCCCTGCCTTTCCTTCACTCATTCAGAAGACAAGTAATATGATATCAATTATACATGTGAAAATCATGCAAAATATATTCTATGTTAGACTTGTTGAAAAAAATTTTAAGTGAAAAAATTTGCACTCAGAGTTTCTCAATTCTATTTCTAGAGGGGAGTATATTTTTTTCATTATAATCCTTTGGAATTGTCTTGAATTATTGTATTGATCAAAGTACCTATGTCTTTCACAATTGACATGATACACTTCTAAATTTAATTTGCATTATTAACATTTTCTTCATCATTTTTTATTCCTTGACAGTCAATAAAGCAATTAACCACCCCCTAATAGTAGTAGTAGTAGTAGTAGTCTCTCGGTAACCGAGGATGACGATTGTCTTTGTGCGTTTTCATCTATGCTGTATAGATGAGTGTGCACAAAGACACTTGTGCGTGAAGGAGATTTAAGTGGAAAAGTCGATGCACAGAGACAGTCCCACTCTCTTGGCGTTGGAAGCCTGGGTCCATTGGCACGAAAAATCGTTACACCTGGAGACTTCCTCGGCTGCATTGGATGGCCGTGTTGTCTTTTGTGCTCCAACCCTAAGCACTCCACAGTGCTTTGCTGCATCTCCCTCTCAGCCATTGAACCTTCTTATTGGTTTCTTCCATCTGTTCGGCCGAAGCAGTCTTCACATGCTGGGTGAGCAAAGCCTTAGTTCACCACAGGTCTACGACCCGATGGCCACCCTCACAAGGTTTTAGCTGGCCTGTCGAAGCCGTTGCCAAGATACATATGGAATAGATAGAAATATACAAGCACAAAAGATGAATGATCAAAGAATATAAATCATTTTCAGAAGAAGAAATTCAAACCATCAACAACTGAGAGAATGTCCCAAATCACTAATGATAAAAAACATAGAAATTAAAATTCTGAGATCTGACCTCATATTCATGAGGCTGTCAAGGATGATGATGAAAGGGGCAGCTGGGTAACTCAGGAGATTGAGAGCCAAGCCTAGAGATGGGAGGTCCTAGTTTCAAATCTGGCCTCAGACACTTCCCAGATGGTGTGACCCTGGGAAAGTTACTTAACCCCCATTGCCTAGCCCTTACCACTCTTCTGCCTTGGAACCAATACATAATATTGATTCCAAGGCAGAAGGTAAGGGTTAAAAAAAAAAGATGATAATGAAAATAGTAAATGGTAGGAAGAGCTATAGGACCATAAACACACTAAGGCATTGTAGATGAAACTGGTCAATCCATTTTGCAAAATACTACTTATGTAGCATTTGCCAATTTCAAAATATAAATGTTTGCACTGGAAATTTAATGATTGGCTCTGGAGAACTCATTTCAGTTGCCTGAATGATGTATGCCTCGATTCCATAGCTGTTGGAGAAAGGATGAAAAATTAATTGAAGACTAAATCATTTAACTCTTAAAAGTAGTTGATAATTTCATTAGAGAAAAAGACAATATATCAAAACTTTGGGTAGGCAGCCAAAGCAATTATTTTGGGAAATATCTTTAACTTTCATTGATGAGAGAGAAAAAATAGATCAATGAATTGGACATACAATGAAAAAAAACCTAGAACACCAACAAATTAAACTGCCCCTCCCCCAATTAAATACGGATTGGGCAGGTAGGTGGGACAGTAGATAGAGTGCCAGACCTTAAGCCAGGAAGACTCAGGTCTTCTTGACTTCAGGTCTAGCTCTTTATGAACTGTAGTATCTCAATTGACCACTTGTTGCTCTTCCAATTCAGTATTCCCTTCTTGTACACATTCTTTTGTATAAGCTACTCTCTAAGTTCAAAATAAATTCTTTCTTCATTGCCAACTCCAACTTTTAGAATCCTGTGCTTCTTTCAAAGTTCTTCTAAGCTCAGCTGCAACTTCCTACAATAAATCTTTCCTGATCCCCCAATTCTTAGTGATTTCCCCTTCCTCAATTATCCATACATTAGTTATCTGTTGACTTGTATTTTCTTGTACAGGGGTTTCTTGACTAGGGTATGTAAACTTGTTTTTTAAAAGATATCTTGATAACCATATTTCCATATAATTGGCTTCCTTTTTCACTCTTTAAATTTTATTTTATACATTTAAGCATATTATTTTGAGAGGGGGTCCAGAGGCTCTCCCAGACTGCCAAAGGAGTCTATAGCCCACAAAAGTTAAAAACCTCTGCCCTAATTGAATGCAAGCTCCTAGAGGTCAAGAAATATTTTTTCTTTGTAGTCCCAGGGCCTAGAATGTGCTCCGATATAGTGGACACTTAATACATATTTGTTGAATCAAAATAGAATTGAATTTAAAAAATAAAGTACCATAAAAAATATAAAATATCATTCCATTTTAGACTCAGATTGGTTTAGAAGAAAGAATCCTAAAGCTGGAAAACTTGGGTTGAAGCTCTGTGCCCTTGGGCAGTCCTTTAACTTCTGAGTCTTGGTGTCCTCATCTGTAAAATGGGAATCATGATATTTGCATTGTTTACCTTCTGGAATTGCTTGGAGGAAAGGGCTCTGCAAAGCTGTAAGCACTACATGTATGTGCAATAATAGAAAATTTTGCTCAGAGAAGAACCTTTTTTTGTAAGTAAAGAGAAACAATGATAATATTAACAATAATTAACAACAAAGTTATCAATCATAATAATGATTACTAACATTTATATAGTGCTTCAAGATTTGTAAAACACACTAAATACATTATCTCATGTAGCAATAGGTATGATAATAAATATCAGTGAGGGCAATAATACCTTCCCTTACATTTTTCAAGTGGAGTTGTTATTTAGTCGTTTTCAGTCCCATTTTAGTCACTTTTTATGATCTCATTTGGAGATTTCTTGGCAAAGATATGGGAGTGGTTTGCCATTTCCTTCTCTAGCTCATTTTATAGATTAGGAAACTGAGGCAAACAGAATTAAATTATTTGCCCAGAGGTACATAATTAACAAGTGTCTGCAGCTAGATTTGAACTCAGGAAGATGAGTCTTCCTAACTACAGGCCTGGCACTCTGTCCACTGTGCCAACTAGCTGCACTTTCAAAAGGACAACTATTGCCAAACATAGGGCAAGTGTGGAATAGTTTGAATATAGGGAGATGAAACCAATTAGCCCTTTCCACTTTCATCTCCAGGAAAACCATGGGCAAATATCCATATCCACAAATACACTCACATGGGAGAAAATTTATCTCTTTACTTCAATCAATAAACACTTATTAAGTGCCTACTATTTACCGGAAACTGTGCTAAACAGACAGGGCAAAAGCCAGTCCCTACCTTCAAGGAGTTACAATCTAAAGGGAGTGTGACCTAGTTGTGTGACCCTGAGCAAGTCACTAAATTCCAATTGCTTAGCCCTGGAAGGGAAGTGTTTATAAAAAAAGAAAGAAAAGAAAACATGCCCTTGTTCTCCAGGATCAAACTATACCATTCCTGAGACCAGTAAAGAAAATTGCACCATTCTTCTTGTTGGTACAAAATGAAGACCATAATCAAGTCTTATTATCCCCCACAGAGAACTATAGCCTTTTCCACAAGCTATTGCTACTCAGTAATGGATTGCAAGAGGGCAATGACTTTCTTCCTTGACTTTAATGGAGGAATACAAAAGATACTGGAGTCAGAGCTCACCTTTCTCTCTGGTCATCCTCTTTTGCTTTGATAACAAATGTCTACATTGATTTTTTTTAATTGTTACCTTCTGTCTTAAAATTAATACAGTTATTGGTTCCAAGGCAGAAGAGCGGTAAGGGCTAAGCAATGGGAGTTAAGTGACCTGCCCAGGGTCACACAGCTAGGAAGTATCTGAGGCCAAATTTGAGCCCACAACCTCTCAACTCTAGACCTGGCTCTCTGTCCACTGAGACACCTACCTGACCCTACACTGATTTTTAGAAAGAATTCCAGTGTCCTGAACTGCTCAATGATGATGAATAAAATGGCAATAAATCAAAAGGAAAAAAGAGGGGGGGAAGGAATTTTTTGATGAAAGGAGCCCCATGCTGGTTTAGGGATGTTTGACCTTTGATTCCTGTAGTAAACCTAACTTCCAGGTCACTCACTTAAAAATTGGCATACCTTGATCATTCCTTTGGACCTGTTCAGTTGTAATAGATGGAAGAAATTTGTGATGGTTATTTTGAAAGGAAAGCCTCTACCATCATTGCTTAAGACGTAAGCAGACTTTCACTTTGGTGAGCAAGTGTGTAGAAGGGACCCTGAAAGCTTGCTTCTCTTTGCCAGGAAACTATCTGCTTAGAGTCAGCTGGAACATGCTCAGTTATGGTGGAGTTTGGGAAAAAGGGGTCTCAGAGCGCCTTCTCTTCTAGTTGGTACCTGGGTAGTACCTTCACATTTGGGTCCCCCAGAAAAGCATCTTCTATGCTTGGGGACACCGTGGGTCAGGATCCATTTAAAACAGCCATGTATGAGTTCCCATTGATCTGTCTACTTTTACCAGTCAGCCAGAGGATATGCCAGTTAAAATTAAAAGGCATTTAATTAAACAATAAAGCAAATAGTATGATAGGTCTGCCCATCTGTATACTCATGGTATGTTCTCTTCCACAGGTTACTGCACAGTCAGTGGAGGGGGACATATATACACACACATACAAACATAATGGCAAGGACATTTATAGAAGACATACATGTCTAGTGGCAGGATACATGTGACTGGGGCAACTCAGACCTTTAACATTACAGATGTACTGACGTCCCTTTCTCATGTCATCATGATACCATTTTGTGTTGCTTTTTTCTGGGTATTACATCTCTTCCATTCATTGTATGGGTCATCTTAACTGGACAGATATGGATACACTGCCTCCTGGGCACATCATCACTACTGAAATTTCATTATCACTGGGTATAGTAACTCTTGAGCAACTGCCAAGATGCCGTCCATTACTGTTCCTCGGGGTCTACACTGGACTTTCTGCTCCCTCTACTCTAATCTCCTGAGGTGCAGTGGCTAGGAAGCCTTCCTCTGGTTAAGGCAGGCTGATAAGTCTGTACCTACTGCAATGAATCATTGTACCTAGCCAAGGGCAACTGGGCCAATTTGGAATTATGGACAAAGGGTTTTAAAAGAATGCATACCTTTTGACCCAGCAATACTTCCACTATGTCTATATCCCAAAGAGATTTTAAAAAGTGGGAAAGGACCTACTTGCATAAAAATTAGCTGCTCTTTTTGTGGTGGCAAAGAATGGAAATTATAGTGATGTCCCTCATTTGAGGAATGGCTGAACAAATTGTGGTATAGGATAGTGATGGAATACTATTGTGCTATAAAGAATGGTGAATCATTTGATTTCTATAAGAACTGGAAGGACCTACGTGAACTGATGCAGAGTGAAAGGAGCAGAACCAGGAGAACATTATACACAGTAACTGAGACATTGTGGGATGATCAAATGTAACAGACTTTGCTACTAACAGTAGTGCAACAATCCAGAACAATTCTGAGGGACTTATGACAAAAATGCTATCCATGATTTGAAGTTTTGGTTTTATAACATTATTCACTTACAAAAATGAATAATATGGAAATATGGTTTGAATGATAATACATGCATAGCCCAGTTGAATTGCTTGTCAACTCCAGGAGGGAAGAAGGAAGAGGGGAGGGAGACAACAAGAATTATGTAACTTTTGGGGAAATGATTTGTAAATTTCTTATTGGAATAAAATAAAGATAAAACTTTAAAAATTAAAAAAAAAATTAGGTCAGTCAGGCAGTCAGAGTGCTTCAGGCTACAAGTAAGTCTATTCTTTTGAATTCCTGTATCTAGTCCAGACTACTATCTGATTTGGGGCTAGAAATTTCTTGTAACTTTCATTTAACTTCTTCTTGGCCCTGTCCCAAATCCAATTTGGGGTCTATAAAAAAATTCACTGGAACTATCTGGAAGTGTGTACTTTAAAGGCTATCTTCTTGATTAGCATGAAAATGAAGTTGAGGGGAAATAAAAGCTAAAGGAAAAGAAAGCTATTTACCCTCCATCCTTTTGGTGCACTTTCCTACCCTCATCATACATATTTGCCAATAACAATAACAATAATAATGACTTTATATTTTGTTCAGTGTAAAAACTTTCTGTCTCTCCATCTATGAAACTTAAAACATTGTTGCAAATGACAAGATTGTAAGTTCTGAGATAGTAAGGATTGAATATGATTTATCTTTATATTTCATCCTTTATCCAGCATAGGATTTGTTACATAATACGTATGTAATATTATTGAATCTCAGAGTTAGAAATAATTTCAAGATATTTAGTCTAAATCCTTTAACTAATACATCTCCTATAAGCAATAACCTCATCTCCTCTTGAACATGCCCAGTGAAGGGACTCTCTTGTGTATGTATTATCTCCTTGATAGAATGCATGCTCCCATATGAAAGCCGGAAGGAAAAGAAGTACCTTCGGTAGGCAGTGTCTTTGTTTCAAATTTCTTTTTATATCACCATTGCCAGCACAGCACCTTGCAAATAGTTGGTGCCTATTAATTGATTGATCTTATGAAGTAACCTGTTACATTTTCAGAAAACTCTAATTATTAGGAAGTTTTCCTTTTGTAACACAGATCTCTGCTAGATCATTTCTTGCTATTTAGGTTCAGTGAGGATTGTCTTGGGTAATCATAATTATGGAAATATGGCTCAAGCCTTGATGCATCAGGGGAAAATGCCCAATGCATCCTCTATGAAAAGACAAGAAAAGAACTAAAAAATAAAAAAGTAAAGCATTTAATTGAGACTTAATAGTAAAGTAAAAAAACTGGGGGAGAAATCAAGCAATAAAACCATTGTGTCTACATGTCTATAGTTACAACTTTCCATGGGTCCCTCATTACAAGGACAGTTTCTCAATATCACATGCTCCAAGGTGAGGAAGTGTTATATCCTGGCTTGAACTTTTCTTCCCTCCACTACCATGAAGAGGTATGACTCCCCTGGCTTACTGCTTCTTAGCTATATCTCTAATTCCCTTGGAACATCTGGGGACTTTCCTCCAAGCTTCCTGGACTCTTTTCCCTTAGGGTAGAGTCAGTAGAGGGTGCCCCTGGATGTTACCACTTTTTTGTGAGAAGACCCTAGGTCACCATTCTTTAGGATATCAATTCACATTCAGCTCTTTTGTTAGTCAAGTCCTCACTGAGAGAATTAATCATACCATCCCTGAAGGGGGTCACTCTGGCACATCTCAGGACTTTGCATTCTTATAACTTCCTTACAAAAAAAGCATGATAGCTCTTAATTCTGGCTATTTTGGTATAAATAAATTCATTTTTCTTCTTTTCTGTCCCAGTGTATGGTCTACTCACTATCCTTACCATTACCATCCCTCATCCTCCTGAAAAAACAATATGGCTCCAGACTTCCACTGAGTCTTTCTATGGATAAATTCATACATCTCTTTTGGCATTTCCTTTCACTAGCCATTATTGCTTACTCTTTTTCTAATAGGAAAACCATGAGCATTGCCAAAATTAGAAACTTCAAAGAGCCTTATTAATTACTTGGGAAGGGGAGAAGTATGGAACTGGTAACTTTCATTCTGCATTACTTGTTCTAGAAAAGTCATCACCACCTTTAAACTGATGTTGAACAGAAATCTTCATCTTTCAAACTTCTTTTTTTTTCAGATTAATTTTTTTTTTAATTTGGTCAGTTTCGAACATTGTTCCTTGGTTACAAAAATCCTTTTCTATTCCTCCCTTCCCTCCTCCTCCTCCCATAGCTGACCGAGCAATTTCACTGGGTATTACATGTGTCCTTGATCAGAACCATTTCCATGTTGCTGGTGTTTGCATTAGGATGTTCATTTAGAGTCTATATTCCCAATCATATCCCCTCAATCCATGTAATCAAGCAGTTGTTTTAATTCTGTGTTTCTACTCCCACAGTTTTTCCTCTGAATGTGAATAGGGTTCTTTCTCATAGATCCCTCTGGGTTGTTCAGGAACACTGCAAGGAGAAGTCCATTACATTCGATTGTACCACAGCGTATGAGTCTCTGTGTACAATGTTCTCCTGGTTCTGCTCCTTTCGCTCTGCATCACTTCCTGGAGGTTGTTCCAGTCTCCATGGAATTCCTCCACTTTATTATTCCTTTTAGCACAATAGTATTCCATCACCAACATATACCACAATTTGTTCAGCCATTCCCCAATTGATGGGCATCCCCTCGTTTTCCAATTTTTTGCCACCACAAAGAGCACAGCTTTGAATATTCTTGTACATGTATTTTCCTTATTATCTCTTTGAGGTACAAACCCAGCAGTGCTAGGGCTGGATCAAAGGGCAGACAGTCTTTTATCGCCCTTTGGGCATAGTTCCAAATTGCCCTCCAGAATGGCTGGATCAATTCACAACTCCACCAGCAATGAATTGTGTCCTCACTTTGCCACACCCCCTCAAGCATTCATTACTTTCCTTTGCTATCATGCTAGCCAATCTGCTAGGTGTGAGGTGATACCTCAGAGTTGTTTTGATCTGCATCTCTCTGATTATAAGAGATGTAGAGCACTTTTTCATGTGCTTATTAATGGTTTTGATTTCTTTGACTGAAAATTGCCTATTCCTGTCCCTTGCCCATTTATCAATTGGGGAATGGCTTGATTTTTTTGTACAGTTGATTTAGCTCTTTATAAATTTGAGTAATTAGACCTTTGTCAGAGGTTTTTGTTATGAAGATTGTCTCCCAGTTTGTTATTTCCCTTCTGATTTTGGTTACATTGGTTTTATTTGTACAAAAACATTTTTAATTTGATGTAGTCAAAATTATTTATTTTACATTTTGTGACTCTTTCTAACTCTTGCTTCGTTTTAAAATTTTTCCCTTCCCAAAGTTCTGACATGTATACTATTCTGTGTTCACCTAATTTACTTATAGTTTCCTTCTTTATGTTCAAGTCATTCACCCATTCTGAGTTTATCTTGGTGTAGGGTGTGAGATGTTGATCCAAAGCTAATCTCTTCCACACTGTCTTCCAATTTTCCCAGCAGTTTTTATGAAATAGTGGATTTTTGGCCCCAAAGCTGTGGTCTTTGTGTTTGTCATAGACTGTCTTTCTGAGGTCACTTACCCCAAGTCTATTCCACTGATCCTCCTTTCTGTCTCTTTGTACCAAATTGTTTGGATGACCACTGCTTTAGAATATAGTTTGAGATCTGGTACTGCAAGACCACCTTCCTTTGTATTTTTTTTTTCATTATTTCCCTGAATATCCTTGATCTTTTGTTCTTCTAAATAAACTTTGTTATGTTTTTTTCTAATTCAGTAAAAAAGTTTTTTGGAAGTTTGATGGGTATGGCACTAAATAAATAGATAAGTTTGGGTAGGATGGTCATTTTTATTATGTTAGTTCGTCCTACCCACGAGCAGGTAATGTTTTCTCCAATTGCTCAGATCTAGTTTTAGTTGTGGGGAAAGTGTTTTGTAGTTGTGTTCATATAGTTCCTGTGTTTGTCTCGGGAGGTAGATTCCTAGGTATTTTATATTGTCTAGGGTGATTTTGAATGGAATTACTCTTTTCTAACTCTTGCTGCTGAGATGTGTGGAAATAAATAGAAATGCTGATGACTTATGTGGGTTTATTGTGTATCCTGCAATTTTGCTAAAATTGTTGATTATTTCCACTAGCTTTTTAGTTGATTCTCCAGGATTCTTTAAGTAAACCATCATATCATTCTCAAAGAGTGATAGTCTGGTCTCTTCATTGCCAATTTTAATACCTTCAATTTCTTTTTCTTCTCTAATTGCTACTGCTAGTGTTTCTAATACAATGTTAAATTGTCAAAGGCTTTTTCTGCATCTATTGAGATAATCATGTGATTTTTGTTGGTTTGCTGGTTGATATGGTCAATTATGTGGATGGTTTTTCTGATATTGAATCATTCTTGCATTCCTGGTATGAATCCTACTTGATCATAGTGAATAACCGTCCTGATCACTTGCTGGAGTCTTTTATCTTTCAAACTTCTACTTGCTCATAGTTTTGCTTTCTGGGTCCAAGCAGAACAGGTCCAATCCTTCTTCCTTGTAGTAGTCCTTCAATTATCTGGAAACAATTACTGCATGTCTCTTAAATCCCTTTGGCCATCTGAATGTTTCCAGTTCTCTTAATTGATCCTCATATAACATGTTTTCACATTTTCTCACCACCCTACTCACTGTCTTCTGCACCTACACCAAAATGTCAATGTTATTCTTCAAATGCAATAAACCTTGTAAATATTCCAGTTGGGGTCTGCTCCAGGTCTGAGCCATCATCTTCCACGTTCCGTATACAAGTTGTTCTCCAAGGCGGGTCTGACACCCTTTCATGGAATCCTTGAAGGCAAAACTGTTTTCATCATAATAGAAAAACATCTTAATTTTGAATATGGTAAGATGTCCATATATATGTAGCTCACAACAACAAAAACTCTTTGGTAAGGGTTCTGAGACTCCCCAAATAATTTTTTAAGAGTGTAAAGCTGGGAGGGGGGCAGCTGGGTAGCTCAGTGGATTGAAAGCCAGGCCTAGAGATAGAAGGTCATAGGTTCAAATCTGACCTCAGACACTTCCCCGCTTTGTGACCCTGGGCAAGTCACTTAACTTCCATTGCCTAGCCCTTACCACTCTTCTGCCTAGGAACCAATACACAGTATTGATTTCAAGACAAAAGGTAAGGGTTAAAAAAAAAGAGTGTAAAGCTGGGGGAAGGGAGGATAGTTAGGTTGCTCAGTGGATAGACCACCAGGCCAGGAGTTGGGAGGACTTGAGTTTCCAATTGAGCCTCAGACACTTCCTAGTCATGTGACCCTAGACAAGTCATTTAACCCTGTTTGCCTAGTCCTTATCCTTCTGTCTTAGAGTTGTTACTAAGAGAGAACATAAGAGGTGTTTTTTTTTTTAAGAGTATAAAGGGTTCCTGAGACCAAAAAAGATTGAGAATTGCTGTTGTACATCATACTTCTATTAATGTAGTCAACAATCAAACTGGCATTCATGTCAGCCAGTTGGCTATCACTGAGTCAACTTATTCTGAATTTTAAAATCTGTCTCAGGCTCCTTTAATAGTGGCTGAGAGATATTATTTCAATAGCTGATGATAACTAGCATTTCTCTAGTCGAGCGTATGCTGGAGCTAGCTTGAACCAGCTTGCAAGAGCAGATAGTTAAATTTTTAGTTCGGGTGTTTACACCTCTGAAAATAGCAAATGCTACAAATCAGGGCTTGATTTATTGTTTTGTTGATTTTGTAGATAAGAAAGTGTTAGTACTACAAATTAAGCTTAAAAATATATCCAGATTTTTTTGGAGACCTGGTTGTTAAACATTTAGGTTATTATATATTATGTACATAATATATATTATCTTGTTAACATAAATCTTAAACATTTACAGCATATCTCTGTAAATAGTGCTTTAACATTTGCAAAGTATTTCATGTAACTAATTTCATCCTCACAACAAACCCAAGTAGCAATTGCTACTTTATCCCAATTTAACAGGTTGAAAAAAATTAAGTAACTTACTTGCCCAAGATCATCCAGCTAATAGGGACTAAGGCAGGATCCAAGCCTCAAACCCACTGACTCCAACTGTCTTCTCTTTTCCACCTCTCAGACTGATTTTAGGCTTTCCTTTAGTTCCATCTCTTAGTAAAGAGCTAATTCTTAGCTAATTCTCCTTTCAATGCCAATTTTCTGCTTTGGTTCTGAAAGATTTTTTCCTATTTGTTGTCTTGAAGATTTGTTAGAACAGAAGAGGACACATCCAAATGGATGTTGTCTAAGTGTCTTAGATGCAGGAATAACTTGTTCCTCTACTCAGATCTTTGTAGAGCCTGGAAGTATTTCATTTGTCTTGCCTCTGAGTAGGGGATGGGGTATTTTTAGCAACACCTGAGCAGAAAGTCTGCTTGGCAATTGCTTTAGCATCTTTCTATCTGGCATCTAAACCAAGTAAGTGTCTCTGCTTGGGAACATCGTCTACTCAAAACCTCCATTATGGTTACCAATAAAGAACTGAGTGGTTCTTTAAGCCCCCCCTTAAGTGAAAGAGACCTCACCACAAGATTCTTTAGTGTAACCAACTTCTCTTTCTTTAGTATGATATTTAAAAAAAAACAATTCTGCAGAAAAACTTGGAAGTTTAACTAGGTGAGTTGTTAGATGGTCTTTCAGTCATGTCTGACTCTCTGTAACCGCATTTAGGATTTTCTTGGCAGAGATATTGAAATTCTCCACAGATAATGAACTACTCCATTTCATTTTACAGAAAAGGAAACTGAACAAAACAGGTTTAAGTGACTTGCTCAGGGTCATACAGCTAGTAAATATCTGAGGTTGGATTTGAACACTGTACTCCATTCCCTACACCACCTAGATGCCCCAATTAAGTGAATAGCCTTTTCTAAAACTTTTATGGTATAGGCATGAACTCCCCAGACTTAGATTTAGGAGAGAAAAGAGGTCAAATCCCACCTCTAATCCTTGAATGAGAGAGACATAACTCATCTCAGTTCTCTTAACATATTTTCAGTTTTTTTATCTCTAAAGTGAGTTATTGTGAGAATCAAATAAGCTAACTTACATAAGTGCCTCGAGGTCATGTTGATATTCTTTCCAGATTCAAATATGAAAATAACACCATATAAAAACATAGCTAGATTATTGTGATTTTTTAAATAGTGATACAAATCAGTGGAATGATTCCCTCAAATTCAATGCTCCAGTGACTGAGCATCCTGCCCAGTTTCTCAGGAAAATATGTATCCTAAGAATGTCTTGCAATAGTCAGACCACATTTCTCCCATAAATACTATATATCTATCATCTTGGAGTTGGGAATAATAATGATGATAACAATAACTACAATTTAGATAGTATCTTAAGGTTCATTAAGTTCTTTACAATTTTTATCTCATTTAATCCTCACAACAATCCTGGGAATTAGGTGCTCTTATTATCCTTATTTTACATATAAGGAAACTGAAGAAGACAGAGGATAAGAGACTCATGTAGAGTTAGGCAGCTAATAAATATTTTAGGTAGGATTTGAACTCAGGTCTTCCTGACTATGGAACTAATGGCACCATGAATACAGCATTGGGCTTGGAATCAGGAAGGCTTATGTTTATGGGTTCAAATGTGACCTCATACACTTACTATCTGTGTGACTCTGGGCAAGTCACTTACTCCCATTTGTCTAAATTTCTTCAACTGTGAAATGAGGAGACTAGCCCTTACCCCTCAGAGTTATTGTGAGAACTAGATAAGATAATTGTAGTAAGCACTGTATAAATGTTAGCTATAATTGAGAAGAAGCATGGTGATATAGGAAGGGGCCTGGGATTTGGAATAAAAGAGGTTTGGGTTCCAATCCTGCCTTAGATATTTAGCAACCACGTTAGTCTAAGAAAATAATTTACTATCTTTATACTTCAAAATGTCCTCACTTGTAAAATGAGGGGGTTGAATTTTAAGGCTTCTAAGATCCCTTTTGCTTGAAATTCATGTTCCTATGATACTTAAAAAAATCACAAGGTGGAGAATTCTACCCCCTTCCCAATTCTCAACCTCTTCTAATTCTCATAATGGAAGCAAAGCTATTCCTAAGAATAATGAAAGTTGTGTTTTCCTGTTTCCCAGAAATACAAAGCTCCACCTTCCAACATGAATACAGCTATCCCTCATTATATCACAGTTCACTTATGATGGCTTCACTGTATTGCAGGTTTTTTAAAAAAATCTAATTCTTTAATCATGGAGTTTTTCCTATATCATGGGATTTTGCAGAAGAATACCATGCTGTACACAATGGAAATGCAGTATGCCACTACCACTTGCAAGTATTTGCCAATATTAGATTGTACATGTCACATTATTGGCTTATGGAATGAAAGGCAAACAACCACAGTGCTGCGTTCTGTGTCCTGGGTGTTGATTGGCTCGGTGACTGGTCTGTTTGCTCTCCTTCTACTTCATGGATTTTCACCCATCATGAGGGTCTCTGGAACATAACTCCTGAGATAGGTGAGGGACCACTGTATTTCTAATTTTTCAAAAGAAAAGTGCTCACATGAATCCACCATGAACATGACTCACTTCTTGGGTGCAAGAACCACAATGTGTCTCTTACTGTTATAAAGTTTCCAAAGTTAGAAAAGAAAGTCATGGGAGCTTGGAATCATCTTATAAAGGAAACAAGATGATGACATTGTAATGACAGACTATGGAAGGCTGAGCAAATTGGTCCAAATAAAAAGTCCCACTTTGAAGTGAGTGCCTTTCCAGAAAAATGTCACAGCAGGACAGCTAGATTTTGCAGTGGATAAAGCATGAGGTCTAGAGTCAACAAAATCTGAGTTCAAATCTAGCCTCAGACTTACTAGCTGGGTGACACTAGGCACTTTGCTTAACCCTATTTGCCTCAGTTTCATTATATGTAAAATGAGTTGTAGAAGGAAATGGCAAATCACTCCAGTATCTTTGCTAAGAAAACCCCAAATGGGGTCACAGAGAGTTGGACATGACTGAACATCACATCATTTGTTTCTCTTCTCTTATCCTCAATTTCTTTATCTCTAAAATGATGAAGAATATTTATAGTACCCACTTTGGTATTCAAGTGAAATAATTTTTGTAAAGTACTTTGCAAACCTCAAAACCTACATAACTCCTACTTATTATGATTCTTATCTAAATCCAAGCCTTGACCCCAAAGAGATCATAAGGAAAAAAAATGTACAAGAATATTCATAGCTGCGCTCTTTGTGGTGGCAAAAATTGGAAAACGAGGGGATGCCCATCAATCGGGGAATGGCTGAACAAACTGTGGTATATGTTGGTGACGGAATATTATTGTGCAAAAAGGAATAATAAAGTGGAGGAATTCCATGGAGACTGGAACAACCTCCAGGAAGTGATGCAGAGTGAGAGGAGCAGAACCAGGAAAACATTGTACACAGAGACTGATACACTGTGGTACAATCGAAGGTGATGGACTTCTCCATTAGTGTCAATGTAGTGATCCTGAACAACCTGGAGGAACCTACGAGGAAAACCACTATCCACATCCAGAGGAAACACTGAGGGAGTAAAAACACCAAAGAAAAACAATTGCTTGAATATATGGGTCGAAGGGATATGGTTGGCAATGTAGACTCTGAATGCACATCCTAGTGTAAACAACAACATGGAAATAGGTTCTGATCAAGGACACAAGTAATACCCAATGAAATTGTGTGTTGGCTGCGGGAAGAGTGGGTGGAGGGGAGGGAGGGAAATAATGTAATTATTGTAACCAAGGAATATGTTCTAAATTGACTAAATAAACTTATTCAAATGGGAAAAACAAACACATAAATAAATAAATCCAAGCCTTGAATTAAAGTATGGTTATTGGAAGAATCATCATGATGTTATTTCCTTCCCACACCTTTTCATTTAATTCAGTTGTTTGTTTTGAGCATTCATTGTTACTGAAAGGACTTACACAATCACTGAAACTTGAAACACATCCACACTCCTGTCTGAGGATCCTTCTTCATCAGCATCTCCCAAACAATAAAGGTGGAAGAATTCTTTCTAGTTCCTACTTGGAAGAAATGAGGAATTCATGGGAACATAGATTGAGAGCTCAAAGGAGCCTTAGAGTTGGTCTAGACCAACCTTCTCATTTTATAGATGAGAAAATTAAAGCTCAATAACCCTTATTTTAATAGTGATTTGGAATTAAGTGGAAAATCCCATGATTTGAACCCAGGTTCTTTCACTCCTGAGACAGAGCTTTTCCCATTGAACTGAAGGAGCCAAGAAAAACCACAAATTCTTCCTAGGCAAGGTACAAAAATTGCATCTGCTTCCACTTGAAACTTGTACCTTCTATATATGTTTGCTGAAAACATTGAGCCTTCATTATAAGACATGTAGCTTGACTGAGCACAAAATGTATACCTATATATATCATGGAGAATTTTCTGGCTTTGAAAATGTTATTAAATTATTTGTGAATTGAAGAGACCTCTGGGAATGAAGTAATCTAGTTCATTAACTTCCACTATAGCTGAACTGAGAAGTGGCTACCTCTCCAACTATCCCATTCCACTTTTATTTATTTTTTAAACCCTTACCTTCCATCTTAGAATCAATACCATGTATTGGTTCTAAGGCAGAAGAGCCATAAGGGCTAAGTAATAGAGGTTAAGTGACTTGCTCAGGATCACCCAGATAGGAACTATCTGAGGTCAGATTTGAACCCAAGACCTCCCATCTTTAGACCTGACTCTCAATTCACTGATCCACCCAGCTGCCCTACCCTCACCCCCATTCCACTTTTAAACAAATTATCATTAGGAATGTTCATATAAATGTTTAATAACCAGCTCTCTGAAAATTGACATGCTCTTAAGTTTGATTTGCAACATTAACATTCTCTCCATCATTCTTAAGACTAGACAATCAATAATTGCTAATCAATTACTGTGAATGGGAGTTTTCAAAGTGTAAATGCTCATGTTGAAAAACCTAACAATTGTCTTTCGTAAGTCCTTTAGAGTCAGCTCTAACATACTCCTATATGTAACCATTGGGAAAATATTTGTTTCCTGTCATAAATGTGATACAAGTATCCCTTCCATAACATGGGAGTAGGGGTGGGTTAAGCATATGATGCCTCCTGCAATCTGGAAAACCTGTGTAAAATTTTTTGGGCCTTCCTTCATACCAAGATGAAGTCTGAAAATTTTCTTTTTCTTTTATGGAAAGTTTATAGTACTTATTGTAAAATTTGGATTAAGTATCTAGTCATAGGCTGTAGCAGTCCGCACCTATCTATGGACAAGGGAAACAGTTGAAATGTAAAGATTGTATTAGAAGAGAGCATGCTCAGTCTTGTGCATGGCTACTAAAGCCTGTTGACCCTTGGTCCCAGCTTCCCCCAGGTTAGGCGCAAAATCAGGTTTCTTTGTGATCACCTGGCCTGAGACAAACCACACCTATACCTTGTTGTAATTTACAATTACCCAATGGCAATACACTATGTAATTCATCAATATGTATTGGGTACATTTGCATGTCAAAGACATTAAAAGAAGCCACAGCAGTCTCCTCCCTCTCTTGGATCTCACCTCTCACCTATGTCTGTCCAATGCTAATACCTAGCTCTTTCTAATTCATTCCATTGCCTGCACCCTCTCTCAGCCGTAAGGGCTTGGCAAATAGTCTGAGGAACCTAGGCTGATCTCTCAGCTAGCTATATCATTTCTCATGACCTGCGTGGTATTAATTTTGGATCACTGGATGATTCATGCCGTTGTATTGTCCAGAGATCGGAGTTCTTCTGTGGCTCCATTGTAATCAATACAGCCTGGTTTCTGACTCATTTCTGCCATCTCCTACCTGGCTCCATCATGCCCCGCCCCGGAATCCAATCTACTATCCTTTCTCTCTCTCTCTCTTTGAGGCATTCGCAGAGACTGCCTCATAGGCTATATGTAAGTCAATGTTAACATTTCTAGACTTTGTGTGTTGTCTCTTGTCTGGCATTTTTTCGCAAACTATAACCTTTTACATACTTTAACTTTAAAAAAGTAATTGTGTATGTTTATAGTATTAAAAGATAAAAAGATAAAATTTGTTGATATTATACAGAACTGTACATATATTTTTGTGCAGTTATGAGCTTCCAAACTTTTTCTGTGTCATCTGCTAGCCTTTGGTGACTTCTGCAAAACCCTCCCCAAAATCTCCATTTTATTTTTTTATGCCAACCTGCAAAATATTGAAATCCCAACAGGGAAAGTCACTATGTGGAAGGAATACCTGTATTAGACTCTTGGCAACTTCCATTCATGGCTCCTGGTTCTTCCCTCTGGAGACAAATAGAACAATTCTAATTCTCTTCTTCTACCTGATAGTCTTTCAGATCCTTGAAGACCTCTATCATGTGTTCCCAGATTCTTCTCTTCTCTAGGCTAAGTATCACCAGTTCCTTCAACTAATCTTCAAATAACATGGACTCATGGCAAATCTTTTTCAGTCCAAGTGGCCAAACTGCAACCCTCACATCGCATTGAGTAGCTCCCCTTACCCTAGACAGGGGAAGGAAGAAGCATTCCCATTGGGCTACTGGGCAAAGGGGCAGGTGATATGAAAAATGTGAGTAAGGGAGCAGCCCCCTCTGGCATGCATGCCATAGGTTGGCCAACATGTATCTAGAACATTTTCCACCTTATCACAAAGTCCTTCTTAACTTGTGGTGCTCAGAACTAAACAGAGCCCTCCAAATGAGATCTGATGAGGGTCAAGTTCTGTGAGCCCCTTTGAGTAATTATGTAAATAAAGCTATGTCCTTCTTATAATGTATCTTTTCTTGAAACCCCTACCTCCAGAACCTTAGCCACCTACCTTCCATCTTTGCTCTTGTCTCCATTGTAGATTCATGGGGCCTGAGTCTGGACTTAAATCTAGCAGTGACCTTAGCATATGGAGGTAGAAATGGCCTTTTCCACCTAAAAACGAATTACAGCTTTTGAGCAACTAATTGAATTGGTGGGAGTCACAAATCCTTAAGGTGGAAGAATATTTCCATATTATTTGATTATTTCATTGAATGTTTTGAAGTATTTGAGTGCCATTATGTAGGAGCAAAGCTATTTATAGGGTACTGTTAAGAAATTGCTGTAATATATAATTTGTGTTCCTTGATCTCTCTCTCTCTCTCTCTCTCTCTCATTAGTATGGAAAGAAGAAAAGAAGGGAGAGAGGGTACAAGCATTTAATAAAGATCCTTCCTTCCTTCCTTCCTTCCTTCCTTCCTTCCTTCCTTCCTTCCTTCCTTCCTTCCTTCCTTCCTTCCTTCCTTCCTTCCTTCCTTCCTTCCTTCCTTCCTTCCTTCCTTCCTTCCTTCCTTCCTTCCTTCCTTCTTCCTTCTTTTATCATTTCCTTCTCCCACTTGGCAACCTTACATAAAATTCTCCGGACTTTAATCCTCCTCAGATACTTTGAACAATTCTTTTGACTGTCTCTAGTCCTCTCATTATCCTACCTGCCCTCTTCTGGACATATACCATCTATCTCTGCTTTTCCTAACATTTAGTGACCTAAAATATAGTTTATAACAATGAAAACAGTAGTTTAGATATGATCAGCCCAGATTAGAGTATAGTGCAAATATTGCCTCCCTTGTTCCAGACAGTACGACTCTCTTAATGAAACAGAGGTTATTATTAGCATTTTGAGCATCATATTGCTGATTCATATTAAGCTTACAGTTTACTAAAACCCATTTACATAGGTTACATTTTATAGTGATATCATTAGTTTTTACATTACCTTCATTTCCAAATAAATCCTTCTCCTATATTCTATCCAGAGAATCCTTTGTCACAAAGAATAGCAAAACATTTTTCAAGGACTTGTTAAAGGGTTCTGGAGGTACTTTGTAAGAAAGGCATAAAAGGTATTTTGCTATTGAGAATACAAAATACAAGCAAAAAGAAAGTCCTTCCCCTCAAGAAGCTTACACTCTTTTTAAAATTCTAATAGCTTTAATTACAGTGCTTGTTTGTCCAAATGAAAACTGAAAACAAGTATACAAAACAGTTGATTACTAATTGTGCATTGAGAGCAGTAAGAGTTTCCACAACACCAAACAAACCAGTTGTGAGTTTTTCCCAGATAAAGTTTAACAGCTCCAGCTTCTTCAGTGTTTATCAAAATAAAAAAGAAAAAAAAAGTAAAAGTGAAGATCTTTTTTTTTTTTCAGATGGCAAATCTGACCAAGAAACTTACATTCTAATAAGGGAAAATGATACATGAAAAAGAGCTGGAAATGGGGCAGGGGGAAGAAAGGAGGCAGAGAGAAGGTCCTCACATGGGGCAGAGTAAAGACAGGAATTTAGGGTCACTGGCTTGGGCCCTCCTTCAAAATAGATATTCATGGAGGATCTCCCCAGAGGGAGAAGGGGGCTGCAGAGACAGAAGTAAAAGGATGTTCCAGGGCAAGGAGATCCCAGGGACAGAGATATGTTTTGGGGTGGAGAACAAAGGAGCTGAGGGAACTTCTGTGGCAGCTGAGGCATGCTGATGAATTCTGGTGAGTCAAAAGAGCCTGACGAGGAAAGAGAAAAGAGAAAAAAATGACAATTTGTAAAACTAACCAATGCATGAACTAAGTCTGACAGTATATACAGTGTTGTTCTGGTTAACAAAAATTTCTCTCTCTCTCTCTCTCTCTCTCTCTCTCTCTCTCTCTCTCTCTCTCTCTCTCTCTCTCTCTCTCTCTCTCTCTCTCTCTCTCTCTCTCTCTCTCTCTCTCTCTCTCTCTCTCTCTCTCTCTCTCTCTCTCTCTCTTTCTATCATCTCTCTGCCTATCCGTCCATCCATGTGTCTGTCTGTCTGTCTCATTATATTCCTGCAGCCAACCTGATGATGAGCTTAACGAACTTAACTGGGCTAATTCTCAGCCAATGGACACATAGGTGGTCCTTCACTGGACTGGGGCATGGTGCCTTTCCATGTTGGAAGGACCAACTAGAGCTTATAGCTGATGCTTCAAGGTGGGGGAATACCTTTCGTGGTATTCTTATCTCAGTAAGAATATGTTGATTGTTTTGCTTTTCAACTATTATAGCTAATTGGCACTGGTGGTACAGGAGGAGTCTTTTAGGAATGAGAGATGTTCATAAAGAACAGATATTACATGGGGGCAATTAGGTCACTCACTGGATAGAGAGCCAGGCCTGAATATGGGAGGTCCTGTGTTCAAATCTGGTCTCAGACACTTCCCATCTGTGTGACCCTGGGCAAGTCACCTAACTCCCATTGCCTAGCCCTTACCACTCTTATTCCTGGGAACCAATACCCAGTATTGATTGTAAGATGGAAGGTAAGGGTTTAAAAGAAATAAAAACATATTACAAAAAGGAAGGGAAAGGAGAGATTGTACTGAAATACTGGAACGAAAGTGCTGTCCTAAAGTATGGCTACTTTATGAGACCAGTTTAAGAGACAAAAAAAAAGAAAGAAAGAAAAGAAAAGAAAAGAAAAAGAAACAGTAAGAAGAAAGATGAAATCAAATTATGAAAGATACAAGAGACTCTCTTAATTATGTGAACAGTTTGATTGCTGAAAGGAGCAGCAAAAAATTTTTATGACTAAATACTTGGAAAAATCCATGTGTATAAGAGGAATAGGTTTTATGTTAGTCTTAGAAGATAAACTGCTAAGGATACATAAGGCTGAGAGAGAAAATGGTCATTCCTATGACTGAGCTGATTGGATGAGTTTCAGAGAAGAGAAATGATTGGAAGTGCAGGGCATCATTTTCCCTTATGTCCCACTTTGCATGTGACATATCCATACATATGTGGGTGTTATAGGTACATTACTATATTTTATGCATGTATTCAGAGGTACATATATATGTTTGTATGAAAATGCTACAATGTGTATATATGCCTATAGTATTTGTGTTTATGTTATAGGTATATAGTTATATCTATGTAGATATATCCTATATTTTATTATATGTATATAATATATTACATGTATATATATTATGTATATATAAACATGTGTTTATACTATATGTTTACATAGATATATTTATGTAAAGATTGGTGTATATCAATACATAGATACACACATATATTTATATGCATACATGTATGTCTACACAAAGATGTATTTCTATATCTAGGCACATCTACATACATATTATATACCAAGCTCCTCCCCTGATGCCACAGTTTGCTAAAGGCAGCCAGCTAGGTGGCAGGACACTGGACCTGGAGTCAGGAAGACCTGAATTCAGATCAGGTTGAGAGCCTATCGGGGGGGGGATCAGAGGGGGAGATGTCAAAGACAAGCCCCACCTTGGATCTGAGCTAACCTCTATGGATCCTAGACAAGGCTTTACACGCCATTAGTAGGGTTTGCTTTGTTGGCATGTATAGCCTCAAGGATCCAAATGCTCTGAAGATGAAACAAGTTGCAGTTTTTTATATTGATACACAATATTCTTGAAAACAATTGAGGAGCTCTCACTTTCTAAGTTTTGGGCTTTCCTTCCCAAATATTGATTGTGGTATTTCTGATACTTTGTGGGCAAGTCACTTAGTTTCTGGCTGCCTCCGTTTCTTTAACTGTAAAATGAGAATAATAATGCATCTACCTCCAAAAGTTGGGAAGATTAAATGAAATAATATTTATATAAATAGCTTGGCACATAATGGACTCTTAATAAATGCTTATTTCTTTCCCACCTGTGTGTGTGACCTTGGGTTCTAGAAGATTCTTCCAGAAGAGCTCTAGAAGGCCCTAGAAAGTTGGAAAGTCCCCTGGATGTGGGTCTGATGATGGGAACTATGTGTTTCATTAAAGGAATAGCCTCTGCCAAGAGAGCTTCCTAGAGATGCCCATTGGCAGAACTCTCTAAGATACCACATAGATTGCACAGTGGATAGAATTTAGGACTTAGAATCAGGAAGACCGGAGTTAAAATCTGGCCTCAGACAATGAATGTCACTTCATTGCTTCCTGCCTCAGTTTTCTCATCTGTGAAATGGTCATAATAATGGCACCTACTCCTGAGAGTTGTGGTGAGGATCAAATGAGGTAATATAAAGCATGTATAGGTGCATAATAAATGCTTGGTGTTTATATATTTTTATATTTTTTCCAGATTACATGCAAAGTTTTAACAACTGCTTTCTGACATTTTGTGACCTATGTTCTCCCCCTCCATTCTTCTCCCCTTCCTGAGACAGCAGATATAAGTTGTACATAAGCTATCATACAATACGTATTTCCTGGACTGTCATGTTGTGAAAGAATACACATATGGATTACACTAGCAAAAAATTCATGGAGGAAATAAAGCAAAGATGAACATGCTTCAATCTGCATTCAGACTCCCATCTACTTTTTATGGTTAGCCTTGTAGGAGATTATAAAAACTCAATATAAATTATTGCATGAGGATACCCATCTTTGTCACCTTCTACCTATAAGACATTGGAGAAGTCAAATTTTTCTCTAGACTTTAGTGTTCTCACCTGCAAAATGAGCATCTCGAACTAGATGACCTTTGGGTTCCTTCCAGCTTTAACTCTATGAAATGGTAGAAGAAATGGGAACAATAATGATGCTGATCCCTAGCACTCCAGTGGTATTGTCTTTAAAAAATCCCTAACCTTCTTAGAATTGACATTAAGTATTGGAACTGTTATAAGGGAAATTAGCAGGAACAAGAGATCCTGCAAGTCCTTTTCTCTTTGCCTTGAAGGATCTCTTGCTCCTGGCTAATTTCCCTTATAACAGTTCCAAGGCAGAAGAGCGGTAAGGGCTAGACACTGGGGGTCAAATGACTTGCCCAGAGTGGCACAGCTGGGAAGTGTCTGAGACCAGATTTGAACCCAAGACTTCCTGTCTCTAGATCTGGCTCTCAATCCACTGAACCATCTAGCTGCTAGTATACAAGTCTATTTCATGTATTCAAAAGCTCTTTCTGTTACATCCATTGTCTTAACTAATACTCTGTAACTAAAAAGTAAAGCAAAATCTCTGATCAGTGAGATAATAGTGAGGCACTAAACTAAAGAAGGGAAAAAAGTAGAAAAATATAGAATGGAAGAAATGTTCTCTCAAAATGAGATTTGTTGCCAAAAAACTGCAATCCCTTCCTTGCTGGGGAGCATTGTACCACATACATTTAGATGAATATATATGCATAGTTGTCTGTGCTTCCTGGGCATAGTAAACAAGTTCAAGACAAAAGGATGTTGGGAAGTAGTATATTGAAATGAGAGAGAGGAGAAGAGTGGAGACTTCCCTTCTCAAAGCAGGGTTCAGGGAAGACAGCTGATGTTTAGGGTTGACTCAGAGAGAGGAGAGGGGGGTTTGAAGATTTTCCCCCTTCTGCCTTCCCTCCTTAGCTATGGCTGCTCTCCCAGATTTGCTCTTCTCCCTCTTGTCTCCCCTCTACTACCCAAGACTAAAGGGTTTCTTCTTAGGAAGATGTCTCTCCCCTTGATCTGTTCACTCACACTTGATTCACAGCTTGGGGAAAAGATAACTATTTTAATGTCAACTCAATGAATAACTGGCAGGGAAAGAATGGGAAAGGAAAGTGGGGAAAAGAGGGTCCCTGTCTCTACCTAAAACCCTTTTCCCTCCCTCCTTGAGTTTGGGGGGAGCTCAGGCTTTGGCAGCCTGAACCCCCTGAGAGATAGTCAGGTTGGCTGACCCTGAATTTGGCCCCTTGGCCACAGTTCAGACCCAGGGCAACAGGAGCTGAGGTAAAGTCTGTCAGATTCAAAATGCCTTTCTGAGGTTTCTCTTCAATAGTCTTTTTTAATTGGGAAATGTTGAGGGGAAGGATTTCTAGTCACAAGCAGGGAAAGATGGGTAACCTTCAGGAGAAAGTCTTATTCAACCTTCTCTCTTCGGCTTCTCCCACCTGAGAGACCAACTGCTCTTCAGCCAGAATCTTCTGCTCCTCCAGATTCCCCTCTCCTGAGGCCCCTCCCCTGTCAAGGTGATCAGATCCACACATTCTTCAGCTTGGCACTTTTCTTATGTGCCAGCCTCTGTCACAGTAGTGTTCTTTGAGCTGATATATCCCCATACCTTGAGGTACCGTGGCATAATGGACAGCATAGCACTTTGCACAGTGCCTGGCACATGACAGATCCTTCATAAGTATTTATTTATTAGGGCAGCTAGGTTTCTCAGTGGATAGAGCAACAAGCTGGAGTTCAGAGGTTCTAGGCTCAAATCTGGCCTCAGAAACTGTGTGACCCTGGGCAAATCGCTGAATCCTCATTGCCTAGCTCTTACCACTCTTTCTCCTTAAAACTGATATTTAGCATCAATTGTAAGACAGAAGATAGGAGTTAAAAATGTATTTTCAATGATTGGTAGCTGTTGTTTATCCTTTGTTTTTGAAGACCAATGACATCCCTAGGTGATGTCTTGACTTGTTCATGAATTGCATTTGAGTGAGGCAGAGTTTCATGAAGTCATCAGCCTCACTCTGTCTTCCAGAGTCATCAAAGTCCAGTGGCAAGACAAAAGTCAGGATGACTAGTGATGGCTTGGGATGCAGCGGATGATCCTAGTTTCTTTGATGTCTAACTTAGCTCTTTCTAAGCACCCTACAGCACCTGCTTCAGCTGCCTTCATAGCTGTTACAACTTATTATTCTCATCTGCCATTCCCATGGCTAGATAACCCCTAACTCACCAAAGGGATTGAGGTCTGTAAGCTACCCTCAGCCTGGTTTAACCTGCCTGCCAAGACAGTCTGCTGGGATGTGGCCACTGCAGTGCTTCAGTTTCTTGGAGCCATCAGTGAGAACCCAGTGACAGGTTGACCACAAAGGAAGAAAACAGCTCTGGGAAGGGCCAGGGAAGCCCTCACACTAGATACGCTAGTCTTTCCTAAATATTTCATATACTCTGACTTACAGTAGACCCCAGGTCAGAAGAATCTGGTATTACAAATCCTCCCTTGACAGATTAGCTAAATGACAGTGAGCAAATATCTGAACTTCTTTGAGCTTCCATTTCCTCTCCTCCAAAAAGGGGCTGGGAGATGGAATTGATGGCCTCTAAAGTTCTACCTCTATAACTATTATACTAAGATTGTTTTCTTTTCAGTGGGTTAAACATTTCTTTTCTTGGTCTATTCTCTATTATCTTTTGTAGTTATTTGTTCAACTGTCCCAGAGAGACATTTCAGGAAGGATCTCCAGGACCCTGTTGAGGTTTTTCACCATTGAAAATTGCTTTTACTGATAGATTTTAAAGAGATTTGGAAAGGGATCACATCTGTGACTAATGCGCCTTTCCAGTTGACCTTCTTTTACTATCTGCAGAGAATAAAGAGAAGAGAATTATCTCCCCAATGAGTTTATCATAGAAATTGCAGACAAACCAAAATGGTTCAGCCATGCTTTGCTTTTCTGAGATAATGAAGAAAGAAGTTTAGCTAAAATAACTTTCTGTTTACCTCAAAATGTTCCTTAAATGGTACTCAGAGAACAGTCTTGCTTCACTGGCCATCTGCCTCAGGTTTTCTGAAACAAATGTGTGGAAAAAAAGGTTGAATCTTAAAGCTTAACTATGCAGTGCTGGTGTGGGAACTGAGCCTGGTGCCTTCGCTTCACTCTTTCGTTTCACTGGGAGAAGAAGTGTGGAAAAATTAAAAGAATTAGGTTCAACAACTTCCAATCAGTGTAATTGTGGCCAATTCTCTTAAGCAACCCAGCTAGTGTTTATAAAGGAGAGAGTACAAGATCTACAGTCAAGACGACTCAAGTTCAGATCTTGATTCAGACTGTGTGACTGAGGGCAAGTCACTAAACTATTTTTGGACTCCGTTTCTTCATCTGTAAATGAGATAATATTAGTATCTACCTCACATCTGATGGCGAGGATAAAATGAGATAATATATATAAAGAGCTTTGTGGACTTTAAAGCACTATATACATATTGGTGATTATTATGGCTAATAAAGTAGTAATAGCCTTTCTTAGTTTTCATCTCCTCATCTGTAAAAAGGGCAATAATAGTTACACTACTGACTTAATGGGTTCTTGTGAGGAAAACGTTATGAATCTGAAAATCTCTGTAGATGTGAAAGGTTTTTGAGGGGGGGAAAGAGATACTTGGCACCTTTTAAAGATAAGTTGTTTAGGACCTCTTGGTCATCTCATTTTGGAAGGAATAGGAGCTGATAATTTCTAACCTTGTGAAACATTTTTCATACTCCTCTAAGGAAATGTGTGAAGTGGAGAGCTAGAGTTGGAATGCTAAGATAACTAGTGCTTTGGGGATGAATCTCCACTTAAGGAAGGATGAAAAGAACTAGGGGTTGTGAGGAGAAGAGGGAGGTATTAAAATATGGACCCTGTAAATTAAAATATGGGTCCCCAAAGAGCAGAAGGAAAAGGCTAATGCCTCAACAGAAAAAAGCAGTAGACTCATTCTCCATAGAAAATTGGGAAAACCAAGAAACACTGGAAAATCTGAAATGGTTGACTGTAGAAATGTAGTGCTATAGCCAACCATTACTATAATAAAGTAATGGAAATTCAATTCAATATAATCCAATGAACATTAATTAAGTGACTAATGTGTCCCAGGCACTAATTTTACAAAGGCAAAAATGATAAAAATCCATTCCTTCAAGGAGCTTCCATTGCACTGTCATAAAAAGTGACACTATCCTAGCAAAAGAAAATAAAACTAAAACAAAACAGAATTTTAGTCTAACCAGTCTTTTTCAATAGAGAGGCTTGTGAAGAATGAATTCTTGAGTTGAAAATTCTTATATTATTCCTATTTATATGTAATAAGCAGTTTATGCAAATATAATTCTTTTTGGTGTCAAGCTTTCTCCTTGACCTTGTTTTAACAGCATTGCTACATGAAGGATGAATATAGAAAGGAAGATGAGGACCTTAAAACCTTTATAATCACTAACTATTGTTAGAGAGAGATCCATACACCAACTATGGTTTTTCCCTTAGCATATTAATGCTAGGTTCTTACAATATCAACACTATAAACCTTGCTTCAAGTGGTCACCTCTATCACCAGTGGGAGTTAGAGACTCAAGAATGGCAAAAAGAAAAATCCACTCTAAAACCTTTTTAAAGGCATTTAGAAATTGGTGACCCCCCTTCCCCAATTCAATGTTAATGAAATGAGATATAATATCTCTTCTTGAATGGCATTACTATATAAAATAAAAACTCAAAATACATCTCCACTTGTCTTTTGAGGCTGAAGAAATGTGAAAAAAGATTTACTAGGTTAGAGCTGAACACTTGCCATTCTGAAAAGTGATTCATATACGAGAGGTATTTTATAGGTACAGTCAACAAGATGGCAACTAAATAGATGGGGTGGTGCCATAAGAAGAGGAAACAGTCAAAAGAAATGAGGAGCTTATGAAACTGGGTATATAAGGATAATTTTATAGTTGTGACTTAATATCTAAATTAATTATTGGTTGCCATGGGATATCCCAAATAACAAAATACCCAAATCAGCTGGAAATTATGGTGATTTTAATTAATATAGAGAGAAGGAATTAAGGAAAAGAGAGAGAGGAAAGTGTTAATTTAAACTGCTCCAGCTAAGGCTGAGTCAGGCAGGAGTTAAAGGCCTTGGCCAAAGGGAAAAGGAAGTCAGTCTTATCACTCATCATGAGACTGTCTCAAGGAAGCTGTCTGAGGGAGCTCCTCCAGGCTCAAGTTCCAGGATCAAACTGATGCCCAGGCTGCTCACAGGAAGTGAGCAGCCAGATCCACCTCTCTGGGGAAAGAGAGCGAAGAGAGGAAGTGACGTGCCCTATATAGACAGTTTTATGTCACTTTCCTGCATCTTATCTGTACCAATGGTAGCTTAGCTTGACCTAGGACAGCCTAGGGGTCTGTCAGCTATTTCTGCACATGTCTATCAAAGGCCATTCTCCTAGATACTTAATCCTTAAGTATGGGTGCAGACATTCCTGACCTTGTTAGACTAAGTAAGGTGGAGCAATGTAAAGTTCCCAAGATATTCCTGATTCTGTTTGACTAAGTATCTC
Source organism: Monodelphis domestica (assembly GCF_027887165.1). Classification (NCBI taxonomy): domain Eukaryota; kingdom Metazoa; phylum Chordata; class Mammalia; order Didelphimorphia; family Didelphidae; genus Monodelphis; species Monodelphis domestica. The sequence continues at coordinate 169,081,519 of NC_077229.1, forward strand.
TATTGTTACAATCAGGAAATAGCTAAATCAAATCTTCTAAAGTACAGTCTGAGTAGGGTGGAGTAGTTTTAAAGTTCACAGGTAACTAGAGAATGGTGGTTCTTTTGAAAGAAATTTAAAAAGTTAGGAAGATGAACAGAGGAATAAGTTGAGTAAAAGATATTGAATTCATTTAGATGTGTTGAGTTTGAGATGCCTCTTTAAAAGGGGGGGGCAGAGACAAAGACAGAGAGACAGAAAGAATTCCCAGTTGTTGTCTAATGGGATGATATGTAGCTAAGACTAAGAAGAAAGATTTGAGATAGACTGATAGATTTGGGAGTCATCTGCTGAGAAGATGATTGAATTCATCAGGGAATGGGGCTTGAAATCACCAAAAGAAAAGATTCAGAGAGAGAAGAGACATGAAGGGGTCCATGGGAAACTTGTGAATTCAGTCAATTCCCTAGAGTTTATGGGGGAAAGATTAAACCTATATCATTTTAACCCCATACCTTCCATCTTAGAATCAATATTCCATATTGGTTCCAAGGCAGAAGAGCTGTAAGGGCTAGGCAATGGGGGTTAAGTGACTTGCTCAGCTTCACACAATGAGGAAGTGTCTGAAGTCAGATTTGAACCCAGGACCTCCCATCTCTAGGTCTGGCTCTCTATCCACTAAGCCACAGAGAGATGCCCACAAACCTATATCATTTTTTTACTATGAATTTAAAATTGGTGGGCTTCCAAGAACATGTCTCTACTTCTCTAATAGTTACAGAGTGCTGGTAATTCCCATACTCTGTCCTTTTAGGATCAGACTTCAGAAAATCACTCAGGGTTGCAGAAAAATTATATTGAGCATAATTTAAGAAGGAATAGGAACATGAAGTATGTCAAATTTTGAGGCAACATTGGGTAGTGGAAAGACAGAAGACCCACATTCAAATAGCAGCTCTTCCAAATATTATGTGTATGACTTTGGGCAAGTCACCTAACCTCTTTTGGCCTCATTTGCCTTACCTACACAATGTAGGAGTTGGACTAAATAATCTCTGTGATTCCTTTAGGTAAAAATCTATAATCTTTAATCCAATAATGCAGAGTCCCTGTATAACCCTTGTGCACTGAACCTTGGTGATTATGGATCCTTCTTTTTCCTGAGGTGATCAGGGGCTCTATAATAATATTTTTAAGAGTAGAGCAGAATATTAGAAGGGGCTACAAACATTTCGCTTTGAGATACAAGAGTACGGATTTAGAACTGGAAGGAGTCTTTAAGGTCATCTAGGAGAAGTCCCTCATTTTACAGATGAGGGAACTGAGGTTCAGAGAGTTTACATGAATTTACCAATGTTAAAGCAGTGGTAAATGACAAAGGCAGAATCTGAACCCAGGTCCTCTAGACTCCAAATCCATCACTATTTTCATTTTCTGTTGTTCAGTCATTTTCATTATATCTGACTCTCCATGACTCTATTTGGGATTTTCTTGAGTGGTTTGCCATTTTCTTCTCTAGTTCATATTACAGAAGATACTGAGTGGAGTGATATGATTTTCCCAGAGTCATACTGCTTGGAAGACTCCGAGATTGAGGTGAATTCAAGTCTTCCTCTCTCCAGGCCTGGTACTCTGTCCATTTTGCCACCTAGATGCCCTTATGTCAGTTATGTCAGTTAATAAGTGGTGGGTCAACAGGATACTTCTGACTACACTTTTCATTAGCACTGTGAGCTGCATGGAATCTTGCTAAGATAGTCTCTTTAACTCCATTTCCTCAAGGAGGAAACAAATTCAAAGAGATTAAATGGTTTTGCTTCTTAAGATCACACAGGGAGTGTTTGGGGCAAGATTTGAACCCAGTTCCTTTTAGAAAAAATGTTATTTTTCTTATCATGCAAAATGTTTCCATATTGGTCATTGTAGTAAGAGCACACCATACAAAACCGAAACCCTCAAATAAAGCCATAAATATGCTGATGTGAAAGATAGCATGCTTTGGTCCACATCCATCCAATTCCAACAGTTCTTTCTCTGGAGGTGGATAGCATTCCTCATCATAAGTCTTTCAGGATTATCCAGATCATTGGATTACTGAGAGTAGCCAAGATTTCACAGATAATCATCATCCAATATTGCTGTTACCATGTACAGTGTTCTCCCAGGAACCAATTTCTTCTTGATATTAAGTAGAGCAACTTATTTCATCAAAGATGCTGCTTCTTTTAGTATAACCTCAAATATACAATTACTACAGAAACAGGGACGCAGATAGGAGTAATTTTCAAAATATCACACCCATATTTAATACCAAATTTGTGAATTCAAACTATGAAAACAGAAGGACAGGAATAAACACTTCTTCAGTCGTTTCAGTCATTTCCAATTCCTTATGACCCCATTTGGGGTTCTCTTGGCAAAGACACTGTAGAGATTTGCCAATTCCTTCTCCAACTTATTTTACAGATGAGGAAACTGAGGCAAATACGCTAGTGACTTGCCTAAAGTCACACAACTAGTGTCTGAAGCCAGATTTGAATTTAGGAAGATGAGTCTTCCTGATTCCAGGACTGACACTCTATCCACTGCTCCACCTAGCTGCTGCTCAAGAATAATTTTTAAAAATTAAATAAAAATTTTTAAAATTTTAAAAACTTAAAAAAGTAATTTATAGGGACTTCTGGGTAATCATGGCTGCAATCTAGATGTCACACGCTTCCTCTCCCCGGCACCAAACAAAATAGACTACATCAAAGAACATAAAAATCACCCTTGGAGGAACAGAAGGACTCCCCAGTACTCCCCAGTACTCCACAGAGGAGAAGGTACTTGGGGTTTGAACATTTCCACACTATAATAAGAAGGAGGAAAAGCTTGCACAGAAACGTGAACTAAGCCGTCCTTCCCCCCCCACCTCCCCCACCAAACCAGAGTGAGCTACTGGAGTGCTCACTGGAACTGCAAGTCAGTGGGTAACGTCTCTGTCTGGGGGGGCACTCCAGGGTCCTTGGGATCTGACAACTGCCAGGAAAAAACATCTCAGGACGGTTTCATGGGAGAATCCTGCTCTGAGCAGAGGGGGCCCAGGGAGCCGTACTTGGGGTGGTTGCTCTGAGCATCTGGGCGGAGCTAAACACCAGGGGTGGACCACGCGCTGATTATCTGGGGGGAGCTGAACACCTGGGCAGTTTGGCTGTGATCAGGGGCCCAGTGCTCTAAGAAACCTCAGAGGCTGGGAAGAACTAGTCTGAGGCAACCTAAATTCACAGAAAACCTGCCCATATCACCCAGACCCCAGACCAAAAAGGAAAGGGGAATAAAACCACCAAAAGGATGGCTCACATGGCCCAAAATCAAGCTTCCAGGAAGAAAGGGGAAAAGGTGACTATTGAAAACTTTTATGTTGGAAGTACCCAAGGAAAAGAATAGAATGAGGATGAAATCCAAAAACAATCAGAACATACCCCCCAAAATGGAAACTATCAAAAAGCTCTGGAAGATCTCAAACTGGAACTTACCCAAAATATGGAAACCTGGAAAGAAAAATGGGAGAAAGAGATCAGCAGTCTGACAGATAAGACTGCTCAACTGGAAAAAGAGCTCGAAGCATCCAATAGAAGGGCAGACAAAACTGAAAAGCAAAACCAGTCCCTAACGACCAGAATTAAGCAACTCGAAGAAAGTGAGATCATAAAACAGCAAGAATCAATAAAGCAAAGCCAAAAAAATTAATGAATTAGAAGAAAACATAAACTATCTCACTGAAAAGGTCACAGACTTGGAAAACAGAGGAAGAAGAGACAACCTCAGAATTATTGGTCTCCCAGAAAAACCAGAGATAAACAATGAACTCGATGTTATACTACAGGAGATTATAAAAGAAAATTGCCCACACGTTCTGGAGCAAGGGGGCAAAATAGAAATAGAAAGGGTTCATAGAACACCCTCTATACTAAATCCCCAAAAGACAACCCCTAGGAATGTAATTGCCAAATTCAAGAGCTTCAAGAAAAGGAGAAAATCATACAAGAAGCCAAGAAGAGAAGCTTCAGATATAGGGGAGCTCCCATAAGGATCACACATGACGTAGCGGCTAACACACTAAGAGACCACAAAGCATGGAACATGATATTTAGAAAGGCAAGAGAGCTGGGTCTCCAACCAATAATCAACTACCCAGCAAAACTGACTATATACTTCCAGGGGGAAGTATGGGCATTCAACAAAATAGAAGATTTCCAAGCATTTGCTAAGAAAAGACTAGAACTTAGTGGGAAATTTGATATCCAAGCACAGAAAGCAAGAGAAACATGAAAAGGTAAATATGAAAGAAAGGGAAAAGGAGATAAATCTTATCTTTTTCTTTAAGTCAAATTCTCTTCTATAAGGACTACATTTACATCAAATTATATATATTAATATGTGGGGAAAATGTTTTGTGTAACTCTCAAAAATTGTATACATCATAAGAGTAGTTAGAAGAAATATGCATAGGGAAAGATTGGGGCATTAGGAAGATTTGGGGAAAGTGGGGGCAAAGAAAGGAAAAGGGAGGGGGGAACCATCGATAACACTAAGATTTACTTCAAGAAATAGGTGGGGACTTAATAGAATAATCTTTCCCATATAAAGATACACATGGGAAGGGGAGGGGAAGAACTCTCATATGAGGAGAGGAAGAGAGCGTGAAGTGGAATTACGTAAACCTTACTCTCAGTGAAATCAAATCTGAGAGGGAAGAACATCTAGATCCAGTGGGATCCTGAATTCTATCTTATCCAACAGGGTAAGAAAGAAAGGAAAATTAAGGAGGGGGAGGGAGTATAAAAAGGGAGGGAAGGAGAGAAGGGAGGGGAAGGGAGCATAAAAAGGGAGGGGCTAGAAAGGGAAGCATATCAAGGGAGGGGACTAGGGGGACTGACCTAAAGTAAATCACTGGTTCAAAAGGAGATAGCTAAAGAAGAAAGGTCAGAACTAGGGGAAGATATCAAAATGCCAGCGAATCCACAAATGACAGTCATAACTTTGAACGTGAATGGGATGAACTCACCCATAAAATGTAGACAAATAGCAGATTGGATTAGAACCCAAAACCCTACCATTTGTTGTCTTCAAGAAAGACTTTGAGGCGTGTTGACACTCACAAGGTTAGAATTAAAGGTTGGAGTAAGACCTTTTGGGCCTCAACTGATAGAAAGAAGGCAGGAGTTACAATCATGATATCTGACAAAGCCAAAGCAAAAATAGACCTGATCAAAAGGGATAGGGAAGGTAAATATATTCTGTTAAAAGGGAGTATAGACAATGAGAAAATATCACTAATCAACATGTATGCACCAAATGGTATAGCATCCAAATTTTTAATAGAGAAACTAGGAGAATTGAAGGAGGAAATAGACAGTAAAACCATATTAGTGGGAGACTTGAACCAACCACTATCAAATTTAGATAAATCAAACCAAAAAATAAACAAGAAAGAGGTAAAAGAGGTGAATGAAATCTTAGAAAAATTAGAGTTAATAGACATATGGAGAAAAATAAATAGGGACAAAAAGGAATACACCTTCTTTTCAGCACCACCTGGCACATTCACAAAAATAGACCATACACTAGGTCACAGAAACATGGCACTCAAATACAGAAAAGCAGAAATAATAAATGCAGCCTTTTCAGATCACAAGGCAACAAAAATATTGATCAGTAAGGGTACATGGAGAGCCAAATCAAAAATTAATTGGAAATTACATAATATGATATTCCAAAATTGGTTAGTTAGAGAAGAAATCATAGAAACAATTAATAATTTCATTGAGGAAAATGACAACGGTGAGACATCCTTTCAAACCTTATGGGATGCAGCCAAGGCAGTACTTAGAGGAAAATTCATATCCCTGAGTGCATATATTAATAAATTAGGGAGGACAGAGATCAAGGAATTGGAAATGCAAATCAAAAAACTTGAGAATGAACAAATTTAAAAACCCCAGAAGAAAACCAAACTAGAGATCCTAAAAATTAAGGGAGAAATTAATAAAATTGAAAGTGACAGAACTATTGAGCTAATAAACAAGACTAGAAGCTGATACTTTGAAAAACAGACAAAATAGACAAAGTACTGGTCAATCTAATTAAAAAAAGGAAAGAAGAAAGGCAAATTAACAGCATCAAGGATGAAAAGGGGGATCTCACCTCCAATGAAGATGAAATTAAGGCGATCATTAAAAACTACTTTGCCCAACTATATGGCAATAAATATACCAACCTAGGTGATATGGATGAATATTCACAAAAATATAAATTGCCTAGACTAACATAAGAAGAAATAGATATCTTAAATAATCCCATATCAGAAAACGAAATCCAACAGGCCATCAAAGAACTTCCTAAGAAAAAATCCCCAGGGCCTGATGGATTCACCAGTGAATTCTATCAAACATTCAAAGAATAGCTAACTCCAATACTATACAAACTATTTGACATAATAAGCAAAAAGGGAGTCCTACCAAACTCCTTTTATGACCCAAACAAGGTACTAATTCCAAAGCCAAGCAGGCCAAAAACAGAGAAAGAAAATTATAGACCAATCTCCCTAATGAATATAGATGCAAAAATCTTAAATAGGATACCAGCAAAAAGACTCCAGCAAGTGATCAGAAGGGTCATCCACCATGATCAAATAGGATTTATACCAGGGATGCAGGGCTGGTTCAATATTAGGAAAACCATCCACATAATTGACCACATCAACAAGCAAACCAACAAGAACCACATGATTATCTCAATAGATGCAGAAAAAGCCTTTGATAAAATACAACACCCATTCCTACTAAAAACACTAGAAAGCATAGGAATAAAAGGGTCATTCCTAAAAATAATAAACATATATATCTAAAACCATCAGTTAATATCATCTGCAATGGGGATAAACTAAATCCATTCCCATTAAGATCAGGAGTGAAACAAGGATGCCCATTATCACCTCTATTATTTGACATTGTATTAGAAACACTAGCAGTAGCAATTAGAGAAGAAAAAGAAATTGAAGGCATTAAAATAGGCAAGGAGGAGACCAAATTATCGCTCTTTGCAGATGACATGATGGTCTACTTAAAGAATCCTAGAGATTCAACCAAAAAGCTAATCGAAATAATCAACAACTTTAGCAAAGTTGCAGGATACAAAATAAACCCACATAAGTCATCAGCATTTCTATATACTTCCAACACAGCTCAGCAGCAAAAACTAGAAAGAGAAATCCCATTCAAAATTACCTTAGACAAAATAAAATACTTAGGAATCTATCTCCCGAGACAAACACAGCAACTATATGAATACAACTACAAAACACTTTCCACACAACTAAAACTAGACTTGAACAATTGGAAGAACATTACCTGCTCATGGGTAGGACGAGCCAATATAATAAAAATGACCATCCTACCCAAACTCATCTATCTATTTAGTGCCATACCCATTGAACTTCCAAAAATTTTTTTTACTGATTTAGAAAAAACCATACCAAAGTTCATTTGGAAGAACAAAAGATCAAGGATATCCAGGGAAATAATGAAAAATAAAACACAAATGATAGGGGCCTTGCAGTCCCAGATCTCAGACTATATTATAAAGCATCAGTCACCAAAACAATCTGGTACTGGCTAAGAGACAGAAAGGAGGATCAATGGAATAGACTGGGGGAAAGCAACCTCAGGAAGACAGCATATGACAAACCCAAAGATCTCAGCTTTTGGGACAAAAATCCACTATTTCATAAAAACTACTGGGAAAATTGGAGGACAGTGTGGGAAAGATTAGCTTTAGATCAACACCTCACACCCTACACCAAGATAAATTCAAAATGGGTGAATGACTTGAACATAAAGAAGAAAACTATAAGAAAATTAGGCGAACTCAGAATAGCATACATGTCAGACCTTTGGGAAGGGAAAGACTTCAAAACCAAGCAAGACTTAGAAAGAGTTACAAAATGCAAAATAAATAATCTGGAATACATCAAATTAAAAAGTTTTTGTACAAACAAAACCAATGTAACCAAAACCAAAAGGGTAGCAACAAATTGGGAAACAATCTTCATTAAAACCTCTGACAAAGGTTTAATTACTCAAATTTACAAAGAACTAAATCAATTGTACAAAAAATCAAGCCATTCTCCAATTGACAAATGGGCAAGGGACATGAACAGGCAGTTCGCAGCTAAAGAAATCAAAACAGGCAGTTCTCAGCCAAAGAAATAAAAACTATTAATAAGCACATGAAAAAGTGCTCTACATCTCTTATAATCAGAGAGATGCAAATCAAAACAACTCTGAGGTATCACCTCATACCTAGCAGATTGGCTAACATGACAGCTATGGAAAGTAATGAATTCTGGAGGGGATGTGGCAAAGTGGAGACACTAATTCATTGCTGGTGGAGTTGTGAATTTATCCAGCCATTCTGGAGGGCAATTTGGAACAATGGCCAAAGGGTGATAAAAGACTGTCTGCCCTTTGATCCAGCCATAGCACTGCTGGGTTTGTACCCCAAAGAGATAATAAGGAAAAAGACTTGTACAAGAATATTCATAGCTGCACTCTTTGTGGTGGCCAAAAATTGGAAAATGAGGGGATGCCCTTCAATTGGGGAATGGCTGAACAAATTGTGATATATGTTGGTGATGGAATACTACTGTGCTAAAAGGAATAATAGAGGAATTCCATGGAGACTGGAACAACCTCCAGGAAGTGATGCAGAGCGAAAGGAGCAGAACCAGGAAAACATTGTACACAGAGACTGATACATTGTGGTACAATCTAAGGTAATGGACTTCTCCACTGGTGTTAATGCAGTGTCCCTAAACAATCTGCAGGGATCTAAAAAATACTATCCACAAGCAGAGGATAAACTGGGAGTAAAAACACCGATGAAAAGCAACTGCTTGACTACAGGGGTTGAGGGGATATGACTGAGGAGAGACTCTAAATGAACACCCTACTGCAAATACCAACAACAGGGAAATGGGTTCGAGTCTAGAACACATGTGATAACCAATGGAATCATGTGTCGGCTATGGGAGAGGAAAAGGTGGTGTGAGGGGGGGGGGGCGGGGAGGAAAAGAAAATTATCTTTGTTTCCAGTGAATAATGTTTGGAAATGACCAAATAAAATAATGTTTAAAATTTTTAAAAACGTAATTTATAAAAATCATCTACATGTTAGGGGAAAGCTCCCAAAATAAGGGAAAGGGATAAGCATTTCTATAGTGTCTATTGTATGCCAGGAGATTTTTGCTAAGTGCTTTACAAATATTGTCTCAGTTGATCCTTCTAATGATCTTGCCAGGTAGGTGGCATTATTATTGCCATTTTACAACTGATGAAATTGAGACAAATAGAGGTTAAGTGATTGGCCCATGGTCACACAGCTAGTGTCTAAGGCTAGATTTGGACTCAAGATTTCCTGATGCCAGGTTTAGTTACTGTACCACCTAGCTACATGGGATTGCATGAGAAGGGAAGACTTGGTATTAGCATAAAAACGTACTTCACTGCCCTGGCTATTCTTTATAAACCCAGCTTGGTGGTTCTCCAGTGTCTTTTCTCTGAGCTGCAGCTGATCTTAATGCTCAGTTTTCATTTAGAATCCAGCAAAGAATGAGATTATTGCTGCATCTTTGAGAGAAACCTCTTTGAATGTCTTATGGGAAGGCATGATGAAAAGATGGTAGCTAGCTTCCACCATGATGCCTGGATGGGCAGGGGGAAAAGTCCCTTTGTGATTAGCACTGATAGCAAGAACTCCCAGGTGAGGAGCCTCCATCTATCAGTAAAGACTAGCGCCTTTTCTTACAGTGGTCTAGTCTCCACCCTGGAGTGCTCAGAGGTTAAGTGAGTTAGCTCACTCAGTCAAGAAATATTTATTAAGCACCTAGTATAAGCCAGGCACTGTGCTGAGAAGTCCAAGGCCAGTGCAATTAGGGGAGAAATGAGTCCCCTCCTTAAATGGAGATTTGGAATTCATGGCTTCACCCCCCACTCTGAGAGGCAGAAGGTAATGATGAGAAAGAGTACCAAAGCTGATAAGATCTTCCAGAATGAGGAGGTTATCCCAATAATGAAGCTTTTGGGACATGGTGTGTCAGAGGTGAAACTTGAACTCAGTTTCGAACCCAGCTCTCTATGCCAATGTTGCCTCTCACAACAAAGAATAACAAAGAGAAAATCAATTAATTGGTAAACATTTATTAAGCACCTACTGTGCTAAGTGCTGGAGATACAAAAAAAGACATAAAAGATAGTTCCTGCCCTCAAGGAGTTTACAATCTAATGCAGTGATGGCAAACCTTTTAGAGACCAAGTGCCCAAACTGCAAGCCTCATATCATATGTGAGCCCTCCTCCCACCATACTCCAGTCAGGGAAGGGAGGAAGTTCTCCCATTGGGCTGCTGGGAAGAGGGACAGGTGATGGGAGAAATGTCCTCAGGCTCGTGGAGATGGGGAGGGGAGCAGGCCCCTCTGGCATGTGCACCATAAGCTCACCAACACAGATCTAATGGAAGAGACAAATATACAAATACAACCAGCTCTCCCTTAATGCAAGTGGTCCATTTTTACAGAGCTTTCGCGACACCCCCCACCCCCAGTCCTTGGGACTTCATATGGTCCTTTACTCTCATTGGCTCCTTAACCAGCACCCAGAGTACTTTAGTTTCTCACCATTTCTCCCTCTCCTCCAGCATCTGGGAACCAGAGCCAGAGCCCAACCCAGAGCAGGCTCTTGTCCGTTGCAGAATTTTCTTCATGAGAATTTCTGCCAAGCAAGAATAGTCAAGAAATATAGAAAAAAAAACATAGGAAATCATTAAAACAGTGAAGAGACTAGAATTAGGAGAGATTGGGGAAGGCTTCCTGTTGAAGGTATAATTTTTAGTTGGGACTTAAAGGGAGCGAGGGAGGCTAATAGTCTCAGCAGAGAGGGGAGAGTGTTCCAAGCATGGTGGACAGCCACAAAGAATGCCTAGAGCCAAGAGGAATATCTTATTAGTGGAACAACCAGGTCAGTGTCACTGAAGAGAAGAGTATATGTTGGATAATAAGGGGTAAGATTGAGGGCAGCTAGATGTTTCAGTGGAGAGAGTTGCTGGGCTTGGAGTTAGAAAGTCCTGACTTCAAATCCAGCCCCAGTCACTTACTAGTTGTGTGACCCTAGGCATGTCACTTAATCCAATTTGTCTCCAAAAAAAGCATAAGATTGAAAAAGTAGGAGATGGCTGGGTCATGAAGGGCTTTGAATACCAACTGAGCATTTTGTATTTGCTTCTAGAGGCAATAGGAAGCTACTTTTGAATTTATTGAGAAAGTTTATTTTGGCATTTATTAAGAAAATGAAACTAAACAAAAAAAAAAAGACAGTATATCAAAACGAGGCAGTAGAATAACCAAGATCCACATTATTTTCAGTGTTTTTCTTAGAACTCTTTCAGCTTCTTGGACACTCCATTTATTGCCCATTCTTTCCCAACTTGGAGTCTTTTCTTTGCCATGTTCCTAGTGGCCTATGCAGTGCTCACAGTTGACTCAACCCTTCAATTTACAAGAGCACGGAACAAGGCCATTATAGAAATTAGAGTAAATTATGGTCCTTAATAACAAAACAATACACTTGGAAGGGAGAGTTCTAGGTTGGACTTTTCCAGGCCAACCCTTGCCTCTCTTTTCCTTCTCTCCTTCCCTTCCCCCCATGATGGGCTAAGATTAAACCTAGCCCACAGAAGGAAGGTGGGGAGGGTCAGAGCCATGGTTTGGTGACCCAAGGAGGCCACCTGCCTTAGAAACAGGATTAAGTAAATAACCAAACTAAACAAACAGTTGGGCTTTAGTGTTCTAATTCAGTTTGTACAGCGGTTAAACCTTATGGGCTGAGCAGGACTGAAAGCCTGCAAACATCCTCTATTAAATCTGAGCCAACCTCCTGGGGCAAATGTCTTTGTTTGCCTTTGGTCTTTTAGTGCACAAGACTGCTCCATTATGGTCTCCAGCTAACCTGGGTGTGGTCTGTCTGCAGGAACAACAGCAGTGACCCCAGCCCCAAGGAGGCTGTGGGTAGAGCCCCCCAAAATGGGGATTGGCCTCCTCTAGTCTCTTCCCTATGTTTAAACTGGATACTGTTCAGCCCAGGCAGAAACATTAAATTAAGGGACAAGGCTGGAGCAGAGGAAACTAGGGGACTATAGGGAGGAGGGAGTTTGGGATTATGTTCTGGTATTCTTCAACTAAGATTAGGATAATGCTTGTGGGAAAAATTATGGTTAGAAGGAAATATGTGCCAGCTTTAGAGTCAAAGGAATTCGGTTCATATCTTAGCTCTGCACCTTACTATATGACCTTAAGTAAGTCATTTAAGGTAGCTTGTTGGCACAGTGGATAAAGCTCTGAGCCTAGGCTCATGAAGACTCATTTTCCGGAGTTCAAATCCAGCCTCAGACACTTATTAGTTGTGTGACCCTAGGCAAGTCACGTAAGTCGGTTTGTCTCAGTTTTCTATCCTGTAAAATGGGCTGAATAAGGAAATGGCAAACTGTTCAAGAATCTCTGGCAAGAAAATCCCAAATGAGATCATGAAGAGTTGGACATAATTGATAAATGACTGAACAAAACAAAAAGTCATTTAGGCTTTCTTGCATCCAAACCTCCTCAAATTACAGATGAAGACTAGATGACCATTTTATAGATGAACTAGAAAAGTCACTAATTTTACATAACCTTTGACCTGCCCAATAATTCTGCCCAAAGACCAAAGACTGGGTCAGTAAACAGTTATTAAGCACATACTAAATAGGGGGCACAGAGCTAATTTCTAGGGATATAAAGGCAAAGGAGAAGTGGTCCTCTCCACTCTCTAGGAGCTCATAGTCTAGTGGGTAAAATAACATGGACATAATAGGTATGCACAGGGTATATATGGACCATAAATAAAATAATCAATAAATAATAAATCAAGTAATCTGGGAGGGAAAAGCACTAGTACATGGGGGACCATTATAGGCTTCCAAGGGCAAGTAGAGCTTGAACTGGAACTAGGAATTTTAGGAAGTTCAGATGTGGAGTGAGAACATTCCATGGGGGAGGGGGGGACTATGCAAAAGCATGGAGGGTCACTTGTGAGAAAGGGCAAGAAGACAAATAGGGTGAGACAAAAGGGAGCACGGAAGAAAGTAATTTGTAAGTAGACTGGAAAGGTAAGAAGAGGCCAGCTTGGGAAGAACTTTAAATGTGAAAAAGACAATTTCAAGATGATATTTGATGCGGCAGCTGGGTGGCTCAGTGGATTGAGAACCAGGTCTAGATGGGAGGTCCTGGGTTCAAATGTGACCTCTGATATTCCCAATTGTGTGACTCTAGGCAAATATCTTAATCCCTACTGTTTAGCCCTTACCACTCCTCTGTCTTGGAACCAATAAACAGTAATGACTCTAAGAAGGAAGGTGGAGGTTTGTTGTTTTTGTTTTTGTTTTTGTTTTTTTAATTTAAAAAAGATATTTGAGGGATTCGACAGAATTTATTGAATAATTCAAAGCCGCATGTTCTACCCATTCTATACCTCATTGCTCCAATGGAATGACTGTGATGTTTTAAAAAAGAGCATCAATAAAAAATTTAAAACTAAAATACTATCAGGAAATTGGATTAGATTATTTCTAAAGTCCTTTCTAACTCTGAATCTATGATCCCAAGATGATTCCACTCAAATATAAATGATTGTGACCTCTGAATTTATCCATAACAAAGACCTATTTTGGCAACAGGAAGCATTCCAGGGGCTGGGGAGACTAGAATTAGAAAAGATTTAGTACCTGTCTTATGATATTAAATTAAAACAAATTTGGATACTTTCCATCACATTGTTTCTTTCAGAGATCTATTATAACATGTACAGCATAAATCTTTTCATATTTACAAAATTCTTTGGGAGAGAGGACAAGGTCTCAAAATAGCCTTCCAGACAATTTGTCTCCTCCATAAAATGAGGAAGGAAGTAGAAGAAACTGGGAATTGCCCAGGATACTCAGTCACAGGACTGAGTTCAGCAATATTTTGAAGTAGATCATATTTCTGAGTAAAGCATCCACACAGGAAGAATCAAATGGATGAAGAATGTCAATTATCCAAACTATGTCACACAGTTGGATGGATGGTCAATCCACTGAGTTAGTATATCAGTATATGAATGGAGGACCAACATGATGATGAATGATGAATGGTGACTTGAGTCTAAGACTAAATTGGAAAAGAGTAGATTGGATCATATTTTGGAATTTGCACAGGACTTTTTTTATGATGTTTAATAATATTTTATTTTTTCTCAATTACATATGAAAATAATTTTCAACATTCATTTAAAATTTTTTTGATTTCTAAATTCTCTCCCTCCTTCCCATCCTTCTTTCACTTTTTCCACATCCCTCCCCTTCCTTAGATGCTAAGCAATCTGATTTTGGAAATGACTAAACAAATAGATTTTACATGTTGCATTAGATTTTCAAGTTGCTTCCTGGCAAAAAAGTTCATCTTCTTAACACTCATATTCTTCAGTAACGCTTTATGTTCACACATGATAGAACATTATATTCTCTGAAGAATCATAATTGTGAGGGATTCACTGGTCCATGAAGAGATACATGGTATGTGAAAATAGATTGTAGCATGTTACCAATGAAGACTTGTAAGGAATATTGTCAAAGAAATCTTTAAGGAAACATATGACTGGGAAAGGGGATAGGCCAGTTACTTACTGAGATCAAGAGGCAAATGAAGGGCTATACTGTTAAAGTGCTAAAGGATTTTGAGGAAGACCTATTATTCTTTAAATAGATCCTCTATGGACAAGAAAGAACATGGACTAGAATGCCATTGGCTTTTCTGTAGATGAGTTATGAACTGCGTCACTAAAAAAAGTAGCCACGCTTTTGAGAGATGGATTATCAGTTTATATATGTGAGTGAAAAATACAAAAAAAATGCATATTATATACATATTTTTCCACAACTTGATTTTTCAAATTGTGTCTCCTCATCATCATCCATATCCTCCTCTTCATCCTTGTCCTTGTCCTCATCATTGTCGTTGCTATAGCCCTCCTCCTTCTTCTCTTCCTCTTCTTCATGAATCACCTTCTAACCTTGGAGATGGTTGTGCCCTGGAGTTCCTTTCTTTTATATGGGGACTCCCTGCCCAAGTCACATTTTCAGAAGGATATCCTAGCTGTGTTCTGCTTCATTCAGAACTCCACACCCTGGGCTTCTCCTCTTCTTTGTTGCTTCCTTAAGGGAAGAACTGTTTGGTTTCTTTATATTAGTATATCCAATATTTAGCACAGTACTTGGTACCTGTCAAGATTAATGTTTCCTATCTATCTATCTATCTATCTATCTATCTATCTATCTATCTATCTATCTATCTATCTATCTACCTATCTGCCTGTCCGTCTATCATTTATCTACCTATTTATCTATCATTTATTATCTATGTAAAACCATGCCTTCTCATTTATATATCATCTATCAAACTATCTGGGGAAGCTAGGTGGAGCAATGGATAGAGCACTGGACCTGGATTTAGGAAGATCTGAGTCAAAAATTCAACCTTAGACACTTAATAGCCATGAGACTCTGGATGAGTTACCTAATCCTGTTTTACCTCAGTTTCCTCATCTGTAAAATGAGCTGGAGAAGGAAATGGCAAACCACTCCAGTATCTCTGCCAAGAAAACTTCAAATTGGGTCACTTAGAGTTGAACATGACTGAAAAATGACTGAATAACAACAAATTTATTTATAATCTATTCATCTACCTCTCTATCATCTATCTACCTATTTATCTTTATATATTTATCATCCCTCTCTCTCTCTCTCTCTCTCTCTCTCTCTCTCTCTCTCTCTCTCTCTCTCTCTCACTAACTAACTCACTCATCTTTCTATCTCTCTAGTACATCTGTCTTTGGTTCTCTCCCTCCCCATCCTGTGTCATGTCCCTTTTCCATTCCCAAGGTCCCTCCTTCATTGTCCCTAGGTGTTAAGTGTCTTCACTGTACCCTCCAGTTGCTCATTTTGTCAACCATAATAAATCTTTATAGTTCTTGCTTTCCCAGAATATCTCATATTCCAAAATGACTTTTTTCTTGCCTAACTCTCATCCCAATCAGAAGATATTTTGCATTAGCATATTGGTTTCACCTAGCTATTAAGCAGCAAAGACCATTTTCTCCAAGTTGTAAATAACAAAAAGCTCAGTTTGAGGAAGGGATGTTAATTATACTTTAAAAGAGAATTTTCTCTTACAGGCTTACTAACTGTGTGAAACCTCAGCAAGTTACTTAACCTCTGCCTACTTCAGCTTCCTTGATTTTAAAATAGGGACCATAACAGCACCTACTTCCTAGGATTGTGTGAGAATCAAATGAGATAATATTGATAAAGCATTTAGCATAGTGCCTCGCATATTGTAGGTGCTTAATAAATGTCTGTTCCCTTTCCAGAATTTCAAGTGAAGCATATCAGTCAGTTGAAGAGATTTTAGAAAATAGGGAGAAATATCTGGTTGTTTCTGAAACCAAACCATGTAGGCAAACTAAGGCTAGTCTAGTCCTAGCACTGTTTCAGCCAGTCAGTAAACATTTGTTAATTGCCTGCTGTGTGCCAGGCACTGTGTTAAATTCTGGGGATACAAAGAGAGAGACAAATGATGCTCCAGAAGCTTACAGTCTGAAGGGTGAAGAAACCCACAATAGGATATAAAAGGCAGGGTAATATATATTGAGAGTCATACCTAGAGACAGGAGGTTCTAGGTTCAGATATGGCCTCAAACATTTCTTAGCTGTGTGACCCTGGGCAAGTCACTTGACCCTCATTGCCAAGCCCTTATCACTCTTCTGCCTTGGAACCAATACACAGTATTGATTCTAAGAAAGAATGTAAGGGTTAAAAAAAAAAAGAATGTATTATCGGTGAAGTAACATCATAATATAGTGAGAAAAGCACTGAACTCAGTCTAAAAAACTGGATTTGACTCTTGATTCAATTATGATCTAACTGTATGACTGTGAGCAAGTGACTTAATTCTCAGTTTCTCCATCTGCAAAATAATAAGACTAGTACCTCTCTGACGGGATTATAGAAGTTAAAACTGTATTTAAATTTGGATTTTTATAGTAGCTTCTGAGGGCACCACCATTCCTATAGTAGATCTCCATGATGAGTCTATCCCAGGTTCGAGGTTTTCTATGGATCTATATGCATTCAAAATCATCATTTGAAAGCTCCCATGTTGTTTATGTAACCAGACAACCAGAGCACCCAATTAGTTCAAAGCAGAGGCATTTAGTGACATAGTAAGAAAAGTGCTAATAAATCATGCACCACTTCTGAATTACATAAAGTTTCCCACAAGTACGCCATTGATGGGAAGGCTAGACCCATCAAATGGAATATCTGTGGAAATACATCAACGTAGACAACGTGTATGGTTGGAACCCTCACCAGGAAGAGGGTCTCACACAGGAGATCTAATATCTTGTATCAACATAGTTTTGCTACTTCTGCCAGGCTTGCTCCATGCCCACTAATCTAATACGACATGCAACCACACTGTAGTCAGCTATCTGTATAGTTTCTGCTAGGTGTGTGGCAGTTAGCTTCTGTTGGGAATGGTCCTGCTTCCCTGATGCCTTGTTGGTTTCATGGTTGTCTCTAGACACAGCTTTTATGGATCATGAGATTGTGGGACTTCTCTACTTGCAGCTTTTGATTTGAAGTGAGGAGTTCACTTCCCTGTGGGGAAGATTGGGCTAATTCTAGACTATTTTTGTCTTGTTTTTCTTCATTTGTTTTTCCATAAGAAGAGTCTTTATTTGGGAATATGAAAAGTTTGGCCAAAATCTAGGTAAACTATACCTACAACATTACCCTTATCTCTTACTTTAGCAATACTGACCAAAAAATGAATGAGGTTAGTCTGCTGAAACCACCTGTTCTTGATAAAAACCATGCTGACTTTTTGTAATCACTGCTATTCTTTCTAGATATTTGCTTGCCATATCTTTTTTAAAATCAATTTAATTTTTAGTTCTGAGATCTCTTCCTCCTTACTCCCTCTTCCACCCATTGAGAAGGTAAGAAAAACAAAGCTAATTACAAATGTATAGAGCATAAAAAATTCCTGTATTAACAATGTCAAAAAAAGAAAGAAGGAAAAGATGCTTCAATCTGTGCTCTGATTTTTTGCTACCACAAAAAGAATTTCTAGAAATATTTTTGTACATATAGATCCTTTTTCTCTGTCTTTGATCTCTTTAGGATAGATATAGGAACATGTTTCTGGGTCAAAGTGTATGTACAGTTATTAGGTTTTTGGACATAATTCAAAATTGCCTTCCAGGATGAGTGGCTGGAACAATTCACAGCTTTGCCAATAGTGCAATAAAGTACTCATTTTCCCACAGCTGCACCTGCATTTGTGATTTTCCTTTTTTGTCAACATGGCAAAACTGATGGATGTAAGGTGGTACCTCAGAGTTGTTTTAATTTGCATTTCTCTAATTACTTGTGAGCATCTTTTTACATGCTATTTGATTGCTTGGAGTTGTTTATTCATGTGCTTTGCCCATTTACCAATAAAGGAGTGACTCATATTCTTATAAATTCTGACTACCTGTAGTATTTCTTTCTTGACCTGAAAACTCTGGATTTTGACTCTAATATTCCCGGGAATTTTTATTTTGGTATTTCCTTCAGGTGACTAGTAGATTCTTTCAATTTTTACTTTGCCCTCTAATTTGAAGATATCTTGCCTAAACTATTTTTTTGATATAGTTCCTTTTGAAAGGCCAGATGTTATGCATTTCATCATTGTTGGAGTGGAGACTGGGGAGAATCCTTGTAACTTTTCCCCCATGAGAGCAGAGGAGATGTTATTACTTTTTATTACTTTTTAAAAAAACCTTTTCTTTCTGTCTTAGTAACAATTCTAAGACAGAAGGGTAAGGGCTAGGAAAATAGAGTTAAGTGACTCTTCCAGGATCACACAGCTAGGAAATATCTAGGGTCACATTTGAATACAGGTCCTCCAGACTCCAGGCCTGGTGCTGTATCCACTGTGTCACCTGGTGATGCCAGATGTGCCTATTATTTTTAATTCTTTGGGGGATTCAATGTTTCCTCTCCAAGAGATTCCTTAATCAAGGGGTTAAATTCTTTAGAATACAGAGCTACCCCAGATAACTAATGAATGCCTTCAGACTTAAATTTGCTTTTTTCACTTTGACTTTTCCAAAAGCAAAATTTCTTTTAGAAGTCTTACTCTAACTTAGAATTAGAAATTCTCGTGGCTCCTTGTTTAATTTCCCATTGTTAAACTACATCTGATCATAATCAACTTGAAGGCTTCCCTTAGAGGCAATTTACCAAATACTCTCTGGATTTAGGGACCTCCCAAGCTTTCAACTGCAAGATTCTTTTGGTCTCTCCTAAAAATAAGAAGTTGGAAAAAACTTGGGGAGAAAATTGATGAGTTTCATCAGTGTAAGAATATGAGAAAGTCTTGCATGTAGTAAGTGCTTAAATGACTTTGTTGAAACTGTTAAATTAATAGCTCCCTTAATGCTCTTTCCCAATATACTTTGTACCTTAAATATTTGTATATGCATCTTTAACCTCCCTGACTAGACTATAGTTTTTCTATGGTCAGAGATTATTTTCATTCATTTTTTACCCTAAATAGCATTGTGCATAGAGTAGGTTCTTGCTAAATGATTGTTGATTGGCTGATTGAATAAATGAATGATAGACTCACCAGCACAGACCTGGGAGGCAACAGATGAAGTGAGTAGAAAGAGCATTGGACTTGAATTTAGAGGATCTGATTTAAAATTCTGGCTCTAACATTCAATTCCATGTCTTTTAATCTCTCTGCATCTCTAATTTCTCATCTGCAAAAGCAAAGGTTTGGAATAGGTGTCCTTTAGGGTCCTTTCCAACTCTGAGCTATGATCCCATTACCCTTTGCTTCTTTGGAAGTTCCCAAAACTCCTCCCCATGAGGCTCACTCTTTTTACCAAGCTTACGCTTACCTGTCTCCCAAGGAGACAGCCTACCTTGCCCAAATGATAAGTGTTACTCTATGAACCACCCAAAACAATTGTTTTTAACTTGCTTGATGAGAAAGTGAGAATGAAGTGGTAATACAATTAGGCTACCCATCTTATCTTCAGAGAGAATGTTGTTTATGAGACCTCTCTTTTATATAATTGGAAATATATTGTCTTCTATTTGCACTTCACTGCTATAGATGTTCCCTAGTCAGGGTCATACAGTGCCTTCTTTTTCTTGTTCATCACCTTAAATATTTATACATTCTGTATCCAGCAAATAAATGCAAATGTCTTGGTCATTTTATTAAGGTTAATGCATGCAATATCACCCAGAAGCCATGGCTTCCTGCCTCCTACCCCCAACAAATGTTCAATCTGTTAAATGCATATTCACAAATAGGAAAAATGACACACAGGAAGAGCAAATTAGCAGTGTTATGAGAACCTCTATATTTCTTGACATTTTTAGAATTGACATTTTCAGCTTTAACATTTCCTCAACAAGGCATTTTTGCATTTAATAAGTTCTGGGATTGGGAGTTCTCTTCCCCAGAGACCAATATTGGCTGCAGTTGGCAAAGCTGGCTGCATCTAAAATGTTGGGGGTAAATCGAGGACATTTTCCACAAACATCCAGGCCTTATTTAATTAAAGGCTGTCATTTTCTGGTTCCCTCTCCTTCCAGCTGTTAGCATTGATGGACTAACAAAAGGGGGAAAAAACATCTCCAGATATTTCTGAGCTGGGGATTTTAAAAAGTGATTTTTTTAACTTCACAATTTCAAATGTCTGTAAAATTAAATTACTACTTTGGGTAAATAAAAGGGCAGTATAGTGGGAAAAGAAACTGGATTCTTGTCTCACAAGAAGACAAATATATTAGTTCTTTTCTGCTAAGACAAAAAAAAAGATACAAAACTACAGTGTTTCTAGATATCATTGTGTCTCTGTCACTTTCTAAAGTGTATTTGATTCATCATTCTCTGTGTTTTGTTTAGATGGTGTCAAACAAAACTGGGAACACTGGGGCCAGAATTCAAATAAACAGAAGTAATAACACTGGGGAAAATTTTTTTCTGGACAGTAAACATGTAGTCCTGGACTGTTTCTATAATCTCTATCTTTTGACAGCAGCAAAGTATGTATTTTTTGACAATGAAGGTGATTTCTGCAAGATGACACAAAAGGTATTTTTTATTTCTCTTGTCATCTTGGTTATTGACACACATATAAAGTGGTTATATGATTCATGTTCTTCCCCTCCTTTCCTCCCTCCCCTGTCCCGGAGCTGACAAGCAATTCCACTGGGTTATACATGTATCATTGTTCAAAACCTATTTCCATGTTATTCATATTTGTAATTAATAATAATAATAATCTTTTAACTTCAAAACCCCAATCATATCCCCATTGAACCCCTTGATCAATCATGTTTTTCTTCTGCGTTTCTGTTCCCACATTTCTTCCTCTGAACGTGGATAGTGTTCTTTCTCATAAATCCCTCAGAATTGTCCTGGATCATTGCATTGCCAGTAGTAGAGAAGTCTATTACATTCCATTGTGCCACAGTGTAATAGTTTCTGTGTACAATGTTCTCCTGGTTTTGCTCCTTTCACTCTGCTTCAATTCCTGGAGGTCTTTCCAGTCCACATGGAATTCCTCAATTTCTTTATTCCTTTCAGCACAATAATATTCTGTCACCATCTTAATACCACAATTTGTTCAACTATTCCCCAATTGGAGGGCATCCCCTCATTTTCCAATTTTTTTTTGCCACCACAAAGAATGTGTCTATAAATATTTTTGTACAAATATTTTCCCTTATTATTTCTTTGGGGTACAAACATAGCAGTGGCATGGCTGGGTCTATGCATTATTTTTAAGTCCTTTGGGCATAATTCCAAATAGCCCTCCAGAATGGTTGGATTAATTACTCAGAATGGGTGAATGACTTGAATATAAAGAATGAAACTATAAGTAAATTAGGTAAATACAAAATAGTATACTTGTCAGATCTTTGGGAAAGGAAAGATTTTAAGACCAAGCAAGAGTTAGAAAAAATTACAAAATGTAAAACAAAGAATGTTGATTACATTAAATTAAAAAGATTTTGTACAAACAAAACCAATGCAACTAGAATTAGAAGGAAAGCAACAAATTGGGGGAAATATCCATAACAAAAAACTCTGATAAAGGTCTAATTACTCAAATTTATAAAGAGCTAAATCAATTGCACAAAAAATCAAGCCATTCCCCAATTGATAAATGGGTAAGGAACATGAATAGGCAATTTTCAGATAAAGAAATCAAAACTATAAATAAACACATGAAAAAATGTTCTAAATCTCTTGTAATCAGAGAAATGCAAATCAAAACAACTCTGAGGTACTACTTTGGATTTTATTGATGAAGATACTAGAGTATTTCCATTTCCTTCTATAGCTAATTTTACAGATAAGGAAACTTGAGACAAAAAGGGTAAAATGAATTGCCTAGGGTCACACAGCTGGTAAGTATCTGAGGTCAGATTTGAACTCAGGAAGATGAGTCTTCCTGACTTCTGGTATGGGACTCCATTCACTCTGCCACCTAATCCAGTACACTATTTATTAGGAAAATGTTAATTACTTCTAACAGAAATATGTCTTTGTAACTTCCATCCTTTAGTACTACTGTCTTCTGTGACCAAGGAAAACAATTCTACATTTCATAGAAAATATCCCAATTCATTGTTAATTTTCCATACTCTCTTCCACTTGAAAGAACTTAAAATAGTTGATAGACTGACTGTAGGCTCCTTGAGTATAAGGATCATTTTTTAAATTTATGCCCTAGTACCTAGCATAGTGTCAGGCAAATAGTAGGTATGTTGATTGATTTATTCATTGAAGACAGTTATCATGCCCTCAGAAGTCTAGTCTTTTCTCATTTAAACCCTCTCTGTTCCTTCTATCTCTAACTGAAGCCCCACAACTTCAGCTCATACAAGGAGGAACTCCTTTCCATTGAACAAGTATTTGCCTGAGCCCCAGACTCAGACCTGAATAGTTATGTTGCTTTCTAACTCTAATGATAAGCCAGCACAGCACTATTTCTTTTATCAGAGAGAAAAACATAGCAACTAGCTCATGTGCCAATAAAATTAGTCCCCCATATTTTTTCATATATTTGCCCTAGAGTCAAAGTAGTATCCTTACAGAGTGGCTGTATAAAACCAATAGCTCCCTCTCACCTACCACTTTATAGGTTCAAAGTGCTTCACACATTCTTTTCCTCTTGACACACCTATGAGGTAGATAATTATAAGACCAATTCACATTTCTATAGAATAAAGCTTAAAAGCCCTTTTCTTACAACACCCATGTGAAGTAGCTTGTCCAGGTTTAAAACTATTTTGCCAATGAGGAAAGTCAGGAGTTTGTCAATATTCGCAGAGTTAATAAGTATCAGAGGTTGGATTTGAAACTCACTCTCCTGCCTATTTTTGACAGTATTTTCTATATTCCATGTTTTGATGCAAGAATTATTATCCTCATCTTAGAGGTGGGGAGACTGAGTCTCGGACAAACCCAGACTCAATCTCAGAGCATATAACTCCTAAAATAATGCTCCTTATACTCTATCACCTCTACCATTGACCCCACTCCTCTTGAAAGAGTCAAATAACCTGCATCCTGGAAAATATGACCAATGAGGTTTTCTGAATGTGTGTCTCTGAGTAATTGCTATTATTGTGTTATTCATATCCTCTGCTTAGATTGGCATAGGAAATGATAGAAGTTTGTCTAATTTTGAGCAAATTAATAAACAATCATGATTGGATCCTCTGGGAAAGGATCCCAGAGCTTTCATCAGACCTGAAGTAGAATGCAGAAATGTGTTCATTAAAAGAGTGGGGTGTGTGTTTGAAGGGGAGGTATGGTTATGGGGGAAGAGAATGGTTGAATTTTATCTGAAAACCTCAATCTATATTTATAGTATCTGAATCTTACTTGAAATGACAGGTACATGTAAAAGACTTAAATTCATGTTTCCTCCAGAAATTGAAACCAAATGAAGACAAAACTATTTTATAATAATGAGAGCTAATAGCTGATATTTACATACATAGCACTTTAAAATATGTTGTTTTATTGATAATAATAATCATAATCTCAGTATTTCATTTCACAATGATGCATCTGTATTTTGATCAAGAACAATGTGTATCCAAAGAGTCATTTTTGATACTTATTCCTCCACTCAATAATTGACAATGTAGGTTGTGTTCTGGTTACTTTAAACCTTCTGCTCTTTTTCCAAAATACAGTTATAATCCAAGCCACTCCCATATCTATTCAAAAACATATTTTTGTTACACTCATGAAAGGGAGTATGTTCTATTAAAATTTTTTATACTCTCACCTTTCTTTTGGATTATAAAAATAGTTACACATAGATAGCACTTGAAGGTTTGCAAAGCAGTTTACAGATATTATTTCAGTTGATCCTCTTAACAACCCTAGGAGGTAGGTGCTATTAATATCCTGATTTTACAGATGAGAAAATAGAGTTAGACAGATGGGTTTGGGGGGCTTTCTTAATTCAAAGATACTTTACTTTCCCAATTACATGTAATAACCACTTTCAATACATGTTTTCTGAAATTGTAAGATCCAAACTGTCTCCCTCCCTCCCTTCCCTGCCCCCTTTTTAGAGATAGTAAGCAATTTGATCTGGGTTATATATGTATCATCATGCAAGACATATTTCCATATTGGACATTGTTGTATGAGAATATTAAAAAATAAACAAAAACCAAAGCCCCCAAATAAACTAGTGTGAAAGAACTTATGCTTTGGTCTTCATCTGACTCCCACTGCTCTTTCTCTGGAAGTAGATCTTATTCTTTGTCTGAAATCCTTCAGAATAGTTCTGGATCACTGTTTTGCTGAAAGTAGCCAAGTCTTTCACAGTTGATCATCATATCTTATTGTTGTTACTGTGTGCAGTGTTCTCCTGGTTCTGTTTATTTTGCTCTGCATCAGTTCATATAGATCTTTCTAGCTTTTTCTGAAATCATCCTGCTTATTATTTCTGATAGCACAACAATATTCCATCACCAACATATACCACAATGTGTTCTGCCTTTCCCCAATTGATGGTTCAAATCCAAGTTCAAATCCAGGTTCAGACACTTACTAGTCACCTAACCCTGTTTACCTCACCTTCCTCATCTATAAAATGAACTGGAGAAGGAAATGGCAAACCATTCCAGTATCTTTGCCAATAAAACCCCAAATGGGGTCATGAAGAATCAGACACTACTGGAACAATTGAACAAAAAGTCTATATTTGTCTGGATTATCATTTTTTTGTTTGTTTGTAGTAGTCTCTCGGTAACCGAGGATGACGATTGTCTTTGTGTGTTTTTGTGCACAAAGACACCTGTGCATGAAGATTTAAGTGGAAAAGCCGATGCACAGAGACAGTCCCACTCTCTCGGCGTTGGAAGCCTGGGTCCAGTGGCACGAAAAGTCGTTACACCTGGAGACTTCCTCAGCTGCATTGGATGGCCATGTTGTCTTTTGTGCTCCAACACGCCCTGAGCACTCCACAGTGCTTTGCTGCGTCGCCATCTCAGCCGTTGAACCTTCTTGTTGGTTTCTTCTGTCTGTTCAGCTGAAGCAGTCTTCACATGCTGGGTGAGCAAAGCCCTGGTTCACCAGGGGTTGACGACCCGATGGCTACCCTCACAAAGTTTAGTCAGCCTGTTGAAGCCGTTGCCCGGGGTGTGGCTGCTGCCGCATGCTAGCAGCTAATTGGAGCCACAAGTGAGAGCTGGGTGTCAGGTGGGGGGTCAGAGACTGGAGAGCTGCCCTAGGAGGGCATGACAAGCCCTCCATACCAAAGATATTACTCCTCCCTGAGACCCCATACACCCCCTGGATTATAGTAAAACCCATCAAAAGGACTTTAAAATAAATATGGAATACAGTTCTTTGAGCAAAGTCTATATGACTACTTTGGGGAGACATTGTAGAGAGAAATCCTATTTAGGTATAGGTTGGATGAGGTTGCTTCTGAAACCCCTTCCAACTCTGCTATGCTATGGTTTAGTATTGTTTTGTAAAACCAGTTTTATTACAGCCACAGTCCCATACTGTTACTCATCCCTTTTCTCCCAAGCAGGAAATGTATCCAAGAAGCAGACATACCTGTATGAGGCAAATAATAATACAAAGAATTCCAATGAGTCCACACAAAGAACTCCAAAGAACACATTATTAATTGCCATCTGAATATTACAAGAGACCAGGCTGACAGAGTTTGAGAACACTCTGTGGTCCTGATAAAAGTCAAACATTTTAGCAGTAACTTGATAATTAAAGAGCCTTTCTTTCTTCATAGATTCTGTTGTCTTGGTGGCAAAATTAAAAAGCTATGAATCGTTGGACAAGTCTCTGATCTTAACAAGCATTTCAAGAGTCAGTTAGTCAAAAATAACTATTAAATACTGTTTTGTCACTGGATTTCAGTGGCTCTGGAAGAAAGAGTGAGGCTAATGAGTGTGCAACTCTTCCTCACTTAAATCCAACAAATGAGAAAAACAAGATATGGCCCTGTGATGTCACTGGTCTTCTTTGAAAATGAAAGGGTGAACAACTGTTAAATGTCATTTTCTAATTTGGTGATGACTAGTTCCAGCCCTTCTGAAGTTCATAATAATAAGGACAAGACTTTTTTATGACTTAATTCTTTATTTTATTAATTTCACATTCATTTCTGGGTATTCATCTCCCATCTTGCCCTCTTCACTCTCCTCCTACTTCCCCAAGTGGGCCTTCTCATATAACAAAGCTCATAAAGAAAAACCCTCAGACACAGCAATCTCAGGATGTGCATCATTGCACATCCATAGTCCCCCTCCTCTTCATCCAGGAGACTGGTGTATTTGTCCATCTAAGGCCAAGATTAATCATTATGCTTACCTAACACTCAATTTCATTTGGTTGCTCCTTTTGCTAGATTATAGTCCTTGTGTGTATTGTTTTCTTTATTTTTGCTTCACTTGGGATCAGTTTAGACATGTCTTCTCATGTTTCTCTGAGTTCCTCCTATTCATTGTTTCTTATGGTACAACAGTATTTTTCATGACCACAATTTGCTCAGCCATTCCCCAACTTTAATTCATCTATAACATAGGACAGCTTTTAATGGAGCAAGTTCTAAGTTCCCTGACATATACCTCAGTGAGTTTCTAGCTATGTACACAATATAGATCAAGAACAGAGATATAGAACCAGGAGGAGCCTTAGAGATGATCTGTAATTCATGTTTATGGCCCCATTTGTGGTTTTCTTGACAAAGATATTGGATTGGTTGGCCATTTCCTTCTCCAGTTTATTTGAGATATGAGGAAACTGAGGCCAGCAAGCTTAAGTGATTCACCCAGGGTCACAGAGTCTAAGACTAGATTAGAACTCAAGCAGATGAGTTTTCCTGGCTCTGTGCCTATCATTCCATGCACAATGGAGTCCCCTAGCTGCCCAGAGGTCATCTAGCCAATCCTATGACAGAGGCGACTTTTCCTGGGGGTACATGGTTCATAAATTACCAGTCCAGGTCCTTTGTCTCCAGAAGCACCTTTCCTTTCCCTGTATATAGTGCATCTTAGATGCTTTCTTAGTTTAGCAATCTAAATACAGAAGTAGGAGGAAAGGAGTATGAAGTTCTGAGTTAGACTTTAGTCCCTAACTCACAGTGGTACACCTAAATGTTCCCTGAACTTGCTTTTCCATATCCCATTTCACTCATTTATAAAACAGAGGTAATAAAGTTGACCACAGAATTTTGCTAATAACTAAAAGAATATGTATACATAGCACACATACATGTATACCCACATATGCCTATGTGAAAGTTCAACAAGAGTAATTTATTATACATCTACTTTAGGCTAGGCATTGAACTAGGAGTTGAGAACAAAAAGGTAAAGATGAAGAAGGTTCTTTTTTTTAAACCCTTACTTTCCCTCTTAGAATCAATACTAAATGTTGGTTCCAATACAAAAGAGCAGTAAGGGCTAGGCAATAGGGGTTAAGTGACTTGTCCAGGATCACACAGTCAGGAGATGTCTGAAGTCAACTTTCAGCTCTTGACCTTCCATCTCTAGGCCTGTCTAGCCCTCAGAAAGCAGGTTCTAAAGGGGCTTAACTTCTCAATTTTAGCATTAATGGGTTTATCACCCATTCTGGGCCGGGAGAATACTACTCCTGGAGGTACACTCCTGAGCATGGGAGGATGATAAGAAGCACCTGTTTTTCTCCTCTCTTCTCTTTCCCAGTTTCCCCCTGTCCAGACAGAGAAGTAAGACCAAAAATACCCTGTAAGTTGCCCAGAATATAACTATGAGTGATGAAGATAACTGCCTCAAAGACAGTGTTTGTATAAACTTCTTGGTGTGATTTCAGGTGACAATACAGGTGTAGCTACTCTAATGCCAGTTTAACCAGGGCTGGCACCCAGAAAGTCCCATTTGGGTTAAGGATAGTTAAGGATATAAATGAGCAAGGATCATTAAATGAATAGCACATTTTGATGGGGGGAAAGTTTTACTGCTTACATCCCTTTCAAGGGACCTTGGGTGACTTGATTCCCATTACATGTCTTTTTCTACTTCTAGAGAAAAATTAGACCCACAGTTCTTTTCACCTCTAAAAGGATCTTAGATTCATTTATTTGACAATGGAAAGAATGCTGAACTTTTACTCAGATTCCTTGGTTCAAATACAGACTCTGCTACTTGTGCAATTTTTGGACAATTCACTTAACCCTCTAGACCTTGGTTTCCTCATCTGTAATGGAATTACAGGGGGAAGAGACTCAATTATCCAAGATTTCTTCCCCCTGTAAATCTACAGATCCATGAGGCATACTCAGAGACATTTTGCTGTAAAGTGGGTGATTGACATTATTTCAGAGACTTTCAGAATCATTGCTCAATGGAAATCAAGAAAAATATTTGGAAGCAACAGTAGAAACAACACACCAAAGGAGCATCTTGTTTCTCCTCAGTAAACCATTTTGAGTCTCCCATATTCCTGCTACTAAGACTTTACTTGAATAAATTATCTTCTACAAATTGACTGTTTGAACTTCTGGCCTTGAAATGCCTAATAAATCGGCATGTTCTTTAATAAGCCTTGGTAAATAAGAAAAAAAAGAACCCGATACTGATGTTTATAAGAGTCTAAACAAATAAAGTTAGTTTAATCCATGATATCAGTATCCTGGGTGCAGTTTGCCAGGGAAGATGAAGAGATGGGCAGCTATTAGTGAATTTCTCTACCAGGCAAAGAATGCCTTTTTTGCTTTTCCTGCTCTTTAAAGGAAATAAAGAAACATCTATTAGCTAGTAAGCATTGATAGGGTACTGCCAAATAAGAAACACCATACATGGCACTATGGGTTTTTTTTTAAAGAAAAGAAAGAAAAAAAAAGTAAAAAAGACAGTCCTTGAGCTTCAATTTTCTTGAACATTGTAACCACAGAACTCCAGTTTTGCAAAGAATCTTAGATAATACTCCAGCCAACTAGTTCCTCAACAAAAATTCTCATGTACAAGTTACAAAAAAAAAAAAAGTAGACAAATGATTGTGCTCAAAGAGGCCAAGTGAGGAAAAACCCAATGATTGCTATCAGCAAAATGCTCTATTCTTATCAAAAGTAAAAAAGCACATGGACCTTCCTTATGTCCAGTATTTTGGGGACCACAGTCATCTATGACATCTTTGAAGGATATAAAAGAAAGTGTATACATGTGCTAGGGCAGCTAGGGTTAGGATTAGTGGCTAGAGTGCAGTAGCTGGAGTTTTGGGCCTGAAGTCAAGAAGAATCATTTTCCCAAGTTCAAATCCAGCCTCAGACCCTTCCTAACTGTGCCACCTTAGCCTTAGTTTCCTCATCTACAAAAAGAGCTAGAGAAGGAAATGAAAAGTCATTCTACTACTTTTGCCAAGAAAACCCCATGTTGGGTCACAAAGTATCAAACACAACTGAAACAATCAAACAAACAAATACATGTGCTAGAAGTGATAAAACAAAAATAATAGGCTAGGTCAATGAAGACCCAGATTCTGGTCCTAATTCTGGTTCTACTTTGCCGTATGACCTTGAGCAAGTCAATTTGTATGAAAACAATCTAGGGATTTCAGAAAATTGCAAATTTAATATTGAAACTGAATTTTAAAGGTGAAAATGATCTTAAAGGCCATCACTCATCCCCTCCCACTCACTATCTCAAAGATGTAGCACAGAGGACTTAAGTACCTTGTATAAAGTCACACAGATAGTATTTGAGGTAGGATTTGAGCCCCAGTCTTTGTCACTCCAAGTCCATGTCCCCTCCATTAGACTATGTGGATGAGGCAGCCAAAAAGAATTAACATGGGCTATGTTAAGAGAGGTATGGATTTCAGGAATAAGGAATTGGCAGAACACACCACATTTAGAGTACCATATTCAGTTCTGGACCCCATATTACAGGAAAGACACTGACCAACTAGAGTTCATCCAGAGGATGGTGATGAGGATGGCAAGGGGACTAGGTACCATACCATGAGCACTAATCAAAAAAACTGGGGATGTTGGGAGAAGAGAAGACTCTATGTGGAGTTGGGTGTGAAGGGCAGGGGGAGAGTGGACTTATGTTCTAATCTAGGCTTGATTAAGGCCAGTTCCCCAATTGGTTAATATTGGAGGTCTTGGGCTCAAATCTAGCCTCAGACATTTCCAAGCTGTGTCACTTAAGTCCCAGCTCTTACCACTCTTCTGCCTTGGAACCAATACTTAGAATTAATTCTAAGAGAGAAGGTATAAAAAAAATAAAGCAAGTATACGTATTGATGGTTGCATCTTGATCCCCCACCTCTGAGTTACCCATTACGTACGGTCCACTTGCTAAATACCAGACAACACCTGGAGATCTTTGTGGCTATCCTCTGTAATAAGGCAGCCAAGAAGTCAACAGCCTGAACTTTTAATCCCCTGAGTCAAACAAATATCAGGGAAGTTTTCAATACCTCTTAAGGAAAAAACTAGCCCAACTTACAGGGAGTTGGAGAGGGAGTATATTACTACTTTGAAATTTGAAAGGCTGCCATATAGAAGAGGGATCAGACTTGTGCTCTTTGCTTCCAGAGGGCAGAACTAAGTGTAATAGGTAAAAATTGCAGGGGCAGATTTTGTCTTCAAGTGAGGAAAAACTTCTGTGAAATGGATGTTGTTGATTTTTAACCATAGCTGACTCTTTGTGATTTTATTTGGGGTTTTCTTGTCAAAGACACTGGAGTGGTTTGCCATCTCCTTCTCCAGATCATTTTACAGATGAAGAAACTGAGGCTGACAGGGTTAAGTAACTTGCCCAGGGTCACACAGGTAGTAAGGTCTGAGTCTTCCTGACTCCAGGTCCAGCACTCTATCCACTGTACCGCTTCACTGCCCTTTAACAGTGAGAACTGTCCAAAATTAGAATATATTGCTTTTGAATGTAGTGAATTCTCCTTTGCTGGAGGTTTCTGAGTGTATGTTGAATAACCAACTGTCAAGGCATCTCTTTGGAGCATATATGTAAAGCTGGAAGGGATAACCAGTCTAAACCTCCAGTTTTCTAGGTAAGATACTTGAGGCCCAGCAAAGGCAAAAGACTTTCCAAGATCTCACAGGAAGTAAGTGAGATAAGGAAGGTAATTACGTCCATAAGTGATTCACCACTGAAGGAGATCTCAGGGGCCATCTTATCTAGAACTGTGTCTAATTTTTTTTCTTTACAACATCTCCAGACAGTCATCCCTTCTTGGCTTAAAAACTTTCAATGGGGAACCCACTACATCTTGAGGCCCAATAAATTTCTCTTCTTCATCATAGGGATTCTTCAGAGTCAGTCATTAGAAATGAAGCCTTCTTTTTTATAGGATGGTGCTAGAGACACATCAATGATGATGATGCTGGCAATGCATTTAAATTTGCTTTACATATGTTATTTTTATATTATATTAACAAAATATATTAAACATATTATTTGTTTTATGTATATTATACTAAATTAAGCTTTTTGTACATTATCTCATTATATTATAATCTAGCAAACAAATACTATTATTATCTTGATTTTATAAATAAGAAAACTGATGCAGAGAGGTCATAAATGACTTCCCCAGGGTTGTACAGCTAGAAGATATCTTAATCAGAATTTGAACTCAGATCTTCATGACTCCAAATCTAAGACCTTATCCATTACATTACCTCATTAGCACAGTGCTTGGCACATAGTAGGTGCTTAATAAATATTTATGGACTTTTGACAATTGACCTAGTTAGAAGCCCTCATTGACTTATTCTTTGTCATTTTCCCTGTCTAGACTGGAGCAGCATCTTAGAAATACTGCAATGATTAGATCCCAGTTTATCTTACCTTAAATATATTTTTGTTTCCTGAATGGAGACTTTGGGAGAGACTCTAGTCTTTTGCTGAGATAATAGTGAACTTTTATGCAGCGCTTTGTTTACATCTCATTGGAACCACACAAGAGCCCTGTGAGGTAGTGACATGAGCAGTGAGATGAGGATCTGGTCCAATCATCTTTATTATAAGAGAATGCAGCACGAGTGACTAGAGAGAGTGACTATGGAGCGTGCCCAGAGATAATATGCTTGGTAGAGTTGTTAGATAGTGAGTAAGTCCCAGCAGGTCTTCAGGAATGCTTTTTATGCTACTGGCTGTGGAGGTAGTGGTCAATTGTCTGGGTGGTAACTGAGGAACAGAGGTCGCCTTCCCCATGGTTCACTTTCGTCTGGGTGCCCTTACTGGGATTCACCTTGTTTGCCCAAGGGGGTGAGGGTGGGAAAATTGGATTGTGAATGGGATGCTGATGCTATGATAAATACCCCAGGGCAAATCTCAGTCAAATTTCGCTATTTCTGCTCAAACTCCAAAAAGGACAATCATTATGGGAATTGGGCATTGCTTGAACCTAGTCTTGCGTGGCTGGGACACTGAACCACCTGTACTTGCTCTTCAGAGACCTTTAACCAAGGACCTGGGCTATGTCCAAAGATGGATGGAAGGAGTTTTCTCATAACTGTAAATCTCAAGCAACCCAAATGTCTTCAATGAAAAGCGGCCCCAAACTTATCAATTAGCTATTGTTTCTATGTTCCTTTCATTGTTTATAGCTCCTTGGTGAGGCTGTAAGAAAAGTAACTCTTTTCCTGCACCCCATACCTGTAGGGATTATATCCATATTACCATCTCCATTTTACAATTAAGGAAACTGAGGACCAAAGAGGCTAAAGTCACAGTTTCACACACACACAGTTCCTCATGGTGGAACTTGGACCCTCATCTTCCTAACTACAACTTAACACTTGCATACTTCTTTAGGGTTGTTTTTTAAAAACTCTTAGTTTTCATCTTAGAATCAATACTATGATTGGTTCTAAGGCAGAAGAGTGGTAAGGACTAGGCAATGGGGATTAAGTGACTTGCTGAGCTAGGGAGTGTCTGAGGTCAAATTTGAACCCAAGACCTCCCATCTCTAGGCTGACTCTCAATCCACTAAGCCATTCAGCTGCCCCCTTCTGTAGGATTTGAAAGACATTCCCCAGGCCAGCCCACACAGTCCTGAAATCTCCTCAGTCACTCATGTCTAGGTTAGTTACCTCTGCTGTTAGTTATTTTTATTGATCTTGTGTTGATCTGTATTAGCTTTGATTTCAAAAGGTAACTTCTTATTTTTTAACCTTGACCCCAGCTTCTTGGGGGCACATCCTCTCTGAGACCTGCTACTCATTAAGCCTTGATAAAAATACAGTCCACTGAACGCCTTGAATAAAAAACAAGAAGCCCATCAGAATGGTCCTGGGGTCTCCATTAGATTGCACTCTTCTCCAGAATGCATCTGACACTTAACTATGAAACATCAAATGTGTTGCTCATATTTCCTGGCAGAAAAGGCAGAATTCCAATAGGCAACAGTTAAATGAACAACGGCCTTTATTAAAATAATATTAAAAGATTGAAAGAACACTCTAAGCCTCTTCCCACCTCCCACTCAGAATTATTTGGTATTTACATCCATGTACATGTACATAGTGAATATCGTGCCCTCCTTCACCAACAGGCTATAGGCTTCTGGAGGGGAGGGACCGTTGTGTTTGTTTTAACCAAGTGCCTTACTTCTAGTAAGGGCTTCATAAATGCTTTTGGAATTGAATTGAAATACTACGTTGGCAGATCATCCTTAGAAAATTCTTAAATAGGTCAGCCCCTAAATGTGTTGATATGGGGCACACAAATGCAATATGCTCATCCTCTACAAGAAGGAATGGATGATAGCTGGTGGGAGTGTGTGTGAGGAATGACAGAGAGCTGGGGGAAGGGGTTGGAGGAGGTGGAGTGGAAAATGTGCTAAATTTGGAGTCAGAGGAATCTGAGTGCCCCCTCCCTAACTAAGGGTTGAGTGTCAGCTTCTCAGAACCTCTTTTTTCATCTGTAAAGTAGGGATAAAGGTACCGATTGAACCTATCTCATAAAGAGGTGGTGAGGATTAATGAGACACAAGTAAAGCACTTAATGAATCATAGAGTTTGATGATAAATGTCAGTTAATATTGCATCATGGCGAGGTAAAGCTGGGATACCATGATAGACAGTTTGATGTGAAGGCTTTCAGGTGTGGCTACTTTGGTATTAATTCTGGGTAAATAACTCTAGTAAGTGACCAACAGTAATTCAGTGAATGGAGCAAATTCTTACTATTTCCAAAAGTGAAGAGAACAGATGTAGAAGCCGACTGATATAGTGGATAGGATACTGGACTTGGACTAAGGAAGAGCTGTGTTTAAATCCTGCCTCAAATCCTTGGTAGCTGTGTGACCCTGCACTAGTCACTTAACCTCTCTGAGGTTCCTTCACCTGTAAAATGAAATGTTTGGACTTTATAGCCTTTAAGGTCCCTTCTACGTCTAAAGCTATAAACCTGTGATCCCAAAATTGGGTGGGAAATCAGAGGTCCTTCCTTTTGCCCAACTCTTGCCCAAAGTACACACTTTCTCCATAACATTCCTCACAAGCAGTCTTTTAGTCTTGGCATGGACATCTCCACTGATGGAGAATTCACTACTTCCTAAAGCAGCCCATTCTATTTTTGTAGATATCAAGTTCTTAGACACTGCTTCCTTTCATGGAGCTAAAAATGTGTTTCTCTTCTACTTATTCCTCCTATTTCTGTACTCTGGAATCAAGTAGAAAAAGTCCAGTTATCATTAGCTTACTCCTAGGAAAACCTGGGCTTGTTCTTAAATAATACAGCCTTGTAGGTAAGCACTGAAAGCTGTCAGGCCTTAAAACACCTAAACTGACCTGCTTAACTTCCACATTCACCAGTGCTATGTCATCACATGTAGGATTATAGTGAGCATCACTTCTTCCCATCTGGAATGCCTTCTCCTGGTCATCTCCATCTCACAAGAGATGAGCTACCATTCAGAGTTCAGCCTTAGTACTGTCTTCTCCAAAAACTTTCCTGATTATGGAAGAGAGGGAGAGAGAGAGAAAAATTGACAGATAGGTGGGTTAGTAGGTAGAAAGATAGACAGATTTAGATAGATAGATAGATAGATAGATAAAGAGAAAGATGGATAGATAGTGAGAGAGATATGGAAGGATAGATAGATAGATAGATTGATAGATGGGTGATGGTTGAATGGGCAGATAGGTAGATGGATGGATAGATTGATGATGATAGGACAAATGGCTTAATAGGTAGGTAGGTAGAAAGATAATTAGATGAATTGATAGACTGATAGATGATGGTTGAATGGATGGATGGATGGATGGAGAGATAGATAGAAAGGTAGATAGATAGATAGATAAAAATAGGATAGGATAGATAGAACATTTGTTAAGTATTTACTATGTGACATTACAAGTGAGCAGGACAATCTCTACCCTCAAATAGCTTATAAGAAAACAAAAGGCAAACTATGGAGATGACTGGGAAGTAGCATGAAGTACTTCAGCCCTAAAAAGAGAAAGCAAAATCTCATCTATTAGAGCTGGGGGATCCAGGAGAAGAATCCAAATTTCCAAAAAAGGAAGAAGATAAGGATGATGGCTAGGGAGCAGACAGCAAGCACAATGTAGAGATGGGTCAGTGGGAGATTATCTTTTCTTCCCCCAAACTCTTGGAGTATATCCTTTTTGTACCATGTAACCTTGTAGACAGAGAGCTGACCATGGTGCTAGAAAGTCCTGGGTTCAAGTTCTACCCAGATGCATAGTATTTGTATGACTCTGGGTAAATCATTAAATCTCTCAATGCTTTAGGCAAACCTACAGGACTGTAAATTGGAGTGATACTATAGGTCCAGTCCTTTTCTCTAACCCATATTCTCTAACCCATTCTTTTAAATGCAAGCCTTATCTTCTCACCTAGACAATCAACTCTCAGGGCAGGGATCACTTCTATAGATTTTTGTATTTCCCAGAGTGCCTTGCTCAGAGCAGGTGATTCATGTGAAATGACATTAGAGTAGATTGAGGAAATACTGATTTGTGGCTTTTATTTTATAATGCAACTTCTGCTGTGGAGATTCTTTGTTTTAGAGATTAGCCTTATTGCTTAGAGTCCTGAGACTACCACTACTGATATAATGGCTTTAGGTCTTAACATTTTGCCAAAGAAGAGTTCGTCAGCCAGAGTTCAGATACAAAAGAAGGTACTAATGAACTTTGTTTTCTCCTGAGTTTATCATTTGAGTGGTTCAGTTCCATTGACCATGAATAACTCTGCTTGACTTCCACTCTACTGAAGCCTGATGTCTCCCTTTCCTTTTTAGCTTCCTTTTGTGTGAGGTCTTCCACCATTAAACTGTAAGCTCCTTGTGGGCAGGAGCTATCTCTTTTTCTTATTTGCATCCCTAATGCTTAGCACAGTGCCTGAACCACTGTAGGCCCTTAGTAAATTTTTATTGAATTTAGTTTAGTTGGAAGAAAAAAAATGGCAGGCAAGGGGCCTTAAGTAAGGAGCTGACACTTGGCATAAATGAAACAGCTTGGGATTTAATCTCAACTCTATTCCTGAGTCATAGGGATCATAGATCTGAAAAAAAACATTAGAAATCATTAGACCCAACTGGAGCAGCTAGGTGATGACAGTGGTTAAAGCACCAACCCTGGAGTCTAGAGGACCTGGGTTCAAATATGGCCTCAAACACTTCTTAGCTGTATAATATTGGACAAATCACTTAACCTAGTTGCCTAGCCCTTTCCCCTGTATTTTAGAGTTGTTACTAGACAGAAAGCAAGGATTAAAAAAAAGATAGAAATCATTAGACCTAACAGTCTCATTTTATTAATGAGCAAACTGAGGATCTTAGAGCCAAGAAGACTTATTCCATTAACACAATAGACAAGTGTTAGGGATGGGATTTGAACCTGAGTCTTCTAGTTGCAGATGGAGAGCTTTTTCACAATCCCTTAGGTACCACTCTTCCAAAGTCATTTTGTATTTCTCTGTACAAGATTCCTCATTTGTAAATGGGAATGATTGCTAGGAAGATTAGCTTATAAAAACACTGCAAATCCTATAAATTGAAGTTTACACAGACACACCAGTAATGAAACATTGAAGGGACCCAAATGAATCCTCCCAAGCCCTCATTTCCTCAGGATTCTACCTATCTTCTGGTCATCAGACATCATTTACTGAGAGCTCATGTCAGGCAGGCTACAAATGACAAGCATTAACTTCTATGTGTCAGACACTGGGTGGTACAGTGAGTAGTCCAGTTGTCAGAAAGATTTAAGTTCAAACCCATTCTCAGACATTTATTTAGTTGTGTGACCCTGGGTAGGTCATTTAACTTCTGTCAACCTCCAGTTTCCTCAAGGGTAAAATGAGGATAATAATAGTACCTACATCTCAGAATTATAGTAAGACTCAAATGAGATATTTATAAAGTGCTTTGTGAAGTGCCTGATCCATAGTAGGTGCTTCCTTCCCCAACCTGTGTTAAGTAGTTATTGTATAAGCTAGAGTAGAAAGCTATTATGCAAGGCAATTTATGATCTGGGGATTTGATCCTATAGTGTCTTCAATTCATTACCATGCAATTCACTCATGAGGATACAAAAGATTTATGAGCCACGAAGTCATAAACAATGGACATTACTGTCACTAAAAACAACTCTTAACTGTGGTTAGAGCTTTTAAGTGAAAAGCTTTTTAATAAGGAGGGAGGTGGTTCCATAATTCCTCCTCATTCCAGGAAAGTCTAAACTATAGCATTCTCACCCAAACCATAAGTAGTAAACTCCAGTAATGTACCTGCTCAAACTTTGTCTGAAAGCAATTATTTCAGGGGAAATAATAGTGCTCCCAACCACCACACCTTTCGCCTTTCTATGTATTTTTCTTTGTCTCAGTTCCTCTGTGTCTCTCTCAATATATCTCTGTCTTTCTGTCTCTTTCTCCTCCATTCCCTCCTTTCCCCTTCTCTTCCTTTTCTTTTCCCCCTCTCTTCCTCTCCCTCTCTCTGCCTCTTTCTCCCTATCCCTCTATCCCTTCCCCTTGAGTCCCCCTCTCTCTCCTCATTTCTTTTTCCCCTCCTCCTCTTCCTCTCTGTCCTCTCTTTCCCCTGCTCTCTTCACTTTCTTCTCTTTATATGTAATATCTCTAACCTATCTATATTGATTTCTGTCTGTTCATTTAGAGTCTCCATCCCCAATAAGATCCCCCTCGACCCATGTAATCAAGCAGTTGTTTTTCTTCGGTGTTTTTACTCCCACAGTTTTTCCTCTGAATGTGGATAGTATTTTTTCTCATAGGTCCCTCCAGGTTGTTCAGGATTACTGCATTACCACTAATGGAGAAGTCTATTACATTTGATTGTACCACAGTGAATCCCTCTCTGTGTACAATGTTCTCCTGGTTCTGTTCATTTCACTCTGCATCAATTTCTGGAAGTTGTTCCAGTTCACATGGAATTCCTCCAGTTCATTATTCCTTTGAGCAAAATAGTATTCCATCACAAACTACCACAATTTTTTCAGCCAATACCCAATCAAAGGGCATCCCCTCATTTTCCAATTTTTTGCCACCATGAAGAGGGCAGCTATAAATATTTTTCTACAAGTGTTTTTCCTTATGATTTCTTTGGGGTCTAGGCCCAGAAGTGGTATGGCTGGGTCAAAGGGCAGGCAGTCATTTAAAGCCCTTTGGGCATAGTTCCAAATTGCCTTCCAGAATGTTTGGATCAATTCACAACAATTCACAAAACAATGAATTGGTTTTGTTTGTACAAAACCTTTTTAAATTAAGGCAATCAAAATTATTCTTTTTACATTTTGTGATATCCTCTCTTTTTAGTTTGGGCTTAAATTCTTTTCTTTCCCACATGTCTGACAGGTATACTATTCTATGTTCACCTAATTTACTTACAGTTTCCTTCTTTATATTTAAGTTGTTTTTCCATTCTGAATTTATCTTGGTATAGGGTGTGTAATATTTATTGGGGAAAATGGGTGGATTAAAGAACAGGGAATATGGAAGGTTTTATAACAGGGAAAGGAGGAATTAAAGGGAGAAAGGGAATATGGCTGCAGGTGAGGTAAAAGGAGAGAGATGTCCCCTGCTGAGAGGCTATTTTTGAAAAATGGGGTTCCTGAGAAATGGACCACTTATGATAGCCTGAGGGGATGTCATCTCTATGAAATGATGTTGCAGATACCCCAGAGGAGGTAAGCACGGACCCTCCTGAGGGACAAGCCTCCCCCCAAATCAAGGTCACCCAGCAGGGGTCCAATAGGGACTGTTTATATTTGACTGGCTGTCCTGAGGTTCAGCTCCCTCTATGTCCCCTGAATTGTTAATCCTCTTATCTGACTGCGATATTCAAAATAAGATACATTTTAATAACAAATTTGGATTGGGAAGATATCAGGGAAGAGGGAAGAGGGATTTCCTAGATGAGGTTTGAGTCTCTCTCAGCTTTTGAGCTGAGGCCAGGCCTCACAGGCAAGTGGAGGGTTTATTTTATTCTTCTCTATGCTATATCTGTGCTAGCTTTCTTAATTTCAAGGGTATTAGCAGTAGAAAATGAGAGGAAGAAAAGTTCTGACTTTCAGAGCTGGTTGGGCCTGTCTCTTCAGGCTGACAACCCTGAAGACTGACCTTACAGTTCAAACTGCTTCCCTTAAGTCCTTTTGTCAATGACACAATCACAGGAATCCCAGGAGAGCACACAGTTGGGAAAATCAGAAAAATAGAGGCACTTCTATCCAGAGACAGGAAGAGAGAACTCCTTATGGTTCCAGGGACAGGAAGAAAGTGCTCATCACCATACCAATTGCCACTCCCAGTTGCCCCTTCCCCCACCAACTGTCTGTCTTGTCAATATCTTCTCTCTCTAAAATTCCAACTGTTGTTTGTTCCAACTCAGTGGCAGAAAGTCCAGAACCTGCTTTAGTTTTCCCTTCCACAATCGTCCCCTTTTTTTTTGTTATGACCTTCTCAAAGTCACTTATTTTTTTTAATTTTATAATATTTTATTTGATCATTTCCAAGTGTTATTCATTAAAGACAAAGATCATTTTCTTTTCCTCCCCCCCAACCCCCTGTAGCCGATGCGTGATTCCACTGGGTATTACATGTGTTCTTGATTCTAACCCATTGCTATGTTGTTAATATTTGAATTAGGGTTTCCTTTAGAGTCTCTCCTCTGGCATGTCCCCTCAACCGCTGTAGTCAGGCAATTGCTTTTCCTCGGTGTTTCTACTCCCACAGTTTATCCTCTGCTTATGAATGGTGTTTTTTCTGCTGGATCCCTGCAGATTGTTCAGGGACATTACACCGCCACTAATGGAGAAGTCCATTACGTTTGATTATACCACAGTGTATTAGTTTCTGTGTACAATGTTCTCCTGGTTCTACTCCTCTCGCTCTGCATCACTTCCTGGAGGTCTTTCCAGTCTCCATGGAATTCCTCCACTTTATTATTCCTTTTAGCACAATAGTATTCCATCACCAACATATACCACAATTTGCTCAGCCATTCCCCAATTGATGGGCATCCCCTCATTTTCCAGTTTTTGGCCACCACAAAGAGTGCAGCTATGAATATTTTTGTACAAGTCTTTTTGTCCATTATCTCTTTGGGGTACAGACCCAGCAGTGCTATGGCTGGATCAAAGGGTAGATATTCTTTTGTCACCTTTTGGGCATAGTTCCAAATTGCCCTCCAGAATGGTTGGATCAGTTCAAAACTCCACCAGCAATGAATTAATGTCCCTACTTTGCCACATCCCCTCCAGCATTCATTACTTTCCTTTGCTATCATGTTAGCCAATCTGCTTGGTGTGAGGTGATACCTCAGAGTTGTTTTGATTTGCATCTCTCTGATTATAAGAGATTTAGAACACTTCTTCATGTGCTTATTAATAGTTTTGATTTCTTTATCTGAGAACTGCCTATGTCCCTTGCACATTTATCAATTGGAGAATGGCTTGATTTTTTGTACAATTGATTTACCTCTTTATAAATTTGAGTAATTAAAACTTTGTCAGAGGTTTCTATGAAGATTTTGTCCCAATTTATTGTTTTCCTTCTGATTTTAGTTACATTGGTTTTGTTTGTACTAAAGCTTTTTAATTTGATGTAGTCAAAATTATTTATTTTACATTTTGTGACTCTTTCTAACTCTTGCTTCGTTTTAAAATTTTTCCCTTCCCAAAGTTCTGACATGTATACTATTCTGTGTTCACCTAATTTACTTATAGTTTCCTTCTTTATGTTCAAGTCATTCACCCATTCTGAGTTTATCTTGGTGTAGGGTGTGAGGTGTTGATCCAAACCTAATCTCTCCCACACTGTCTTCCAGTTTTCCCAGCAGTTTTTATCGAATAGTAGATTTTGGTCCCAAAAGCTGGGATCTTTGGGTTTATCATATACTGTCTTGCTGAGGTTGCTTTCCCCCAGTCTATTCCACTGATCTTCATTTCTGTCTCTTAGCCAGTACCAAATTGTTTTGATGACTGCTGCTTTGTAATATAGTTTAAGGTCTGGGACTGCAAGGCCCCCATCATATGTGGTTTTTTTTTTCATTATTTCCCTGGATATCC
The DNA here is from genome assembly GCF_027887165.1 of Monodelphis domestica. NCBI lineage: Eukaryota > Metazoa > Chordata > Mammalia > Didelphimorphia > Didelphidae > Monodelphis > Monodelphis domestica. Next base: position 169,123,803 of record NC_077229.1, read on the forward strand.
TTGATCTTTTGTTATTCCAAATGAATTTTGTTATGTTTTTTTCTGAATCAGTAAAGAAATATTTTGGGAGTTCAATGGGTATGGCACTAAATAGATAAATAAGTTTGGGTAGGATGGTCATTTTTATTATATTGGCTCGTCCTACCTATGAGCAGGTAATGTTTTTCCAATTGCTCAAGTCTATTTTTAGTTGTGTGGAGAGTGTTTTGTAGTTGTGTTCATATAGTTCCTGTGTTTGTCTTGGGAGATAGATCCCTAGAATTTTATTTTGTCTAAGTTATTTTGAATGGTATTTCTCTTTCTAGTTTTTGTTGCTGAGCTGTGTTGGAGATATATAGAAAAGCTGATGACTTATGTGGGTTTATTTTGTATCCTGCAACTTTGCTAAAGTTGTTGATTATTTCGATTAGCTTTTTGGTTGAGTCTCTAGGATTCTTTAAGTAGACCATCATGTCATCTGCAAAGAGTGATAACTTGGTCTCCTTGCCTATTTTGATGCCTTCAATTTCTTTTTCTTCTCTAATTGCTACTGCTAGTGTTTCTAGTACAATGTCAAATAATAGAGGTGATAATGGGCATCCTTGTTTCACTCCTGATCTTATTGGGAATGCATCTAGTTTATCCCCATTGCAGATGATATTAGCTGATGGTTTTAGATATATACTGTATTTTTTATTTTTAGGAACGACCCTTCTATTCCTATGCTTTCTAATGTTTTTAATAGGAATGGGTGTTGTATTTTATCAAAGGCTTTTTCTGCATCTATTGAGATAATCATGTGGTTCTTGTTGGTTTGCTTGTTGATGTGGTCAATTATGTGGATGGTTTTCCTAATATTGAACCAGCCCTGCATCCCTGGTATAAATTCTTCTTGATCATGGTGGATGACCCGTCTGATCACTTGCTGGAGTCTTTTTGCTAGTATCCTATTTAAGATTTTTTCATCTATATTCATTAGGGAGATTGGTCTATAGTTTTCTTTCTCTGTTTTTGACCTGCCTGGTTTTGGAATCAGTACCATGTTTGTGTCATAAAAGGAGTTTGGTAGAACTCCCTCTTTGCTTATTATGTCAAATAGTTTGTATAGTATTGGGGTTAACTGTTCTCTGAAAGTTTGATAGAATTCACTGATGAATCCATCAGGCCCTGGGGATTTTTTCTTAGGAAGTTCTTTGATGGCTTGTTGGATTTCATTTTCTGATATGGGATTATTTAAGAATTCGATTTCTTCTTCTGTTATTCTAGGCAGTTTGTATTTGTGTATATATTCATCCATATCACCTAAATTGGTGTATTTATTGCCATATAGTTGGGCAAAGTAGTTTTTAATGATTGCCTTAATTTCATCTTCATTGGAGGTGAGATCCCCTTTTCATCTTTGATGCTGTGAATTTGCTTTTCTTCTTTCCTTTTTTTAATTAGATTGACCAGTACATTGTCTATTTTTGTACCACAGTGTATCAGTCTCTGTGTACAATGTTCTCCTGGTTCTATTCCTTTCACTCTGCATCAATTCCTGGAGGTCATTCCAGTTCATATGGTATTCCTCTAGTTCATTATTCCTTTGAGCACAATAGTATTCCACCACCAACATATACCACAATTTGTTCAACCATTCCCGAGTTGAAGGTCATCCCCTCATTTTCCTATTTTTTTGCCACCACAAAGAGCACAGCTATGAGTATTCTTATACAAGTCTTTTTCCTTATTATCTCTTTAGGGTATAAACCCAGCAATGCTATGGATGGGTCAAAGGGCATATGGTCTTTTAGCGCCCTTTGGGCATAGTTCCAAATTGCCCTCCAGAATGGTTGGATCAATTCACAACTCCACCAGCAATGAACTAATGTCCCAATTTTGCCACATCCCCTCCAACATTAATTACTTTCCTTTGCTGTCATGTTAGCTAATCTGTTAGGTATGAGGTGATACCTCAGAGTTGTTTTGATTTGCATTTCTCTGATTATAAGAGATTTAGAACACTTTTTCATGTGCTTCTTAATAGTTTTGATTTATTCATCTGAATATTGCCAGTCATGTCCCTTGCACATTTATCAATTGGGGAATGGATTGATTTTTTTATACAATTGATTTAGCTCTTTATATATTTAAGAAATTAGACCTTTGTCAGAGGCTTTTGTTATGAAGATTTTTTCCCCAAATTTGTTGCTTCCCTTCTAATTTTGGTCGCATTGGTTTTATTTGTACAAAACCTTTTTAATTTAATGTAATCAAAATTATTTATTTTACATTTTGTAATTTTTTCTAGCTCTTGCTTGGTCTTAAAATCTTTCTTTCCCAAAGATCTGACAAGTAAACTATTCTGTGTTCACCTATAGTTTCCTTCTTTATATTCAAGTCATTCACCCATTCTGAATTTATCTTGGTGTAGGGTGTGAGATGCTGATCCAAACCCAATCTCTACCATATTCCATTTTTCACAGCAGTTTTTTACAAATAATGGAATTTTGTCCCCAAAACTGGGTTGGGTGTATCATAGTCTTGCTGAGGTCACTTACCCCAAGTCTATTCCACTCATCCTCCTTTCTGTCTCTTAGCCAGGACCATATTGTTTTGATGACCACAGCTTTATAGTATAGTCTGAGATCTGGTCCTGCAAGGCACCTTCCTTCTGGTTTTTTTTTTTAATTTCCCTGGATATCTTCAATCTTTTGTTCTTCCAAATGAACTTTGTTATGGGTTTTTCTAGTTCAGTAAAAAAAGTTTCTTGGTAGTTCTATGCATATGGCACTAAATAAATAAGTTTGGGTGGAATCATCATTTTTATTATGTTAGTTCATCCTACCCATGAGCAATTAATGCTTTTCCAATTATTTAGATCTAGTTTTAATTGTGTGGAAAATGCTTTGTAGTTGTGTTCTTATAGTTCCTGTGTTTTTCTTGGCAGATATATTCCTAAGTATTTTATATTGTCTAGGGTGATTTTAAATGGAATTTCTCTTTCTAATTCTTGCTGCTGAGATGTGTTGGAAATATATAGAAATGCTGATGACCTATGTGGGTTTATTTTTTATCCTGCAACTTTACTAAAGTTGTTGATTATTTCCACTAGCTTTTTAGTTGATCCTCTAGGATTCCTTAAGTAGACTATCATATCATCTGCAAAGAGTGATAGCTTGGTCTCCTCATTGCCTATTTTAATGCCTTCAATTTCTTTTTCTTCTCTAATTGCTACTGCTAGTGTTTCTAATACAATGTTAAACAATACAGGTGATAATAGGCATCCTTGCTTCACGCCTGATCTTATTGGGAATACTTCTAATTAATCACCAATGCAGATGATGCTTGCTGATGGTTTTAAATGTATACTGTTTATTATTTTTAGGAAAGGCCCTTCTATTTCTATACTTTGGAGTATGTTCAATATGAATGAGCATTGTGTATTGTCAAAGGTTTTTTCTATATCTATTGAGATAATCATGTGATTTATGTTGGTTTGGTTGTTGATATGGCCAGTTATGTGGATGGTTTTCCGAATATTAAACCATCCTTGCATTCCTCGTATAAATCCCACCTAATCATAGTGAATAATTCTTTTAACCACTTGCTGGAGTCTTTTTACTAGTATTCTATTTAAGATTTTTACATTTATGTTCACTAAGAAGATGTGTCTATAGTTTTCTTTCTCTGTTTTTGGTCTGCCTGGCTTTGAAATCAGTACCATATTTGTGTAATAAAAGGAATTTGGTAGGACTCATTCTTTGCTTATTTCATCAAATACTTTGTATAGTATTGGGGTTAGTTTTTCTTTAAATGTTTGATAGAATTCATTTGTGAATCTATCTGGCCCTAGGGATTTTTTCTTAGGGAGTTCTTTGATGGCTTATTCAATTTCTATTTCTGATATGGGATAATTTAAGTATTCTATGTCCTCTTCTATTAATCTAGGCAGTTTATATTTTTGTAAATATTCATCTATTTCACTTAGATTGCCATATTTATTGCCATTTAATTGGGCAAAATAGTTCTTAATAATTACCTTAATTTTCTCTTTGTTAGAAGTGAGATCACTCTTTTGACCTTTGATACTATTAATTTGGTTTTCTTCTTTACTTTTTCTATTAGATTAACCAATAGTTTATCTATTTTATTAGTTTTTTCAAAGTACCAGCTCCTAGTCTTATTTATTAATTCAATAGTTCTTTTATTTTCAATTTTATTAATTTCTCTTTTAATTTTTAGGATTTCCAATTTCGTTTTTATCTGGGGATTTTTAATTAATTCTTTTTCTAATTTTTTAAGTTGCAAGCCCAATTCATTGATCTCTGCCCTCTCTGATTTGTTGATATATGCACTCAGGGATATAAATTTTCCCCTGAGTACTGCTTTAACTGTATCCCATAGATTTTGATATGATGTCTCCTCATTGTCATTCTCTTCAAGGAAATTATTAATTTTTTCTAGCATTTGCTCTTTAACTGATTTTGGAGAATCATATTATTTAATTTCCAATTAATTTTTATTTGCCTCTCCATGTACCCTTGCTAATTATTAATTTCATTGCATTATGATCTGAAAAGGTTGCATTTATTATTTTTGCCCTTTTGCACTTGTTTGCAATATTTTTATGCCATAATAAATGGTCAATCTTTGTGAATATACCATGTGCTGCTGAAAAGAAGGTATATTCCTTTTTCCCCTATTTATTTTTCTCCACATATCTACTAACTCTAATTTTTCTAAGATTTCATTCACATCTCTTACCTCTTTCTTATTTATTTTTTGGTTCTATTTATCTAGATCTGATAGAAAAAAAGGTTCAGGTCTCTCACTAGTATAGTTTTACTATCTATTTCATCCTTGAACTCCACTAGTTTCTCCTTTAGAAATTTGGATGCTATCCCATTTGGTGCATACATGTTGAATACTGATATTTCCTCATTGTCTATACTGCCTTTTATCAGGATGTAATTACCTTCCCTATCTCTTTTAACTAGTTCCATTTTTAACTTGATTTTGTCAAATATCATGATTGTGACTCCTGCCTTCTTTTTCTCAGTTGATGCCCAATAAATTTTTCTCCATCCACTTACCTTTACCCTGTGTATGTCTTCCTGCCTCATCTGTGTTTCTTGTAGATTCTTGGTAGGATTTTGGTTTCTAATCCACTCTGCTATTTGCTTCCATTTTATGGGTGGGTTCATTCCATTCACATTCAGATTTATAATTACCCTCTCTATTCCTCAGCATTTTGATTTCCTCTTTTAGTCCTGCCCTTTCTTCTTTCACTATTTCCTTCTACACCAGTGTTTTGCTTTTAATCAGTCCCCATATTCCCCATCCTTATTTTACTTCCCTTTCTGTCTCCTCCCTTATTATTCCTCTCTTATTTTTCTTTAGGATCTGTTAAATTCCCTCCCCCCCTTAATACTTTCCCACCACTCTCCCCCCCATTGGCTTTTCCCTCTCAACTTCCCTGTAGAGTAAGATAGAATTCTATACCCCACTAGATCTAGATGCTCTTTCCTCTCAGAATTTATTATGCTGAGAGTAAGGTTTAAGTATTACCTATTACCACTCTCTTCCTCTCCTTCTTATAATAGTATTCTTCCCCGCCCTTTCATCCATTTCTTTATGTGGTACAATTTATTCTATTTTTCTTTTTCCTCTAAGTTTCTTTTGGTGCCATCTTCTATTCCCCCCCTTTTTTACATATCATCTTAAGCCACTTAGTTATACCCAATATCTACCTATGAATAATTCCTCTATCTACTATGATAGTGAAAACAATTTTTGAGAGTTACAAATATCATTTTTCCATATAGGATTATAAAAAATTTGACCTTCCTAAAGTCCTTAAACTTTTCCCCTCTTCCTTGTTTACCTTTCCAGGTTTCTCTGGAATTTGGTATTTAGACATCAAATTTTCTGTTTAGTTCTGGTCTTTCTTTAGGAATACTTGGAAATCTATTTTGTTAAATGCCCATATTTTCCCCTGGAAGTATATAGTCAGTTTTGATGGATAGGTGATCCTTGGTTGTAGACTCAATTCTCTTGCCTATCTGAATATCATATTCCATGCCTTTTAGTCCTTTAGTGCGAAGGCTGCCAGATCCTCTGTAATCCTGACTGGGGCTTCTTGATATCTCAATTGCCTTTTTCTGGATTCTTGCAATATTTTCTCCTTGGCTTGGAAGCTTTTCAATTTAGCAATTATGTTCCTGGGGGTTGTCTTTTGAGGATTTAATATAGAGGGGAATCTATAGACTCTTCAATGTGTATTTTGCCCTATTGTTCAAGAATATTAGGCCAGTTTTCTTGGATAATTTCTTGTAATATGATGTTAAGGTTTCTGTTGTTTTTTTCTTCTAGGTTTTCAGGTAGACCAGTGATTCTCAAATTGTCTCTCCTGGACCTCTTTTCCAGGTCAGTTATCTTTTCAATGAGATATTTCATGTTTCCTCCTATTTTTTTTCATTCTTTTTATTTTGCTTCATTAATTCTTGCTGTCATGTGAGTTCATTAGCTTTTACTTGCCCAATTCTAGACTTTAAAGACTGGTTTTCAGCTATGATCTTTTGATTTTCCTTTTCAGTTTTGTCCATCCTGTTTCTCATAGTTTCCAGCAGGTCAATTCTGGTCTTCAATTTGCTTGTGATTTCTGTATGGAGATTCTGTATTTTAAACTGTTATTATCTTTTTGAATTACTTGAATTTCTATATTCCATTTTTCTGTCCATTTTTGTTCTATCTTTCTTACTTGGTTTTTAAACTCCATTTTGAGTTCCTCAAGAGCTTGATACCAATTTCCAATTTTTTTAAGTTTGGATGTCTTCGCTTGTTTGCCTCTCTCTGCTGTCACCTCTGTACTATGCTTCTTTTCTCCATAGAAATTATTCAGGGTCAAGGGCTTTTTATTAAATTATTTTTTTTGGTACTTGTGGATTGTGGCTCCTTTATTTTGGTAGCCATTGCTGTTCTTGTTTTTTTTTCCTCTGAATTATCTTGACTTCTCAGCCAGAAGACTGCATATGAGGTAGGAAGGTAGTCCTTGGTGTAGTAGGCTTCAAAAAATCTTGCTCTGAGGCTATTTTTCCAGTCTCCCATTGTGTTTTGCTGGGGTCATCAAGGTCAGGCTGGGTCTTCCCTGTCTCTGAGCCTGGGTTCCAAGCTCTGAGCTCTGCACTCCATACTCCTCAGCCTCAGGTCCCAAGTCTAGCTGCCAAGGGCTTGCACTGCCCTTAGGAGTAAGATTGTGGTGCCCCCAGCCAGCCCCCAAGAATTTAGAATTTTCCCTGGCCCTCACTCTGACTCTGGGCCTATAGGTGGTGTGAGGGAGGTGTAATCAACTCACACTTTGGTAGGTGTAATTTTAACTCCTTATAGCGTGGAAATGCCTATGTTCAAGGTTCCACCCCTTGGCAGAGCCCCTTCCCTCATTTGATTTTAATTTTTTTCCTTTTGAGATGTTTTGTTGTGATTGGTAGTAATGTGGAATTCCTTCTACTCTATAGCCATTTTTGCCTGGAAGTCCCTATCTATTTTTCTAACAGGAACCAAAACTAGCCAATGAGAGTCCAGTCCTTGTAAGTCGGAGGCATGTGCTCTGCCTGATATAATACAGTACAAAGTAGACTTTGGAGCATGTGCGGTTATTCTACATACCAGGAAACATAACTGTTTCTTGTGTACCTATTGTGTGGCAAAGGTAAACTTTATGGTTGGTTATTTACCCAGAACTCAACAAAACATATTAACTAGTCAAGTTAGTGTTGGAAAAATATGAACTACTCTAGGTCTCTTGGCTGGGGATGGTCTTTTGGCCCACTCTCATCCAGTTTCCAGCAAGCCACAAGTACATGGTATGACTGTAGTTTCTATTTCTATTTTCTTCTTTCTTTTCTCTTTGGGGAAGGAGTATTGGAAATAGTTCAGACCTTGGAAGCTTCAAAAGATCAGAAGAGACTCAGGAAGGAGAGGTTATATCAGAATATGATGGTAACTGAGTCTGGCAGCCACCAGCAAAGTCAGCCCAAAAGATGTGTCTGACCCTGCATAGCAATCAATCAGTGGCAACCAAGGCTCCATGTGCTATAAACAGCAAGGGAGCGAATGAACTTGGCAGGACAAATAATTGGTAGCAGCTTTAAGTTTGAGTTCACACTTCCCAGAGACTAAGGAGGTAGAGGAAGAAGTGTTGGGGAAACACTTTGCACTTTTTTTCTTCTTATATCTTCTTAGTAAATGTTTCTTTGAAAAAGCTAATTGATGCTAATTAGTTACATTGATGGGGCCACTAGGTGGCATAGTGGATGGAGTACTTGACCTGGAGGTAGGAAGATCTGAGTTCAAATGTGGTCTCAGGCATTTACTTGCTGGGTTACCTGAGCCAAGTCACTTAAACATATTTGCCTCAGTTTCTTCACCTTAAAAATGAGCTGGAGAAGAAAATGGCAAAACACTCTAGTATCTTTTCCAAGAAAACCCTAAATGGTGTCATTAAAGAGTCAGTCAAAACAGAAATGATTGAACAACAACAAAATAACAACAAAAAAGTTACATCAAAAAAGGAGGGCATTAGTCAGATCAATCCACATTATAGGGGAGAACTATCTATAATTGGCAACTGACACTGCGGACAAAACCCTGGAATGGGCTCAAGCACAGAATTAGATAATCCTTATAATCCCTATAATCTTTGGTCTCACTGTGCCATTTCCCTACTATCTCAAATATTTCTAATAGTTACAAATCAAATCATCAAGGCAAGAAAAATATTAAGTCATCGTGTCCATTCTATCTTTAGCAGATATGCACTTGTGATGTTCCAAGAATATAAACATTGATCTCTCCTTTTTTGTAACTTCCAGAAAAGATTTAAAATTATATGATATCTAAACAATTTTGATATCCCATTGTGGTATTGCATAACCCTTACAGTCATACTGTTTTTTCTATGTTCATTGGTTTAAGTGATCTGCATTGTGCTACAGTGTAAGGGAAGGGAACAAACAAATAGGCATCTCCTTTGCACCGTCGTTACAAATATTATCTCATTTGATCTTCACAACAATCCTGAGAGGTAGGAGCTAGTTTTACCCTCATTTAACAGTTGAGGAAACTGAGGCATACAGAGGTTAAATAGTCATTAAGTCAAGGATCATGCAGCTAGTAATTGTCTGAGGTTTGATTTGAATTCAAGTCTTCTTGACTTCAAGCCAGACAAATTGTGCTGGAAGTCTGAAAGAACTGAGCTCAAACACCAGCTGGATATTTACTAGTTTAATGACTATGGACTAATCACAGTCATTAAACATGCTAATTAACATGGTTATTAACAGATCAATTAGTTAACAAAACTATACCTCAGTTTCTACAGTTGTCAAAAGAGAGGTTTATAGAAATAACTTCTAAAACCCCTTGCAACTCTATGATCCTATGAAGCCACCATGAAAATTGAAGAGTTGCTCACAGTCACTCATTCCATGACTGTCTAGATATACGTAAAGGGTAATACAGTGGTTGTCCCACTCTTTTCTCCCTTAAGGTTTCTGTTCTCTAGCTTAGTACAATACTTGGTTCCCTCGGGCCATTCCACATAAGTCCTATGAGTTAGGCCCTTAGTTTAAATTGCTTTCTCTCCTCAGGACCCTGTCCAAGGCCCTTATGGAGCATTTCAAAAGTGAAGTCCAAACTTTTATTCTAATAAAAGTGCCACACAAACATGGTATTCTCTTGCTAATTACTAGCTGCTTCTGCTTCTCTTTTCTTCTTCTTCTTCTTTTCTTCTTCTTCTTCTTCTTCTTCTTCTTCTTCTTCTTCTTCTTCTTCTTTTCTTCTTCTTCTTCTTCTTCTTCTTCTTCTTCTTCTTCTTCTTTTCTTCCTCTTCTTCTTCTTTTCTTCTTCTTCTTCTTTTCTTCTTCTTCTTCTTCTTCTTCTTCTTTTCTTCTTCTTCTTCTTCTTCTTCTTCTTCTTCTTCTTCTTCTTCTTCTTCTTCTTCTTCTTCTTCTTCTTCTTCTTCTTCTTCTTCTTCTTCTTCTTCTTCTTCTTCTTCTTCTTCTTCTCTTTCTCCTCCCCCTTCATCTTCTTCCTCCTTCTCCATCTCCTCCTCCTCCTCTTTCTCCTCTTCCTTCTCTATATACCTTAGGGAGAGGCTATATGCCATGATAGATATGTAGACTATCCTGTGGATCAGGAAAAGCTGGGTTTCAGTCCAGCCTCTCACATCCCCTGACTGGGTGATGGTAGACAAGTCTCTTAACATCTCAGTGTCTGAAACAACTCTTAAGAGTACATTTGGTCAAGGGATTTTCTTCACTGAGAGGTAGTTTGCTATGCCAATGAAATCTCAGGTCTGGTCTAAAATAAACTTTTACACACACATCCATATAGATTATGTATATGCTGCGTATATAATACATTTAGATAGATATGCAGACATATACATATATTTTGAGAGTATGTCCCAAAAGTTTTAGTGTGGTTTTAATCCCTTTTGAGGCACTCTTCATTCAGGTATACACACACAGCCTTCATTTTGCAATGTCTTGGAGCCATTGGTAATCATTTTATAATTAAATCTGAGGGTTATTCTTCACAATACTCTATTCAGAAAGTCTATGATTATACTCATGTCACAATTCGTTTCCCTGGGAGAGCACCTAGATGTACCCTAATCCTAGTGGTCTAAGTTGGCCACATCTATGGCAGAGCATACAAGCACATCAGCTAAGTGAATAAGAGACGTGAAGGCTCTCCAATGGGAATGGTAAGAGATCAACTAGGTGTGTAGAGGAAGGGAAAAAAAGTCCTCTTCCCTAGTCTGAGATCAGTACTAGAGGCCAAATGCTGATGTAGGCTGCTGTTGGCAGTTATTTTCCAAAGAGGACCAACGATACCTTGGGGTGATGATTTGCTTTTTGCATGAGTTTTATGTAAGTGAGGCCAAGTTGCACAAAGGCGTCAGTCTCACTCTTTCCTCCAGAGTCACTGAAGTCCAAGGGGCAAGATAGAAGTCAGGCCAATTGGTGACATCCCGAGATGCAACGCTGTCTTTGATGTCTGACCAAGCGCTAAGCATTCCACAGTGCCTGCTTCAGCCACCTTCGTGGTTGTTGGAGCAAACTTCTTATTCACCTGCTATAAGGATTAAAAAGAATTACAAGACATGATCCCTGTTCTTCTGGAACTCACAGCCTGGTAGGGGAAAGATAAAGGCATAAATATAGAAATCAAATATAGGCATAGAATTATAATGAGAAGAGACTTTAAAATTCACACATTTCCTTAATTTTACAGATGAGGAAACTGAAACATAGAGAAAGTAAGTGACTGGTCCAGGGTCACAAAGCTAATACATGTCTGATGCAGCATTTGAATTCAGGTTTTCCTGACTCCAAGTCCAGTGTGCTATATCCTATACTATCTCTGTGCTTCATTTGAGTTTCAGATTCTCCCTGTGGATTCTATTGACAGAAGAGAATGTCACAAAAATTATGTATAATTGTCAAATGAATCTTGTACTCAATTAATTGATAGGGGAATTCAGAGGAGGGAGAGAAGGCACACGCAGGCTACCAGCTTCATCTCTGGAACATTCCCTTTGTGTTGGCAGAGGTGTGCCCTTTGTAGGAGGGCTCCCATCCTTGTGGGTCAGCTTGCGAACTGAGAGACTTTGTGACATTTTTCTTCCCCTTCATACATTTTTCAGTCATGCGTGACTCTTTGTGATCCTATTTTGGGTTTTCTTGGCAAAGATACTGAAATGGTTTGCCATTTCCTTCTACAGTTGAATTCATTTTTCAAATGAAGAAACAGAGGCAAACAGATTTAAGTGACTTGTCCAGGGTTATACAGCTGGTAAGTTTCTGAGGCCAGATTTGAATTCAGGAAGAGAGGTCTTCCTGACTCTAGGCTCAGGCTCAGCTCTCTGTCCACTGTGCCACCTAGATGCCTAGTTGAGCTACTAGTTGAGCACTAGTAGCTTGAACTACTAATTCAACTAGTAGTTGAACACTAGTTGAGTTAAACTGGTCTTCCTCTTTTCTTCCTTCACAACTCTCCACCTCCCACTTATGTACCTTTATACTGACTGTTCCTGGAGCCTGAAATGCACTCCCTCTCCCTCCTTCATCTCTTAGAGACTTAAGTCTTTGGGGGGACTTAAGTGCTTTTGTTATTGTTGTTCAGTTGTTTTCAGTTATGTCTGACTCTTCATGACCTGGATTAGGGTTTTCTTGGCAAAGATACTGGAGAGGTTTGCCATTTCCTTCACCAGCTTATTTTACAGATAAGGAAACTGAGGCAAACAGAGTTAAGTGGTTTGCCCAAAGTAAAAAAGGTGTCTGAGGTTGGACCTGAACTTAAGAAAATGAGTCTTCCTGACTCTAAGCCCAGCGCTACTGCACCACCTAGCTGCCCCCATCCAAGTACTATGTGCCACTTTAGAACTTATATGGTCCCTCCAGGTGAACTATAGGGATATGCCCATTTATTGAAAAATGTTGACTTCTAAGATAGAGCATCTGGGAGGTGGGATTTAAGCTTGACCTTCATTTAGTTCATAAGATTATAGACTTAGAGCTGAAAAGGACTCAGAGATCATCAGCTCCATTCTCTCAGTCTTTTCCTCTTTCTAGGTTCTTCACCCTTCTCTTCTTCTCCTCTGTATCTTAGAATGACTTCTATAAAACAGACTAGGTGAAACTTCACGTCGGTCGACTGCTGGTAGAATTTAGGCAGGGGATGAGGGAAGTAATTCTCTTTCCTTTAATTTTCTGGGAAAATGCTGAAAGTACAAGTTATTCCACTTGCAGAATTTTTAATTTCCTCCTGGCATAGTCTGATCCTGATGGTGACTCAACTAACCTTAGTGCTCTGTCCAAGTCCTCCTACACATACCCCACACTTCCTTCCTTCCTCATTCAGGCTGGTGTGTAAGTCTGGAAACCAGGATGTTAAGACAGAACAGTGAAATGATGACATCTCCCTCAGATCTGAGAAAGAACTTCGTGTGGCAGGGCTATCCCTTGAAAGAACCTCTTGATTTTGAATTCTGGTTTTATCCTATCCCTCAGGGAAGAGGAAAAATGGCAACCAACCCCTCTATATGACAGTTGCTTAACAACATGAAATCTTCAATAAAACATGTGAAAATTGGAGATGGATCTTTTCCCCTCAAGAACATTTCAAACTTGTCTTAGCATAGTTATTTCTACTGAAGAAGAATTAAGGAGATGGATGGCTGATCAACAGGCAGTTTGAACTTTCCTTTGGATGCCCTGGGAAATTTTCCTCTGACTCTCATCCACTCCCACAACCATTTTCAGATTAAATTTAGTTTCCTCAATTTCTTCCATCAAAGGAAGGCAGACAAAGCAACACTACTGGTATAGTTTGTTATTATATCTCATATTCTCATTCATTCATTTATTAAGTTTCTATGTTATGAAATGAAATGAACTGTATCTGGTATTGGAGATACCAAGAAAGAGATGTCAGGAACCCTATTCTTCAGGTGCTTACAATCTAAAGGGAAAGCAGATGCCTGTGTAAATTATTATGTGGATATTTTGCTTTCTGAAAGGGGCAGAAAAAGAATATTTGTGTGTGTAGAAAATGAATAAAATCAGATTACAAAGAAGCACAGCTCATCAGATAAAAAAGCTTGAGGAATGGCATGTTGTTTTGAGAGGACCTGAGAGAGAAGTCTCAGTCAGAGACAAAAATTTGGACTGAAGATGGGATGGTTAGAAAGCACTAGTGTCCAAAAGTCCATTTACATGACTATTTTCAAGGATATTGGAAGTATATATCTGAAAAACTATAAAGTAAGTACATTTGAGGCATATGGGATGATTGTCTGAAGTCTGTGCTTGATAGAAAGCGAGTTTTTAAAAGTTTTTCATTATAAAATAGAGATGAATCATTAAAACACAAGGAGGTCTTGGTTAGGGTAGTAGAAGATAAATTGTGACAAAAATATGTCAAGAGGAGTCAGAAGAAGCTGGGTTAGAAACCACCAAAAAGAGCTTCTTGCAAAAGACAGGACAGAACTGATGGAGGTTGAACACAGGGGACAGATAAGGGGACAGGGAGCTATTGATTGGAAAAGATGCTTCTAGATGCTGATTGGACACAACTTGGAAAAAATAAAGATAACTTGCCTAAATATTCTTGGGGAAAGTTAGGTAGGGCAGACTTATCTTCCTGAGTTCAAATCTGGTCTCAGACATTTACTAGTTGTGTGATACTGGGGAAGTCACTTAATTACCTTTGTCTTGGTTATCTTATTTGTAAAATGAGCTAGATACACCTAGAGATACAATGATCCAGGATAATTCTGAAGGACTTATGACAAAGAATGCTATCTAACATCAGAGAAAGAATTGTTGGAGTCAGATGCAGATCCAAGGATACTATCTTTCACATTAGTTTATTTACAGTTTTGTTTTGGGATTATGTTTTTATATGAGTATTTGCTTACAACAGTGATCAATATGAAAGTATATTTTGTATGATAGTACATGTATAACTCAGATCAAATTGCTTACCAGCTCTGTCTGAGTAGGGGGAGAGAAGGGAGAGAGAGAGACAATTTGGATTTCATAATTTCAGAAAACATACATGAAAAATTGTCATTATATGAAATAAATAAAATAGTATCTATGTTATTTATTTGTAAATTGTAATTTTTGTAATTTATAAATTATAAATTTTGTACATTTTTTAAAAATTATAATTTGTACTTTAATTTTATAAATTATAACTTGTAAAATTTATTACTTATATATTCATTTATTATAACTAATAAAATAAAATCTCTTTGAATAAAAAAAACACATGAAATGAACTAGAGAAGGAAATGGCAAACAGCTCCATTACCTTTGCCAAGAAAACCCCAAATGAGGTCACCAAGAGATGGACATGACTGAAATAACTGAACAAAGTATTTTTAGGCTACTTCCCTAGAACTATCTGATACCCTGTATATTCTCCAATATGGATATGCTAAATGTAGCCTTAAGTGGAATAAAAGACAAATAAAATATATTGGTTCTTTATCCTTATGTCTATCCCAAATGGCTAGCTTGAGTCCAAGTTGTGAACCTAGTACCTATTTCATATTAATGACCCTCCCTAAACACCCAGTGCCCTCACACAGCCCCTCCAGTAGTTCATTCCCCCATATTTCAATACTCTACAAGTTTGGATAGTGAGCCATATACATTTTTCCTGCTTTCCTCTCCTCCTCTCACCCTCTGAAAACTGGTCTGTCCAAAAGCCATTTCCCATTAAATAAGTGGTCCAAGGATATAAGCAAGCAATTCTCAAAACAAGAATCATAAACTATTAATGATCATAGGAAAGACTGTTCTGAATCACCCATAGTAAGATAAATACAAACTAAAACAATCTTGAGGTTTTACCGCACATGCTGGAAATGGGCAAAAATTAAACAAGATGGGAATAATCAGTGTTGGAGTGGTTATGGGAATATGAGAAGCACAAGTGTATTGTTGATGATGCTATGACTCAGTAGAGCCATTTTGGAAAACAAGATGGAATTATGCCAACAAGGTGACTAAAATGCCATATATCATTAAAAAAAATCCTTACCTTCTATCTTTCAATCAATAATTGGTTCCAAGGGAGAAAAGTGGTAATGGCTGTGATCAGGTGATATTAAACTTGTGACTTACCCAGGGTCATCCAGCTAAGAAGTATCTGATACTAGATTTGAACCCAGGACCTCCCACCTCTGGGCCTGACTTTCAATCCACTGAGCCATCTTTCTATCCGCTATACCTTTTGACCTAAAGATTTCATGACTAGAATTATACCTGAAGGAGGCCATTGGCAAGAAGAAAGTCTCCATATACACAAAAATATTTATAGCAGCATTTTTTTGTGATAGCAAAGATCTTAAAACAAAACAGATGCCCCTCAGTTGTAATGACTGAACAAATTTTGGTACATGGCCATGATGGAATATTCTCTATTTGATCCTCACAACAACCCTAAGAGAGAGATTTAATTACTATTCTAATTTTATAGTTGAGGAAACCAAGGCAAACAAAAGTTAGGTGTCTTACCCAGGGTCATATAATTTGTAAGTGTCTGTGGTTACATCTGAACTCATGTTGTTCTGACTCCAGGACCAGTGTTCTATCCACTGAACCACCTAGCCAACTACTGTGGTGGTAAGCTTGTACAGGGCTAAGGATGGGGCTGTTGAATATGGTATAGTGTAATAAGCACAGATTTGGAAGCCAAGGACCTGGATTCAAATCCTTGTTCTGCTTCTCTGGACCTCAGTTCCCTCATCTGCAAAATGATGCAACTGGAGAAAATGATCCTGGCATGAAATAGTGGTATATCTTCCACTTGACTGTGATAGGATTTAAATTTATCATCAGATATTTCTTTCTTTGGGTTGAGACACTCTGTTGTGATAAATGCAAATATCTCTGAGAAGGATAACATGTCATTCCATGATTCAATGGGAGGGAAGTGTGGAAGAAAAGAATCTGGGAGTTTTATTGGACTGCTAACTTGATATTTATCATGGTTATGATATAACATGGCTGCTAAGAAAGCTAATAGTTTAAGAGAGGTGGAGGCTCCAGAATGAGAGTGATTATACTTTCTCCTGAATCTTGAATATTGGTAATAGTTCTTCCTGTCACATTTTAGGGAGTTGATGAGCCTCTGGAGAAAGTCAGCCAGAAGAATGAAGAGTCTAGAGACCATTCAAGGATTACTCAAATCAACTGGGGGTGTTTATTAGGAAGAAGACTCCAGAGGAGAATGTGATAACTGTCTACAAGGATTTGAAAGTTGTCAGAGGAAAATGGATTAGACTTGTTTTGCTCATCCCTAGAGGGCAGAACTATAATCAGTGAAAGGGTTGAGGATGCAAAGAGGCAATCTTGAGCTCAATAATAGAAAAAAAAATTCCCAACAATTAGTGATATCACAGAAAGAAATGCACTGCTCAGGAAAGAATGGATTTCCTCTTTACAGTAAGCCTTTAAGCAGCAGCTGTAGGCTGATAGGATTATAGATTTTGCTCTGTAAAAGGATATCAGAGGTCACTGAGTCCAACTGCCTCCTTTTAGAAATGAACCTAGACCATCTTGAAGCCAAATTCAATTCCCTAGTCACCAAATCAGCATTTGGGGACGTTGGTGAAGTATTGGTTGAACTAGATGATCTCTGAGATCCCTTACAAACCAAAGATTCTGTGGTTTAACACTTTAGTGTGGGTTAATTTGCCACAACTTTTCAAATGATGAACTAGATATGGGCTGGGTATAAAGAGGATGGTCACAAGAGAGGAAGGGGGAAAAAAACACTGAAAGGGGGAAGAATAATGGTGCCTAAAACCAATTTCCCCTTTTCATCATCCATATGCCCTTCATCCTGAATCCTACATTTTATCATTGTGGGCAGCTAGATGGTACAGTGGATGAGAACTAGGTCTGGAATCAGGAAAATCTGAGCTCAAATCTAGCTTAAGTTACTTACTAGCTATATGAGCCTACCACCTAGGAGTGAAAGAATGTCAGTATCTCCCAAGAAGAACCAGATTTCAAGCCCTTACTTTGTCCAGATGAATGGATGGACATTTTCTCAGGTCTATTAGATAAAATGTTATCATACTTGCAGTCACGAACACTTCTCAGATAATGTGCAAGCTGTGTACTGGGTAATAACAAAATACAGAAATGGGCACTTTTGCCATGAAGCAAATACTCCATGGAAAGAAATATTTTTCCGTAATTAGAAGTGGAAATAGAGAGTCATCAGGTTTTACTGGACTCTAGATTGAAAAAGGAATGAGCTTCTAAATGGAATCAACCTCAACAGGAAGATAAATATTATGAGTGCACTAAATTCTCCATTTTCAAACCTTGTCTTAGTGTCTATTTTAATTCCATGCAGACCAGCTGGAAGAGACTAAAGTAATCACCACCCAAAAGCAGTGACATTCAAAAATTATAGGGGGAAGGAATAAAAGGAATTTCTAGCTCTGTCTCTGCCCACACTAGAGTACCCCGAGTTCTGCTGGGAAAGAGAAGTTGAAAGTATTCTCTTTATCAATATCATTGGATTGTATCAATGGGCTATACACACATGCTGTCATTCTCCATTGCATCTCCATATGCAATCCAGTCCATTCTCTGTTATATATGCAATGGGAGTAAATCAACAAAAAGACATGTGACTTGGCTTTAGGGCATGTTGAGATGTGTTCACAGAATTGAAAAATAACCCAGAAGTCACCTAGTCCAAACTGTATTTGAATAAGAATACTCTCTACAACCTATCAAATGAGGAGGGAACAAGGTTTTGATTGAAGACATCTAGGGAAAGGAGCCCACTACTTCATGAAGCAGCTCATTCCATATTTGTATAGTCTTAATTGTTAGGAAGTATTTCCTTCTCTTAAGTTTAGTTTTTCCTAATTCTACCCTCTGGGACCAAACAGAACAAGTATAACTCAATAGCCTGCTTTAAAAAATAATTAGAGTTCCCTCCCCAAATACAAATTTGTCTCCTCTTTCTCCCTGAGACAGAAAAAAAAATCTTCGTCACAAATACATATAGTTAAGCAAAACAAATTTCCACTTCAGTCATATAAAAAAAATCATCTCTCTATCTGTACTTGAGTCCACTACCACTTTATTAGGAGATGAGTAGCCTGTTTCAGCATAAGATCTCTGGAACTATGACTGATCATTTATCAGAATTAAGTCTTTCAAAGATTTTCATTATAATGTTATTCTAATTGTATTAATTGCTCTAGTTCTACTCACTTTATTCAACATCAGTCCACTGCTCCATCAAGAGTACATTAAAATTCCTGGTTTTTCCATAGTTCCTTCAGCATTTGTCATTTTCATTTTCTATAAATTGAGTCAATTTGATGGGTATGCAAGCTGTTTTTATTTGAATTCCTCTATTATTAGTGATTTCTAGTATTTTTTCATGGCTATTGATGACTTGAATTTCTTCCTCTGAAAAATGCCTGTTGATATCCTTGGCTCATTCATCAATTTGGGAATAGCTCTTATTTGAATAAATTTCCATCAATTTCCTATATATCTTAGAAAAAAGACATTTATCAGAGAAATATTTCCCACATTTATCTGCTATTCTTATTTTAACAAAATTAGTTTTGCTTGTGCATATTCTTATTGAATATAATTTTTATTATATTGTGGTTCAGAAAAGATGTATTTTTGTATTTATTTATGAAATTTCTGTGTCCTATTGCATAGCAAATATTTAAAAGTGCCATATATAGCTGAAAAATATGTATATTCTTTTCTTGCTCAGTAATTCAAAGATCTAACATATTTAACAAAGTTCTGTTCAGATCCTTTAATTCTTTTCTATTTTTTGGGGGGGGTTATCTTTAGCTAGGTCTGGGGACAAGGCAAACCTCAAAAACAGATAATTTAAAAAAAAAGCTGGGATATGACATTTTGCTGCAAGTTGTCATAGATAATAATTAACATCAATAATAAACATATAAGCACCAACCCACAAAGCATCTAAATACTTAAAGGAAAATTGGAATCACAGGAAGAATGAGTAAAACTAAATAGTTGGGGCAGCTAGATGACTAAGTGGATAGAGAGCCAGGGGTGGAGACAGTAGGTCATGGTTCAAATCTGGCTTCAGACACTTCCTAACTGTGTGATCCTGAGCAAGTCATGTAACTCCAATTACCTATCCTTTATCACTCTTCTGCCCTGGAAATGAAACTTAATACTTCTGGTCTTGTGGAGTCACCAGTTTCCATTTAATCCAAAGACTATTTTGGAAGGTTTTAATACCTTCTGTTCCAAGTTATTAGTTCTCTTTCCAAATATTTCTTCTATAGTCTTGATTTCTTTCCCTCTGTTTCTTTTAGAGTTCTCTAGAGTTCTTTTTTTAGAGTTCTAGAGTTTCCTTTAGAGTTCTTTAGAGTTCCTTTAGAGTTAATTTAGTTTTTAGAGTTCTAGAGTTTCTTTTAGAGTTCTAGAGTTTCTTTTAGAGTTCTTTAGAGTTCCTTTAGAGTTCCTTTAGTTTTTAAAATAATTTTTTCTTCTATTCTTTAAAAAATCTTTCTTCATATGTTCCAAGAATTTTGGTTGGTCAAATCTATGTTTTGCTTTGGAGCTTTACTTATAGAAGTTTGGGAGCCATTTTCTTCTTTTGAGTTTGTGGCTTAAATATCCTTGTCATCCTTGTCTTTATGTTGGATTTTTTTTTTTTGTTTACTCGTTCTTGTAGCCTACTTCATGACTTTTTACTTTATGGTAGGGTTCAAATTCCTCCCTTCCCTCAATAATTCTATAAACTTTAAAGAATTATATGGATGTCAATTATTATCATAAAGTCCCTTTCAATTTGAAACCTTATGGTTATCAACATTTTCCTCATTAGAAGGGGCAGCTGGGAAGACAGAGAAAAGGATCTAAAATTCACTTAACATTCATTCCCAGTCATCTTCCCACCATGCCTTCTCCACAGAGACCATTAACGTTTGCAAAGTACTTTATAAATGGTATCTCATTTGATCTCACAACAACCTTGGGATATAGATGCTATTATTATCCCTATTTTACAAGTGAGGATATTGAGACAGAGATTAAAGGACTTGCCCCCGGGGGTCACAAAACTAATAAGTGTCAGAAGCTAGATTTGAAATCAGGTCTTGCTGATTGTCCATATCTCTAACCAAGCTGACTGGCATTTCTACATTTTCTCCACCCTACCTTTGAACTGCCTTCCTGTCCCAATCCTAGATTTTGAGAATCATGTACAAACTAAGTACACCGAGGAAAAGCAATTTTAAAGAGTCTAAAAGGAGCTCAGAAGAAACCTATCACATGCCTAAGAAGAATTTCAGAAAGAGTTCTCCATGAAGGAGACAAAAAGGCTTCCATCAATCAAGAGCTCTGAGCTACCCTTTCCCCACATATGCTCTCTGAGCTTAAATCTGCTTTCCTCTGGGCTATGTACTGTCTATCCTTGTGAGAGAGAGTGTCATAGGCCTTTGGGGGGATGTTTTGTACCAATCACTCTAATTATTCTATCTTAGCAAATACTCTTTCTAAAAGTTGTGTGGCCAACTAGTTGTTATTAACTAATAATCTTTAGTGGGGGCAAGCTAGAAAAAACCAACAACATAGCTCCCTCTAAAGGCTACCCATAGACTTATGAGAAAGAACGCTATCCACATTCAGAGGAAGACCTGTAGGAGTAGAAACACAGAAGAAAAACAACTGCTTGATTGCATGGGTTGAGGGGGATATGATTGGGGATGTAGACTCTAAATGATCACCCAAGTGCAAACATCAACAGCATGGAAATAGATCTTGATCAATGACACCTTAAAACCCAGTGGAATTGTACATTGGCTACAGGAGAGGAGAGAAAGAACACGAATCATGTAAACATGGAAAAATATTCTAAATTAATTAATTAAATAAAAATTTTCAATAAAGGATAAAAATAAAGGCTACCCATAGTGCACTGAGGGTGTGGAAGCAGCCTCCCTCTGGGAACCCAGCCTTCCAGTGTGGATGGAGGGAAGGAGAGTAGTTCTAGAGCACAGGATATATATATATATGTGTGTGTGTGTGTGTGTGTGTGTGTGTGTGTGTGTGTGTGTGTGTATTAATGTATGTGTAAGTAGCTCTGCCTTCAAAGTACTTAGAACCTGGCTGAGAAGATAATAGTACTCATTTACAGTACAAGAACTGTACACAATGTATTTTCAAATCTTTGTGCTACTCCTGGAGACCTTTGGTTAAAGGATTCAGTGCATGAAGATGGTGCCTCTCAAAGATGGCGGTTTGCCTAAAGCAGTGCTTTGCCTGTAGCTGGTAAAATTGTTTTGTAATTTCCCTGACCTGGGAAGTCTTTTCTTGCCCCTGTGGCTTATGCGTCAAGATCCCCAAAAGAAATGTGCTCTGTCAGTAGAAAGTGGTGTTACTGGTAATGCAGAAATGCAGCTCCAAGAGGTGACAGGTCCCAGCTTGCACTGCCCAATGTATTGAACTCATCAAACTGGACTTGCCAGCACCTGTGCTGCCTGTGAGTTGATTTTCCAGTTTGATGGCAAAGCAAAGGGCAGAGTCCCTCCTATTGCTACCTCTGTGGTCTACCCTCTGGCCGCTGCCCACACAATCCTTGCCACCTCTTCATTAGGAAAGGACCAACCAAGGGAAATCATGAACACAATGAAGAATGGGGTTATGCAAACGTAAGATGGCATAATTGTCATTGCTGGGTTTTGCAGTTCCTATGCCTTGGGAAGTCCTGGAACATCAGGGGAAGAAGACCAACGCCATTCATTCCTAGTGACACATCCCTCACCGACTGAGGCAGGGGCTCTAGTGATGATGATCAGCTTGCCTTTCCCATGGCTATGGGCTCTCTCTCACCAGTGAAGCACAGTGTAAGCCCATGGACTCAATAGTCATTAAAGCGGCAATGATTTTTAACTCTGTTCCTGTGAACTCAGAGGAGAGAGGCACAAGTCAATCCCCAAGTCCTTTTTTAAGGAAATGTAAAAGGTTTTGGCCCTCACAGACTCTTCCAAGGCAAAGGACCCACTGAGATCAGGAAGGATATAAACTGAAATGCAACACCACTGAAGCGTCTCTTTGAGTCCAATTCTCTTCCCGTAACACAAGAGTAGCAGACTTATAATGCTGTTTAGAGATACTTCATAAACACTTCAGAGGGAGGTAGAGGGAATGGGAAGGAGGAGAGGATAATTCTCCTAACTGACAGAGGATGTATGAATACTAACCTAACGTGGTCGTAATTATAGTTCGCTTTTATAGGGGATGGGTCTAGACCTGTCATTTCATTGGTATAGGGAACTCCAGGATGAGGAAATTCCCTCTTTCAGTGGAGGTTGGCGTCTTCTCTGAAACTGCCATCTTAAGTAATTACCTGAAACAAGGGGAAATTAAGTTACTTGTTCAGGATGAGCATTTAGTATGTGTCAGCAGCACAATCCACAATATCACATTGATTCTCATAGTTATATGGCTTGGTTGTTGTGGTTGTTGGTGTCCAGCTGTTGTAGTCCTATCAATTCTTTGTCCGTTTCTTGACAGAGATCCTTCTCCAGCTCATTTGACAGATGAAGAAATTGAGGCAAACAGAATTAAGTGACTTAACCAAGGTCACACAGTCAGTAAGTATCTGAGGCCAGATTTGAACTCAGGAAGATGAGTCTTTCTGACTTTAGGACTGGCACTCTATCCACTGTGCCACCTAGCTGTCCTGTACAGGACTTTAAAAAGTACAAAGTGACCTTCCCATGACCACCCTGTAAGGTGGGTGGTACAAGTAATGCTATATCCATTTCACAGATAAAGAAACTGAGGCTCAGAAGTGATTAGTGATATGCTCATTGTTTCATAGCTAATAAGTGACAGAATCAGGACTATAATCCAGTTCTTCTGACTCAGAGTCTGCTGATTTTTCCTACTCTAGTCCACTGTTGAAAAAATGTTCCCTATATGTTGGCTTTTTTGCTGTTAGTTTGTCTTTCAATCATGCCCAACTCATCATGACCTCATTTGGGTTTTTCTAGGCAAAAATACAAGAGTGGTTCACCATTTCCTTCTCTAGCTCATTTCATTTCATTCATATCATTTGGCAGAGGAGGAAATTGATAGAAACAAGGTTAAGTGAGTTGCTCGGGAACATCCAGCTAGTAAGTGTCTGAGGTCAGATTTGAATCCAGATCCTTCAGACTCCAAAGACAGTGCTTAATCCAATGTGCCAACTAGCTCTCCATGTGCTGGGGTCACCCAGTCCTATATAAGGATTTGCTGAAGTAGATCCAATTGCTCGAGTCAATGAATAGCTTTTGTCCTCAGTTGCCCCATAAGTAAAAAAAAAATCTAACTATATGATCTTTAAGTTTCTTTCCTAATATCCCTTCCTCAGTGTTCTAAAATTCTGTGATCTCTAATCTTACCTTTTTCTAGTCTCGAGAAAGGAAACCAAGATGTGACAGGCGAGGCTTTCTCGCACTGGGGACACACACCCAGACACATTATTGTTGTCTGGTGGGAAGGAGATCACAGCTCACCTACTTCATGTCATTTGCTTTTGGGGAGATTCCAATGGCAGGCAATACTACCTCCCTGTGGAGAAACCCCTGCAGAATGGAATACTGCAATAAAAGAATGGAGGAGATGGATCTGTCTATTCCTGTGCCTGATTTCAAGTTAGAGGAATGATGGGCAGAGCTGGGGAAGTTGGAGCTAGATAGCTGGGGAAAAGAAAATTCAACTTGGGCTGCCTCCATGCCTATGCCAGCATATCTGGCTTTTGGAAGAGCTATTGGGCACCCTGTGGCTTCTGCATTCATTGGACCAGTTCCAGCAGTCACCCAATTTGTCTGCAAAACCCATTTACTCAGCTCCTAGCTGGGAGCAGAGCCAAGAACTGAACTTCCAGGTTTTTACCACCCCAGCTGCGGGGGGAATTTGTGCAGGGACTAGATGAGTTTTGCAGTCTGGCAGGCTTTGGCTTTAATACGTTGGGCTTTCTTTGACCAATTTACAGGATGCTTTATGATTTCTAATGAACTTGATAAAGGTGAATCAGTAATACAGGTCAGGGAGAAATGGGAGTGACTGGTAGGATGGAGGTCTGAGCCAAGCAACTTTGTTGGTGGAAATATAAGCATAAGTCCCCAGGCAGAAATGAACCTGGCACCACTCAAACAAAGGCAGAGCTAGGACATCCTGGGCACCTTGATGCTCTGAGATGAACAGCTGGGTTGGCCAATATAGGGCCCTCTGGTGTTAGGAGGTTTCCCCTACACAGCTTGAAAGAGTTAGGGATGAATTTCGATGTTAAAATGGTCCTTAACTTCAACAAAATCGAAGAAGGACTTTGATACTGTAAATCTACTTGGTTTAGAAAGGAAAGAGACCCAATAATTAGGTCTTTCATGCAGGGAAATATGAATGAATGCACCATGCATACACACACATAATAATGTAGAACAATATTTCCTCTATCCAGTTACCAGATTCCTATCACTTCAAGCACACTTCTTTTCTCTGCCTTTCTCTGAGCGTGGCAGATACATCCAATTTTGCTTCCAATCTAAGAACATGGGAAATTGGAGGTCAAGGCTTCTTTGGACCATGTGTAACTCAAGAGAATTTTGAAATGTTTTGGACATTGGGATCTAATGTGGAAAAGTCTTTTTGGCACTTTAAGAATGACATGAGAAACCTTGACTGGTGCTCTTGTAAGGGGTAAATTTGGGGAGTTTTGACTAATATATTATTCTTATGGTCGCAAAGGATTAATTTAAATCCCAAATAAAATACTCAATTTTTTTGGTGGGATTTTTATGGTGGTTTGATTAATATAGAGGGAAGGAATTAAGAAGAAGAGAGAGGGAAAGGGGTATAAGAACCAAAGTGGATATAGGTAATGGAGTTGCCAAATAGCACCTGATCCTACTAGCACAAGAGTGCTTTGTAATCTCTTTCTAACCAATTGCCAGCATCACCAATCATATCTGGCATGAGACCTCTCAAAGCTGCTGCTACTGGTGTTGCCACCACCTAGTTCCACCATTGGTGTTTCATCCACATGGGCTCTGGATCAGCCTCCATAGATTTCTCTTTTCAATTTTCTAGTTTGACTTGGGCTGGAAGAATGGTTTACTCTGAACTTTTATTGGTTTCCATTCCAACATTCAATTTTATTTTATTTTTTTTTAAGTTTACCTCCTATCTTAAAATCAATACTCAATATCAGTTTCAAGGCAGAAGAGTGGTAAGGGTAGACATTTAGAGTTAAGTGATTTGGCCAGGGTCACTCAGCTAGGAAGTGTCTGAGGCTACCAGCATTTGATTTTAAAGTTGTTTGGTGGGGAATGTTGGGAGAGTAAAACTGAATGCTTTCTCTAGTCTACCATTTTGGCTCCCCATAGTAATTAGTAGGGGTTCCTTTTTTAGTAGGGGTTTCTTAATGCAATTAATGTAAGAGTGGAAAACTGAAATAGGAAAAAACAAAAAAGTATGTATTAAAGCTCATGTACTTTAGATTTTTAGGAGAAGAGATGAGGTCTGTGCTTAAAACTTGTTACATGTAATTCTTAAAGTCTGATTACCTGGTTTCCCAAGATTCAACATGGCTAGAGCTGGAAAGAGCTATATTAAGAACAATGAGGACTAATGGTAGGAAAAGAAGGTACATCAGACCTAGAAAACCGTGGTAGTCTGGGACCAATTAGTGTAGGAATAAAAGATCCAACATACAAGCATTATTGTATTAATTACAGCACAATACAATAAATAATATTCTTAAATATGACATTGAATCACCTTGCAAAAGCTAAGGCATGTTATGGTCAGTTTACATCATATAAGAAGGCAGACTTTAATTTGATTTAAAATGTAATTTTAAACATTTCATTAACATGTTTAATTTTTAAAACAAATTGCCATGCGGAGTGGGCAAGTTTCAATTTTAAAATTCATTTATATGGCACATCTTATTTCCCAGCAATATCAAATAAATAAGGCTCGATAGATCTTTACATATTATGATTAGGAACATCTAGTTGATGGCAATAGATGGAGCACAGGACCAGGAATAAGGAAGATCTAGTTTCAGATCATGTTGCATCACCTGAGACATTTACCAGTTATGTGACCTTGGTCAAGGCACACTGCCTTAGTTTCCCCATCTACAAAAAATGAGGATAATAATAGCACTTGCTTCTCAGTTTTGGACTTCCCATTCTGACCACCCTCTCCTCCAATTCTGAGTATCAAAAGGACACAGGTCAGGGAGCTCTCTTTGTTCTTAGCTATTTGCACACCCTCTACCCCAGGAGAGCCTCCTGAGACTATGACCTCCTTGAGAGCTGGGGAGCCTTTGTATCTCCAGAATGTGGCATATAGTAGATGTTTAATAAATGTTTCT
This sequence comes from Monodelphis domestica, assembly GCF_027887165.1. Classification (NCBI taxonomy): domain Eukaryota; kingdom Metazoa; phylum Chordata; class Mammalia; order Didelphimorphia; family Didelphidae; genus Monodelphis; species Monodelphis domestica. The sequence goes on from NC_077229.1 coordinate 169,150,746, forward strand.
TGACTAACTGCCCAAGTGCAAGAATTTATTAGGGCCATTTCAAGCCACGTGAATTATCAATGCCCCTTAAATAGGTCTATTAGAGAAACATACAGAAGTTACCTTCATTAGGACAGATTAAACAAACAAACCAATCTCATAAGACAGCACTTATGAGAAAATGCAAGTTGGAAAAGCATAAAAAGAGAACAGAGCATGACAACACATGTATAGTCAAGCTCAAATTGCTTACCATCTCTCAGATGGGGGAGGAAAGGAACGAAGGAGACAATTTGGATCTTATAATTTCAGAAAATGTGTGTTGAAAATTGTTTATTACATGTAATTGGGAAAATAAAATATTGTTGAATACAGAAAAAAAGAACAAGATAGCAGAGGACTTGCTATCATCTCCATGTAGATGACTCAGATATATTTATCCCACTCTAATGTCTCTTTTGAGTTTCAATCCAGTTTCTAGGCAACTGGGTTATGTTGAATTTGGAATCAGAAAGTCCTGAATTCAAATTCTGACTCAAACACTTACTATATGTGTGATCATGGACAAATAACTTGAGATCTCTCAACCCCAGTATCTTCATCTAGAAAATATGGATAGTAATAGCATCCACAGCCCATGATTGTTGCAAGACTCAAATAAGAAAATATAGAGCTATATAAATGCTCATTGTATGTATGATTATTGTCCAGTTAAGTACTAGATATCTCCACCTGGAAGTCCCATTGGCATTTCAACCTTGAGATTCCCAAAACTGAGGCAGCTAGGTGGTGCAGTGGATATAGTGGATATACTCTAGGCCCAGAGTCAGAAAGACCTGAGTTCAAATCCAACCTCAGACAATAAATAGCTTTGTGACCCTGGGCAAGTCACTTAACCCTACTTACCTCAGTTTCCTCATTTATAAAATAAGCTGGAGGAGGAAAAGGAAACCCATTCTGGCATCTTGGCAAAAAAAAAAAGGAGGGAGAGTCAAAAAATATTGGACATGACCCAAACAACTAAAAACCAAAAATGTCCAAAATTGTCCTTATCACCTTCCCCTGTACTTTACGGTTTCTATTGAAGGCTCTTTCAATATTCTAGTAATCCAGATTTAACCTTAGAATCATCTTTGCCTCTTCCTTTTCATCCTCCTTAACACTATTCCTCCATCCACTCTATTGCAAAGTCTTGTGGATTCTTCCTCCACAGTCTCTCTCCCATCTTCCCCTTCTCATTCGTATGGCCATCATAGGAGTTCAGGATCTCATCACCTCTCCCTTGGAATACTGTAACAGCCTCCTAATTGGTCCCAATACCTTCATCCCTGACCATGCCAGGAGAAGCCTTCAAATCCTGCTACTAGTTGGGAAAACCACTTCACTTCTCTCACCCTGAGTTTACTCATCTGTAAAAAAAGAAGAGTTGGCCTCGGTGACCTCAAAGAGCCCTTCCAGCTCTAAATTTGTGATCTTATAAGTGATTCTGGGAAGAAATCAGGACTTTGGAAATAAGCAGATATTTAGTGAATTAAAAGGAAATTTCTGCTTTGGGCAGGGATGCATTTATGCTGCCTCTGTGTATGTTTATATGTGTATAGATACATTCACATGTATATTTACATATACACACCTCTATAATAGCTCAGAGGCCATCATATTAACATTTTAGTAAGTCAATGTATTCTCCCATCTTTGGAAAGGACAGGTAGTCAGCCTACACACACACCGACTCATTGGCAAGTGTGAAGCCCGCATCTCTAAGAACACCTTGACATTCTTGAGCAAGTAGCCATTCAAAAACTTTTCAATTTGTATCAGTGAATCATAGAATTGGAGTTGGAAGGGACCTTCCAGGGCATCTAAACCACTTTGTTTTACACATGAGGGAAGAGAGAGATTATTACTTCCCCAAGGTCACACAGGTAGTAAAATGAAATGCTCTTTCCACTTTTATGCTGTTTCTCCATTAGAAGTGACATTCGTTGCCCTTTACCTTGGAACTTCTGCCAACTTGCCAAGTCGTTGATTTATTTTCATCTGATGGAGAAAGGCTCACATACATTTAATTTCAGAACTTTAGTGATAATCTGATTCCAGCCTTATGTCCCATTACTCACCTTCGTGGTCTCTAAGTTTTGGGTGAACTGGTCTACTAGCTCTTCCTGAAGCTGCCTCTGTCCATGGAATGAAATCCTTGTCTCTACCTTTGGGAATTCTCTCCCTTCGTGGCTCTTCTCATGATCCTACTTGCTCCCTTATCTCTAAACCAGGAGTTCTTAACTTTTGCAGTGGCCTGAACCCCTCAAGCAGACAGCTGAAACCTTTGCATCCCCCTCTACTCCTCTTCAAATAATGTTTTTAAATATATAAAAATAAAATCCATAGGACTACAAAGGAAACCAACTGTATTGAAATAGTTATAAAAATACTTTAAAAACCAAATCCATGGATACCTTTGATAATTATTCATTTACTTGAATGACTTAGCTATTCTCAGCAATACAATGATCCAAGACAACCCCAAGGGCTTAGGATGAAAAATGTTTTCTATTTCCAAAGGAGGAATGGATGGAATCCCAAAACAAATCAAAGCAGATCATTCTTCACTTTATTTTGTTGATGTGTTTTTAATGTATCTTCTCCTGCAACATGATAAATATGGAAATATGTTTTGTAAGACAGCACATATATAATCAATAGCAAAATGCTTACCAACCTAGGGAGGGAGAATGTGAAGCTATGAGTGACAAAAATTGTTTTTACGTATAAATGGGAAACAAAATATTATTGTAATTGCGCAAAAAAATTTTTTAAGAAAATTATCCACATATTTGCCAGGTGGTCCATGAACACCAGATTAAGAACATATGCTTTAACTAACAATACATTCTCCCTCTGAAGATTTTCTTGAGCACTTCTGCATCACTCCTTTCCCCATCACATATTATATTAAGTTAATTTTGTTATATTAGGATGTTATATCATATATTATAATATCATATATTACATCATATTTATTATGTTGCACCATACCACATCATATTATACCACATAGTACTATATCATACCAGATTATACTGTATGGTACCATCCCATTCCATCCTGCCCCATCCCATCTGTAAAAGAGAGAATCTGCAATGCATGGAAAGGACATCATCTGTCAATCAAAAAGTAACATTCCATTGGAATGTTCCCAGGAGAAGCAGTTGGAACCAAGCCAGCAGCTGAACGGAGAGACTTACTTCTGAGCTGGTCTGAGAGGCTTCTGACTGGACCCCTCAGCTTCTGACCTAGGTTGAGAGACCCTTGTGGCTTCTGGAGCTGGGGGAGAGGCTTTGAACTAAATTTGGCTAATGTGGCTGATGGTGGTGGCTGAATCTGAAGAACTAACTGTATATCTGAGACTTGAGTTTGAAGAAGAAGAAAGAAGAAACAATTGTCCCCTTATCTCTCGCTGACTGTCTCTGATAGTGACTGATTGTCATACTCCCAATACCCTCCTAACTCCTTGTATAGATTAGGGAATACCCCATCCCATTTACCTCATCCTCTATCCTTGTCCTGTCTTCCCCAATGAACTCCTTTCTTGAGAAAAGAGAGAGGAAAAGAGGCTGCTGAAAATAGTAGGAAAAAAATTGAGAAACAATGAAAAATTTGTGCAAGAAAGTGAATCTGTGAGTGATAGCTATTGCAATAAATCAAGAGAAAGTCGGAGACTAATAAGAGACAGATATAGAAATTAAGAAAATTTCTAAAATAGCAACTGAGATAAGAGACTTTGAAGAGAGCTGCACAGTAACCACACAGGGGAAAAAAGGTTAAATGAAATAAAATCATTTTTAGAGAACTTTCTTCAGTGTAGATTGGGTAATGGGATAGAATTGTGCAAAAGAAAAAGTGAGAAAAAGTCACAAGAACTCAAGCAGGAGTTAGTGAAAGATACACAGAAACATAATTTCATTCCCTAAAGGTTACTGTTGCTAAAGATTTGCATGAAATCCCAACAACTCAGTTAATTCATCCAATATGGCAAAGGTACCCTTAGAAAAAAAATATCTAATTTGAATCCAGAAGTTGAAACCTTCCATCCAGGAAGGAGTGATTTAGATAAGACAAAATTAACTGAAAATGAAGCTGAAATTACTTTTGAAAACATTAATCCTATTCAAAGTAATGGAGGTGACATAACAGTTAAATTTGAAAAGGGGAATGGAATGGTAGTCTTAGTAACTGCCAGGGATTCAAAAGACAGTCTTGAAGCCACCATTCTAAGTGGCAAAGGGAAATCTGGCCAAAGCAATAGCTGTGATTTAGATTCATGTTCCAATGTAGCAGAGGAGATAGTACAACCAACCTCAAATGTAGTCTTCATAGGAAATGAATTAAATCTAAAAGAATTAACTGATCAAAAAATATAACTGGCAGAGGGTAGCAAAGGAATGAACAATGACTCAGTGTTTATTATAAATACCTTAGTTATTACTGTGGGAAAGAATGAAGGCACACATCCTAATGATGCAGGGGAACATGCAGATGTACCAAACTTATTCTCAGAAGAAAATAATAACATAGAAGGAAAGATTCCTATCTCTACATAGTCAAAAGTGAAAATAAACATAAACCTCAGACTGGAGATAGAGTAGTACCTATGATTAATAACAATGCTGAATATCTGCAAGAAGAAACTAACCCCATACCATCAAGTTTACCAATTCAAACTGAAAATGTAAAGCTTAGTAGTGAGAAACTACCTGAAATTGATTTGAGTAACACAGAAGCTGGTGACATAGGTTTAGATCAAAATGCAAAGCCAGAGTTATTAGCAAAGTCTGACAAAAGTTAGGAGGGTATTGGAGTATGGCAATCAGTCACTATCAGAGACAGTCAGAGAGAGAGATAAGAGGACAATTGTTTCTTCTTTCTTCTTCTTCAAACTCAAATCTCAGATATACAGTTAGTTCTTCAGATTCAGCCACCACCATCAGCCACACTAGCCAAAAGTTAGTTCAAAAGCCTCTCCCCCAGCTCCAGAAGCCACAAAGGTCTCTCAGCCTAGGTCAGAAGCTAAGAGGGGTCCAGTCAGAAGCCTCTCAGACTAGCTCAGAAGTAAGTCTCACTGTTCAGCTGCTGGCTTGGTTCCAACTGCTTCTCCTGGGAACATTCCAATGGAATGTTACTTTTTGATTGACAGATGATGTCCTTTTCATGCATTGCAGATTCTCTCTTTTACACATCCCATTCCATCCCACACACTACTCTACTTTATTCTACTCTACTCCACTCTTCTCTACTCTACTGCACTCTATTCTACTCAATTCTTCTCTACTCTACTCTATCCTACTGTATTCTACTCTACTCCACTCTTCTCTACTCAATTCTTCTCTACTCTACTCTATCCTACTCTATTCTACTCTATTCTTTTTTTTTTTTTAATTTTAATATTATTTTATTTGGTCGTTTTCATACATTATTAACTGGAAACAAAGATCGTTTTCTTTTCCTCCCCTCCCTTCCCCCCCCCCCCCGCCTTTCCCTCTCCCATAGCCGACACATGATTCCACTGGTTATCACATGTGTTCTTGACTCGAACCCATTTCCCTGTTGTTGGAGTTTGCATTATAGTGTTCATTTAGAGTCTCTCCTCAGTCTTATCTCCTCCAACCCTGTAGTCAAGCAGTTGCTTTTCAGCGGTGTTTTTACTCCCACAGTTTATCCTCTGCTTGTGGGTAGTATTTTTTTTTAGATCCCTGCAGATTGTTCAGGGATTGCATTGATACTAATGGAGAAGTCCATCACCTTGGATTGTACCACAATGTATCAGTCTCTGTGTACAATGTTTTCCTGGTTCTGCTCCTTTCGCTCTGCATTACTTCCTGGAGGTTGTTCCAGTCTCCATGGAACTTCTCCACTTTATTATTCCTTTTAGCACAATAGTATTCCATCACCAACATATACCACAATTTGTTCAGCCATTCCCCAATTGAGGGGCATCCCCTCATTTTCCAATTTTTGGCCACCACAAAGAGCGCAGCTATGAATATTTTTCTACAAGTCTTTTTGTCCATTATCTCTTTGGGGTACAAACCCAGCAGTGCTATGGCTGGATCAAAGGGCAGACAGTCTTTTATCGCCCTTTGGAATAGTTCCATATTGCCCTCCAGAATGGTTGGATCAATTCACAACTCCACCAGCAATGAATTAATGTCCCCACTTTGCCACATCCCCTCCAGCATTCATTACTTTGCATAGCTGTCATGTTAGCCAATCTGCTAGGTGTGAGATGATACCTCAGAGTTGTTTTGATTTGCATCTCTCTGATTATAAGAGATGTAGAGCACTTTTTCATGTGCTTATTAATAGTTTTGATTTCTTTGGCTGAGAATTGCCTGTTCATGTCCCTTGCCCATTTGTCAATTGGAGAATGGCTTGATTTTTTGTACAATTGATTTAGTTCTTTATAAATTTTAGTAATTAAACCCTTGTCAGAGGTTTTTATGAAGATTGTTTTCCAATTTGTTGCTACCCTTCTGATTTTGGTTACATTGGTTTTTTTTGTACAAAAACTTTTTAATTTGATGTAATCCAGATTATTTATTTTGCATTTTGTAATTCTTTCTAATTCTTGCTTGGTTTTGAAGTATTTCCCTTCCCAAAGGTCTGACATGTATACTATTCTGTGTTCGCCTAATTTTCTTATAGTTTCCTTCTTTATGTTCAAGTCATTCATCCATTTTGAATTTATCTTGGTGTAGGGTGTGAGGTGTTGATCTAAGCCTAATCTTTCCCACACTGTCCTCCAATTTTCCCAACAGTTTTTATGAAATAGTGGATTTTTGTCCCAAAAGCTGGGATCTTTGGGTTTGTCATATACTGTCTTGCTGAGGTTGCTTGCCCCCAGTCTATTCCACTGATCCTCCTTTCTGTCTCTTAGCCAGTACCAAATTGTTTTGATGACCGCTGCTTTATAATATAGTCTGAGATCTGGGACTGCAAGACCCCCTTCCTTTGTATTTTTTTTTTCATTAATTCCCTGGATATCCTTGATCTTTTGTTCTTCCAAATGAACTTTGTTATGTTTTTTTCTAAATCAGTAAAAAAAAATTTTGGAAGTTCCATGGGTATGGCACTAAATAGATAGATGAGTTTGGGTAGGATGGTCATTTTTATTATATTGGCTCGTCCTACCCATGAGCAGTTAATGTTCTTCTAATTGTTCAAGTCTAGTTTTAGTTGTGTGGAAAGTGTTTTGTAGTTGTGTTCATATAGATCCTGTGTTTGTCTCGGGAGATAGATTCCTAAGTATTTTATTTTGTCTTGGGTAATTTTGAATGGGATTTCTCTTTCTAGTTCTTGCTGCTGAGCTGTGTTGGAATTATATAGAAATGCTGATGACTTATGTGGGTTTATTTTGTATCCTGCAATTTTGCTAAAGTTGTTGATTATTTCAATTAGCTTTTTGGTTGAGTCTCTAGGATTCTTTAAGTAGACCATCATGTCATCTGCAAAGAGTGATAATTTGGTTTCCTCCTTGCCTATTTTGATGCCTTCAATTTCTTTTTCTTCTCTAATTGCTACTGCTAGTGTTTCTAATACAATGTCAAATAATAGAGGTGATAATGGGCATCCTTGTTTCACTCCTGATCTTAATGGGAATGGATTTAGTTTATCCCCATTGCAGATGATATTAGCTGATGGTTTTAGATATATACTGTTTATTATTTTTAGGAATGACCCTTCTATTCCTATGCTTTCTAGTGTTTTTAGTAGGAATGGGTGTTGTATTTTATCAAAGGCTTTTTCTGCATCTATTGAGATAATCATGTGATTCTTGTTGGTTTGCTTGTTGATGTGGTCAATTATGTGGATAGTTTTCCTAATGTTGAACCAGCCCTGCATCCCTGGTATGAATCCTACTTGATCATGGTGGATGACCCTTCTAATCACTTGCTGGAGTCTTTTTGCTAGTATCCTATTTAAGGTTTTTGCATCTATATTCATTAGGGAGATTGGCCTATAGTTTTCTTTCTCTGTTTTTGGCCTGCCTGGCTTTGGAATTAGTACCATGCTTGTGTCATAAAAGGAGTTTGGTAGGACTCCCTCTTTGCTTATTATGTCAAATAGTTTGTATAATATTGGGGTTAACTGTTCTCTGAATGTTTGATAGAATTCACTGGTGAATCCATCAGGCCCTGGGGATTTTTTCTTAGGCAGTTCTTTGATGGCTTGATGGATTTCAATTTCTGATATCGGATTATTTAAGAAAACTATTTCTTCTTCTGTTAGTCTAGGCAATTTATATTTTTGTAAATATTCATCCATATCACCTAGGTTGGTATATTTATTGCCATATAGTTGGGCAAAGTAGTTTTTAATGATTGCCTTAATTTCCTCTTCATTTGAGGTGAGATCCCCCTTTTCATCCTTGATGCTATTAATTTGCCTTTCTTCTTTCCTTTTTTAAATTAAATTAACCAGTACTTTGTCTATTTTGTCTGTTTTTTCAAAGTACCAGCTTCTAGTCTTGTTTATTAGCTCAATAGTTCTGTCACTTTCTATTTTATTAATTTCTCCCTTAATTTTTAGGATCTCTAGTATGGTTTTCTTCTGGGGGTTTGTAATTTGTTCATTCTCAAGTTTTTTTATTTGCATTTCCAATTCCTTGGTCTCTGTCCTCCCTAATTTGTTAATATATGCACTCAGGGATATGAATTTTCCTCTAAGTACTGCCTTGGCTGCATCCCATAAGGTTTGAAAGGATGTTTCGCCGTTGTCATTTTCTTCAACGAAATTGTTAATTGTTTCTATGATTTCTTCTCTAACTATCCGATTTTGGAGTATCATGTTATTTAATTTCCAATTAATTTTTGATTTGGGTCTCCATGTACCCTTGCCGATCAATATTTTAATTGCCTTGTGATCTGAAAAGGCTGCAGTTAATATTTCTGCTTTTCTGCATTTAAGTGCCATGTTTCTATGACCTAGTGTATGATCTATTTTTGTGAATGTGCCATGTGGTGCTGAAAAGAAGGTGTATTCTTTTTTGTCCCTATTTATTTTTCTCCATATGTCTATTAATTCTAATTTTTCTAAGATTTCATTCACCTCTTTTACCTCTTTCTTATTTATTTTTTGATTTGATTTATCTAAATTTGATAGTGGTTGGTTCAAGTCTCCCACTAATATGGTTTTACTGTCTAATTCCTCCTTCAATTCTCCTAGTTTCTCTATTAAAAATTTGGATGCTATACCATTTGGTGCATACATGTTGATTAGTGATATTTCCTCATTGTCTATACTTCCTTTTAGCAGAATATATTTACCTTCCCTGTCCCTTTTGATCAGGTCTATTTGTACTTTGGCTTTGTCAGATATCATGATTGCAACTCCTGCCTTCTTTCTATCGGTTGAGGCCCAAAAGGTCTTACTCCAACCTTTAATTCTAACCTTGTGAGTGTCAACCCGTCTCATATGTGTTTCTTGAAGACAACATATGGTAGGGTTTTGTGTTCTAATCCAATCTGCTATTTGTCTGCGTTTTATGGGTGAGTTCATCCCATTCACGTTCAAAGTTATGATTGTTATTTGTGGATTCGCTGGCATTTTGATATCTTCCCCTAGTTCTGACCTTTCTTCTTTAGCTTTCTCCTTTTGAACCAGTGATTTACTTTAGGTCAGTCCCCCTAGTCCCCTCCCTTGAGATGCTTCCCTTTCTAGCCCCTCCCTTTTTATGCTCCCTTCCCCTCCCCCCTCTCCTTCCCTCCCTTTTTGTACTCCCTCCCCCCTCCCCCTCCTTAATTTTCCTTTCTTTCTTGCCCTAATGGATAAGATAGAATTCAGGATCCCACTGGATCTAGATGTTCTTCCCTCTCAGATTTGATTTCACTGAGAGTAAGGTTTAAGTAATTCCACTTCACGCTCTCTTCCTCTCCTTCTCATATGAGAGTTCTTCCCCTCCCCTTCCCATGTGTTTCTTTATATGGGAAAGTTTATTCTATTGATTCCCCCCCTATTTCTTGAAGTTAATCTTAGTATTATCATGGTTCCCCCCTCCCTTTTCCTTTTTTTGCCCCAACTTTCCCCAAATCTTCTTAATTCCCCAATCTTTCCCTATGCATGTTTCTTCTAACTACTCTTATGATGATACAATTTATGAGAGTTACACAAAACATTTTCCCCACATATTAATATATATAATTAGATGTAAATGTAGTCCTTATAGAAGAGAGTTTGACTTAAAGAGAAAGATAAGATTTATCTCCTTTTCCCTTTCTTTCATATTTACCTTTTCATGTTTCTCTTGCTTTCTGTGCTTGGATATCGAACTTTCCACAGAGCTCTGGTCTTTTCTTAGCAAATGCTTGGAAATCTTCTATTTTGTTGAATGCCCATACTTTCCCCTGGAAGTATATAGTCAGTTTTGCTGGGTAGTTGATTCTTGGTTGGAGACCCAGCTCTCTTGCCTTTCTAAATATCGTGTTCCATGCTTTGCGGTCTCTTAGTGTGTTAGCCGCTAAGTCGTGTGTGATCCTTATGGGAGCCCCCTTATATCTGAAGCTCTTCTTCTTGGCTTCTTGTAGGATTTTCTCCTTTACTTGGAAGCTCTTGAATTTGGCAATTACATTCCTAGGCGTTGTCTTTTGGGGATTTAGTATAGAAGGTGTTCTATGAATCCTTTCTATTTCTATTTTGCCCCCTTGCTCCAGAACGTGGGGGCAATTTTCTTTTATAATCTCCTCTAGAATAATATCCAATTTGTTGTTTACCTCTGGTTTTTCTGGGAGACCGATGATACGGAGATTTTCTCGTCTTCCTCTGTTCTCCAGGTCCGTGACCTTCTCAGTGAGATATTTTATGTTTTCTTCCAATTCATTAATTATTTGGGTTTGCTTTATTGATTCTTGCTGTTTTATCATCTCACTTTCTTCGAGGTGCTTAATTCTGGTCATTAGGGACTGGACTTGCTTTTCAGCCTTGTCTGCCCTTCTATTGGATGCTTCGAGTTCTTTTTCCAATTGAGCAGTCTTATCTGTCAGACAGCTGATCTCTTTCTCCCATTTTTCTTTCCAGAAGGTTTCCATCTTTTGGATAAGTTCCAGTTTGAGATCTTCCAGAGCTTGTTGATAGTTTCCATTTTGGGAGGCGTGTTCTGAATTTTTTTGGATTTCCTCCTCATTCTCCTCTTTTCCTTGGGTACTTCCACCATAAAAGTTTTCAATAGTCACTTTTTTCCCTTTCTTCCTGGAGGCTTGATTTTGGGCCATGTGAGCCATCCCTTTGGTGGTTTTATTTCCCTTTCCTTTTTGGTCTGGGGTCTGGGTTATAAGAGCGGTTTTTCTGTGAATTTAGGTTGCTTCAGACTAGTTCTTCCCAGCCTCCGAGCCCAGGTATTCAGCTCCGCCCAGATAATCAGCGCGCGTTGTTCAGCGCAGCCCGCCCCAAGTCCAGGTCCGCTGGATTCTCCAGTGAAAGCGCCCTGAGACGTTTTTTCCTGGCAGTCCCCAGATCCCAAGGACCCTGGAGTGCCCCCCCAGACAGAGACGCTCCCCACTCACTCGCTGTCCCGGTGAGCGCTCAGGTAGCTCACTCTGGTTTAGTGGGGGAGGTGGGGTGGGGGAAGGGCGGCTCAGTTCACTTTTCTGTGCAAGCTTTTCCTTCTTATTTTAGTGTAGAAATGTTCAAGCCCCACGTACCTTTGCCTCTGTGGGGTACTGGGGAGTCCTTCTGTTCCTCCAAAGGTGATTTTATGCTCCTTTGATGTAGTCTATTTCGTTCGGTGCTGGGGAGAGGAAGTGTGTGGCGTCTAGATTGCAGCCATGATTACCCGGAAGTCCCTACTCTACTCTATTCTTTACTATACTGTGTCAGTTCTATTACTATCTTTGTATCAGTGTTATGTAAGGCTTTTGGGGAATGGTTGGGTTTTTTTCTCCCTTTATATGCCTATTCTTTATCCTCGTGCCTTGTATATATGACTTTGATGCTGCAATTGGTCATGAACTTATTATTGTGGATTCTATTCCCTATGGATCCATATATGTTTTCTGTCCAGATTTACTTTTCTATATCCTCTCCTGAATTGCTGGGGACCTTTCTCCTAGTTCCTTGGCATTATATGGTACTCATGTCCTCTAGTTTACTTTTATTCTTGCTGGGTGATAACCTAATTAAGTTATCCATTGAGGACAGGCCACATGTTACAATAGAAAGTATATTCGATCTGGAATCAATAGGCTTGGGCACAAATTTGAGCTTTGTCAAACTTGTTTAACCTTGGCTAAGTCATTTAGCATCTTGACCTCAGTTTTCTTATCTATCAATTGAGAGTGGACTACTTGATCTCTAATGTCATTTTGATTTCTAATTCTATTGAAACTCGGTTACATAATCTTCACTATTGACCTCTTATAGCTCACAGGGGAATATTCTTTGTCATTCCTCCTCTCCTTGAGTCAAGAAAATATGTATTCTCTGTTTTATTCTGCTACACAATATGCCCAAGTTTATGTTTTATTCTAATTCTATCTCTATTTCAAATACTGTAATATGACCCAGGACCCTGGTATGAAATAGGGTTTCCTGGGGCTTTGGGAAATGGCAAAAAAGAAAATGGTAGTAGCTGGACCCAGGTGAGGTGTAAAAGAGAGGACCACATTAGTCTTTTCAGCTGTGTGGGGACCTAAAGGATACTGATTCAGGTGGATCAGAAGGAATCATTTCATTCAAGAATTCTTGGTGAACCAGAGAAAGAAATGTTATGATAAGAGAAGGGGTGATCACTTCTATAGAAACAATCCAAGGAGAGAAGACAAGGTCAGGAGGGGAAGAAACAAACTAAGTCACAAAGAGCAAAAGATCTGGGACCCATCACAGCTCTTACCTCCTTGAGTGTTGTTATTATAGCTCTCTACTTCCTGTTCCTTCAAAGACACTTCATCAATTTCAAGTCATGCCAAACTAACCTCATTTCCTTTTCAACAGGGTTATTGGCCTGGTAGATCAGGGAATTTTAGAAGAATTTATTTATCTTCCATATCAGAATTGATAATAAGTTTTTGGCTCTAAAGCAGAAGAGTGGTAAGGGATTAAGTGACAAATTAAGTGACTTGTCCAGGTCACACAGCTAAGAAATATAAGAGGCCAGATTTGAACCCAGGACTTCCTGTTTTCCAGGACTGGTTCACTATCTACTGAGCCACTTAACTATCCCAGAAGAGGTAGTTTAACTCAATTTCAGAAAAGTTTTTGATAAAGTATTTCATATTATTCCTTCATAGAAGATAAAATAGTGAGGTACATTTAGAACAGGCCAAATGACCAAACTCAAAGAAATTAATATTTCAATGTCAAGGTGATAGGAGGTCACCAGTGGAATGCTACCCAATATTTGTGCTAGGTTGTGCTACTCAATATTTTATCAATCATTTGGATAAAGAGATAGATGATATATATCCTCATCAAATTTTCAGGTAACACAAAGCTAGGAGGAGAACCAGGATCCCAAAAGATCTTGACAGGTTAGACATTAGGATGAATCTTATAAGATGAAAGTTGATGGATAAATGTAGTTTTTTAAATTTAGTTACCTAAATAAATCAACTTCACAAATACAAAATGCACCAGGCATGGCTACACAGCAAAAAAAGATCTTAGGAGGGAATTTGGGAGCTCCAAGTCCAATGTAAGTCAACATTGTGATATGGCAGGCAAAAAAGTTAGTGTGGGAGGCAGCTAGGTATCTCAGTGAATTGAGTCAGGCCCAGAGATAGGAGATCTTGGGTTCAAATCTGACATCAAACACTTCCTAGCTGTGTGACCCTGTACAAGTCACTTACACCGCATTGTTCAGCCCTTACCACTCTTCTGCCTTAGAACCAATACATAGTATTGATTCTAAGCTGGAAGGTAATGGTCTAAAAAAGGGGAAGGGCAGAGTTTCCTGGAATAGGGGGATAATCATCCCATTGTACTTTGCTCTCATCAGATTTCATTTAGGGTATGAAAGAAAGATATTAATAAGTAGGAGATGTTCAGAGGAGGGAAACCACAATGGTGGAGTCTGAATTCATGTCATATGAAGATCATTGGCAGGAACTGAGGACATTTGGCCAGAAGGAGAGAATATTCTGGGGCTGGGGGTGGGGGAAGTGATAGATATCTTCTAAGAATTTGAAGGGTTGTCAAGTGAAAGAAGGATTAGGTTTGTTCTATTTGACCCCAGAGAGTAGATCCTAGACCAATGGGAAGAAGTCACAAAGGGTTAATTTACAGTAAGGCTGGAGCCTTGCAAAGAAACTTGAAATCAGAAAAAAAAAATTTTTTTTAACAATTAGAGCTGCTTAAAAGTGGAATTGCTTACTCTGAGAAGTGTTGAATCTCCTCTTCTCAGAGGTCTTCCAGTAGACACTGGATGACTATTTTCAGATATTTTATAAAGGTTGTTCTTTTTGTATATAGGTTGGACTAGATGGCTCCTGCAATCCCTTATAATTCCCAGATTTTTGGATTCAGGCCTTAAGTAGGCTCAGTCCTGACATTTGCCAAAGTTCTGATAAAAACTTGTCCAAGTGAAGTTGGCCAGAGTATCTGCTACAGAAGCCAGTTTGCTCAATAGTACTAAGGTGATATGGTATAACAGTGGCTTTACCTGCTAGCTCCACTAGCTGTGGAGACTGGGTCAAGTCATTTCATTTCTCTGAGCCTCAGTTTTCCCATCTATAAACTAGAGATAATAACACTTGAAATACTCACAAGATTGTTGGAAGGATCAAAAGAATTACAGATAGTTCTTGCATTCCTAAAATTCTCATTAAGGTTATTCAACTCCCCTCACTGAGGGCAGCAGACCCCCCATCTCCCTACCCCCAATCGCTGCAGGGGCAGCCAGCCCAGCCAGAGTCAATGGTCCTCAGTTTCAGGCACTGAAGCTTCTCTTACTGTGGGGAAGCCCTAGGCACTGAAGCCCAGGAGTGGGGAGAGGGAAGATGGGGAGGATGCAAGCAGAACTCCTGGAGTGAAAGGGGAGTCTGAGGAATGGTTCACCTAAATAAAGAAACTGCCTGTGTGTGTGTGTGTGTGTGTATATATACACATATATATCTGTATATATATCTCTACATCTACATATATTTTCATTTTTATATTTATAGATACCTATATGTAGATTAAGATAGACAGACACAGACAGACTGACGAATGGATAGACAGATGGACAGACAGACAGCTGGATAGATACATAAATACATAGATACAGACACACATAGACAGACAGGCAGATGGATAAAGAGAGATAGACAGACAGACATAGATACATAGACACATAGACAGATAAATAGACAGATAGATACATAAACATAGACAGGCAGAAACAGATAGATAGACAGATAGATGGATGGGTGGATAGATCTTTGTAAAGTAAGATGTAAATGTATGTTATTATTATTGGCCTATAAGAAAACAAATAGTAGAGATGCCTAAGCAACTTGAGGACTGGGAAAGACTTTTGCCCTTTGTATCCCTAGAGCTTAGCATAGTGCCTGGTATATAGTAGATAATTAGTAAATGCTTACTGACTTCCTGACTGATTTAAGACAAAGAGGAGATCTAGCTTTAAGGGAATCTGGTTTAAATGAAATGTTGCACCACTCAGTTCTGAATGATACTGATAATAATAAATGAGTATGCTAGAAAACAAATAAAAAATCATATGCCAAAGACCACAGCAAAATAAATCCCCTGGAGGAAAGCTTAAATTGTAGCATAACATGGCTATTTTTGTCTCAGGGGTAAAAACAAGTAGAGTTCAGTTTAGTTCATAGGCTCAGAGATTTAGAGTTGGAAGAGACCTCAGAGACCATCATGTAGTCTGACTCATTTTTTAAAATTTAGTTTTTTCAATGAACAAAAATCTATTTTCTCTTCCACTCCCTCCCCCTGAAAAGAAAAACCAAAAAAAGAATAAAAAACACCAAACCTCATAACCCTTATACATAGTCAAAAATTTCAAGACTAGTTGGGTCCCAAAATTGTCCTCTGTATCCTGAGTATATGACCTCTCACTGAGGAGGGGGGTATCAAGGTTCATCATCATCTGACTTTCCCACTTAGTAGGTAAAGGAACTGATATTCCCAACATCACACAACTAGCAAGAAGAAGAGCTGAGAATCTAAGTCCAGTCCCCTGATTCAAAATCTAGCCTTCTTTCCATCATACTACACTGTCTTTCAAGAAGAGAAAAAAGGCATTTGGGGAAAAAAATAGAAATACTTGATCAATATGAAGGAGCAATACCAGAAAGGAAGAATATGAAGCTAGGTCCTATGCTTCTCTCTGCTACTTCAATTCAAATTTATATATATATATATATATTGGAGGCTGGGTGACTCAGTGGATAGAAAACCAAGCCTGGAGACTGTAGGTCCTGGATTCAAATTTGACCTCAGACTCTTCTTAGTCATGTAATCCTGGACAAGACACCTAACCCCAATCATCTACCCTTACAGCTCTTTTACTCTGAAACAGACACTTCCTATCTATTTTAAGACAGAGGGTAAGGTTTTCACTTTTTTAGGAAAGAGTTATATATTAGACACTTACTATATGTGAACAATTGGGCTACAAAGATAAAATTGGCACATTCAATGCCCTCAAGAAGATTAAACTCTATTAGGAAGCTGAGGGTGGGGAAACTGGCTTGTATGCAATATACATAACAAGGTAGAGAGAGATGGAGACAAAGAATATAAAGTACTCTAAGAAACTAGATTAGAGTTAGCTGAAGGGATCAGGAACTTCTTCTAGGAGAAAGTGGTTTCTAAGTGGAGTCTTGAAGGAAGATTTAAAAAAGATAACTAAGTAACACAGTAGCAAAATCTAGTCCTCCAAATGTAAACCCTGGTAGAAAAAAGAAGATTGATTCAATTAGTCAATTAATCAGGCATTTATTTTATGTATATTTTTATATATGCATATATACATATATATGCACCTTAGGTAGCCACTGCCCAATAGGTAACTAAAGAAATTACCTATTCCTGAGAGATCAGATATTACAAGTGTTTATTTTATGCCTGGTGAGCAACTGTGGCTGAGTGATCAAGAGCACTGGACTTGGAATCAGGATAGATCCAAATCCAAATCCAGCCTCAGATATTTCCTAGCTGTGTGATCCTGTGCAAGTCACATACCCTCTGATTGCCTGGCAAAAGGATCCACTGCATCCACTGCAGAAGGAAATGGCAAACCATTCCAGTTTCCTTGCCAAGAAAATCCCATGGTGTCCAAGAAAATCCCATGATATCATGAAAAGTTGGATACAACTGAAAAATATTCTCTGCCTTGGCAGTTTTTTAGCTTGCCCATAATACTTCTGATCAGCCCTTTTAAGTATATGTAAATTTTTCACCAATAAGTATAAATTTATTTATAAATCATATAAACATATTATATTTATATATATGATAAAATTTACACAAAAAGGAATTTAAGATATCTGGTATATCTTATAAGATATCTATAAAATATCAGATAATATCTGAGGTAGAGATAATAGGGAACCACTGTAATTTATAAAGTAGGAGAATACCATGGTCAGACATTTTCTTTAAGGAAATCCCTTTGGAAGCTATTTCAATCTGTATTCAGACTCTCTCTCCCTTTCCTTCTCTCTCTCTCTCTCTCTCTCTCTCTCTCTCTCTCTCTCTCTCTCTCTCTCTCTCTCTCTCTGTTCCTTCTATGACAATGGATTTTTCATTGTGAGGGTCTTGGAATTGTCCTGGATCCTTACCTTTTTCAAAATTGTTGTCATTCGCAGTTGTTCATCACATATTATTGCTGTTACTGTGTACAACATTCTCTTGGTTCTGTTTACTTCACTTTGTGTCATTTCATATGTATTCTCAGGTTTTTGTGATCATTTTGTTTGTCACTTCTTATGTCACAATAGTATTCCAATACAATCATATATCACAACTTTTAAAACCATTTTTCAATTGAGGAACATCCTTTCAGTTTCTAGTCCCTTGCCACCACAAAGAGTTGCTATAAATATTTTAGAACACATAGTTTCTTTTTCTTTTTTCTTCCTATTTTTCTTTTTCTTTTCTTTTTCTATCCCCTTAGGAAATAAACCTATTTAGTGAGATTACTGGGACAAAAGTATACACAGTTTTATAATACTGAGTATATAATTCTAGATTGCTCTCTGAAATGATTGGATCAGTTCACAGTTCCATCAACAATGAATTGGTGTTCCTATTTTCCCCATCCCCACCAAAATCTGTCATTTGTCCCTTTGTCATTTGCTGATCTAATAGGTGTGAGGTTACATCTCAAATATATGTTTTCAATATGATCATAATAGTGGTTGATGATGGTAGGAAATCAGCCAGTCAAGAAATAATTATTACATATTTACTTTGTGTCAGACAATAATCAGAAAGGCTAGATCATCCTAACTTGGTTGTCTAAAGAAAAGATATAGCTTTAGAAGACTAAAGGCAAAGCTAGCCTTATTGTCTTTGGAATAGGAGTAGAAGACTATCCCTACCCAACTCAATCTCAGTTTCAGGAACAATACTGTTCCTTGGTCTTTTTCTGAAATCTTATTGAACTTAAAAATACAAGTAGTTAGATGACTATTCCTAGAGCAGGACTGACCAGACTAAAGTTAATGAGATTTGTCTTCATCATCTTCTTGCCACCTTCCCTTTGACTACTTCTGTCCCCATCTTGGCACCTTCTCTCTGTCCCTACCAAAACTACCCTGTCTATGCCCTCAGTCTTTACTCTTTCACTCCCCAGGTTCCCCTTTCATGTGTGATATAGAATAACACAGCAGCACCATTATTTAGAGTTAAATTGCTTCTGAAAGGAACATATACAAATTCATTCATTCAACAACATTAAATAAATAGTGTGTATAAGATATGATGCTATCTGCTAGGGATTGAAAAATTACTAATGCCTATTTGTATTAGCTAGTAGCTAATACACAAAAATACCACTAACCTTGCACTCAGAGAACATGCAAAGTAATGGAGTGTTGAGGAGCATCCACAGGAAATTGTGACACCAGGGAAAAAGATAAATATGAAGGAGAGGTCTGGGCATGGTGAAATGAAAAATCCAAAGGAGAAATCATTTCCACCTATGGGAAGATAGGACTAGAAGTATCCTAATTCCACTTCCTCCCCACCTCTACTCACATGCAAGTTAGGCTAGTTTTTCCTTAAAAGTCATTGTAACCATGGGAGATTTGCTTGGCTTAAGGGACTGAGGCATGAACCATTCACATAGCTTCTTTTTAGTTGTTATTCAGTCACATCCAACTCTTAGTGACCCCATGTCAAGTTTTCTTGGCAAAGATACTGGAGTAGTTTGCCATTTCCTTCTCCAGTTCATTTTACAGATGAGAAATTGAGGCAAAAAAGGTTAGGTGATTTGCCCAAGATCACATAGCTAATAAGTATTAGAGGAAGTATTTGAACTCATGAAAATGAGTCTGACTCCAGACTTGGCACCACATAGTTGCCTCTCTCTGTCATCATCTAGGTACATAACCACCAGAACAGTGAGCCTTCACAGACCCACAGCAATAATAATACTGAATAGCTGCTGGCTCACTTTTTTTCAGTGTTTTATTCTGGGTGATTATCTGTCCATTCTTGTGCTAAATATGCTTTCTCTACTATGGCAATGTAAAACTCCTTCTGTTAACTTGTTAGATGGATTTACATGTATTTCATTTTACTCCAATTTTGGACCTAAACTTTCAGGTTGTTTGTCTTTGTTGAAACACATCTTTCTTCCTCACGTAGGTAAGTGGAGGAAAATGACAGATGGAAATTCTGCCAGGCTCATGGCCAGTCTCTGAAATTATTGTCTAGGGATTTTTTTCTATTTAACTTTTTTTAATTTTAATTTGTTTTCTGACATTTTGCAATCCATGTACTCTCCCTTCCTCCCTTCCTCTCCCCAAGAAGGTAGGAAATAGGATAAAGGTTGTATATGTATTTTCAGATAATACTTATTTCCATGTTTTCCATGTTGTGAAACAAGACACATGTTGCTTAGACTAGGGGAAAATTCATGGAGTAAATAAAGTGAAGAATGTCATTTTTCTATCTGCATTTGGACTCCATCCTTTCCTTCTATGGAAGTGGAGATCCTTTTTCATCATGAATCGCTTGTGGTTGTCCTGGATGGGGGAATATTTTCTCATGGAGATAGTTCACAAAAGTCAATCTCAGTTAACTACCTTATCTATATTTATGTATCCTAAATATAACAACCTGAGATTTGGTCATAGTGCTACACAATTAATGAGCAAAAAACACCTACTGTGTATTCTCTGGGGCTCAACCAAGTTTTTCAGTAGTGGGCCATATCCTCAAAAATTCATCCATGTGCAAACTGCATGGATTTAATCATGCAATTAATTATATTCAGCTTGAATTACAGTTATACATTGATATAAGCTTGCTAGTGTGACACCTGGAGGTAGTCAGTTGCAGCATAATGGTAATGGCTGGCAGATGGTGAGTCCTTATTGGCCTCTTGGATTACACATGATACTTAATTAAGGATTTTTTTGGCTTTGTTCTGTTTTGGGCTAATTATCTCACTCAAGAAGGTTGGCCCCCTTCCTCATCTAGCATCTACGGGCCACATGATGGGATATTTGGTCATTATTTAATTTGAGCCTCATTACCTGAGGAGATGGACCTGGCTGGTCCTATTATCCAGAAGAACTGGAATTAATCTGACCAAAATAATGCAAGTAGGTGTGGAAGACACAAAAATTAGACCCCACGCCTTCTGATTCTCCATTAGCCCCCTCCCTCCCTCCTCTCTTGAACTTGAGACCTATATGGACCATACAATGATCACATTTACAATAGTACTTTACACTGTCATTTGATCCGCAGCAACTCTTCCAGATAGATACTATTATTCTTATAATATTATTGCATTATTATATTATTTGTTTTACAGATGAAGAGACAGGGGCTCAGGAAGGGCCCACAATCTCACATCTAGTATGCACCCACGGCAGGGTTTGAACCTAGGTCTTCCTGACCCTAGCTCCAGTCCTCTGTGCACTTCACCATGCAGTCATACATGCCTCGTAAATGAACTTTCCGTTCTCGTCCAGTTCTCCCTTCCCCCTCAAAAAACCCTGCAGGAACAATTCCATTGTATTTTCTACCGCAAGTCGCAGAGGACAATAGTCCTTTGGCCTCCAAGAGAGGACAATGCGCATTTGTCCTCCGTGAAAACCAAACAATAGCCTTGGATTGCTTTCATCTGTGAACTTCGGGTTCCAATCTTTTCACCACCAAAGAGAACCCTCCCACCCCCACCCCCACCCCCAGCTAGTGCAGACCAACAAGTAGCAGCTTCCCTCTGAGGGAACTCGGGACGCCTGGCTCCTGACTCAGCCCGTCTCAATCCCCAAAGCACACAACCCGCACTTCCTGGCCTGCCAGCGGAAAGCGCCCAGAGGTCCAAGACCAGTCGGCTCTTGCTCCCTCCGGTGCCCGCGCCTGCTTCGAGGGGAAGCCGCCTCCCCCCCATCCCTGGCTGTCCAGGCCCTTGATCTCTTCTCAGGCTTGCGGAGGGGCCAGGATCAGTCCTGCAGAAATTTGAAAGGCCAGGAGAAAGAGATGGGCGAGGGACAATGAAAGGGCTACTGCTCAGCTCACGGGTTGGCACAGCAAACTGGCACACAAAACGTTATGGCGCAAGGAAACCAAACAGACATCTGATCTGCGGGTCTTGCCTTGCACAGGGCATTGGGAGGGCCCCTAGGGCTCGGCCTGGAGGATAGTACTGGGTCATGGAAGGGCCAGGGCGTCCTCAGTCTTTCTTTGTCATGGGACAGGGAGAACAGGAAAGCCGGGGGCCCCTATGGCGGGTCACTCTCTTCTTATCTCCTTGAGCCAAGTCTCTGCTGGCTTGGCCCAGCTACTTTCATGCATTCACCTGCTCAGGAAATGCAGGCTTTTGTAGAGGGAAGGGATTTACATACAGGAATGCAAATGAAGGAAAAATAGCGGATTGTTGACTGGTTGTGGGTAAAGGCTAGCTAGACCGTCTCCGGAGAAGCACCAGATAGTCGGGGATCCTTTGTCCCCTGGGGTTTAAAAGGGAAAGGGGAGGGAAACGAATGTCTAAGAAACTGCCTTGCAGAAGAATGGGGATTTATGCTTGTAATTTCTTTGCAAGCAGCTAGTCAAAAAATTCTATCCACATCCAGAGAAAGAATTGTTGGAGGTTGAATGCAGATCAAAGCATACGATTTTGCACTTCAATTTATTTGGGTTTTATTGGGGGGGGGGTTGGTTTTCTATGAGTATTCTCTTACAAAAATGAACAATATGGAAATTCCGTTTTGCATGATAATACATGTATAACCCAGATCGAATTGCTTGTCAGTTAGGGGAAGGGGGAGGGAAGTGAGGATGGAGACAATTTGGTTCCTATAACTTCAGAAAACTTATGTGGAAAATGATTACAGCGGAAAGCGCCCAGAGGTCCAAGACCAGTCGGCTCTTGCTCCCTCCGGTGCCCGCGCCTGCTTCGAGGGGAAGCCGCCTCCCCCCCATCCCTGGCTGTCCAGGCCCTTGATCTCTTCTCAGGCTTGCAGAGGGGCCAGGATCAGTCCTGAAGAAATTTGAAAGGCCAGGAGAAAGAGATGGGCGAGGGACAATGAAAGGGCTACTGTTCAGCCCACGGGTTGGTAAAAATATCTTTAGGGAAAAAGGAGAAGCATGGCAGCCCTCTCTCTGCAACTGTCAGTCTTGCTTGGAGCAATTGGAGATTTTCAGACTTTTCTAGGGTCACATGCCCAGCTTCAAAGCCAGTTCTCCTTGAACTACGCCCTACTGCCTCTCTGTGCTTGAAAAAAAGACCCATATTTATCAGTCCGTTGAAATAATATCCAGCTTTGCCTTTCACTGATGGTCAGGATCACATAGCTAAGTTCTGAAAATAACCTTAGAAGTCAATTAGACCCAATTCAATTCTTTTATAGGTGAGAACACTGAGAATTGAAGGGATTTGCCAATGACACAAAGTAATATTATTAATAACAATAGTATTTATTTAGTGCTTAAGTTTGCAATGCCTATCTCATTTGATTCTCTCAAACCCTTTCAGTTGATGCTATTATTATTCCATTTTACAAATGAGGGAACTAAGGCATACAGGTTAAATAATTTGCCAAAGTCACACAGATCCAGTAATATTTGTACATCTTCCCAATTTTGTGTCTAGAATTCTATTATTTCCTGAACTCTACACCTAGCATTCCATTCACTGTGCCTAACTGTCTCTAGGTAATAAGTACAAGCTCGGACAACTCACTTTCTTAATCTTTGGGGGCCTCAATTTCCTTGTCTGTTAAATGAAAAAGTTTGGACTCAGTGGCCTCTAATATCCCTTCCAGCCCTAGCTCTGTCTCTGAGCAGACAAAATCAATGCCTCAAGATCTATGCATATTAATATTTATGCCTTTTAGTAAGAGAGTTCCTCAAATCCTCCTGTGGGGCCCATTTACTCTTAGTTAAGACATACATAACAATATTGGTTTTATAGTTTCTAAGTCATAGCAGATTTAGAAGCAACATATTAGAAAAGAAGAGGCGGGACAGCAATGACCACACTGGGGAAAGAGACATAAAATGTCTCAACATTCCACTCTTTGTCTCCTTTATATTCGGCAAACAAACATTAAAATGAAATTAATAAAGTATCTAGTCATAGCCACAGTCGTTGTCATCAAGAAACAAGGAATTAATCTTTTGTAACACAAAGCATTGTCTGAAATTGATTTGCAAGTTAGTTCATTTGAATACGATGAGTTCTTGCTTAATCAATATGCATTTATTAAATGCCTTCTGTATGCCAGTCATTGCTCTAGGTACAGGAACTACAAAGGCAAAAATGAATTGCTGCTACTCATAAGATGCTTCAAATTGTTTACAGCACAGCACATCCTAAGTCTGACTGAGCAACTGTGTTCCTTTGGACAAGTCACAGTCATTTTGGCCTCCATTTTCCATTGTAAAATAATATTTTCACTGACACAGAAGATGATTATGAGGATTGAATGAGGTAAGAATATACATTGTCAGCTTTGATGATTATTTTCAAATATTGTTGTGGCTGTGTTGATGTGTTGCATTGATCCCATTAGTGACCTCTAGACAAACCCATAATAAATTTTGGGGGGAGGGGAGCTGGATTTGGTGTCAAGAGATGCAGGACACACACAGATCCTGGGTCCGCAAGTCCTGGGTGACTTTGGCCAAGTTATTTCTATTCTCTAGATTCTCAACTGTGAGATAAGAGAGTTGATTAAAAGATATCCATGGTTCCTTCTTGTTCCAAATCCTATGATTTCTATATTGAAGTTCTGTGACCAGTGAATGCCATGAACTTTAAGTCTTCCAGATGTCCCGAGTCCTCGACATATCAGGAACATTTCCCAAATGGGCAGAAAACTCTTTGAAAGAGTAAAAACGACGCTTTCTCTCCTCTGAGCTCTGGAAAGGGAACAAGCTGAATTCTGGTGATCATTTTTAGAAAGCAGACGAGTGTCCAAGGTTACCTTGTGTGTGTGAAAACTGGCTCAGGGTGATTGATTTTGAGGGCATAAGTTTGTCCTAAAAGACTGTATCAGCTCAGCCATCCTTTGCCTCCCTGACTTTGAACACTGCTAGTTCCTTATGACACAATACTGCCATCTGCTGACCAAAATGGACAGTATCCCTTCTGCTGAAAATGGCACCGTTTGTGTTCCCAGGAGAATATTGGGTATGGAGGGCCAGCTAAAGCATAAACCTTCTAGAATCTGCTAACACCTACTGGCATTGCTCAGTTCAATTCAATTTCATCACAATCACCAATGCTTTTGCTTTAAAATCTCTTTTTCTGCCTTCTTTTGCATTCTGCCCTCCTTTGAAAATCAGGAATACTAAGTGCAGTTCTTTTTTTCAGCAGGGTTAGTTCTAAGGACTTGCTAATCAAAATGTCCACATGCCAAGAGAGCTGGTGAAAGGTTCCCAGTCAGTTTGGTGGCTCCCATGTAGAGCATTTATGGGAGGATCTGGAGGAGAGTCTTATAGGATTGAGAAGATAATCGATGGGCTACATTAGTGGATCCTATTTATCAGATAATTAAGTGTTTGCTACCTCCAAAAGGAAAGGTAGGATGATTTCATTGTTGGTATCCCAAAAGAATAGTCGCAGGAGGAAAACTAAGCCTTGTATTTTTATAATTCTTTTCGACAGTTCTATTCTAGCATCATAGAGCTGAAAGAGACCTTGGAGGTCATGTGGTCCAACTCCCCTTCTTTTATAAAGGTACTGTGGTATAGTGGATAGAATTCTTGGCTTGCGGTTAGAAGAACCTCAGGACTTTGATTCAAATCCTGGTTCTGATATTTATGAGCTGTGGGACCTTGTACATGTCACCCAACCTCTGGGTCTCAGACCTCAGAACTTATGTACCATGGCATAGAAGGGTTGTAATAAGTACTGGAAAAAAAGAGGACTTCCCATATATTTATGTCATTAAGTGCTGTATGGCATAATGGAGGGCTAGACTTGGAGCCAGGAAGATCTGAATCTGTCTTTCTATTATATAGTAGCTGTGGAACCAAGGGGGTAAGTCTTAATGCCCGCTGGCAACTATATGATTTTAAGTTATAGACAAGTTGCTGCTTCCATCAACCAATTAATAAGCATTTATTAAGCACCTTTTGTGTGCAAGGTACTAGCTAGAGGCTAGAGTTACAAAGGGAAAAAAGGAAACATTTCTAGACCTGAAGGAACCTACTTTCTATCAAGAAAGGCAACATGTATGTATAGATCTATGCATGTATGTATACATATGTTTGGGTTGTGCAGGGAGGACTAGCACCCCTGAGGTGAGAAATTGCAGAGCCCTTTTCAGGGTTACCTATTCACCTTTGGGGTCCACCTTTCACCTAACTCTCGCCTTTGGCTCCAAGAAGCTGTAGTATGCCCAGCAGCCATACCCTTGTAAACCATCCTGGCAGAAAATTAAAGCAGGTTGAGAGTGCCAGGCAAGCCTCAGACTCATTGGTGATTTAGAGGGGTGCCTACTTAAAGCATGTGAAGACTCCCCCCAGCAGAAAGGACAAATAAGAATGATCCATTCCAACAGCCATGAAGGCAACTGAAAGTAGGCTTTATGGACTGGGTAGGGGCTTGGTCAGACATTGAAGATGCCAAGGTCATCCACTGCATCCTGAGCCATCACCAGTCACTCTGGCTGTTGCCTTGCCACTGGGCTTGGATGACTGGAAGAGAGAATGAGAGGAATAACTTTTGGCAACTTTCCTCACTTAAATTCAATTGACTCACAAATCAGGACACCACCTAGTGATGTCTTTGGTGCTCTTCTAAAAGGAAGAGCAAACAATAATCCCCAGAGATTAGCTCTGTGCCTGTTACTTTGTAGGTGCTTAATAAGTATATAAATACACAAAATAAACACAAAGTTAAATAATTGGGGGCAGAGGGTATCATGTCAAAAATCTTTCAGAGAAAGTTTAAGCACCAAGAATTCCATGCCTACTCACCCTCCCAAATTATAAATTTATCAACCATCAACACAGATGATCAAATACATAAATAAGAATGAAAAAAATTATTGGACATAAAGCTTTAAAACTTTCATTTTTCACAATTTATTTTCTTTAAAAATATGGATATTAACTTTAGCAATCCAGTACCAGATTATCCAATTTGCTTCCTCCTCAACTTCAACTTCTTTCTTCAATATATATTTCTGTATTTTGTTGCTATTTTTTATTGAGTCAGAGAGTGAATTCTTATGGTGCAATAACATTCCTTGCATGTGTCACAGTATGTCTAGCCTTTCTCAAACATTAGTCATGTTCCCCTTATCATTTATAAAGCTCCCATGTATTATGTAGTCTTAATTTGGTTACTGAGTCAAAGAGTAGAGACTACTTAAACATTCATTCTCTCAACCAACATTCATCTACTGTTCTGTCTCCAGAAAGGGATTCTTAAACTGGGGTCAATGCCCTTTAATTTTAATTCTTAGTCCAAATTTTCTCCCTCCTTTCACCATCCCCACTGTTAAGAAGGCAAGAAATGATATTCATTATACATATGAAATCATATAAAACATATAGCCATGTTCTAAAAAAAAAAGCAAGAAAAAAGTATGCATCAATCTGCACTCTAAGACCATCAGTTCTTTATCCGCAAAGTAGATAGTATTTGAGATCATGAGTCCTTTGGAGTTTCAATAGGTCTTTGTGTTGATCAGAGTTCCTATGTCTTTCACAGTTGATTATCTTTATAATATTATTGTTACTGTATTGAATGTTATCTTGATTCTGCTTACTTCACTTTCTATCAGCTCATGTAAATATTTCCATATTTTTCTGAAACCATCCCCTTTTGTCATTTCTTACAGGACAATAGTATTCTATTGCTTCCATATACCATAACTTATTAAGCCATTGGTATCCAAGCCTTTGCCACCACAAAAAACTGCTATAAATATTTTTGTACATACAGGTGCTTTTCTTTTTTCTTTGATTTCCCTGGGAATATGGTCTGTGCTCTTTAAAAAAAAATTTATAATAATCTTTCAATATGATTGTCTTTATAATCCTATGTATTTTATTTTAGCTTTTAAAAACACTTTTCTTTTTTTAAACCCTTACCTTCGGTCTTGGAGTCAATACTGTGTATTGGCTCCAAGGCAGAAGAGTGGTAAGGGTTAGGCAATGGCGGTTAAGTAACTTGCCCAGGGTCACATAGCTGGGAAGTGTCTGAGGCCAGATTTGAACCCAGGACCTCCCATCTCTAGGCCTAACTCTCAATCCACTGAGATACCCAGCTGCCTCCTAAAAACACTTTTCTAAGGAGTTCATAGACTTTACCAGACTGACAAAGGGATCCATGGACCTCAAAATATTAATAATATCTTTAAGATATTAATTGTCTTGTACTAAATTCTGATAAATATTAATTAACCTTGATTAGTATTTCTTTGGTTACTATCTCTTATGAGTGTTCATCAGTCCAGAAAATCTCAGCAACTCTGAATCTCTCTGGTCCAGAGGAACACCTATCTATTCTTACCCTGGATAATCAAATACTTCTTAAAGGATGAAAAAAATTATTCAAGGGAAAACAAATGGAAAAAAGAACCTGAAGAGATAAAGATCCAAACCTGTTTTGGGATACTAGAGAAGGAAAAAACATGACTCAGGGAGTAAAAGGAAGAAGAACAATGGAACATTTGGAAGTAGGTTTAAGGCTCTTCCCTGAAGTCCTAGGACCTTGGTGGTGAACCTATGGCATGTGTGCCAGAGATGGCATGCAGAGACCTCTCTGTGGGCACACATGCCAAAGACCCAGTACCCCCATCCCTGGGAAAGAAGGTTGGTGACTCCACAACAGGGCCACAGTCCCATTCTCAGTGAAAGTATCCCCTTTAATTACATGATCCAAAATGGCTTCACCAAAGGTACCAGTACCAACTCTGACCTTGAATCTATTTTGGTTTTGTGTTGCATATGTTTATATTTTGTTTCTACTTTCATGTACATGTTGTTTCCTCCTTATTGATAGAATGTAAGAAACTGCTGTAGGCCCTTATTACAAGGCAATTACTTTGCAAAAGAAATCTCATGGAATGGACTAAAATATCAAGCAACGATTCTATTAACACAAATCCTTTGTAGGGTGTCTTGAGGCAATGACCTTTATCGAATAATTATGATCAATAAGGATTTTTAGTGTAGTAAAATGAAGCATGGACATGACAAAATGTTCCCCTATATTTTAAAAAGTGAATCCCAATGATTTTAGATCTAAAAGGACCTTACATTGTTCAAACCCCTTCTTTTGATAGATGAATAAAAATGAAGACCAGAGAGGTGAGGTATAGCCTTTCCAAAGGGCCATATAGATGAAATAACTGGTATTTGGACCAACATTTTCTATTTCCAAGATAGTAGCTAGGATGTGGAGTCAGGAAGTCTTTTCTTCTTAAGTTCTAATCTGTTCTCAGATACTTATGAACTATGTGACTATGAGTAAACCACTTATCCTGTTTGCCTCAGTTTCCTCATCTGTCAAATGAGCTGGAGAAGGAAATGGCAAATTAAAACCCAAATGGAATCATGAAGAGTTGGACACAACTGAAAAATGACAACAATATTTCTATCTCCAAAAGTATTATCTTTCAACTACATCACAGAACCTGCTCAGGAGAGTTAATACTTACATTTTTAAACTGGGAAACAGCAAGAGAGGTAAGAAAAAAGTATTTCCAAAGCCAGGAGTAGCAGATGTGGCAGCACACACCTGTAATCACCTATTACTGGCACAGCTGATGTTGGCGAATCTCTTAACCTGGGCATTCTGAACTGTAGTGACCTAAGCTGTTTGGGTATATGAACTAAATTTGTCATTAATATGATGAGCTCTGGGGAGTGGAGGACTACTAGGATGCCTAAGGAAGAATGAACAGGCCTATGTTAGAAAACACAGGTCAACAAACCTACCAGAGTAGGATGGTCTGGGCAAGATAGGGAGATCTTGTCAAAAAAAGGGGGGGGGCTATTTCCTATTTGTGTGATCTTGAGGAAGTCCCAGCATTTCTCTGGGTCTCTTTCCTTTCCAGTTCTAAATCTATAATCCAATGAATCCCTACTGGCATGGGTAGCCCAGGAAGTGTAGCCCCAGGAAAAGAAGGCAAGGGGTGAGTCATATTTCATATTTAACCTATGAGTGAATGAAATTTCTAGTAGTGCTTTCTTTTTTATTAATATTAATACTCATGTCAATTATATGGTATCAAATACTAATAATATTAATAGTTAATAAAGTATTAAAAGTAATTGACCTATTTTTCTAATTAATCTAAAAGTAAAATCTATTTATTGATAGTATTGATATTTGATAACATTATCAATAACTAACCTTTTACATAGTACTTTAAGGTTTGCAAAGCATTTTAAATGAAAGTACTCTACAGAGAAGGAGCTTGGCATAGTATTAAAGGAAAGGCATTAGTTAAATTTTGCCCCAATACTTAACTAGCTGGGTAACCATGGTTATTCAATTGTTTTTCAGTAGTGTGTGACTTCTAATGACCCCATTTGGGGTTTTCTTGGCAAAGACATTGGAGCAATTCAGCATTTTCTTCTCTTGCTTATCTTACAAATGAAGAAACTGAGGCAAATAGTATTAAGTGACTTGCCCAGGGTAATAGTCATGAAGCAATTAAAGCTGGGCTTGAACTCATGAAGATGAATCTTCCTAACTCCAGGGTAGGAGTTCTATTCATAGCTCCACCATGTGGTCCTGGACAAATTACACAATCAATGTGAGCCTCAGTTTTCTCATCTATAAAATGAAAGTATTACATTGGGTGGTTCTAAGGTCCCTTCCCACTTTAACATGTATGATCTTTCTCTTGTTGTAACCTCACCACTATGTAAGGTAGGCCATATTTTTATTCTAATTCTATAAATTAGGAATTCGGAGTAGTTAAAAGACTTGTTCAGGGTCACAGCTAGTAAATGTCAGAGGCAAGAGTCAAACTCAGGTCTAGCACTGTGTCCCATTCCCTCTTGTATCATCGTTATTTGTGTTTATGTCCTATACAATTACATACACACACCCACTATTGTAATCTACTTGAGAGCAAGAATTGTGTTGTCTCTCTGCAAAGATGAAATCTGCTTTGCACAAAGTAGACACTTCATAAATTCTTGAATCCAACTGAACACTAGGGGCTGACAAGGGAAAAGAATTGTTTTCATTATTGTGAAAATGGCAGCTTGGGGATCTTAGGCATGTGCAAAAGGACAGACAGTTATACCTTCCCATCTCAGCTTCTTACTATGGGAGGAAGCCTGGGTGGTAGGACTGGGGGGTAGGGGTGTGGATATCAGTTGACTAATTGAATATTATTGTAAGATTTTTAATCTTTAATCCACAACCACTGGGACTACCATTTTTTCCTTTAGGCTGCAACCTTGAGCCACTGACAATAAAGTCATCCAAAGTCCAGGGTCCAATGCCTGATTTTTTTCTCCCCCTCATTCCTCAATGAAGAATCCTTCTCATTACCCAACTTCCTCATTTCCTCTAGTTTCTCAGGAGGCAATAACTTCTCCTAATTACTAACATGTTAGAAATGGAGTCAGAAGATTGAGTCCAAATCCCGTATCTAACACTAGCCATATGACCATTGGCAAATCACCTTAGTTTTCTGAGTCTCAGCTTACTCAACTATAAAATGGGGGGCAGGAGGGAGATGACTTCTACTATAATGACCTCATAGGATCAATTGAGACAATGTATAGAAAACATTTTACAATTTTTTAAAATTTTTATTTTATTTGGTAAATTTCAAACATTATTCCTTGGTTATAAAAATCATATTCTATTCCTCCCTCCCCTCGCCCCTCCCATTGCTGACACATAATTCCACTGGGTATTACATGTGTCCTTGATCAGAACCTATTTTCATATTGGTGTTTGCATTAGAATATTCCTTTAGTGTATATAACTCCAACCATATCTCCCTCGACCCATGTAATCAAGCAGTTGTTTTTCTTCTGTGTTTCTACTCCCACAGTTTTTCCTCTGAATGTGGATAGTGGTCTTTCTCATAGATCCCTCCAGGTTGTTCAGTATCACTGCATTGCCACTAATGGAGAAGTCCACTACATTCGATTGTACCACAGTGTATCAGTCTGTGTGTACAATGTTTTCCTGGTTCTGCTCCTCTCACTCTGCATCACTTCCTAGAGGTCATTCCAGTCCCCATGGAATTCCTCCACTTTATTATTCCTTGAGCACAATAGTATTCCATCACCAACATATACCACAATTTGTTCAGCCATTCCCCAATAGAAGGGCATCCCCTCATTTTCCAATTTTTGGCCACCACAAAGAGCACAGCTATAATTATTCTTGTACATGTATTTTTCCTTGTTATCTCTTTGGGGTACAAACCCAGCAGTGCTATGGCTGGATCAAAGGGCAGACAGTCTTTTAGCACCCTTTGGACATAGTTCCAAATTGCCCTCCAGAATGGTTGGATCAATTTACAACTCCACCAGCAATGCATTAATGTCCCTACTTTGCCACATCCCCTCCAGCATTCATTATTTTCCATTGCTGTCATGTTAGCCAATCTGCTAGGTGTGAGGTGATACCTCAGAGTTGTTTTGATTTGCATCTCTCTGATTATAAAAGATTTAGAACACTTTTTCATGTACTTATTAATAGTTTTGATTTCCTTTATTGAAAATTGTCTATTCATGTCCCTTGCCCATTTATAAATTAAAGAATGGCTTGATTTTTGTACAATTGATTTAGCTCTTTGTAAATTTGAGTAATTAGACCTTTATCAGAGGTTTTTGTTATGAAGATTACTTTCCAATTTGTTACTTCCCTTCTAATTTTGGTTACATTAGTTTTGTTGTACAAAAACTTTTTAATTTGATGTATTCCAAATTATTTTTTTTTACATTTTGTGACTTTTTCTAAGTCTTACTTGGTTTTAAAATCTTTCCCAAAGATCTGACATGTATACTATTCTGTGTTCACATAATTTACTTTATAGTTTCCTTCTTTATGTTTAAGTCACTCACCCATTTTGAATTTATCTTGGTGTAGGGTGTGAGATGTTGATCCAAATCTAATCTCTCCCATAATGCCTTCTAATTTTCCCAGTTTTTTTTATCAAATAGTGGATTTTTGTCACAAAAGCTGGGATCTTTGGGTTTATCACATACTGTCTTGCTGAGGTCACTTGCCCCAAGTCTATTCCACTGATCCTCCTTTCTGTCTCTTAGCCAGTACCAAATTGTTTTGATGACCGCTGCTTTATAATAGAGTTTGAGATCTGGGACTGCAAGGCCACCTTCCTTTGCATTTTTTTTTCATTATTTTCCTAGATATCCTTGATCTTTTGTCCTTCCAAATGAACTTTGTTATAGTTTTTTCTAATTCAGTAAAAAAGTTTTTTGGTAGTTCACTGGGTATGGCACTAAATAAGTAAATAAGTTTGGGTAGGATGGTCATTTTTATTATGTTAGCTAGTCCTGCCCATGAGCAGTTGATGTTTTTCCAATTGTTTAGATCTAGTTTTAACTGTGTAGAAAATGTTTTATAGTTGTGTTCATATAGTTCCTATGTTTGTCTTGGCAGATAGATTCCTAGATATTTTATATTGTCTAGGATGATTTTAAATGGAATTTCTCTTTCTAATTTTTGCTGCTGAGATGTGTTGGAGATATATAGAAATGCTGATTACTTATGTGGGTTTATTTTGTATCCTGCAACTTTGCTAAAACTGTTGATTATTTCCACTAGCTTTTTAGTTGATTCTCTGGGATTCTTTAAGTAGACCATCATATCATCTGCAACGAGTGATAGCTGGGTCTCTTCATTGCCAATTTTAATACCTTCAATTTCTTTTTCTTCTCTAATTGCTAGTGCTAGTGTTTCTAGTATAATGTTAAATAATAGAGGTGATAATGGGCATCCTTATTTCACTCCTGATCTTATTGGGAATGCATCTAGTTTATCCCCATTCTTCTTCTATTCCTATGCTTTTGTAAAGATTAAAATTTAGGAATATGGGGAGACTGAGGCAGGTAGAAATTAGTTTCTCTCTGCAAGGAGTATTATATTTTTAGGGGTTTATTAAGGATTAAGGATTAAAGAATATACAAGTAAGAAACATGTGCCTAGGCCAGAGGCCTAGACAAAATAACCTAACATCATGGAAGAGACGCCTCTGCTCCAAAACGGAAGTCCAAAAGACGAAAAGAGAGCCAAAAACCTTTGCCACCAGCTTAAATCCTTCCTCGATCTCGGCCCACCTCAGAATTCCCGTGGGATTACAAAGCATTTTGGGGAAGTGAAGCAAAGACTTGTGGGGATTGTAGTCCTGTATTCGAGTCAATTTTTTATACTTTCTGGTGTTTTCAATAGTAATGAGTGTTGTATTTTGTCAAAGGCCTTTTCTGTGTCTATTGAGATAATCATGTGATTTTTGTCAGTTTGCTTGTTAATATGGTCAATTATGTGGATGGTTTTCCTAATGTTGAACCAGCCCTGCATCCCTGGTATGAATCCTACTTGATCATGGTGAATGATCCTTCTGATCACTTGCTGGAGTCTTTTTGCTAGTATCCTATTTAAGATTTTTGCATCTATATTCATTAGGGAGATTGGCCTATAGTTTTCTTTCTCTGTTTTTGACCTGCCTGGTTTTGGAATCAGTACCATGTTTGTGTCGTAAAAGGAGTTTGGTAGAACTCCCTCTTTGCTTATTATGTCAAATAGTTTGTATAATATTGGGATTAGTTGTCCTTTGAATGTTTGATGGAATTCACTTGTGAATCCATCAGGCCATGGGATTTTTTTCTTAGGGAGTTCTTTGATGGCTTGTTCAATTTCTTTTTCTGATATGGGATTATTTAAAAATTCTATTTCTTCTGTTAGTCTAGGCAGTTTATATTTTGGTAAATATTCATCCATATCACCCAGATTGGCATATTTATTGCCATATAATTGGGCAAAATAGTTTGTAATTATTGCTTTAATCTCCCCTTCATTGGAGGTGAGGTCTCCCTTTTCATCTATGATACTGTTAATTTGGTTTTCTTCTTTCCTTTTTTTATTAGATTGACCAGTACTTTGTCTATTTTGTTGTGTTTTTCAAAATACCAGCTTCTAGTCTTATTTAATAGTTCAATAGTTCTTTCACTTTTGATTTTATTAATTTCTCCCTTAATTTTTGGGATCTCTAGTTTGGTTTTCTTCTGGGGGTTTTTAATTTGTTCGCTTTCAAGGTTTTTGATTTGTATGTCCAATTCATTGACCTTTGCTCTCCCTAATTTGTTAATATATGAACTCAAGGATATAAATTTTCCCCTGAGTACTACTTTGGTTGCATCCCATAGGTTTTGAAAGGATATCTCATCATTGTCATTTTCTTTAATGAAATTATTAATTGTTTCTATGATTTGTTCTTTAACTGATTTTGGAGAATCATATTATTTAATTTCCAATTAATTTTTGATTTGGCTCTCCATGTACCCTTACTGATCATTATTTTTATTGCATTATGATCTGAAAAGGTTGCATTTATTATTTCTGCTTTTCTGCATTTGTTTGCCATGTTTTTGTGATCTAGTACATGGTTAATCTTTGTGAATGTATCATGTACTGCTGAAAAAAGGTGTTCCTGTTTGTCCCTATTATTTTTCTCCATATATCTATTAACTCTAATTTTTCTAAGATTTCATTCACATCTTTTAACTCTTTCTTATTTATTTTTTTATTTGATTTATCTAAATTTGATAGTGGTAGGTTCAGGTCTCTCACTAGAATAGTTTTACTATCTATTTCCCCCTTCAATTCCACTAGTTTCTCCTTTATAAATTTGGATACTATACCATTTGGTTCATACATGTTGAGTACTGATCTTTCCTCATTGTCTATACTGCTTTTTATCAGGATGAATTTACCTTCCCTATCCCTTTTAATCAGATCTATTTTTACTTTGGCTTTGTCAGATATCATGATTGCAACTCCTGCCTTTTTTTTCTATCAGTTGAGGCCAAAAAAAATGGAAAGCTTAATGAATTTGCATGTCATCCTTGAGGGGGGCCATGCTAATCTTCTCTGTATCATACCAATTTTAGTATATGTGCTGCCAAAGTGAGCACAACATTTTACAATTTTTAAAGTGATATAATAAAAGGTTGCTATTGAAAATATTCTCTCTCACTAGAGCTTTCAAGTCTAAACTAGAAGACAATGCTGTGGAAAAGAATATATTTTGAGAATTAGTCTTGACTTCCATACAGCTGAAAGGTTCTTTGATTCTATGAAAGAGAAGATCCAGGCTGGGAGATCTGGTTTCCTGATAGTGTTAATCTTAAAATTTCTCAGACTCTACCTTAGAACATTTGGTTAAGGCTATTCCCCATTTTAAACAATGAAGGTACTTGATCTGGAATGTATTGGGAACTCTAACATTACTCCACCCATACTTAGGCATACTTTAGGGGAAGATAAAGTTGCAAACTCCTTACTGAAAAATGAAAAAGTACTTAACCCATACTTATAGTGAGGCAAAAGCCCTTAAGCTAGGTCTATTTTTAGATCTAATACAAAAGGGTGCTAATTACCTATGCAGGTCAAATTAATCACTAAAAGGTCAGGCAACTTGCAAGGGGCAAGCTTAACAAAGAGGTGTGAAGTACTCAGAAGATATAATCTACCCAGAGAAGGTGAAAACTAAAAACTAAGAATGGGCTATCCTAGGAAAAGCATCTACTGTGACTGGTAGATGTGAAAATTTATGGGAGGTGACACAAGAGAAATTTCTCTTTAAAAGGAACTGTCTGAACCAGTTCAAGGTAGTTTGATTTAATTCAGCTTTGGAAGCTGAATTGGAGGTAAGGAGTCAGAGGAGGCTGCTGGGTCTCTGAACATTAGAGTTTTGCTTAGGAAGATCTTGTGATGAGTGATTAAAGACTGACTTAGTTTCTCTCTTAAAGAGATAGCCTTTTCCTACTATTTCCTCTTACTCTGTCTCTTTCCCTTCCTTAATTCCTTCATTTATATTAATTAAAATCTCCATCAAACCCATCCGACGTGGGTATTTCATATTTGGGATTTTTCCCCATGGCAACCACTTATTTTTGATATAACATCAAGATGCTAAAATTGTCTTTACAGTTTTAGCAATTTGAAGTCTTGAACCCATATTTTCGTGGTCACAATAGGGATCAGGATATGTGATTTCAATGGGGAAATGGGGAACTCCTCGAAAAGGAAATTCCCTCCACCTACTGCAACGTATAGCCTTAGAGAACTGCTTATAGCCCTGAGAGGTTAGATGACCCAGCTATATAATGTGCAGCGACCATATCCAGTAAACCATCTCCAAAGATAGGCTAAACCAATTTGAGGGTAACTGATAGACCTCAGCTCCATCAGTGATCTAAGGTGATGACTACTCCAAGCATGTGAAGATTTCCCCTGGCAGAATGGGCACATGAGAAAAAAATTGTGCCAATATCTCTGGAGGTGGCCAAGACAGCACTTTGAGCTTGGCTGGACATCAAAGGCACAAAGGTCATCCACTGTATCTGGGGCCATTTCCAGTCATCTTGACTTAAGTTGTGCCATTGAACTTGAATGACTCTGGGAAAGAGAGTAAGGCTGATGACTTTGTGCATCTCTGCCTCATGTAAATTGACACATAAGTGAAGATATCACCAGTAATGTCATGGGTCCTCTTCAAAAATGAAGGACAAACAATAATAGCCAATATGTATTAGATGTGAACTTTAAATTACTCCACCCTACTTAGATCTTACTTTATGGTGAAGATAAAGTTGTAATATCCTGATTTAACAATGAAGGTACTTAGTTCTTACTTTATAGGGAAGCTAGAACTTTAAGCTAAGTCTATTTTAAGATCTTAATACAAAAAGGTGTTAAGTAACTATAAAGGTTAAATTAATCACACAAAGGTTAAGTAACTAACAAAAGGTGAACTTAATAAAGAAGTGTTAAGTAACTTAAAAGATATAATCTAATCAAAGAAGATGAGAACTAAAGAATGGGCAGTCCTGGAGAAAAAAGCCTCTGATGTGATTGGTAGCTAAGATCTAACTTATATATATATATATTTATAACTCAAACTTATCTGCTTCTGAGACCAGCTCTAGCCACTATACCAAAATTGCCACTAGTTTCCTGCATGGAGTGGTTCTAATGACGTGAAGCAAGAAAAGGGAACCAAGGGCATTATATCTTTAAGAGGGCAAGTACACTGCAATAACCTTCAGTTTCTTGTTTAGCAAAGATGAGCCTTCCATCCTGCAAGAGTAGGGCAAGAGTAAATTGGAAAACCAATTGGAAAACTTGCTCACCTTTCTTGCTCTTCAGTAGATAGCCAGATGTTATTAGGCAGAGGCTTTAGTTATGAGTGGAGAGAAGGATTATGGACTTAAATGAGGAATTATGGAAGGGAGGGAGAGAGGGAAGAAAGGAGGAAAGAAGGGAGGGAGGGAGGGAGGGAGGGAGGAAGGAAGGAAGGAAGGAAGGAAGGAAGGAAGGAAGGAAGGAAGGAAGGAAGGAAGGAAGGAAGGAAGGAAGGAAGGAAGGAAGGAAGGAAGGGAGGCAGGGAGGGAGGGAGGGAGGAAGGGAGGAAGGGAGGAAGGGAGGAAGGAAGGAAGGGAGGAAGGAAGGAAGGAAGGAAGGAAGGAAGGAAGGAAGGAAGGAAGGAAGGAAGGAAGGAAGGAAGGAAGGAAGAGAGGGAGGGAGGGAGGGAGAGAATGTATTCAAGGAGCTTGTGGTTTATCTAGAGAAAAATATAAGCATTTAAGTATATTAAAAGTAAAGACAATGTCATTTTACAGGGTGGAGGGAGACACTAGCAGGGAAAGGAGATATTAGGAAATGCCTCAGGCAAGAAGTAACATGTGAACTGGATGAAATGAAGAGGGAATGCATTCTAAACATAGGAATAACATCTTTGCAAAGACACAGGTATGGAAGATGGAATATTGAATGTGGGGAATGGCAAGAAAGCCAGTTTGGCTCGTCCATAGGGTGAGAGCCTGGGAATGTAGATTGGAAGCAGGTTGAAAAGGAGTTCTAGATACCAAACAGGAGCTCACACTTTCTCCTAGAGATATAAAAAGCCACAGTAGCTCTGTGAGTAAAGGGGTGAGTGACAAGGTCAAATTTGTACTTTTGGATCATTGCTCTGGCAACTCTAATAGATTGACAAGAACTTGAGGCCAAAGACTAATTAGGAGGCTGTTGTATAGTCCAAGCAGAAGGCAGGAGATAATGTGGGCCTGATCCGGGGATCCCAAGAGCAGTCTTAAATCCTGGAATACCATGAGGAACAACTACATCCTTGACCATGGAAGGTTTGAAATCTCAGTGTTAATGAAGTCAAAGCCCACTAGATTGGAAGTACCCTCAGGGCAGAAATAGATCTTATTTCATCCTTGTCATTTCTTTCAGAGACAAAGAGAATTCTTGAGGTATGACAGATACAAAATAAATATTTACTGAATTGAATTGAATTGCCATGATATTTGTGAGGGCCAATCAACTTTGCTCTGTAGCCCAGTCACAGGGCCTCCCCTGGGCAAATGCTTAAAACTGAACCTTGTTGATCATGAGGGTGGAAGATGGTAAAGAAGGGTGGTGACAAAAGTGTGCTAGTAAATGTTTAACAACTAGCTCTCCAGAAAAAAAATGTATACATAATACACTTTTGCTTTTAATCTGAATTATTAACATTTTCCTAATCACTTTCTTAAACTTTGACAACCAACAACACAATAAATTAAGTAAGCTTTGATTTGTAGTTTGCTAGTTTCTGAGGCATGGGATTGAGTGCTGGGTGTGGAGTCAGGAAAATTTACCTCCCTGAGTTCAAATCTGGTCTCAGACACTTACTAGCTGAGTCACCTTGGGCAAGTTACTTAATCTTGTTTGCTTCCATTTCCTCACTGTTTCCTCATCTGTAAAATGAGCTGGAGAAGGAAATGGCAAACTATTCTTGTACCTTCGCCAAGAAAACCCCAAATGGGGTAATGAGTCAAACCAACTGAAATAACTGAACGTCTGTTCAGTGGAGAAATGCTAAAGGGCCTTCAGAATTATCAAAGAAAGAACAAATGCTTTGTTGAATGCTATTCTATATTTTGATCTTCCTTTATCCACTTTTGTAAAAATATATAACCTATGAATGTTCAGCATGGTAACTCTCAGTGAATTAAAATAGAACAGCTCATTCTTGTACCATTCTGTAATTTAATACAATATTGTTAGTGTTGATTAAATTAAAACTATAATCCTAGGAGCCATAGGAATTCAACATGAATCCATTGGCTGACGAACATGTGGGGAAATGTCATGACTTTATACTCTCCCGTTGGGTACCATATGCACATACTCCCAGGGCTGTATTGTTC
Source organism: Monodelphis domestica (assembly GCF_027887165.1). NCBI lineage: Eukaryota > Metazoa > Chordata > Mammalia > Didelphimorphia > Didelphidae > Monodelphis > Monodelphis domestica. The sequence continues at coordinate 169,190,790 of NC_077229.1, forward strand.
CTGTGTGCACTTTTCTTTGATGACTAACCCTTGAGGAACAAAGTAGTCTTCCTGCAAAGGAAGCAGTGTGACTAATGCTGACATCAAAGCAAAAGTAAGGCAAAATACTTTAAATGCTCCAATGTTATTATAGCATCAATCAAAATAAAACTAAAGTTTTGGATGAGAAATATTGTTTAGAACCCTTGATTCACTAGATCATTGTGACTCATCACTAAGTGATGCTTGGTCATTCAGTGATGAATTCTTTGGCCATAGCAATCTAGGAAATAAATAACACATAAAGTTGTCTAGAGTCCTGTTTGGTTGACCCCCTTTGGCTCAGTGAAGGTGGTAGAGAGGTGGCAAAGTCCTATATTTTTTATATTGTCTATAAACATTAATTGTTGGTCTTCTATTTATGAGACACTTGTTCCATGACCAAAAAGTGAATGCACTACTTCAGGGAGAAAATTCATATCTCTATCCTGACATTATTTTTTATAAATGAATTTAGAAGACAAGAAGGAAAGTGCAGCTAAATTTCTCACAGATTCTCTTTGGAAAGGTGAAAAAAAGGAGGTGGTAGAGTTACTTTTTGTATAAAGGGAAAAGGAAACATCATTTTGTGGGATTCTTGGTCATCCTATATTGCAGTGCTCATGAAAAGCTTTTCAATAAATGATGAAGATCATTGTAGCCTAATTGCCAACATCAGTTGCAGAATACAGTAGAGAAATTCTTTAAAGAACTTGACAAAACTATACTAATTAAATCATTATATATTTGGTGGCTTAAATGCTATGGGGTTGGGATAGGTGGTGAGAATATGGTGAAAAACATGATTTAGAAGTTCAAAATTAGAGGAGCCAAAGGTTTGTTACCTATATAGAAGTTTCACACTTAGAGATTAAGCAGGCATATGAAACAATATCACACAAAAGAAATGAAACTGATTACATTCTAACATAAAAGAAATGTTTGAATACTGAAGTAGGAGTCATTTCCTAATCAGTAGTCTTGTATACTTTCAGGTTATATTGACTTCTTAGAGCAAAAATTAAAAGCAACACTAAATTTAAAAGAATTAATAAAAAGGAGAAAACAGCCTGTAAGTATCTAGACAAACTAGTGAATAAAAATAGGAACGGATAAAAGAACAGATCTGACTATAGACTAACTCCATTTCTGAAAAAGTTCAACTTATATAAGTCAACCACAACAATGAAGAAACCCAAATAAGCTAGAAAATCATCTAAGGAACCTGAGGGATGTGCAAGCAATGAATTGCTCCATGAATTTTTTGTATAAATTTATTTATAAAATCTTAAGTAGTAGGATTTTGAAGAATATACATAGGTTATGTGCTAGAAAAAAACACAATATTGAGGGCACTAACAGATTAGTTTTCAAAATATGTTAAAGAAGGGACAATGCAAAATGTTTGGTAAAAATAATTACATAAAAAGGCAATCAAGAAATATCAATAATTATTGACTCGTATACTTATTTTTCTATCTCTAGAGAATCTTAATGAGAATAATTGTATCACTATGGAGAGAATACCTTATGAATATATGAGAAAGGAACAGGCAGACTTTTGCAAATGATCTTAGTTAGTAGATATCTTTATTTTTAAATTTTATCATTTTCCAATTAGAAAATATCATTCCCTTCCTCCCCACTAAACAATAAAAGGAATAAAAGGAAAATAAAAAGAAGACACTCCTAACAAATATACATAGTTCAGTGAAGAAAATTCCCTTATTAGTCATGTCCAAAAATATAGTATAATTTTTTTAAGTCTGTAACCTCTCTGGCAGTAGGTGGATAGTATGCTTCTGTAATGTCAGAATTTAGTCCAATCTGTAATAAAACCCATGAGGCAGAGCTCTGAGCCAATAACTATTTATTAGGACATCTGTCCCCCCTCCAACAAATAGGATCCCAGATATTCCTCATGGTCTGAGACTTCCACGTTCTCCAGAGTACAGATTTTATTCCCTTCAGTGCCCAACCCCATCAATATATGCCTGGTCAGTCCAGTCACCAGCATGTTCTCCTTGGTGGACTCCAAATTCTTGGTACACCCCTTGGTCATGTTGCTACCAAACAATAAAGTGGGTGCATAGCAACCAGCCCATCTACAATCCATCCTTATGGCAACCAACCCATCTACACCCATCTTTAAGACACCAACTTTTAAATTTAGTTAATTTTATTTTTAAACCCTTACCTTCCATCTTAGAATCAGTACTATGTATTGGTTCTAAGGAGGAAGAGAGGTAAGGGCTAGGCAATGGGGATTAAGGGACTTGCCAAGGGTCACACAGCTAGGAAGTGTATGAGGACAGATTTGAACCCAAGTCTCTGGGCTTGACTCTCAATCCGCTGAGCCACCCAGCTGTCCCAAGAAACACACTTTTAGTAACAGACCTTGGGCATCCTAGTAACAGGGCCTCAACTGATATGGTTTGGTATTAGGTTAAGAATGTGCAGGCTTTGCTGGCATGGGTCATGAGGAAGAAATGATACAGGGTGGTGGAGGGGCTCTGAATTTATCCTGGGATAAATTTTCACTGAAAGTTGTGATGGCTGGGTGGAGGCCCCCTTAAATTATGCTGGCAAGTTGAAGTTTAATAAGTTTATTTTCAGAGTTTATTTTTGGAACCCATTCAACTGTGACCTGTAACTGGTTACTTTTGATTATTGTCTATTAATAATAAGTAACTAATCACAATCCCTGTGGAATCATATTAAACGAGATAATACTGATTGAAACTAGTTATAGTGGTAAAATTATCAATTTAAGATGGCCTGAGGTCTACTGAAATAGGGTGGGGGTCAAATTATTTCACTTCATGTTTGGAATCATGATTTGTTACTGAGCAGAATTACTTTCTTTGCATGGTATAAATTATATTCCTAGTTCTCTTCATTTCATTTCAGATCAGTTCATGGAGATCTTTCCAGTTTCTCACATTTTCCCATTTTGAATGTTGCAATAATATTTCATTACATTAATATAACATAATTTGTTTACACATTTCCCAATAGTTGGGAACTCTCTTAGTTTCCAGCTTTTTTTTTTTTTGCTGTTGTAAATATTTTTGTATATATAGATCGTCCAATCTGATGAATGTGAGGTGGAATCTTAGAGTGGCTCTAATTTGTATTTCCCAAATTTTCATATGATTGGAAAGTACTTGGATTTCTTCCTTTGAAAGTTGTCTGTTTGTACCCTTTATTTATTTATTGGGGAAAGAATCTTATTCTTACTAATTTAAATAATTCCTTATATATGGTTTGAGACATTTCTTAAAGAAAGTTACTGTAAATATTTTTCCAGTTCCTTGTTTTTCTTCTAATTTTAACTGCATTGGTTTTGTTTGTACAAAAACTTATAATTTTATGTATTCAAAATTATCTATTTTATAGTTTGTGATCATTTCTATCCCATGATAGGTTCAAAAATTCCTCCTCTTTCTATAGAGATGAAAAGTAATTTCTTTCTTGCTCCAACAATTTGCTTATTATACCACCTTTTCTGCCTATTTTGTATATGTTTGGGGTTTTTTTTGGCATATGGTATGAGCCATTTGCCTATACCTAGTTTCTGACAGACTACTTTCCAATTTTTATGGTAGCTTTTTTTAGACTGTATCTTTATTGGAACACAATTGACTGAAAGATCTAGAGAATAGAAGATATCATTGTGCTTATTGATTATTAAAAAAAAAGTACTTGATTCTGTAGAAAAAGATTTTCTTTAAAGGCTTTCCTGAAAAGTGCAACCCATATATGTTAAAATTATACAAGATTCCTTCAGAGATGACAACTTTCTTTATGTTGTGCTGTTGTTCAATTTTGTATAACTCTTTGTGATCCCATTTGGAGTTTTCTTGGCAAAGATATTGGAGAAGTTTGCATTTCCTTCTCCAATTCAATTAATAGATGAGGAAACCAAAGCAAACAGGATTAGGTGCCTTATCTTGGGTCACACAGCTAGTAAATAGCTGAGGCAAGATTTGAACTCAAGTCTGCCTGGTATACTATCTATTGTGCTACCCAGCTTCCCTTTCTTTGACGACCCTCTAATTATTAATATTAAGCCAGATATAAAAGCAAAAGATGTTTGTTTGATAAAGATGTTTGCCATTGTCATGGAAGATACCCAGCACACATATTTCAGATTGAAGAATTCTTTATGGATGGCAAAATTTTCAGACACTCCTATTTGTGGATGATATTGTGCAAATTGTATCAAAACCTAGTCTATCAGAGTCTCCTAAATGAATTCAATGTACACTCAAGAGTTCAGCCTTCCTATCTACACAGTACAAACTGAGTGGATGAAGAATGCCTATTTTCCTGAGTATGATATACAGTTGGATGAACATGTAGGGAGGGTTGATCATCATTATCTATATCTTTGAAAGATGTTACAGAAAGGCAATGAACTGAACTCCAGAACTGAATAGGAGAAGAGTGGGCTGAATTTGGTGGAAGGAGAGGAGGACTAGGAGAGGTAATTGAGAAATTACTTTTAATGATCCCCAAATTTTTCTATGACACTAAAGTCCATCTTTAAATATCAGCATTCTTCTACTGATGCTTATGGCCAGCAATCATGGAATATCACCCCTACACTTCCAAAGAATTAGTTATAGTTTACCCAAAGAGCAATGATGAGATTTGGAGTGGGATATGGATAAGTTATAATAAGAATAATGCAAGAGAAATGACCCATGAAGATATCAACAAAGATAAATTTGACTAAAAAAGAGAGTGGACCAGTCATGAAGGACAACCAATGGACAACTAAGATGCTTCAGTGTTATTTACCCAGTGTAAGAGATCTAGAACGGGTGGCTCTAAATTTTTTGTATAATGGACTCCTTTGGTAATGAATAAAGTAAAATGCATAATGATTACCAAAGGAAATAAATATATTTAAATAGTTACAAGAAGTTCATGGACATCACATTAAGAAGCTTTGATGTAGCTGAAGTCTTCCCTTTCCCTCTTTTCTCCTCCTTCCATTAGAGTTTCTGGGAGGATTTATGGGAGGACATGCACAAGAAACATACAAGATGAGAAGTGGTCTATAAGGTGGTCTATAAATTGTATTTTTAGGAGTGCCCATATAATTGAGTTCATGGTGCCACTAAAGATTCATTCATTCTTTTAGCAAATGTCTATTGAACATCGACTATTTTGGATTGTTGTTGATACATAGATGGCATAGTGGTCCTAGAGTCAGGAAGACTCTTCTTGAGTTCAAATCTGGCCTCAGACACTTCCTAACTGTGTGACCCTGTGCAAGTCACTTAACCCTGTTTGCCACAGCTTTCTAATCTGTAAAATGAGCTAGAGAAAGAAATGGCAATCCATTCCAGTATCTTTGCCAAGAAAACTCTAAATAGTCACAAAGAATCAGACATGACTGAAAATGATTGAACAACCATTTGTAGATGCCATGATGAGTATAAAGATAATAATAATAACAATAAACTAACATTTCTATATGACCTGTTTTTCAAGGTACTTTTGCATTCATTATCTTATTTGATCCTCACAACAATATTGCAAGATTTAGACATCATCCTCATTTTTGGTGAAGGAACCTGAGGCCAAAAGGTTTAAAAGACTTAGCCATAGTCATGTAGCTAGTAAGGGTGGAACCTAAAGCACAGCCTAGTTTCTTCGGATTCCTAAGCAAGTACTTATTCCAAATATAAATAGTAATATCAAAAATTAAAATGCAAGAAGGCAGTAACTTTCCACTCTTTCTTGGGTTCAGGAGGTTTCTTCTTTAAAAAAATTCTCACCAGGAAGAGAGTCATGAAGCCTATCTGAAAATAGATAGGCAGATGTGGAAGAGGAGCTCCAGGAGATTTCTTCTAGTCCTTTGAATATGGCAGGCTAGAAGAGGACCACTTCAGGAATTCTAATCAGGTAAAAAGTTAGGGTGGATGCTGAGGAGTACAGTCAGCCTCTATTGAATTAGAAAATGGGATCTAGAAAGAAAAGTTAAAGGAATTAATATTCTGTAATGTGAAGAAACAAAAGGCTACTGAACCAAATGGAAAAATGAACTACTGACCTGGTCTTCTGAAAAAAGGAAGATTGGGTAGTTGGGTGGCACAGCCTAGAGTCAGAAAGATTTTTGTTCCTGAGTTCAAATCTGGCCTCAGATATTGACTAGATGTATTAATCTGGGAAAGTCATTTAACATTGTTTGCCTCAATTTCCTCATTTGTAAAATGAACTAAAGATGGAAGTGGCAAACCCCTCCAATATCTTTGCCAAGAAAATCCCAAATGGGATCGTGAAGAGTTGGACACAACTGAAATGACGGAACAACAACTGCAACTGAAAGAAGGTCATGAATGCCAGGTTAAGAACCTTTGCTCTAGTGGAATTCCTCCCCTCCCTCAGAAAACTATCTGAAGTTGCATCTGGAGATTAAGATGTGACATAAGAAATCACTTTCTGGATGTGCATTGTGAAGATTGGATTTAGTTATCTCCTGATTGTAACAATGAAGATACTTAGCTCTTCCTTTATTGTAAAGATACAATTGTAATTTCCTGATTGTAACAATGAAGGTACTTAGCTCTTACTTTATAGTGAAGCTAGAATTGTAATCCACAATCTATTTTTAGATTTTAATCTACAAAAAGGTGATAACTCAGTATTTTAAGTACATCTACCCATTTTAACCACAAAAAAGGTGTTAAATAACTACAAAAGGTGAACTTACAAAAAAAGGAGTTAAGTAACCCAAAAAGATATAATCTAACCAAAGAAGGTGAGAACTAGAGTAGGCAGTCCTGGAGAAAAGTGTCTGCTATGATTGTTAGATGTGAAATTTAGGGGAGGTGACACAAGAGAAAAAGATTCTTTAAAAAGAAGACAAAAGACCAGAAGAAGATATATTTGAGAGATATTCTATTTGAGTTTTGAGTTGGATGAAGGATCTTTGACTCAGAGTTGGACTTGGAGGAGAGACTGGAGACAGAAATTTGAGGAGTGAGGGAAGACAGACACCCAGACTTCTTTTCATTTAGACAGTCATCTTTGGTGAAAGGCTCACTTAGTGACCCCGCCTTTCTGGAGGTATGAAGCCTCCAGGAAAGGCCCACCATCTTGAGACTCTCTTCCCCTGGCTGGGGCTGAGAAATTTTTAACTGGCTCAGAGGAAGTCAGAGTTTTCTTTCTCTCTCTTATTCCTTAATATCTTCCCTCTATTGTAAATAAACTACCATAAATTCATTTTACTTTAGTAATTCATTTGGGATTTAGAAATTGAAATCCCTGGTGACCACCTATATAAAATATTCAGAGTCCAACCACAAATAAATTTAACAGTAAGCTGAGATGCTAAAGCAGGCTCTGTAACACAGTCTTCTTCCTGAACGACATTTCATCATTGGAAGAAGCCTATTTTTCTTCAGTGGCATAAATGCTATTCTGCCCAGAGAAAGGAAGAGAGATAGGAGGAGGACAGTCTTTGGAGGTCCCTTCCAATCCTAGTTTCTATTAAAAAGCTGACAATTCTATGATAAACACAGAGCTTCAAAGGGCTTGGTTGCTAAGCATTGTACCTGACAACTGCCACCTGTTCAGAGCTTTTGAGGTTGAATAGACTCATAAAATATGATCCATGTCTTTTCATGAACACAGATTTTCAGGATTGTAAATTAACCTTAAGTCAACATTTACAGAACAAGTTTAGAAGGCCAAATCACTAATCCTGAGATCCAGCTAAAGTCCCTGGGCAAAGAATTCTTTCTTCTCCATTCCTCTATAACCTCATTTCCTTGCTTCCAGACTCCTGCTGATCCAATCACAGACAACACTATAAATACACACACATATACATGATGCCTCAACTTTTCCAATTGGGTTTCAGTAACTCCTAATTGGTTTCATGAGGGACCAACCAACCCCACTCAACCAATCCTGTCAAGCAGTTGTTCCTACCCATATGCCCACATCAATACATCCACCCGGCTACATGGCACAGTATGTAAAATACTGTAATTAGAGTCAGTAAGACCTGAGTTTGTATTTTACATCAGACATTAGCTGTGTAATCCTGAGCAAGTCATTTAACTGCTCTGTGCCTCAGTTTCTTCATCTTCAACCTCAGGTTTATTTGAAGATCAAATGAGATAGCATACAAAGCTCTTTGCAAACCTTAATGTACTATATAAATGCTAGCTTTTATTGATGTTATTATTATCATCAAAGGAGAGCGTTATGGGCTAAGACTTCATTTGACTTAGTCCAACAGGTTCAAGGCTTTTCTTGTTTAGAATGCAATAAACACTTGTGAACCATAAAATGCAATTAAATTACTTTAATATTCAAAGTTTAAGAATATGTAATGCTAAAGTCAAAGCATACAAGTTCCCCTTTTGAAGTCAGGGACTAGAGGAACTATTCTGTGGGCAATTCAAGCTCCAGGAAATACTCCCTGGCCCAGACCAGTCCTTTTGTAATTTAGGTGGGATTGAACCAAGGGTTGGTGTAGAGGGACCAGCCCAGATTCTTGCTGCAGGAAGCTTGGGATTTAGAAAAATCAAGACTATAAATGAGTATGGTATTGTGGGAGAGATCTAGCTCTGGGGTTATAAGCCCAATGTTCAAATCTTGTTTGAGCTATACCATGTTACCTTGTCATTGTTGAGTTGTTTCAGTTCTGTTTGACTCTTCATGACCTTATTTTTTTAATCCTTTACTTTCTATTTTAGAAATAATATGCTAAGTATTGGTTTCAAGGCAGAAGAGCAGTAAGGGCTAGGCAGTAGGGGTAAAGTGACTTGCCCAGGGTCACACAACTACAAAGTGTCAGAGGCAAAATTTGAACTGGGTGTCTATTCACTGAGGCACCTAGTTGCCCCCATTTGGGGTTTTATCAGTAAAGATTCTAGAGTGGTTTGCCATTTTCTTTTCCAGATCATTTTATAGATGAGGGACTAAGGCAAACAGGGTGAAGTGATTTGCCCAGAGCTACTCAACTAATAAATGTCTAAGGCTGGATTCAAACTCATAAAGATGAGTCTTCCTGATTCCGAGATCAGTGCTCTTTCCACTGGCCACCTAGATGCTCTATTGTATAACCTCAGGCAAACCAATTAACTTCTCTGGACCTCAGTTTCCTTATGTGTAAAGAGAATCTCCCCTGGGATCTGTCCAGCTCCTAAAGATCCTACATTTAGAATTGGAAAGGACCTTATAGACCATCTGGCCCCAACATCTTTATTTTAGAGGTGAAGAATTTGAGGATCAAATAGGTTGAAGTGACTTGCCCAATGTCATCCAGGTAACTGTTAAATTTATTTGTGGTTGAACTCTGAATATTTTATATAGGTGGTCGCCAGGGATTTCAATTTCTAAATCCCAAATGAATTACTAAAGTAAAATGAATTTATGGTAGCTTATTTACACTAGAGGGAAGATATTAAGGAATGAGAGAGAGAAAAAAAAACTCTGGCTTCCTCTGAGCCAGTTAGAAATTTCTAAGCCCCAGCCAGGGGAAGAGAGTCTCAAGATGGTGGGCCTTTCCTGGAGGCTTCATACCTCCAGAAAGGCAGGGTCACTAAGTGAGCCTTTCACTCACCAAGGATGACTGTCTAAATGAAAAGAAGTCTGGGTGTCTGTCTTCCCCTCACTCCTCAAGTGTCTGTCTCCAGTCTCTCCTCCAAGTCCAACTCTGAGTCAGAGATCCTTCATCCAACTCAAAACTCAAATCGAATATATCTCTTCTGGTCTGTTGTCCTCTTTTTAAAGAATCTTTTTCTCTTGTGTCACCTCTCCTAAATTTCACATCTAACAATTATAGCAGACACTTTTCTCCAGGACTGCCTTTAGTTCTCACCTTCGTTGGGTAGATTATATCTTTTTGGGTTACTTAACACCCTTTTTGTTAAGTTCACCTTTTGTAGTTATTTAACACCTTTTTTGTGGTTAAAATGGGTAGGTGTACTTAAAATACTGAGTTATCACCTTTTTGTAGATTAAAATCTAAAAATAGATTGTGGATTATAATTCTAGCTTCACTATAAAGTAAGAGCTAAGTACCTTCATTGTTACAATCAAGAGCTTATAATTTTATCTTTACAATAAAGGAAGAGCTAAGTATCTTCATTGTTACAATCAGGAGATAACTAAATCCAATCTTCACATAACTAAGGGGAAGAGTTGGGATTTGAATGCAAGTCCTTTGACTCCAAATTCAATATTGCTTCCACTACAGTTGGCATTTTGCAATTTTTCAAAAGCTTCTCCTCAGCACTTCAAAAAGAGAAACAGAGAAAAATAGACTTACGGATACACTGCCGCTTTTCAATTAAATTGAAACATCTTTTCAGGAAAAGCTTTGCTTTAAAATAATACCTTGTGCAACAGAGTGAAATATAAATGTGGTACTAAGGAGAGGGGTTTCTTGCAGGGCACCAAAAAAATCCTGTGAATATGTTGATAAGTGCAACTGCACTGCAATTGCTTGCTAATTACTGTAGAGAAATTTAGTATTATTATGAGATGAATATAACTTGCCATAATAGACCAAAGATTATTATGAAGCCAAAACAAAAACTGACTATATGATTTTATACACACACAGTTAACTACAGACTAGATTCAGAAAGTAACTGAAGGAACACATTTAAAATACAATATATCCAAAAGAGAATTCATTCTATTTCCCCCCAAATCCTCCCCTCCTTCCAACTTTCCTGTTCCTGTAAAGGGCATCATCCTCCTTCCCAGTCTCCCAAGTCTTCAGTCTCTGTTATCTCCAAATCCTCACTCCTACTCTATATCCAATCTGTTTTTAAATTTTGCCATTTCTGCTATCACAATAGCTCTTATATCTATCCTCTTTCCTCTACTTATATAGCCACCACCCTAGTATAGACCTTCACCATCCCTTTTTTTTAACCCTTACCTTCCACCTTTACTTTCTATTTTAGAACTAATATGCTAAGTATTGGTTTCAAGGCAGAAGAATCATAAGGGTTAGGCAATGGAGGTTATGTTACTTGCCCAGGGTCACACAGCTAGGAAAGTATCTTTGGTCAGATTTGAACCTGGGTCCTCCCATCTCCAGGCCTGGCTCTCTATCCACTGAACCATCCAGCTGCCCAGCAGTAGCTTTCTAATCAGTCTTCCTCCTCCAGGGAAGGAAATCTCCCTACTTCAATCCATCTCCTGTTCAACAGCCAATGTGATTTTCTTCCAGCTCAGCTTTGATCATGGCATCCAGTGCTAACAGACTCCAGTGATTTCCTATTATTACCACTAGAATCAAATACCAAATCCTCTGTTACGTGCTTGAAGCTCTTCACACCCTGGCCCCTTCCTACTTTTCCAGCATTCTTACTCTGGACTTCCGTCTATGTCCTATAGACATCAACACTGACTTGTTTGTTCCTTAAATCAAGCACTTCTATCTCCCCAGTGCAAAACTCTTCCCTGACCCTCCTCCCTGCCAGGAATGCCTTGGATAGCCCCGCTGGCTGCCTTCAGTGGTAAGTCTCAGATCCCACCTTCTGCAGACCTTGGACAGTCCCATCCCTGAAGGCGCCTGACCTCAGAGACTTTCACGCAGTCATCCTGCCTTATGTCTTGCCACTAGACTTTGATGACTCTGCAGAGGGAGTGAGGCTGATGGCTTTGTGCCACTCTGCCTCACTCACAGCAGGCAAGACCATGATGTCTGTCACTGGTCCTCTTTGAAAACAAAGGATGGACAGCATCTTGTATCGGCTCTGCAAATATCTTTCCTTTTTGCTCTTCTGCTTTGGAACCAATACACAGCAATTGACTCTAAGACAGAAGATAAGAGGTTATTTTTTTTAAGGATATATAAATGTAAGAGTTTGCTTCAAAGTCCCACATAAGGTTTGCCTGACTGTAGCTTCATATAAAAGGGCCAGGAATTCAGCTAAGCTGGTAGAAGCAATGATCTCACCCCCTAGGTTTAGTTTTGTCTCTTTGCCTTTATCTTGCCCATTAATCCACATGGGAGAATGAAAGAGACTGAAGGAGAAGGTAGAGGGTCTAAGAGGTAGAGGCCTGAAATGGAAGCATGAAAAACTAAATTCTAATCTCACCTTAGATATTTTCAAGCTATGTAAACTTGGGCAAATCCTTTCATCTCAATATCAATTTCTCATCTGTAAAATGGAGATCACATCAACCTCACATGGTTATTGTGGGGATCAAATGATATAAAGCACTTTGTGAGGCTTAAAGTGCCATATAATTGTTGGCTATTAGTATTGGGAAACTTGGGAACCCTAAACTCCAGAGGCATTAGGTAATTATTGGACAAATAGGTATTCACTGGATAATAGTTAAGCCTTCAGAGATTAAAGTTGAGAGGTGTATGGAATGGTCACAATAAGTTAGGCTAAGGCCTCTGACAGAGAGATATGAGTCTGAATCAGGAAAAAAATGTCCCAAAGAAAAGATTAATCCTGATGGCATTAGCTAGATTTCTAGAAGGACCTTACTTTTGGGCCTGAAAAAATTTAGAACCTGGGTAGAGAATCTTGGGTGGTGATGGGAGGCTTAGCCAAGGCTTTGAAGAGAATAAGAGGAGAATTTGAGAGTAGATTATTTCTTAGTCTGAGGTAAGGGTTCCTGACTTTTTTTTTTAAAGAAAAATCTATAGCAATAAAAAGCTTGTGTATTTTAAGCTAAAAGAGCATGATGGCACCCACTTTTCCCTGAGAAAGAAATAGCCATGATTTTAGCTGAGCCAGATGTTAGAAGCAGAGAGAATGACATCCAGCAAAGATTGAATATCTATCCAAGTAGCAAGAAATGGCAGTCTGTGAGATCAGCTGGGAAGAGATCAGACAGAGCAGCATCTTGACTTCAGCAGACAGCATTGATGGCCTTATGTGAGCCATTGGGCCATGTCTGCTATTGCCATATACGTAACCTACATGTCCATCCCTCCACAAATATGCCCTGACGTGTGCTGTGTGTCTGTGTATTAACATACACCCTACTGTATCCACTCAAAAGTGAATCCTCCCTCTCTTTCCCTTAAATGTACCCAAGACAGGTTGGGTTTTCCAAAAGAACTTTTCCAAAATTTAGGTGAACTACATTAAAGTAACTGTCAAGTTACAGATCATGGAAATTTGTCTTCACTCCTAGTTTAGTCTTGAAAGAAAGACTCAGCTTCCTGGGTTACTTCCATCTAATTAGCATTGAGACCAGAAGATGGTACCACCATGTTGCCTTGGGGACAGACCCTGTGTGTCTTGTCTTTGGCCTCATCTCAAACAAACACTCATTTCCTTTCCATGTCAAAGCTGTCTTTCCTTTCTGGTTCCCCTCTCCACCTTCCTAGATCCAAGCTTCCAAGTACCATCAGCCCTCCACATTAGAAGGCTCTATCTATCTTTGATGAGGCAGACTTCATACTTATTCCCTTTCTCTTCCTCTCACTGAAAAGAAAATGTTTTCTCAAAGTCCCTTGTATGTATTCACAGTCCATAAAGGACAGTAAAGGAAGGGCCATTTCATCATAGTCCCCAGGACCGGTGTGTATTAATCTTGCTGCCTTCCCTTCACTACCTCCTCCTTCTCCTTCAAATAAATAACCATGTAAAAGTTCTTCCACCCACCTGAAGAAGCACAGTCTTCCCAAAGAAGCAGGGGAACCAAATATTAGCTACAAGAAAATATACATAACATATATACCTAGTGGCGAGGAATAGAATCCAAATGAGAAAATGAGGTTTTGGGGTTTCTTTTTGGCTCCTGGGTGGGGAGTGACAATCGATGCATTTTAGGAGGGGAGTGTAGGTGCTGGTAGGTGTTCAGGTGACAGAGACAAAAAAGGCTTGGGGCCTTAGAAAACTAAGCAAAGGTCTAAGCCATGCAAATAATATTCCAGATCTAAGGACAAAGGTTGGAATGTAAACATCTCCCCTATCCTAGCAGACAAAATATCTTAGGAAGTAGACACAGATGGCTGGAAAAACAGTTTTGAGAAAAACATGTTTTGTACTTATTTCAACCATGAACTTGCTGAACCCTACATGTACTCACACTCCCCCCACTTCTTTATTCCTTGTGATTTTTTCCTTTATAAACCCTGTCCCTATTCAATAAACTTTGCTAGCAGTTGCCATCAGCTCCTACAGCCCTTCTGACCCCAAAAAGCTGTTCTCTTGTCTTTATTTTTCTCTTGCTCCTACCTAAGGGACCCTCAGCCCTTGGTTGGAGCCTTTGGGGCTCTTCTCCCTCAGGGACACAGAAGGATGAGGGGTATGACTTGACCTAGATAGATACCAGCATTTCCCATACCTAGCTCCAGAGTAGCATCATCAAGGTACTCATTCATTATTAAGCTCTTGTACCCACTTGGAGATTGTTCCAGAAAGTCAGTGATGACATTTTTATGGGTTTGTGAGCTTTTCCTTTAAAATCTTCCTGGCTGACCAAGTTGTAGTATATGATTGTAATGGAATACTATTGCTACATAAGAAATAAAAAGATCACAAAAAATTCTAGAAAGATTTATATGACGTAATGTCAAGTGAAGTGATCAGAACCAGCAGAGTATTATACATAGTAACAGCAATAATGTACAGTTATCAGCTGTGAATGACTTAACTATTATTTTTTTTTACTTAACTATTATTGACAAGGCAAGGATCTAGGAAAATTTCAAAGGACTTATGACAAAAAAGACTGTCACACACCATAAAAGGAATGAATGGCGTCTGAATGCAGACTGAAACATATCATTCTTCACTTTATTTCCTCCATGAATTTTCCTCTAGTCTAAGCAATATGTTTCTTGTTCCACAACATGGCAAACATGGAAACATATATTATGTGATAATATATGTGCAACCTATTTTCATATTGCCTGCCTTCTTGGGGAGAGGGGAAGTGGAAGAGGAAGTGAAAGAACATGGGTTGCAAAATGTTCAGAAAACAAATATTAAAAGTTGTATCAACATGTAATCTTGAAAAAAATTAAAATTTAACTGACCAAAAAAGAAATGTGTATCATGTAATAATATGTGTACAACCAATATCATATTTCCTGCCATCTTGGGGGAAGTGACGGCATGGGAGGAGAGAGAAAACAAGAATAGAAAAAGAGCAGAAAGGGATTACTGAAAATTGTACTGACATATATGTAATCTGTAAAAAAAATATAAATTTTCTTATGAATGCCTATTCTTGTTTCTCCTTCTTGAAGAGCTAGACCCAAAGATTCTACTTTTTGGCTTATTTTTATTATTCATCAGCAAGAATAGCTGTTAAAATGAACATTTTCCCCTGGATAACAATTAGTTTCCAAAGTTACATGCAGAGATTAGGTCATTGTTATGGTTCAGTGGCTTCAATTGTGTCTGATTCTTTTTGCTTCCATTCAGGGTTTCCTTGACAGAGATCCTCAAGTGGTTTGTCATTTTCATTTCTAATTCATTTTACAAATGAACCAACTGAGGCAAACAGGATTAAGAGACTTGTCCAGGATGACATAGCTAGTAAGAATAAAAAGCTGTATTTGAATTCAAAACTTCCTCTCTCCAGGTCTGGAGTTCTAACCACTTCACCATCTACCTACTCTGCAATGAGAGCATATCAACAAATGAAAGACTGTGTTAGTCAACTATAAATATCTTTTAATTTTTAAATAAATTTTATTTTATTTTTTTATAGGAATCACCTATCAAAAAAACCCTCTTTCAGATGAAGAAACTGAGTCTTGGGAAAGGTAAGTGAGTTGTCTAATGTCAGACAGCTAATAAATGTCAGAACCAGAATTATAAAATCAGAGATTCAGAATTGAAAAAGAATTATCTAATCCAATCCCATCATTTTGTAGGTAAAGAAACTGAGGTTCAGGGAGGTTAAGTTCCTTATTCACAGACTCATAGGTAGTAACTATTAAAAAAAAAACAAACTGCCTCTGCCTTCAAAACCTCAGCCACATTCTACTGCTGACAACATAAATCTTCCATGTTAGTTTTCTCCACATCCAAAAAATCTCTCCCCACATTAATCTTGTACATTCTTCCTTTCTAAAGAAAGCAACCTCCATCCCTTCTTCCCTCTTTGCCCCTTCTGGCACCAACCTAAATATGGGAGCCAGTTTGAAACTGATTGTGAAAGAAATGCTCAAAATTAGTAAATTATTAGTCAATTATGTTACATAAAGTTCTATGAAATATATGAACTGTGGGATTTGCATGTCAGACACATACCCATTTTGGATCTTAGATTTCATACTCTCAGAAGACATGGACCACAAGCACTCTGGGCAAGCTCAACATGTAACAAACTCAAAGTTAATATTCCCTTTTTTATATAACTTCTTACTTTTTTTAAACATAGAAACCTTAATGATAAAAGATTAGCTGGTTGGCTAGAAGAGGAGAGGAGTAAGCAGAAAAAAGATTACTGAACCTAATATGTTAAGCCCCCTTAAATCTGTCTTCCTGTATTGTTCCTTTCTCCTCTTACAACCAGAAGCAATTATAAATTATCCTTGAAACTAACTTTGGAATTAAGCCCAAGAAACAGGATTATATATTCCCTCCATCATACGATGGAGGCTGCATTCTGTCACACAAGAAGCATAGCCCAATATGGGGAAGGTGCCAAAAGGTGTGACTATAAAGTACCATTAATTTATGGCTGTCTGGTGTCAAAGAAAACACCATTCAAGGACAGTCTGAATTTCTTTTCATGAACATTTATATTATCACAGATTGCTCAAACTTTTCCCAAGGTGTCTGCCCTAGAATTAGTTGTCCTAAGTTCCTTAGACTACATCCTCTCTGTAATTCCATGGTCTTTCCTACCCTAGGGTAGTAGCCATGTAGGGAAGAACGAGAATGGATGCAAGACATAATATGGAGGATTAAGACTTGGTAATTGACTGGATATGTGATGTGAAGGAGTTGAGAGCAATCTGAGGATATGAACCAGGATGGCTGGACCCTGCTGACTGGCCAGTCCATAGAAAAAAGCCAGGAATGAGTAATCTGCTCTGCCAAGGCCAGCAGTACAGTCAGCAGCAGCAATAAAGCACCTGAATTCATTTTAGAGCTGTGATAGAATAATGAGGAGGTCATAAATAGCACTGAGAACTCTTGACAGAAGCCATTAAACTTTAGTTATCTTAAAAACACAATTAAAGAATATCATCAAAGAAATGGATGTGACATTTGAATAGATGAATAATCTGTGAATGGGGATGGGAGAGAGAGCAAGGCACAAGAAGTCCCTCCACAACAGAACACAACTCTTCATGACTCAACAGGTAAGTCCATCAAACTAGAGTGACTTGCCTAGGACTTCACAGGTACTAAATATCAGAGGTAGATTTGAACCCAAGCCTTCCTGTCTCCAGAAACAGCATCCTAGGAATCTCTAAATATGCTCAACATATTTTTAGGACAAAAGAGATGATTATCAGTCCTCTTACTGTCACTTTCAGGTGGCACTGTTGAAGCCAGCTGAGGACTACTTCCCATCTCACTTCCCACCTCCTTTTTTGGATTGGAAGGAAAACTGTTGATGCTCCCAGATCTTGGATTTCTTTGAGGATCACAGCCTTAAAAATACACATACTTCTTTGTTGAAGGTTGCGGCTCTTGTCTAAGATTCCCCATCAAAAACCATCCTCCTTACCAATTTCTGGGTCTCTTTAAATTGGAAATTTAACCAGTTACAATAGGCTCATTAGTCTAGACAAAATAAAAATTTCAGATTATGCTTAAAGTTCTGGATTTTTACCAAATGTATGAATTATTAACAAAATCAGAGCATCTCTTCAACAACCCATACCCCATAGATCTCTAGATACCCATCAGGCAAGGAAACTTCCAGATCAGATGAATTCTACATGGATTTTTCCCATTCATTCCCCTTTGCACAATTATAAATTTTTATAGGAAGAGAAGGCAAAATATAAGAACAAAAAAGAACACAAAGTACATCATGGAAACAAATATGAAGTGAATGCCTAATGACAAACACATGGAGAGAGCAATTAGATTCAGCCATCTTCCTCTCAGAGATGCTTCTTCATGATTGAAGGCTCAAGACACAAAAGACAAGTTCTTACCATCAGGGTGCATCATTTTAAACATCACCGCCATTCTAAACACCATCTCTGACTTCCTTTCTCCTCTAGACACTGGTACCTCTATACCTCTCACTTTGCTCAATTCACAGTTGCTGCTGCTGTTATTCCTGCTCTCCATCCTTTCTTTTCTTCCTCTTCCCCAATTAGTTTCTGGAAGCCACCTTAACCTCATCATCAAAAGAGAAAACGTCTGTAAAGCACTTAGCATAGTGCCTGGCACAGAGTAGGTGCTTAATAAGAGAGCAAAGTAGATTGAGTGCTGGACCTGGAGGCAGGAAGATATAAATTGAAATCTATCCTCAGAGACACTTTCTAGCTGTGTGACTCTGGGCAGGTCAGTTAGCCACCATTTGCCTCAGTTTCCTCAATTGTAAAATGAGGATGAAAATGATACCTACCTCCTAGGGTTCTCATGAGGATCAAATGAGGTAATATTTGTATCTCGGTACTTGTTCCCCTTCCTGTACTCCATCAGTTCAGTCCAGCACAATCCTTGGACTAAGAGGCAAAAACTAAACAAGTTCCAAGTACTCAGAAAGGGTCAAACTCTTCCTGGAACAAAGAGGGCTTTCAGAGACCCCTTGCCCTTGGGGGAAGGGCAGTCTGAATATCTCATTACATTAATAAAATACAACCAGCATCTTTTTGGAGAACAGTTGGCCTGACTTGTCTGTAATAGAGATGAGGAGCTGCCTGCCTTATATTTACTTTCTTTCTTCAAAGCTAAAGACACTGGCAAAACTGGTGGAAGTATAATAAAAGGGGAGAAGAGTGCTTTATTTTTATACATTTCTGGAAATTCTTCTTTCTCAAAATAAACCATATTTCTGATTTATTTTGTATAGCACCCTTTGCATGAATTGTATTCCTTCCTCCCACCAAAAATAAATTTGATAATATTTACAGATGCTCTCCCCCTTTTAATCAGTTGCATAATAGCAACATTAGCCCCAAAAAGTGACAACTAGAAAATTTATGGAACTTGGAAATTTTCTTTGAAACTTAGAAATTAAGTGAAAAATTTGAGACTGGGAAGATACTTGTAAATCCTATGATTTATGATCTATGAGTTGGCTCAAAGAACAGAGGAGGGACTACCAACATGGAGACTCCATCCATGTTTACAGAGAGAAAGGAGGTCAGTTTTTTGGAATGGGAGTCAGGGAAGAAAGGAGAAAGGCACAGGCATATAAGCAGACTTTGTTATGATTGTTTTCTGCCTAGCTTAAAGTAGCAAAAAGACAAATTTAGGCTTGAAGAGAAAAAAGTAGAAAAAGATGCTTTGGAAGTAATGGGTCCTCACTTCACTAGAAGTCTTCAAGCCAAGACTGGATGAGACCTTGACATGTAAGATTCATTTGAAGGAACTGGGAATGTTGAAGGGGCTGGGGGCCGGGGAGGTGGGAGGAATTATAGTTATCTTTAAGTATTTGAGAGGCTATCATGTGGAGGAGGCATTAGACTTGTTCTATTTGGTCCCCAATAGCTAGATCAAGTAGTGGGTAGAGTGCTGGGCCTCAGACACGTATTAGCTGTATGACCCTGGATCTTTGCCTCAGTTTCCTCTTTTGTAAAATGATTTGGAGAAGAAAATGCCAAACCACTCCAATATCTATGCAAAGATAACCCCAAATGGGGTCACAAAGAGTTGGACAGGACTGAAAAATGAGTGAAAACTTATTGCCAGGGGTCAGAACCAAGAGCTCTGTAAATTGCAAAGAGGCAAATTTTGATTTAAGATTAAGAAAAACCTCCTAATAATTAGAGCTATTCAAGAGTGGAAAGAGTCACCTCCAGAAGTGGTAATTTCTCCTCCTTGGAGGTCTTTGAGCAGAAACACTATTACTTATGTTTTAGTGAGAATTCCTTTCATATCCGAGTCCCTTCTAACTCTCAAATTCAAATTCTGGAGCTGGTCTTCTTGGTTACTATAATTTAAATTTCTTTTTCCTTCATATTCCCACCACATATGTAAGGGCTAAAAGTTAAAGGGTTGAACTAAATATATCAAAATGTGGTCACTGAAATTTTTATTCAAGTCAGAATGACTTTTTATGGTAGTTTATTTACAAAAGGAGAAAGTGAAAGTAAGGAAATCAGAGAGAGAATAGATAATTACTCCAGCCCTGTCTGAACTAGGCAGGGATTCAGAGGCCCCAGCAAAGGGGGCCCAGAGGAAAATTAAACAAGGATTCTAGCCACAAGGTGTAAAAATGGAGATTTGAACCCCAGACTTCAATTCCCAGGAGTCCTTGGTAGCTCCCAGAGTTCCCCATAATCCCAGGTGATGTCATCACCTGGGCCACGAGGAGAGAGGGGTTTTTTAACTGACTTCGCCTTCTCTCTCTCTCTGCTTCTGCTTCTAGGGACAGGTGTCTCCCAGGATGTAGTGAGTGAAATTGAATGGGCCTTTCGACCTTCCTAACCACGTGATTTCTATATTTGTATTTTCTTTATTTCTTAATCTTTAATAAACCTCATAAAAGATAATACTTTTAGCAGAGGAACTAAAATTTTTAATCTTAACAAAGGCCTCCTCCAAGACGAGGGGCCTCTCCAGAGGCTAGTACTTCCAGAAAAGCTAGCAAGGGGAGTCAGCCTTTTTCACTCACCCAGGTGGTAGTTCTAAGGGAAAATTAAAGAGCAATCTGAGGTCCCCAAACCAGAGCTCCCTCAAGGTCAAGTTCCAAGGTGAAAGAGCCAATCACAGGAAGTTCTTGCCAGTTTTAAAGACCCTTCCTTTTGTCACTTCCTGTGCCTTGCTTCCACTTTACATGGACCAATTGCAGCTTTAGCTTTGCTTAGGACTGTCCAGGGGGTCGTCAGTCTATTCTGATTCACTCACTATAGCACATGTGGGTCACAGACTCACATACTTAAGGATAAGTGGGGTATATGAGCTTTTGGTGATTAAATCTAAATCTAAAAATGGGCAGGGGAGAGTTAAGCCATCTTCACATAGCCAAATAAAAAAAGACATTGTTAAAACCATTCTTTGGAATCTTTCTCAAATTCACAAATTATTTAACTTATTTCCTCAACTTTCCTCTTTAACAAGAAAGATCTGCCCAATGGCTATGGGTACATAGAGGTCAATGGCTTGGCTGGTCTATAGGGAGTAGAGTTGTATATTGTGTCTAAACTTTTCTAAAGAAATGCAGAAGTTTTTATGCTTCTGCTTAGTTGAAATGAGATTGTTTCCTGAAATAAGCAAGTTATTACAAATGTCTTTTGATGATTTGAATGATCTTTGATCTTATGGTGATAGGCATGGGTGATAGACTACCATCTCTTTTAGCATAAATCTATTTAATGTTCATTCAGAATGCTGATTTAAAAAATTTTATGATTTCTTTTTTGAGTATGATATTTTTTAACATCCAAAAATTTGCTGCACCTTCACATGACAGTGATGGAACTATCATTATTCATGCAGTAATAAAATATATAATTTAAAAATGTAGCTAATGGAGACTTCTGATTGAGATAACAATGTGGAAGGTCAAAAAGATGGCAACCTCTCTCGTTTTTTTTCCCTCAGAAAAGATCTAAAAATAATAGCCAGCTGAATAATGACTTTTTAAAAAAAAATTCAAGTAGAAATAAAAGTAAGCTTCTTGATCCCTCTTGGTATTATACAAAAAGACAACCAGAAGTGACTAGGAGAGAGAGCCATGTAAGAAGGACAATTCAAGTTCAGGTAAGCAGGCCACAAGTCTGATAGTGCTCTGATGGGTGGATGGTCCACAGACTCCTGAAGGCTGTAGCAGTCATTTCATGGAGCGTGCTCACAGTTGCCCTTCCCAGATTCATCAACTGGGGAATGACTGAACAGGTTATGGTACATGATTGTAATGGAATACTACTGAGCAACAAGAAATGACAAGCAGGATGATTTCAGAAAAACCTGGGAAGATTAGTATGAACGGATGCAGGGAGAAGGGAGCAGAACCAGGAAAACATTGTACACAATTAACAGCAATATTGTATGTCAATCAACTGGGAATGACTAAATTTCTCTCAATAATGCAAGGATCCAAGACAACTCATGATGAAAAATGTTATCCACCACCATAAAAAGGACTGATGGGGTTTGAATGCAGATCACCATTTTTCACTTTATTTCCTTCATGAGTATTTTCTTATATGTGTGATATAAGTCTTCTTTCATAACACAAGGAATGTGGAAACATGTAGAGCCTGTATTAAATATAAACTCTATCATTTATAACTTATATCACATTGCCTGCTACCTCAGAAAGGGGAGAGGGGAAAGAGGAGGGAAAGAAAATGGATCAGAAAATATCAGAAAATCAATGTTAAAAATTGTTTCTGTGTGCAATTGAAAAAAAATATAATAAAGTCTTTGGGGTGGAACCAAATTGAAGTCTTCCCCTCTCTTCCTCCTACAGTCAAAAAAAGTTGTCCTTCCTGGTTCCATTCATAGCTTTGAGACCTGCTTCCCTCTATATGATGATCCATTGCTGAAAAAACTTCATACTTACTATGACATGGCAAAACTTTAGTGATTCCTTCCTTTGTCCTCCCCCATCCTATGACAGCAGCAGAGGCCCCGGGGGTGCTACAGTAATTAAAATGCCTTGTGACATATTTGGTTAGCATTTAGATTGATAAGAATAGATCACAATAAAAACACTAGATGATCTGATCCATTTTATGTCTTCTTGTTATCTTGGTTTCATTTTCATGCAATTCCAGAATAATATAACCCAGCTGGATGCCATGCCAAGCTCTTCTCAGCTGATTTTCTTCTCAATTGATTATGAAGCAACATTGCACTTAACTTTCCTTCCTTCTTCTCCATGAAATTCTGAAAGAAGTTTAAACTCCAAATTGGTGTTATCCTTGACTACCAGGCCTCTCTGATAATTAAGGAGATGATGAAGTATTTTTTCTGGCTGAGGTAGGGACTACTCTTTAAGTTTCTGCTTTGTGTCAACCATTTTCCATTGGTCAAACTTTTTTAGGAAATAGTAATAAACAGTGCAGATAGCACCACTTACACTGTCCTATTGCCCACCTGCTAGAGTCCCACAGCCTGTTGAAACATGGCAGTGGCTTATGGGTAGATTCTTCTTTTTCTTAGCCTTTCTTCTGACTTGATATTGACTGAAAAATTTTAGTGCTTCAAGATTAGAAGACGCCTACATTCACGCACAGGTTTGTGAGGCAGCCCATTTCAAGTAAATGTAGCCATCCCCTTCCGGACCCATTTTGAGAGCATGCGCAGATCTCGAAAAGGAGGGCCAATTAAAACGAGGCAGAGACAGCGCCATTGTCTGAGAAGTCTGCCTTGACAACTCCCGAACCAACAAGGAACACAAAGGACTTTGAAATGCTGCTGCCCACATATCCACGGAGCTGGCTGACTCTTTACTATTTATGGACCTGTTTGTTAAGCTACTAGGTGAAGCACCATGTGAACAGATGGACAGTAAGACCTAAGAGATGGGATGAGGTGATCTACTCCATCCCTCCCTCGGCCCATCTGTGGCTTCCATATGGGTTGGGACAAAAATACTACCAGGCCAATAGAATTTAAAACATCATGATTTGATTTTGTTCTGTGGATAATATCCTTCAGTGGTCCAATCTTACTGGCTTTGTCTATCCACAGACTTTATTTATCAAGTCAATCAAATGCTAATTGGGGCTCCCCACTCCCCACCCCCACCTCCTGTATTACAGAGATGAACAATTCTTGGCAGCAAGAAATGTACTGTCTAGTCAGGGAACTAAGTCAAGACAAGGTAAACAAACACTGGACTTGGAGTCAGGAAGACAATGAGTTTGAGTTATTCAGGGTCTTCCTGTGCTGGGGGAGAGAAGGGGCAGGATAGGAGAGAGGAGGGGAAGGGAGGGCAGGAGAAGGAAAAGGAGGGGAGGAGAAGGGAGGAAAGAGAAAAAGGGAAGGGACAGAGGAGAAGAGAGGAGAGAGGAGGAGAGAGAGGAGGACAAGAGAGGGAAGGGAAAGGGAGAGAAGGAGAGGGAAGAGAGGAGAAGAAAGGAGAGGAGAATGGAGAGGAGGAAAGGGGAGGAAGAGGAGAAGGAGAAGGGAGGGGAGGAGAATGTAAAAGAGGGGAGGGAAGGGATGAGAGGAGGGGAGAGAGAGGGGGAAGAGAGGAGAAGGGAAAAGAGGAGAGGGGAGAGAAGAGAAGAGAGGAGAGGAAATGGGGAAGGGAGGAGAAGGAAGGGTGTTCTATAGTTTGTAAAGTACTTTCCTCATAACATGACTAATATTAGCTTCATTTTACAGATGAGTGGACAAAGGTTCAGAAAAATTAATACATGTAATTATATACTATCTAGAAATTACATAAATAATATATGATAATACTGATAAATATAGTCAAAGTCACACAACTAGAAAGCACTGTGCCTCTGTGTACAGAGGGACCAACAAGCAAACTAATTTCTCTAGAGTGGAGGATCTTTGAGAAAGCCTGATTATGACTTTTTTATTTTTATGATCATCAAACTTTAGAAGATAATCTAGACTAAAAAACTTTTTTGTTGGATGACCTACATTTGTATTCAGGCTTTAGCAGTAAATTAAATATGTTACCATCATCTAATCATGCTGCACTTAGCACCCTATTTCCGTTGTCACACCCCATTTAAGATGCATAAGAATTTTTCTCATAGGAGGAATTTTAAGGTAGGCTCATAAAACTAGAAGCAAAGAATATCCCCAATAATTCCAAAGGTCAGTAGTTCTTCTGTCTTCTTAAGAGATAAAAGTCTAGCTTTTCCTTTAGCTGCATTACTTCAAAGTAAGCTAGGTGGAATCAAGAAGCTATGTGGATGGAATGCCAGGTCTAGAATCTGGAAGACTCATCTGCCTGAGTTCAAATTTTTCCTCAGACACTTCTAAGTCTAACCCTGTTTGCCTTGGTTTTATCTGTAAAATGAACTGGAGAAAGAAATGACAAACCATCCCAGGATCTCTGCCAAGAAAACTCCAAGTGGGGTCATGAAGAATCAGACAGAACAGAAGAAGGAGAAGGAAAAGGAGAAGAATAACTATATGATTAAGAATGAAACAAGTAGTACCAAGAAAACAATATAAACAGCTGCAGATTTATTATTTAAAGAAAAATTTTTGAATAATTCCTTCCTTGAAGAAATTGAAAAAATGGAAACATGAGATCCATATTTATTTACCAGATAATGCTTTTGGGGGTTTGGGGAGGAGAGGAAGGGGCTGAGATAATAAATAAATTTTATTCTGTAAATAAATTCTAATAATAGAATTTTTTAAATTAAAATTAAAAATACAACAAAAAAGATAATCAACACAGGGAAGGCATTTGAATTAAGAAGCATCAGGAGAGGCTTTATTTTGAAGGTGAGATTTTTAACTGAGACTTAAAAGAAGCCAGGGAAGCCAGAAGGTAGAGGTGTGGAAGGAGAGTATTCCACATATGGGGGACAGCCAGTAAAAATGCCTGGAGTTCAGAGATGGAACATCTTGTTCCTGAAATAGAAAGAGGCCAGTGTCACTGAATTAAGGTGGTGTTGGTGGCTAAGGAGAGAGGACCAAGCTGTAAGAAGACTGAAAAGGGAAAGGGAAGTACAGATTATGAAGGGCTTTGAATACCAAGCAGAGGAATTTACATTTTAACCTGGAGGTAATGAGCCACTGGAGGTTATTGAGGGAGGTGGAGTAAATTAGGGTAACATGATTGGGTCTTTTGTTTTAGGAAAATGACTTTGGCAGTTTCATCTAAAAAAAAACAGTGGAGGTAATGACTAGTAATGTTAGAGCATCATTTTATTGCAGTAAAACATTTTGAAAAATTGTTCTTCAGTGAGGATTACCAAGATTATCTAGGATTCATGTGTCACTGGGATTTCCCATACATTTTAGGATTACGTTGATTAAGTGGAAAGAACGTTGCATTTAGGTTCAAATTCTGGCTCTGCCACTTGCAGCTTTAGGCAAATCATTTGGCTCTCTGGGTCTCAGTTTCTTCATCAGCCAGATGAGATGGCGTGAACTAAGGTGCTTAATGTTCTTATTTCTCTACAAGCCAACAGGTCAACCTCTGGGGAACTGGCCTTCCAACATGAGTGGGAGCTGGGATATTAACTGAGGAGTTAGCACTTCTCCAGTTTGAGTTCACATTCATTTTTTTAAAAATTACTGCTGGATTTCTGGGTCAAGATGGCGGCTTAGAAGCAGCAAAAGTTCAGACATCTGAAAACCCTTCCTTACTGATCACAAACTGAATGCTCTTAGGGGACTGAAATTCAAACTTAACAGGACAGAGGCAGAGAACCCTACTTCTGGACTCAAATCAAAAGGTAAGCCCCCCCAAAAGCCAGGATCCTAGAACACTCAGGTCTAAGGGGAATGTAGAAGGAAGGTCCCAGGATCCCTCCCCCCAAACCCAACGCAGCAGCAGTGGGAACATCATGGCTGGCAAAAGTGCTGTTCTGAAGGGCATACCTTGAAAGCAACCTGGGCCAGCCTTGGGGCAGGGAATCAGCCTGAGAGAGATGGGGGGAGCCTGTAGCCCCCTGGCTGGGTCCTTCCATCAGAGTCTCAACTGAGGTTTTTTTGCCTCGGGGCACATCCAGACCAACCCACCTGAACCTAATCCCATCAGGATCCCTCAGAGCTCAAGGAGGCCAGGACCCCTTCCCCCTTAGAGTGCAGGGCCCTCTGAAAGGACAGGAACCTCAGGGCTGGCAAAGGTACTGAGGTACCTTGGAGGCAGTGCTATGCCAGGCTCAGAGCATGGAAGTAAGGCAGTAGAGAAGCAACTGGAGGGAACTGAGAGTAACACCCAAAACCCCGGCAGGCAGGGGAGGGCAGACCCTGAGCTTCTATGGGAAGACAGTGCAGCTGCGGAGAATGGACAATTTGCCTGGGCTAAAGCCTCGGACCATCAGACAGATACACTAAGAGCCAGTCCTCCTCACTCAGATTTCTGACTGGAAAGGGGAAGAAAAAACATAAAGATGGAAAACAGGACAGAAGTGCGAAAGCTTCCAAATACCAAGAAAAGCAGGAAGAAGGGGGTGACTTTGGACACATTTTATGGAGCAAAAATACAAAATACAGAGGAGATAGAAGAGGAAACATAAACAAATGCTCCAAAACCTTCAAAAGGAAATGGAAATTCTCCACACTCTTGAAGAATTTAAATTGGAAATTATCAAAAAGATGGAAGCCTTCTGGCAGGAAAAATGGGAAACAATGCAAAAGGAACTCAGCAATATGAGAGACCAAAATATGCAAATGCAGAAACAGCTCAAAGCCTCAAAAAACAGGTCAGATCAAACTGAAATGGAAAACCAGTCTTTAAAGGTCAGAATCAGGCAACTGGAAGACAATGATCTTGCAAAAGAGCAAGAATTAATAAAGCAAAGTCAAAAGACTAAAGAATTAGAAGATAACATAAAATATCTCACTGACAAGGTGACAGACCTGGAAAACAGAGGAAGGAGAGACAATCTGAGAATCATTGGTGTACCAGAAAATCCAGAAATAAACAGTAATCTTGATATCATAATACATGATATCATCAAAGAAAACTGCCCAGAGATTCTAGAACAAGGGGACAAAATAGGCATTGAAAGAGTTCACAGAACATCCTCTACACTAAATCCCCAAAACACAACTCCCAGGAATGTAATTGTCAAATTCCAAAGCTTCCAAGCAAAAGAAAAAATCTTACAAGAAGCCAGAAAAAGACAATTTAGATATAAAGGAATGCTAATTGGGGTCACACAGGACTTACCAATTTCCACTCTGAATGAACATAAGGCATGGAACATGATATTCAGAAAAGCAAGAGAGCTGGGTCTTCAACCAAGAATCAGCTATCCATCAAAACTGACAATATACTTCCAGGGGAAAGTATGGGCATTCAACAAAATACAAGATTTCCAACTGTTTGTAAAGAAAAGACCACAGCTCTGTGGAAAGTTTGACATCCAAACACAAAGACCAAGAGAAACATGAAAAGGTAAATATGAAGGAAAGGGAAAAGGAGAAAAATGTTATCTTTTTCTTTTATTCAAAGTCTCTTCTATAAGGACTACATTTATATCAAATTATATATATTAATATGTGGGGAAAATGTAATGTATAACTCTCAAAAATTATATGCATCATTAGAGTAGTAAGAAGAATCACACATAGGGAAAGTTTGGGGCATCAAGATGATATGTAGAAAGGGGGGATAGAAAGAAAAAGGGAGGGGAAAAGCATTGATGGTACTAAGATATACTCCAAGAAATAGAAAAAAAACTAAATAGAATAATCTTTCTCACACAAAGATACACATGGGAAGGGGAGGGGAAGAAATCTATAAGAAGGAAAGGAAGAGAGTTTTTACTTAAACCTTACTCTCAGTGAAATCAACTCTGAGAGGGAAGAGCATCCAGATCCATTGGGATCTTGAATTTTATCTTATCCAACAGGGTAAGGGAGAAGGGAGAAGGGAAAACCAAGGGGGGTAGGAGGGAGGGAGTACAAAAAGGGAGGGAAGGATAGGGGGGAGGGGGAGGAAACAAAAAGGGAGGGGATAGAAAGGGAAACATATCAAGGGAGGGGACTAGGGGGACTGATTTAAAGTAAATCACTGGCTTAAAAGGTTATAGCTAAAGAAGAAAGGTCAGAATTAGGGGAGGATATCAAAATGCCAGGGAGTCCACAAGTGACAATCATAACTTTGAACGTGAAAGGGATGAACTCACCCATAAAAAGTAGACAAATAGCAGAATGGATTAGAATCCAAAGCCCTACCATATGTTGTCTTCAAGAAACACACATAAGGTGGGGAGACACTCACAAGGTCAGAATTAAGGGATGGAGTAAGACCTTCTGGGCCTCAACTGATAGAAAGAAGGCAGGAGTTGCAATCTGATATCTGACAAAGCCAAAGCAAAAATAGACCTGATTAAAAGGGATAGGGAAGGTAAATATATTTTGTTAAAAGGGACTATAGACAATGAAGAAATATCACTAATCAACATGTATACATCAAATAGTATAGCACCCAAATTTCTAATGGAGGAACTAGGAGAATTGAAGGAGGAAATAGACAGTAAAACCATATTAGTGGGAGATTTGAACCAACCACTATCAAATTTAGATAAACGAAATCAAAAAATAAATAAGAAAGAGGTAAAAGAAGTGAATGAAATCTTAGAAAAATTAGAGTTAATAGACATGTGGAGAAAAATAGGGACAAAAGGGAACACACCTTCTCAGCACCACATGGCACATTCACAAAGATTGACCATACACCAGGTCACAGAAACATGGCATACAAATGCAGAAAATCAGAAATAATAAATGCAGCCTTTTCAGATCATAAGGCAATAAAAATAATGATCTGTAAGGGTACATGTAGAACCAAATCAAAAATTAATTGGAAATTAAATAATATGATACTCCAAAATAGTTTAGTTAGAGAAGAAATCATAGAAACAATAATTTCATTGAGAAAATGACAATGGTGAGACATCCTTTCAAACCTTATGGGATGCAGCCAATGCTGTAATCAGAGGAAAATTCATATCCCTGAATACATATGTTAACAAACTAGGGAGGGCAGAGATCAATGAATTGGAAATTCAAATAAAAATCTTGAAAGCGAACAAATTAAACCCCCCCAGAAGAAAACCAAACTAAAGATCCTAAAAATTAAGGGAGAAGTTAATAAAATCGAAAGTGATAGAACTATTGAACTAATAAATAAGACTAGAAGCTGGTACTTTGAAAAAACAAACAAAATAAACAAAGTACTGGTCGATCTAATTTAAAAAAGGAAAGAAGAAAAGCAAATTAACAGCATCAAAGATGAAAAGGGGGCCTCACCTCCAATGAAGAGGGAATAAAGGCAATCATTAAAAACTACTTTGCCCAATTATATGGCAATAAAAATACCAATCTAGGCGATATGGATGAATATTTACAAAAATATAAACTGCCTATACTAACAGAAGAAGAAATAGAATTCTTAAATAATCCCATATCAGAAAAAGAAATTGAACACGCCATCAAAGAACTCTCTAAGAAAAAAATCCCCAGGGCCTGATGGATTCATAAGTGAATTCTATCAAACATTCAAAGAACAGCTAATCCCAATACTATACAAACTATTTGACATAATAAGCAAAGAGGGAGTTCTACCAAATTCCTTTTATGACACAAACATGGTACTGATTCCAAAACCAGGTAGGGCAAAAACAGAGAAACAAAATTATAGACCAATCTCCCTAATGAATATAGATGCAAAAATCTTAAATAGGATACTAGCAAAAAGACTCCAGCAAGTGATCAGAAGGGTCATTCACCATGATCAAGTAGGATTCATACCAGGGATGCAGGGCTGGTTCAATATTAGGAAAACCATCCACATAATTGACCACATCAACAAGCAAACCAACAAAAATCACATGATTATTTCAATAGATGCAGAAAAAGCCTTTGATAAAATACAACACCCATTCCTATTTAAAACACTAGAAAGCATAGGAATAGATAGGACATTCCTAAAAATAATAAACAGTATATATCTAAAACCATCAGCTAATATCATCTGCAATGGGGATAAACTAGATGCATTCCCAATAAGATCAGGAGTGAAACAAGGATGCCCATTATCACCTCTATTATTTGACATTGTACTAGAAACACTACCAGTAGCAATTAGAGAAGAAAAAGAAATTGAAGGCATCAAAATAGGCAAGGAGGAGACCAAGTTATCACTCTTTGCAGATGACATGATGGTCTACTTAAAGAATCCTAGAGATTCAACCAAAAAGCTAATTGAAATAATCAACAACTTTAGCAAAGTTGCAGGATACAAAATAAACTCGCATAAGTCATCAGCATTTCTATATAATTCCAACACAGCTCAGCAGCAAGAACTAGAAAGAGAAATCCCATTCAAAATCACCTTAGACAAAATAAAATACCTAGGAATCTATCTTCTGAAACAAACACAGGAACTACATGAACACAACTACAAAACACTCTACACACAACTAAAACTAGACTTGAGCAATTAGAAAAACATTAATTGCTCATGGGTAGGACGAGCCAATATAATAAAAATGACCACCCTACCCAAACTTATTTATTTAGTGCCATACCCATTGAACTTCCAAAAAAATTTTTTACTGATTTAGAAAAAAACATAACAAAGTTCATTTGTAAGAACAAAGGATCAAGGATATCCAGGGAAATAATGAAAAAAAAAATACAAAGTAAGGGGTCCTTGCAGTCCCAGATCTCAGACTCTACTATAAAGCAGTGGTCATCAAAACAATTTTATACTGGCTAAGAGACAGAAAGGAGGATCAGTGGAATAGACTGGGGGCAAGTGAACTCAGTAAGACAGTATATGATAAACCAAAGATCCCAGCTTTGGGGACAAAAATTCACTATTTGATAAAAACTGCTGGGAAAATTGGAAGACAGTGTGGGAGAGATTAGGTTTGGATCAATACCTCACACCCTACACCAAGATAAATTCAAAAATGGGTGAATGACTTGAACATAAAGAAGGAAATTATAAGTAAATTATGTGAACACATATGTATACATGTCAGATCTTTGGGAAGGGAAAGATTTTAAAACCAAGCAAGACTTAGAAAGAGTCACAAAATGTAAAATAAATGATTTTGACTACATCAAATTAAAAAGTTTTTGTACAAACAAAATCAATGTAACTAAGATCAGTAGGGAAGCAACAAATTGGGAAACAATCTTCATAAAAACCTCTGACAAAGGTTTAATTACTCAAATTGACAAAGAGCTAAATCAATTGTACAAAAAATCAAGCCATTCTCCAATTGATAAATGGGCAAGGGACATGAACAGGCAGTTCTCAGCCAAATAAACCAAAACTATTAATAAGCACATGAAAAAGTGCTCTACATCTCTTATAATCAGAGAGATGCAAATCAAAACAACTCTGAGGTATCACCTCACACCTAGCAGATTGGCTAACATGACAGCAAAGGAAATTAATGAATGCTGGAGGGCATGTGGCAAAGTCAGGACATTAATTCCTTGCTGGTGGGGTTGTGAATTGATCCAACCATTCTGGAGGGCAATTTGGAACTATGCCCAAAGGGCAATAAAAGACTGTCTGCCCTTTTATATAGCCATAGCACTGCTGGGTTTGTACCCCAAAGAGATAATAAGGAAAAAGACTTGTACAAGAATATTCATAGCTGCGCTCTTTGTGATGGTCAAAAATTGGAAAATGAGGGGATGCCCTTCAATTGGAGAATGGCTGAACAAATTGTGGTATATGTTGGTGATGGAATACTATTGTGCTCAAAGGAATAATAAAGTGGAGGAATTCCATGGAGACTGGAACAACCTCCAGGAAGTGATGCAGAGCGAAAGAAGCAGAACCAGGAAAACATTGTACACAGAGGCTGATACACTATGGTACAATCGAACGTAATGGAATTCTCCATTAGTGTCAATGCAATGTCCCTGAACAATCTGCAGGGATCAAAGAGAAAAAAAAACACTATCCACAAGCAGAAGACAAGCTGTGGGAATAAAAACACCAAGAAAAAGCAACTGCTTGACTACAGGGGTTGAGGGGACATGTGTGAGGAGAGACTCTAAATGAACACTCTAATGCAAATACCGACAACATGGAAATGGATTTGAATCAAGAACACATGTGATACCCAGTGGAATTACACATTGGCTATGGGAGAGGTGGGGTGTGGGGGGAGGAAATGAAAATGATCTTTGTCTCCATTGAGTAATGTTTGGAAATGACCAAATAAAATAATGTTTAAAAAATTACTCCTATGTTGCTGTATTCATTCAAGAGGGCTTTATAAAAGGAGGAAGAAGAGAAATGAGTGTCTAGCAAGATGCTAAACCAGATACAAGAGAAGATAGCCAGGATAACATAAAGAGAACAACAGTAGAATAACTGAGTGACAAAAAATAAAAATGGGAATTAGGAGAAAGAATTGTAACAATACTCATGGACTAAGATGCTTCTAGGCTAATGTTTGGAGTGTAGGAAATAAAAAACATGAATTAAAGAAGACGGGATGTCACTGAGCCTGATTGGTACCAAAGCTCAGAATTCCCAGGCTCAAGACATCCACCAACTCCCCAATCGCTGGGATTAAAACACATATACAGCTGAGTGGTTCAGTGATGGAGAGAGCCAGGCTTTGAGACAAGGGTTGGGTTCAGATGTGACTTAGACATTTCCCAGTTGTGTGAGTCTGGAAAAGTCACCTAAACTCAATTGCCTAGCCCTTACTTCTCTATTGCCTTGGAACCAATACATAGTATTGATTCTAAAATAGAAGGTAAGGGTTAAAAAAAAAGCATCTACCACTTCATCTGACCTTGATACAACTCCTTTGGACATTTCTAATTGTTAGGGAGTGTCTCCTTAAATGGAACTAAAATCTGCTTTTCTGTAACTTCCAGTTACTCTTACCAATGTTCCATACTCTTTGAGATCAGAATTTTAAATAGAGCCTTATGATTAGCAAAACACTTCAAAAATATTATGCCATTTCTGGCCAATATGACAGTAAAAGAAAAAATAAATTCTTCAGGGGATGTAGCAAAAGTGGGACACTAATGTATTACTGGTGGAGTTGTGAATTGACCCAACCATTTTGGAAGGCAATTTGGAATTATGCCCAAAGGGCTTTAAAAGACTGCCTGCCCTTTGATCTAATCATACCATTGCTGGGTTTGTACCCCAAAAAAATAATAATGAAAAATGTTTGTTCAAAAACCCTCTTTTTGGTGGCAAAAAAAATTGGAAAACGAGAGGATGTCATCAATGAGGGAATGGCTGAACAAACTGTGGTGTATGATGGTGATGAAATATTGTGTTATAAGGAATGATGAACTGCTTGATTTCTATAAAAACTGGGAAGACCTCCATGAACTGATGCTGAATGAAATGGGCAGAACCAGGAGAACATGGTACATAGTAACTGAAATAATGTGGCACAATTGAACAATAGACTTTGCTACTAGTAGCAATGCAATGAGCCAGGACAATCCTGAGGGACTTATGAGAAAGAAGGCTATCCACATCAAGAGAAAAAACTGTGGGAGTAGAAATGCAGAAGAAAAAACACAATTTATCACTTGTTTTATGAGTATATGATTAGGGGTTTTGGTTTTAAAAGATCACTCTATTACAAATATGAATAATATGGAAATAGGTTTTGAGCAATAATACATGTATAACCTAGTGGAATTGCTTGTTAGTTCCTGGAATGGGAAGGGAGAGAAGGGAGGGAGAGAACATGAATCATGTAACCTTGGGAAAATATTCTTTAAAAAATTAGTTAACTAATTAAAAAATCAATAATGTCATTTGATATTTACAACCCTGGGGAATAGGTATTATTATTATCCCCATTTTACAGATGAGGAAACTGAAGTAAACATAGGTTAAGTGCCTTGATTAGGGTTACACAGTTAGTGAACATCTGTGGTAGGATGTGAACTCAGGTCTTCTCAACTCTAGATCCATCACTCTAATCCTTGCTTCTCTTCCACATGGCAGACAGTCCTTCAAATTTTTAAAAATAGGTAATTTATATTGTAGGCAACTAGGTGGTACAGTGAATAAAGTGCCAGGCATGAAGTCAGAAAGACCTATCTTCCTGAATTCAAATCTGACCTCAGACATTTACTAGCTGTGTGGCTCTGAGCAATTATCTTAACACTTTTTGCCTCAGTATCCTCATCTGTAAAATGACCCAGAGAAGGCAATGACAAACATTTCCAGTATTTTTCCAAAGAAAACCCCCAAATGTAATCTGAGTTTATCACTTCTCTATCTGAAGGTGGATGGGGCATAAATTGTGGTTGTTCATTGTATTGGTCAGTGCTCCTAAGTCTTTCAAAGTTAATAATATTTATAGTTTTGTTGTTATTGCATAAATTGTCCTCTGGATTCTGCTCTTTCTGGTTCTGCTCCTGATTTTGGATCAGTTCATAGAAGTTTTCCCAGGTTTTTCTGAACCCCTCCCCTCCATCATTTCTTACAACACAATAGTAATCCATCACTTTAATATTCCAACCTTGTTCAGTAATTCCCCAATTGACAGGTACTCCTCAATATCTAATTCTTTGCAAGCATGAAAAGAACTACTATAAATATTTTTGCACACATGGGTCCTTTTCCACTATCTTTGATCTCTTTGAGGTGGTATAGACCTAGTAATGGCATTAATATTGCAAAAGATATGCACAGTTTAATAGCCTTGGGGCAGAGTTCCAAACTACTTTCCAGAATGGTTGGACCAGTTCACAATTCCAACAATACATTAAATGTACCTGTATTCCCACAGTACTTGTCATTTTCTCGTCATTTCCTTTTTTCCTTTTTTTTTGGTCATCTTTGTCAAGCTGAGAGATATGAGTTGTTTTAATTTTCACTTGTCTAACTTTTTGGTTATAAATAGGTATTTTTTTTTATTTCAAGAACTGACCAGGAACAGTGTTAGAGACCTTAAAAATAAGAGTTATACTGTTTACATAGAATCAAAGATTTACTAAAAGAAATGGGATGGGAGAAAAAGAAGTATATTAGTACTGTAGGAATCAGAAAGACCAGATTCTCTCATCTGTATCTGCTCCAAAGTGGACTGATGTTAAATTCTGAGCCTTTGTCCAAGGCACATAATGAAGCAGATTGAGAGAAAGTCAGAGAATTTATATGAAGATCAGAGGGGTATAGTTTAAAAAAAAAACATCAAAGGGCAGCCAAAACCACAAAGCTCAGGGGCTGGAATTTTCCTTGGATCAGCAGCATTATTTCTTTTTATAGAATCAAAGCCTAGAAGTTTGATAAGTTCCATCTTGTATATAGATCTTATGAAACATTCTTGTAGGTAAAGACTGTGCTGAAGATTTAATTCTTTCTTTCATCACTTTTCTAGATTCTTAGACTTTGCTTCTAATTTCTTCAAATAAACATCCAGCTTGTAGACTATCTGCAGTTTGTGTATATTTTCTACAAGTCTGAGGTTTTTGCTGGTGGTTGTCATCAGGTAAATGGACATTTTGGAGACTGTGTCTTGGCACAGCCCTCTGGTGTCTGCCTCAGTGGGCTCTATGACTTCCTCTGCTTCCTCCACCTGGGAAACAGGTAGGTCAGGAAAGGGAAGATGGAGAGAAGATAGAGAGAAGGGGAGGAAGAGGGAAAAGGGGAAAGGGGAGAGAAAGGGATGAAAAATGGGTAAGGTGAAGAGACCACAAAGGTGATAAAAGAAAGGAGGCAAAAGAAAAGGAAGAATATCCTGGCTATTGGTACCCACCACCTCTGTCTCCATAGTAGGGATTTAAAGCATTTTTTCTTATGCCTATTGAAAGCAAAGATTTCTCCCTCTGAAAATTGCCTAGTCATATGCTTTGACCACTAATCAATTGGGAAGCGACTCTTATTCTTATCAATTTGACTTGGTTCCTTGTTTATCTTAGAAATGAGACTTATCAGACAAATTTGCTTCCAAGATTTTTTTTCAATTTCCTTCTAATTTAGCTGTATTGGCGTTGTTTATACAAAAAGTAAATGCATTTTACAGAATCAATATTGTCCATTTTACCTAGCTCTTATTTGGACATGAATTCTTCCTCTGTCTATAGGTCTGACAGTCAATTTCTTCCTGGCCCCTCTAACTTGTTTATAATGTCCATCTTTATGTCTAAATCACATATAATATATGTATAACCCAATGAAATTGTTTGGAAGGAGGGAGGAAAGAAGGAAGGGAGACAATAAGAATCATGTAACCATGTAAAAAAAATTAATTAAATTTAAATTTAAAAATAAAATACAAGAACAAAACCAAAAAATAAAATAAAATCAATCACACTGCCACTTTGTGCTGATTTGGGTATACAGTATGAGATGCTGGTTTATACCTAGTTTCTGCTGTACTGATTTCCAGTTTTCCCAACAGTTTTTTGTTAAATAGCAAGTTCCTGTCTGAAAAGCTTGGATTTGGGGGGTTTTTTAAATGCTAGACTGCTGTGTTTGGTTGCTTCTTCATGTTGATCACATATTTGTTCCATTGAACCACCTCTCTGTTTTTTTTTTCCTAGTACCAGATTGTTTTGACTATTATAGCTTTGTTGTACAGTTTGGGGCAGATAGTTGGCAGAGTAAATAGAGTATTGGACCTTGATATCTGGTAATGCTAAGCCTCTTTCCTTTCTATTGTTTTTCATTAATTCCTGTAATATTCTTGATCTTTTGTTCCTCCATATGAAATGTTTTCTTTTTTACTATTTCTATAGAGTAGTCCTTTTGTAGTTTGGCATGGCACTGAGTGGGCATCTAGGTGGCACAGTGGATGGGGTCTACAAGATTCTTCTTCCCGCATTCAAATCTGGCCTCAGGCACTTACTAGTTATATGAGTCTGGGTAAGTCACTTTACCTTTACTTTGCCAAGAGACCCCCATAGGTAGTATAGTCCACAGGATGACAAAGGGTGGGACACAATTATTTAATTTAATTATTTGATAATTTATTTAATAATAATTTAATTATTAAATTATGGCTTCTGTCACCAGAGCAAGGACAGGGGTCTCAGGTAAAGCCATAAATAGTGAGTATAGAAGGATTTATCAAAGAGGAAGAAGTTACCTGTTTGAGCCTAAGGGTCCTCATACCCTGAGCTGAAGGTTGACAAAATCTAAGAATTAAAACTTTGCTGACTAAATCCATTAGCTGGAAACTGAGAACTGATCTCATGACTAGCCCAGACAGGATTAGGTTTGCTGACTCAGAAAGACTAAGCCCATAAGAAAGAGGTAGGGAGGTCAGCCGAGAAAGGATGAGGAAGTAAGCAAAAACAAAATCTTATTCCTTGTAAGTATAAGACCTGATTTCCTGAAAGTCTCCATAGGGGAAGAACACCCGATAAGAGTAAACTTGGTAACTTTGTCTTTTGATCTATTATTCTAAACCTATTGAAGGTATTTTTTACTGTAATGTTTTTTTTCAGTAAAAATCCTTAAAAGCACATAGAAATCAAGTTGTTAACTGCTTTCAGGTACTTTTGGGGAGCTTTCATCAGGGAGATGAGCAGACCTATTCTAGAAAGTGCCAGCCAGAAGGTCCTGAATTCAAATTTTATCTCAGGTGCTTCCTAGCTGTGTGACCCTGGGCAAATCTCTTATATCCACTTTCCTAGTTCTTACTGCTCTTCTGCCTTGAAAGGAATACTTGCTATTGATTCTAAGACAGAAGGCAAAAGAAAGAAGGGAGAGAGAGGCAGAGAGAGAGAAAGGAAAAGAAAGAATGAAAAAGATAGAAAAAGGAAGGAAGGAAGGAAGGAAGGAAGGAAGGAAGGAAGGAAGGAAGGAAGGAAGGAAGGGAGGAAGGAAGGAGAAAAGAAAGAAGTACTAGCCTCTAGAAACCATTTTGGGCCACTAACAATCCAAGTCCTGGAGCTTTTTATAAAATGAAGAAAATGCTCATTAAGAATAGGAAAGTAGGGGTGGTGTGTATAATAGAGCGAGGCTTGAAGACCTGGGTCACTACCAAAAAAAGCTATTTGATTCATTAAAAATTTAATTTATTTTTAATGTTAAAATCTATCTTCTCTTTCTCACCTCTATTTCTGCATTATAGTATAGTAGTAGTCTCTCGGTAACCGAGGATGACAATTGTCTTTGTGCGTTTTTGTGCACAAAGACACTTGTGCATGAAGATTTAAGTGGAAAAGCCGATGCACAGAGACAGTCCCAGTCTCTCAGTGTTGGAAGCCTGGGTCCAGTGGCATGAAAAGTCATTACACCTGGAGACTTCCTTAGCTGCATTGGATGGCCGTGTTGTCTTTTGTGCTCCAACACGCCCTAAGCACTCCACAGTGCTTTGCTGCGTTGCCCTCTCAGCCGTTGAACCTTCTTATTGGTTTCTTCCACCTGTTCCGCCGAAGCAGTCTTCACATGCTGGGTGAGCAAAGCCCTGGTTCACCAGGGGTCGACGATGACATCGTCGCTACCCTCACAAGGTTTAGCCGGCCTGTCAAAGCCGTTGCCCGGGATGTAGCTGCTGCCGCATGCTAGCAGCTACTAGGAGCCACAAGTGAGAGCTGAGTGTCAGGTGAGGGTCAGAGGCTGGAGAGATGCCCTAGGAGGGCACGACAAGCCCTCCATACCAGAGATACTACCCCTCCCTGAGCACCCCATACATTTTGTGTTCTGAAGCAAAACAAAATTTCACATTGTTCATGTCCCCGAAAATATGCCTCATTTTGTATCCCAAGTCCATCTTTCAGGAGATACTTCATACTTCATTAGACTTCCAAAATCATAGTTGGTCACTTGTTTTTCAGGGTTCTTAAGTCTTTCAAAGCTATTGTTGTTTGCGGTGCTGTTTTGAAACTAGATTTCTCTACCTCACCCAAATTGGAATGTAACAGCTACTATTCACAGACACAACTCCATTGCTGACCAACATAGGACAGTTTTTCCCTCCTTGGACAGCCTGGTATCCTTCCCCATCTTGGGCTTCACAGTCCAAGTATCTGTAGCACGGGCAGCAGTCACACCTCGCAAAGCCATCTGGGGAGATGGGCAAAACCAGGCTGAGGATAGCTGCTAGCCCTCAAGCCCATTGGTGAGTCAGGGGGATGTCTAATCCAAGCATGTTAAGACTTCTCCCCATTATCAGAAAAAGAAATACAACAGGCCATCAAAGAACTTCCTAAGAAAAAATCCCCAGGGCCTGATGGATTCACCAATGAATTCTATCAAACATTCAAAGAACAGCTAACCCCAATACTATACAAACTATTTGACATAATAAGCAAAGAGGGAGTTCTACCAAATTCCTTTTATGACACAAACATGGTTCTGATCCCAAAGCCAGGCAGGCCAAAAACAGAGAAAGAAAATTATAGACCAATCTCCCTAATAAATATAGATGCAAAAATCTTAAATAGGATACTAGCAAAAAGACTCCAGCAAATGATCAGAAGGGTCATCCACCATGATCAAGTAGCATTTATACCAGGGATAGAGGACTGGTTCAATATTAGGAAAACCATCCACATAATTGACCACATCAACAAGCAAACCAACAAAAATCACATGATTATTTCAATAGATGCAGAAAAAGCCTTTGATAAAATACAACACCCATTCCTATTAAAAACACTAGAAAGCATAGGAATAGAAGGGTCATTCCTAAAAATAAAAAATACAGTATATATCTAAAACCATTAACTAATATAATCTGCAATGGGGATAAACTAGATGCATTCCCAATAAGATCAGGAGTGAAACAAGGATGCCCATTATCACCTCTATTATTTGACATTGTACTAGAAACACTACCAGTAGCAATTAGAGAAGAAAAAGAAATTGAAGGCATCAAAATAGGCAAGGAGGAGACCAAGTTATCACTCTTTGCAGATGACATGATGGTCTACTTAAAGAATCCTAGAGATTCAACCAAAAAGCTAATTGAAATAATCAACAACTTTAGCAAAGTTGCAGGATACAAAATAAACCCACATAAGTCATCAGCATTTCTATATAATTCCAACACAGCTCAGCAGCAAGAACTAGAAAGAGAAATCCCATTCAAAATCACCTTAGACAAAATAAAATACTTGAGGAATCTATCTTCTGAGACAAACACAGGAACTATATGAACACAACTACAAAACACTCTCCACACAACTAAAACTAGACTTGAGCAATTGGAAAAACATTACCTGCTCATGGGTAGGACGAGCCAATATAATAAAAATGACCATCCTACCCAAACTCATTTATCTATTTAGTGCCATACCCATTGAACTTCCAAAATTTTTTTTTTACTGATTTAGAAAAAACCATAATAAAGTTCATTTGGAATAACAAAAGATCAAGGATATCCAGGGAAGTAATGAAAAAAATACAAAAGAAGGGGTCCTTGCAGTCCCAGATCTCGGACTATATTATAAAGCAGGGGTCACCAAAACAATCTGTTACTGGCTAAGAGACAGAAAGAAGGACCAGTGGAATAGACTCGGGATAAGTGACCTCAGCAAGACAGTATATGACAAACCCAAAGATCCCAGCTTTTGGGACAAAAATCCACTATTTCATAAAAACTGCCTGGAAAATTGGAGGACAGTGTGGGAAAGATTAGGTTTGGATCAACACTTCACACCCTACACCAAGATAAATTCAAAATGGGTGAATGACTTGAACATAAAGAAGGAAACTATAAGAAAATTAGGCGAACACAGAATAGTACACATGTCAGACCTTGGGGAAGGGAAAGACTTCAAAACCAAGCAAGACTTAGAAAGAGTTACAAAATGCAAAATAAATAATCTGGAATACATCAAATTAAAAAGTTTTTGTACAAACAAAACCAATGTAACTAAAATCAGTAGGGCAGCAACAAATTGGGAAATAATCTTCATAAAAACTTCTGACAAAGGTTTAATTACTCAAATATGCAAAGAACTAAATCAATTGTACAAAAAATCAAGCCATTCTCCAATTGATAAATGGGCAAGGGACATGAACAGGCAGTTCTCAGCCAAAGAAATCAAAACTATTAATAAGCACATGAAAAAGTGCTCTACATCTCTTATAATCAGAGAGATGCAAATCAAAACAACTCTGAGGTATCACCTCACACCTAGCAAATTGGCTAACATGACAGCTATGGAAAATAATGAATGCTGGAGGGGATGTGACAAAGTAGGGACATTAATTCAGTGCTGGTGGAGTTGTGAATTGATCCAACCATTCTGGAGGGCAATTTGGAACTATGCCCAAAGGGCAATAAAAGACTGTCTGCCCTTTGATCCAGCCATTACACTGCTGG
This sequence comes from Monodelphis domestica, assembly GCF_027887165.1. Lineage (NCBI taxonomy): Eukaryota > Metazoa > Chordata > Mammalia > Didelphimorphia > Didelphidae > Monodelphis > Monodelphis domestica. The sequence goes on from NC_077229.1 coordinate 169,232,770, forward strand.
GTTTGTACCCCAAAGAGATAATAAGGAAAAAGACTTGTACAAGAATATTCATAGCTGCACTCTTTGTGGTGGCCAAAAATTGGAAAAAGAGGGGATGCCCATCAATTGGGGAATGGCTGAACAAATTGTGGTATATGTTGATGATGGAATACTATTGTGCTAAAAGGAATAATAAAGTAGAGGAATTCCATGGAGACTGGAACAACCTCCAAGAAGTGATGCAGAGCGAAAGGAGCAGAACCAGGAAATCATTATACACAGAAACTGATACACTGTGGTACAATCAAAGGTTGTGGACCTTTCCACTGGTGTCAATACAATGTCCCTGAACAATCTGCAGGGATCTAAAAAATACTATCCACAAGCAGAGGATAAACTGTGGGAGTAAAAAACAACGAGGAAAAGCAACTGCTTGACTACAGGGGTGGAGGAGATATGACTGAGGAGAGACTCTAAATGAACACTCTAATGCAAATACCAACAACACAGAAATGGGTTCCAGTCAAGAACACATGTGATACCCAATGGAATCATGTGTCGGCTATGGGAGATGTGTGTGTGGGGGGAAGAAAATGATTTTTGTTTCCAATGAATAATGTTTGGAAATGACCAAATAAAATAATGTTTAAAAAAAAAAGACTTCTCCCCATGGAACAGGCAGATGAGGACAGTGTTCCTGCTTCCAAAGAGGACAGTTGAAGCAGGCTCTGAGGAGTGCTTAGAGTTTGGTCAGATGTCAAAGATACTAAGGTCATCCACTGAGCCTTCACCAGTCATCCTGATTTTGTCTTGACACTGGCCTTCAATGACTCTGGAACAGAGAGTGAGGCAGATGCTTCACTTAGATCCAATTCATGGGGAAGTCAAGACATCACCCACATGACGTCCATGGTCTTCTCAGAAAAGGAAGGGCAAACCTCAACAATGCCCAGACAACTTTAGTATTACTGCAGCTCAGAACCTCCACCAGCCTCAGGTTCTCCAAATAGCAGGGATTGTGCTTTTTAAAGTATTGTTGTTACTGTGTAAATTGTTGTCCTGGCTCTAATCACTAATTTTTTTTTATTAGTTCATGTAAGTCTTCTCTGTTTTCTCAAATAGGTTTATTAGAACATTTTCCAGTATATTGACCCACCATGAGCCATTCTGTGATTTCCACTCATGCACTGCTCCATAGACCAAGAAACAAAATGTAAACCCCTTAACCACAGCATGAGCTACCTGGGGGCAGACGCTGTCCTTCAAACACTCCTAGAGGCGGTGTTTCGGCATTATCAAAGGCTGCAGAGAGAGCGGAAAGGATGAGGACTGAGAAAAGGTCACCACATTTAGACATTAAGCTATCTTTGGCTACCTTGGAAAGATCCAGGCACTGAAAAGTGAGTGGGTGGGGAGGCAGGGGTACATTAGTCTCTCCAGGGTCTCTCACCCATGCTTTCTAAATACGTCAAACCCTACCTTTCAGTTTGGGTCTGCCAAAGCACACGTGCATGACTACAGCGCACAAAGCTCAGGTCTTTTGCTCTGAAGATCAGGTTGCACTGTGTTTAGAGTATATCTGCCTAACATTTAATGAACATAAGGGATAAATTTGGAAACCCACATAAGTTCTTAGAATAGTTCACCCACAGCTGTACTTTTCTGTCAGTTACGCTCCAGGAAGCTGATCAAAGACCACAGGCCAGCCTTTTATCTCTTTATGTGGCTACTTTGCTCTTGTCCCAGATCAACAGACACCGAAATAATGAGAAAAAATCTCCCCTTGGGTTTTGAGGCCAGCATTCTTACTTGTGAGGGTTATGATTTCAGGACACTTAAACATGAGTGCTCTGGAGCAGATTCAGAGATTTTTCCCAGCTGGAACACTAGCAACCAGCATTTGGCTGGTTCTGCTCAAATACCCAGGTAGATTTTCGGATCCTATTTTTTCTGCCTCGATACACACACCCACACAAGTGAGCTGAGGGAAATGTGATGTGTACTTGAAGAAAAACAAGTTATCTTTGGCATAGGACTTTGAAAATCATTGTTGCTTTGAAGGATTTCCAGGACTTTGTGACTTTGGGTAAGTCCCTTAACCCTCCGAGGCTTCCATTTTTTCATCTGTAAAAAGATGGAATCGGGCTGGATGGCCAGTGTGGTCCCCTTTCATTCTAGAGCTGTGGTTCTCTTCTGTGAAAGCTGTAGCCACTTAGACCCTGGGAGAGGCTGCAGGACCACCTTTCTGCCAGCAGATGGCAGACACACCTCTTAAGTACCATGGAGAGTAATCTGCTGATGACTGATGGGCAATGAGAACCAGATTGGCCAAATTTCCTAGAGCTCTTTCAGCTGAAGTCCAGACATGGCTCTGACCTGCAGAGTTAGCACAGCCTCACCATTATTCTTAATATATTCATCGAAGATGGGAGGTATGATGTCATGGATAGAATAAATCATTTCAGCTCTCTGGGCAAAAAACATATTGTGTCTACAACACAGCAGGCACTTAATACATGCTTGTTCCCTTCCCCTTTAGAATTCTCAGCTGTAAAATGGGCGTATAGAAGAATAACAACACCTATCTCCCAGGAAGTGGTGAGGTTCAAATGAGTGCAAAGCATCTTGCAAATATGTATTAGGCACTTTACAAATGCTTACCCCCTTCTCCTTCTCTTCCCCCTTTCTTCCCACCTTCTAACAACCTCTTTCTGTGAATACATAAAATGGAATACGTAGAGGTTCTTAATGCTTCAGCGATCTAGTGAAGTCTGTGGCCTTCTCTCAGAAATGTTTAAAGAACTGGAAGAAATGCTAAATGCCAGAGATTGGTGAAAATAAGGGTGTAAAGATACCTTCCCATATCTATGGTCCCACAACCCCAGATTAAGAACCAATAGTGTAGAACAACTTTAAAATCCCTTGTACCTCTTTCGTTCTGTGAATTTATGGGACTCTGAAAACTGAGAATAGGATGTTGTTATCATTGTTCAGCTGCCTACGTTGTGTCTGAATCTTCATCACCCCATCTGTGACAACAGGATAGCCATCGTATAAATACCCTACACCTTCTCCAGTCACTTCTGGAGCTTATATTCCTTATGTTCAAAGAGGGCATTGTGGTCTCTACTACCTAATTTCATACAAATAGTTGAAATAAGTTTAAGTTATTCAGGCAAATGAATTAATTCCTTGGAGGGTGGGGAATCCTTGCTGATGGAAAATAGAGGAGGTCATATGTGGTGCTAGGTAGCTGTGAATGAAGCCCCAGGGCTGGAGTCAGGAAGAGTTGAGTTCAAATCCACCCTCAGATACTCACTAAGTATTTGGCCCTGGGCAAATTGCTTTAACCCTTTTTGCCTCGGTTTCCTTATGTATATATATCTCTCTTATATATATATATATATATATATATATATATATATATATAAGAGAGAGAGAGAGAGAGAGAGAGAGAGAGAGAGAGAGAGAGAGAGAGAGAGAGAGAGAGAGAGAAGGAAATGACAAGCCACTCCAGTTATCTTTGCCAAGAAAATCCCAAATGGGGTCATGAAGAGTCATACATAACTGAAAAACAAATAGATGAGAACTCACTCTCAGGACCAGCGAGGGACCTCAAAGCATCTGTCTTACTTGCTGGCTCCCTGTGATGACAATAATAACAACAGCTGACATTTATATAGTCTTTAAGGATTACAAAGCACTTTATATGTTTATTGAAAAGTTTGATGCTGACAGCAATCCTTTAAAGAAAGTGAGCTTCATTATTATCCTCATTTTGTAGATGAGGAAACTCAAGCTTAGCAAGATAGGTGTCTTTCCCAGGGTTATATTGCTTTTAAGTGTTAGGTTTGAACTGAACCCAAGATTTTTTCCTGACTCCAAGGCCAGATGTCAGTCCACTCTGCTGAATATTATCCCCACCAGAGAGAGGATAAGACTAAAGCCCAGAAAAGTGATGTCATTTGCTCAAATCTTTTTCTCTTTTACTTTATTTACAATATGATTTTATATTTTCCTCTCTACCTGGTTTAGAACTTTGACCACACATAGCTTGTCATCTTCATCTTCCCCCAAACCTTGTCCCAGAGATAGTTCCTGATTCCTTTCAGCAGAACTTGTGATATTCAGTCCATGGCACTTCTATTGAACTCCTGTGCTTAGGGAGGACATGCCTTCCCAATGGAACTTTTATCATATAATATATATAACACAGATATATCAGGCTACAGAATAACTATAATCATTCTCTTTAAAAAAAAAGTAATAAAGGAAGCCTAGAGACGGGAGGTCCTAGGTTCAAATCTGACCTCAGACACTTCCCAGCTGTGTGACCCTGTGCAAGTCACTTGACTCCCATTGCCTAGCCCTTACCACTCTTCTGCCTTGGAGCCAATACACAGTATTGGCTCTAAGACGGAAGGTAAGGGTTTAAAAAAAAAGTAATAAAGGGCAAACTAATACTTGATTTAACTGATTCTCAAAGATATAACAACAAAAGAGATGTTTTCTTTTTGTGTTTAATCTTTATTTTATTTTAATAACAAATTTCCACATGAGTTTTCCAAAGCTATATGAATCATATTGTCACCCTCTCTTCTTCCCTCCTATCTCCTGGAGATAACAAGCAATTCAATCTGGGTTGTACATGTATTATCACTCAAAACATACTTCCATAATATTCATTTTTGTAAGTGAATAATCTTATAAAACCAAAATCCAAATCATATACCCAAATATACAAATGATAAATCATATGTTTTCATCCGCATTTATACTCTAACTGTTCTTTCTCTGGAGGTGGGATAGCATTCTTTATTACCAGTTCCTCAGAATTGTCCTGGATCATCGTATTGTTGTTAGTAGCCATGTCTATCACAGTTGATCATTCCACAATATTGTTTACTGTGCACAGTGCTCTCCTGGTTCTGCTTATTTCACTTTGCATCTGTTCATGTAGGTCTTTTTAGCTCTTTCTGGAATCATCCTGTTCATCATTTCTTATAGCACAATGGTATTCCATCACCATCATATACCACAATTTGTTTAGCCATTCCCCACTTGAGGGACATTGCTTTAGTTTCCAATTAAAAGATAAAATTTCTGAGTTAGAGGCAGCTGGGTTGGTTTCAGTCATAGTGGCTAGAGCATTGGACCTAGAGTCAGGAAAATCTGAGTTTAAATCTGATCTCAGACACTCACTGCTATATGACCCTGAACAAGTCACTTAACCACTGTCTTTGTTTCCTCATCTATAAAATGGGGATGGTAATAGCACTTACCTCTCAAAGTTTTGAGGGAATAAAATGAGATTTTGTTTCAGTTTTAGTTTTTATTTTTCAGTTACATGTAAAACTATTAACAATTGTCAACTGACCTTTTACTATCCAAATTCTCTCCCTTTTTCCCTCCTCTCTGCTCTCCCTGAGACATTAAATAGTTGGATACAGTTTATACCAGTGCTTTCATACAATACACGTTTCCATATTCCTCATGCCTTGAAAGAAGATATATGTAAGAAAAAAAGCATGAAGGGAATAAAGTGAAAAACAATATGCTTCAATCTGTATTCAGACTCCAACACAATTCCTTCTATGCTAGGGATAGCATTGTTCATTATGATTCCCTTGGGGTTACCTTGGAACTTTTCATTGCTGATAATAGTTTAGTCCTTCACAATTGTTCATTATGAAATATTTCTGTTACCATATATAGTGTTCTCCTGGTTCTACTTGCTTCAATTTGAATCAGTTCATATAAGTCCTTCCAGATTTTTCTGAACTCATCCTGTTTTTTTCATTTCTTATGGCCCAGTAGTATCCCATTACAACTCTATACCACATTGTTCAGCCATTCCCCAATTGACATTCCCTCAGTTTCCAATTCTTTGCCCCCATAAAAAAAGCTATTATAAATATCTTTGTTCATATACATCCTTTTCCTCTTTTATTTTTATCTCTTTGGATTACAGATCTAGTAGTGGTATTGATAAACCAAAGATTTTGCATAGTTTTACATCCCTTTGGGCATGGTTCCAGATTGTTTTCCAGAATGGTTGTATCAGTTAAAACAAGACAATATTTTAAAACACTTTATAAACCTTAAAATGCTAAATAAAATCCAGATGTTATAAATATTTCAAGTTGGCTACATGTTGGGTAAGATAACACTTGAGGAAGGGTTTAGTTTCATGGCAGATAGAAAGGCCAAGAGGCACTTGAATTGGGTACATAGCAGGGGAGACGGCGAGACTGTCCTCTGACACTTAATAGCTATATGACCCTGGGCATGTCACTTAAACTCTACTTCTGTTTCCTCACATAAAATGGGCATACTAATAGCATCTATCCCTTGGGTTGTTGTGAGGCAAAATAAGACTATAAAGTACTTTGCAAACTGTAATGTGCTATATAAATTTAACTATATTGTATATGTATACATATGTGTGTTATATAGAGAGATAAATAATAATGCAAGCAATTTATTTCATTTTCCTTTGATTTTTGATTTATGCTCTGAGTATGAATCATGGGAAAGTACTAGAAAAACTCCAGTTCCCTGATCTAAGTTTGTAAAATTCAACCATGGTAGACTTCTAGGATTTCATCATCATTTCATTCGCCAATGGACATGAGTAGTCTAGTATTATCAAAGGTAGTTATTCGTAAATTAATAACACATGTTGGTCTAGGTTTGATAAAGGCATAGCTTCTTCCTGAACTAAAAAATGTTATCTCGGGCATAAAG